>NC_135233.1:692881674-693569590 GCF_051348905.1 Ranitomeya variabilis | reverse complement strand
AACTGCAGTTTAGCTTTTTTATAACACTGTGTCAGCAGTGAGGTTTTCCAAGGTCTCTTGCCATAGCTTTTCATTTCATTCAAACGTTGTCAGGATGTGCTGACACTGATGCACCCTGAGCCTGCAGAACAGCTTGAATTTCTTTGTAACTTTATTGGGGCTGGTCATCCACTATCCGTACTATCCTGCATAGCAAACTTTCATCAATTTCTCTCTGTCATCCACTTCTTGTTTATCTACAGTGCCATGGGTTGCAAACTTCTTGATTACATTGCACACTGTGGGCAAAGGAACATCTCTGGAGATGGATTTGTAAACTTGAGACTGTTGATATTTTTCAACAATTTTGGTTCCCAAGTCAGTTCTTTTATCTTCTTTCTGTTCTCCATGCTGAGTGTGGCACCCATAGACACACAATGCAAAGATTGAGTTTCAACTTCTCCCCTTTTTATCTGGTTTCAGGTGTGATTTTCATATTGTACACACCTGTTACTTGCCAAAGGTGAGTTTGAACAAGTATCACATGCTTGAAACAAAGTTGTTTACCCACAATTTGGGAAAGGTGCTAACAATTTTGTTCTCCCTTTTTGCAAGGTTTGTGTGAAATTATAAGCATACTTCCCATGTCCATTAGTCCTACAAGAGGATTGGCAACACTCCATAGCAAGTATTGAACATAAAGATCCCATAGTGATTGACCATATTCGGATCAAGAAGTGTTTCTCAACAACAATTTTTTAAAAAAAATAAATACATTTATTCAACATCAATATATACTACAAAACAAATACAACAGATTGGTGTCTCTGACCAAGCAAACAGATGCCAGCACACATAGGAGGACACAAACATCCCTAAATGGTTAAATCTGTCTGCTGAGTCATATAGAATCCTTTGGCAATGTTAGGGTAAATGTATAATAGACAAAATTGTTGTATAGTCTCAATCAAAAATTAACCAGTATTTGCACATGTATCCATCTGTATTACTGGTACAGCAACTATAGAAAACATGGAGACACATCAACAAATCCAAAATATACTAGAGGATAGCCTCTGCAGTTACAGCGTCCCTTCATATACGTACGCAAACACAGACAGCATTGTCCCCATTCCTCTACATATTACCTAGGTGTGTGTCCCCCAACCAATTCACTGCCAAGTGACAGGCTGAGCCTCCGGGCCCCGATGCGCGTTTTGCGGATGCTTCTTCCTAGGATAGGTTACCAGAGGAGGGCAGCATTATTCAACATATTGAGGACCATCATTAATTTTTGATCTTATCATAGATTCTTCTCCATGAAAAGTTACCTGCACCCCATGTAGGAATACGATTGGACTTACATAATTAGCCATCTAGAATCTACGTTTAACTATAGGTTGGTCACCTTACCTTTATATTATTTTTTAGACACTTTACAATATTCCTTTATAACTTTGTAATCTTGCTATTTTTTAGAACCCCTTATTATCCATGGTGGGAGTTATACACTTTTTGAATATCTCCCATGTGAAACATTTCTAAATTGGATTACTGCAGACCTTATTCTTCCAGTCACTTATGTAATATACACATTGGTCATCATTATAGGTTTTATCTACCCAGACACCTCAGGAGCAGTTGGGTATGTTTCTTTGCATCCTTTTTTTTCCTTCCCCATTTCTTTCCTCAAATTTTCCTCTTCCCATCCCCTACCATCCTTGCACAAATTTTTTTGATATTATCTTCTTGGTGTTAGACTCATAGTAGTTACTCTCATAAGTATTTATTGTATATTTATATGTTATCTGAACTTCTGCAGTGTATTGAAGGTCAGCTGTTTGACCGAAACGTTTACCAGTGACTGCTAATAAAATGTATCTATTCTACAAGTTGAGTGCCAAAATTTACTTTACCATTATCCTGGTGTGGGAACCTCTTTTTGAGCACCTTCACAGCTGTGCCACGATATCCATATACTGTATACTGAACCATCAGTGACCTGCCCCCTATTTTACATACTGAATATTATATGTATCGTAAAAAAAAATCACATTCAGCAGGCCGAGCACCGGCGGAGGCACCTGAATTGCAGCATGACTGCATGTATAATATGCATTAAATTGTTTTATTTGCTGATCTAAATGTATTCAGAAAAAAAAATAGTCTCAAAATGTCGCTGGCCATGCCTGTGCAGTAGCATCTATCAGTGATCCGATAGATGCTACTGTGCAGGCGCCGCTGCCACCAGCTTGCTACAGGAAAAAAAATTGTCTCCACCATGATGGTGCCACCGGCACCTGTGCAGTAGCATTTATCAGATCGCCAACAGATGCTAATGCACAGTTGCAGCGGGCGCCATTTTGAGACAGATTTTTTTTTATGAATACATTCAGCACAATTTTTAAACATAATTTCTTTTTGTTATGAAGTTATAAAGGTTAAAAGTGGACCAGCGATTTCTCATTTTTCCAGCAAAATTTTCAAAAACATTTTTTAGTGCCCACATCACATTTGAAGGGACTTTGAGGGGTCTATATGATAGAAAGTAGCCAAAAGTGACACCATGCTAAAAACTGCACCCCTAGGTGTTATAAATAAATTGAAAATCAAAATTTTCACACAAAAATGTTGTTTAGCCTCAAATTTAGTATTTTCACTAGGGTAACAGGAGAAATTGCACCATATAATTTGTAGTGCAATTTCTCCTGAGTACGCAATACCCCAAATGTGGAGGAAAACTACTGTTTTGGCATACAGCAGGGCTTGGAAGGGAAGGAACATCATTTCACTTTTTGAATGTAAAATTAGCTGGAATAATTAGCGAATGCCATGTTGCATTTGGAGAGCTCCTGATGTGCCTAAACAGTGGAAATCACTCACAAGTGACACCAATTTGGAAACTAGACCCCCCAGTGAACTCATTTAGATGTGTGGTGAACACCAGGAACCCCCAGATTCTTCACAGAAGTTTATACCATTGAGTTGTGCCCCCAAAACCACCTGAATGTTCTCGATATGTCCAAGGTCAGTAAGAGGTTAACCTGCAGATTAAACCAATATCTACAGGTTAAGGCCTTTTTCACACGTCAGTGTCTCCAGTATGTGTGGTGACAGTTTTCACACGTACCAGAGACACTGACACAGGTAGACCCATTCAAATTAATGGAGATGTGCACATATCTGTGTTTTTTCACAGACCGTATGTCAGAGTGACCCACACATGGACATGTCCATTTTTGTGCAGCTGCACTGATCACACGGACCCATACAAGTCAATGAGACCTTGTAAACAAGTACCGCACGCAGATGCCATCGATGTGCCACATCAGTACCACACAGACGGCCGCCGGGGAAGAAGCTCTACAGTAAGCACTGTTCCCAGGTGGCGGGTGCTGAAGACGCTCTCATCATTCTTCCCTGCTCTGCCGGTGATCAGCACAAGCAGAGAAGAATAATGAGAGTTATATTAAAGTCCAAACGATGACAGTAGGTGGAAGCTTTTGGGACAATTACTCCCATCATCCAACACCTGTTGCTTCTAATAACAGTGAAAGCAAGAGTGGATGATCAGCAGCCCCCTGCAATATAATTAAATAAATGAATGAAAATCCCGACGTGGGTTCCCCCCTATTTTCTTGAACCAATCAGGCAAATCTCACAGCTGGGGGCTGCAACCCTCAGCTGTCATCTTCAGCAAGGTTGGTTATGAAGAATAGAGGAGTCCCCACACAGGTTTTTTTAATTATTTAAATAAATCATTAAAAAAACAGCATGGAGTCCCCCCCATTTTTGACAACCAGCCTTGCTAAAGCTCACAGCTGGGTGCTGGTATTCTTAAGGCCCCGTCACACATAGCGAGATCGCTAGCGAGATCGCTGCTGAGTCACTAGTTTTGTGACGCAACAGCGACCTCAGTAGCGATCTCGCTATGTGTGACACGTACCAGCGATCAGGCCCCTGCTGTGAGATCGCTGGTCGTGTCGGAATGGCCTGGGCCGTTTTTTGGTCGTTGAGGTCCCGCTGACATCGCTGAATCGGTGTGTGTGACACCGATCCAGCGATGTCTTCACTGGTAACCAGGGTAAACATCGGGTTACTAAGCGCAGGGCCGCGCTTAGTAACCCGATGTTTACCCTGGTTACCAGCGTAAATGTAAAAAAAAACAAACAGTACATACTCACCATCTGATGTCCGTCAGGTCCCTTGCCGTCTGCTTCCTGCTCTGACTGAGATCCGGCCGTACAGTGAGAGCGCAGCACAGCAGTGACGTCACCGCTGCGCTCTGCTCTCACTGTACGGCGGCTCAGTCAGAGCAGGAAGCAGACGGCGAGGGACCTGATGGACACCGAAAGGCGAGTATGTAGTGTTTGTTTTTTTTGGTAACCAGGGTAAACATCGGGTTACTAAGCGCGGCCCTGCGCTTAGTAACCCGATGTTTACCCTGGTTACCCGGGTGCTGCAGGGGGACTTCGGCATCGTTGAAGACAGTTTCAACGATGCCGAAGTCGTTCCCCTGATCGTTGGTCGCTGGAGAGAGCTGTCTGTGTGACAGCTCCCCAGCGACCACACAACGACTTACCAACAATCACGGCCAGGTCGTACCGCTGGTCGTGATCGTTGGTAAATCGCTATGTGTGATGGGGCCTTTAGGCTGGTAAGAGGCCATTGATATAGGCCCCCCAGCCTAAAAACGGGCCCGCAGCTGCCCATAAAAGGCACATCTATTAACCCCTTCACCCCCAAGGGTGGTTTGCACGTTAATGACCGGGCCAATTTTTACAATTCTGACCACTGTCCCTTTATGAGGTTATAACTCTGGAACGCTTCAACGGATCTTGGCGATTCTGACATTGTTTTCTCGTGACATATTGTACTTCATGATAGTGGTAAAATTTCTTCGATATAAGTTGCGTTTATTTGTGAAAAAAACGAATATTTGGCGAAAATTTTGAAAATTTCGCAATTTTCCAACTTTTAATTTTTATGCCCTTAAATCACAGACATATGTCACGCAAAATACTTAATAAGTAACATTTCCCACATGTCTACTTCACATCAGCACAATTTTGGAACCAAAATTTTTTTTTGTGACGGAGTTATAAGGGTTAAAAGTTGACCAGCAATTTCTCATTTTTACAACACCATTTTTTTTTAGGGACCACATCTCATTTGAAGTCATTTTGAGGGGTCTATATGATAGAAAATACCCAAGTGTGACACCATTCTAAAAACTGCACCCCTCAAGGTACTCAAAACCACTTTCAAGAAGTTTATTAACCCTTCAGGTGTTTCACAGGAATTTTTGGAATGTTTAAATAAAAATGAACATTTAACTTTTTTTCACACAAAATTTATTTCAGATCCAATTTGTTTTATTTTACCAAGAGTAACAGGAGAAAATAGACCCAAAAATTTGTTGTACAATTTGTCCTGAGTATGCTGATACCCCATATGTGGGGGTAATCCACTGTTTGGGCGCATGGCAGAGCTCGGAAGGAAAGGAGCGCCATTTGACTTTTCAATGCAAAATTGACTGGAATTGAGATGGGACGCCATGTTGCATTTGGAGAGCCCCTGATGTGCCTAAACATTGAAACCCCCCACAAGTGACACCATTTTGGAAAGTAGACCCCCTAAGGAACTTATCTAGATGTGTGGTGAGCACTTTGACCCAACAAGTGCTTCACAGAAGTTTATAATGCAGAGCCGTAAAAATAAAAAATCATATTTTTTCACAAAAATGATCTTTTCGCCCCCAATTTTTTATTTTCCCAAGGGTAAGAGAAGAAATTGGACCCCAAAAATTGTTGTGCAATTTGTCCTGAGTACGCTGATACCCCATATGTGGGTGTAAACCATTGTTTGGGCACAGGGCAGAGCTCGGAAGGGAAGGAGCGCCATTTGACTTTTCAATGCAAAATTGACTGGAATTGAGATGGGACGCCATGTTGCATTTGGAGAGCCCCTGATGTGCCTAAACATTGAAACCCCCCACAAGTGACACCATTTTGGAAAGTAGACCCCCTAAGGAACTTATCTAGATGTGTGGTGAGCACTTTGACCCAACAAGTGCTTCACAGAAGTTTATAATGCAGAGCCGTAAAAATAAAAAATCATATTTTTTCACAAAAATGATCTTTTCGCCCCCAATTTTTTATTTTCCCAAGGGTAAGAGAAGAAATTGGGCCCCAAAAATTGTTGTGCAATTTGTCCTGAGTACGCTGATACCCCATATGTGGGTGTAAACCATTGTTTGGGCGCAGGGCAGAGCTCGGAAGGGAAGGAGCGCCATTTGACTTTTCAATGCAAAATTGACTGGAATTGAGATGGGACGTCATGTTGCGTTTGGAGAGCTCCTGATGTGCCTAAACATTGAAACCCCCCACAAGTGACACCATTTTGGAAAGTAGACCCCCTAAGGAACTTATCGAGATGTGTGGTGAGCACTTTGACCCAACAAGTGCTTCACAGAAGTTTATAATGCAGAGCCGTAAAAATAAAAAATCATATTTTTTCACAAAAATGATTTTTCGCCCCCATTTTTTTATTTCCCCAAGGGTAAGAGAAGAAATTAGAGCACAAAAGTTGTTGTGCAATTTGTCCTGAGTACGACGATACCCCATATGTGGGGGTAAACCACTGTTTGGGCGCATAGCAGAGCTCGGAAGGGAAGGAGCGCTATTTTACTTTTCAATGCAAAATTGACTGGAATTAAGATGGGATGCCATGTTGCGTTTGCAGAGCCCCTGATGTGCCTAAACATTAAAAACCCCCACAAGTGACACCATTTTGGAAAGTAGACCCCCTAAGGAACTTATCTAGATGTGTTTTGAGAGCTTTGAACCCCCAAGTGTTTCACTACAGTTTATAACGCAGAGCCGTGAAAATAAATTCTTTTTTTTTTTCACAAAAATGATTTTTTAGCCCCGAGTTTTGTATTTTCACAAGGGTAACAGGATAAATTGGACCCCAAAATTTGTTGTCCAATTTGTCCTGAGTATGCTGATACCCGATATGTGGGGGGGAACCACTGTTTGGGCGCATGACAGAGCTCGGAAGGGAAGGAGCGCCATTTGGAATGCAGACTTAAATGGATTGGTCTGCAGGCGACACGTTGCATTTGCAGAGCCCCTGATGTACCCAAACAGTACAAACCCCCCACAAGTGACCCCATATTGGAAACTAGACCCCCCAAGGAACTTATCTAGATGTGTTGTGAGAACTTTGAACCCCCAAGTGTTTCACTACAGTTTATAACGCAGAGCCGTGAAAATAAATTCTTTTTTTTTTTCACAAAAATGATTTTTTAGCCCCCAGTTTTGTATTTTCACAAGGGTAACAGGATAAATTGGACCCCAAAATTTGTTGTCCAATTTGTCCTGAGTATGCTGATACCTGATATGTGGGGGGGAACCACTGTTTGGGCGCATGACAGAGCTCGGAAGGGAAGGAGCGCCATTTGGAATGCAGACTTAAATGGATTGGTCTGCAGGCAACACGTTGCATTTGCAGAGCCCCTGATGTACCCAAACAGTACAAACCCCCCACAAGTGACCCCATATTGGAAACTAGACCCCCCAAGGAACTTATCTAGATGTGTTGTGAGAACTTTGAACCCCCAAGTGTTTCACTACAGTTTATAACGCAGAGCCGTGAAAATAAAAATTCCTTTTTTTTTCACAAAAATGATTTTTTTAGCCCCCAGTTTTGTATTTTCACAAGGGTATCAGGATAAATTGGACCCAAAAAGTTGTTGTCTAATTTGTCCTGAGTATGCTGATACCCCATATGTGGGGGGGAACCACTGTTTGGGCGCATGACAGAGCTCGGAAGGGAAGGAGCGCCATTTGGAATGCAGACTTAAATGGATTGGTCTGCAGGCGTCACGTTGCATTTGCAGAGCCCCTGATGTACGCAAACAGTACAAACCCCCCACAAGTGACCCCATATCGGAAATTAGACCCCCCAAGGAACTTATCTAGATGTGTTGTGAGAACTTTGAACCCCCAAGTGTTTCACTACAGTTTACAACGCAGAGCCGTGAAAATAAAAAATCTTTTTTTTCCCACAAAACTTATTTTTTGGCCCCCAGTTTTGTATTTTCCCAAGGGTAGCAGGAGAAATTGGACCCCAAAAGATGATGTCCAATTTGTCCTGAGTACGCTGATACCCCATATGTTGGGGTAAACCCCTGTTTGGGCACACGGGAGAGCTCGGAAGGGAAGGAGCACTGTTTTCCTTTTTCAACGCAGAATTGGCTGGAATTCAGATCGGATGCCATATCCCGTTTGGAAAGCCCCTGATGTGCCCGAACAGTGGAAACCCCCCAATTATAACTGAAACCCTAATCCAAACACACCCCTTACCCTAATCCCAACAGTAACCCTAACCACTCCTCTAACCCAGACACACCCAACCCTATTCCAACCGTAAATGTAATCCAAACCCTAACCCTATCTTTAGCCCCAACCCTAACTGTAGCCCTAACCCTAGCCCCAACCCTAGCCCAAACCCTAGCCCTAACCCTAGCCCCAACCCTAGCCCTAACCCTAGCCCTAACCCTAGCCCTAACCCTTGCCCTAACCCTAGCAATAACCCTAGCCCTAACTCTAGTCCTAACTCTAGCCCTAACCCTAACCCTAATGGGAAAATGGAAATAAATACATTTTTTAATTTTTTTATTTTTCCCTAACTAAGGGGGTGATGAAGGGGGGTTTGATTTACTTTTATAGCGGGTTTTTTAGCGGATTTTTATGATTGGCAGCCGTCACACACTGAAAGACGCTTTTCATTGCAAAAAATATTTTTTGCGTTACCACATTTTGAGAGCTGTAATTTTTCCATATTTGAGTCCACAGAGTCATGTGAGATCTTGTTTTTTGCGGGATGCGTTGACGTTTTTATTGGTAACATTTTCGGACACGTGACATTTTTTGATCGCTTTTTATTCCGATTTTTGTGAGGCAGAGTGATCAAAAACCAGCTATTCATGAATTTCTTTTTGGGGAGGCGTTTATACCGTTCCGCGTTTGGTAAAATTGATAAAGCAGTTTTATTCGTCGGGTCAGTACGATTACAGCGATATCTCATTTATATCATTTTTTTTATGTTTTGGCGCTTTTATACGATAAAAACTATTTTATAGAAAAAATAATTATTTTGGTATCGCTTTATTCTCAGGACTATAACTTTTTTATTTTTTTGCTGATGATGCTGTATGGTGGCTCGTTTTTTGCGGGACAAGATGACATTTTCAGCGGTACCATGGTTATTTATATCAGTCTTTTTGATCGCGTGTTATTCCACTTTTTGTTCGGCGGTATGATAATAAAGCGTTGTTTTTTGCCTCGTTTTTTTTTTTTTTCTTACGGTGTTTACTGAAGGGGTTAACTAGTGGGCCAGTTTTATAGGTCGGGTCGTTACGGACGCGGCGATACTAAATATGTGTACTTTTATTGTTTTTTTTATTTTATTTAGATAAAGAAATGTATTTATGGGAATAATATATTTTTTTTTTTTTCATTATTTTGGAATATTTTTTTTTTTTTTTTTTACACATTTGGAAAATTTTTTTTTTACTTTTTTACTTTGCCCCAGGGGGGGACAATACAGATCGGTGATCTGTCAGTTTGCATAGCACTCTGACAGATCACCGATCTGCGAGAAGTGCAGGCTGCTTCACAGTGCCTGCTCTGAGCAGGCTTCTGTGAAGCCACCTCCCTCCCTGCAGGACCCGGATCCGCGGCCATCTTGGATCCGGGTCTGGAGCAGGCAGGGAGGGAGGTAAGACCCTCGCAGCAACGCGATCACATCGCGTTGCTGCGGGGGGCTCAGGGAAGCCCGCAGGGAGCCCCCTCCCTGCGCGATGCTTCCCTGCACCGCCGGCACATCGCGATCATGTTTGATCGCGGTGTGCCGGGGGTTAATGTGCCGGGGGCGGTCCGTGACCACTCCTGGCACATAGTGCCGGATGTCAGCTGCGATATGCAGCTGACACCCGGCCGCGATCGGCCGCGCTCCCCCCGTGAGCGCGGCCGATCGCGTATGACGTACTATTCCGTCCTTGGGAAGTAGGGCCCACCCCACATGGACGGAATAGTACGTCTAATGACAGAAAGGGGTTAAATGTGCCAATTCTGGTGCTTTGCCCGGCTGTTCCCACTTGTAGCGGTGGCAAGTGGGGTAAATATTTGTGGGGTTAATGTCACCTTTGTATTGTCAGGTGACATCAAGCCCTTGGCTTAGTAATGGAGAGGTGTCTATAAGACACCTCTCCATTATTAATCTCACAGTTATATGTTAAATAAATACACAGCCAGAAAAAAAAAATATTTTATTGAAAAAATGACACAGACTTCTTTATTAATCTCAATTAAACCATGCTTACTGCAATGCCTAATTCCACCGAAGCCCTCAATCTCCTGTAATAAAAGTATAATAAATAAACAACAATATACCATACCTGTCCATCGTTCTGTCCCACGCTGTAATCCATGTCTGGGGGCTAAAAAGTTTTCAACCTGCACAGTGCCAAGATGCGAACATCCCTGCTGAAAACCACTGGTGAATGAGCTGCTGAGAGAGCAGCATCATTCTCCAGAGGTGACATCATCACTGGCATTTTCCCACAGTCCTGAGGTCACCGCAGTTCAGCTGGGCCTCGATGATGATGTCACCGCTGGAGAATGATGCTGTGCTCTCAGCAGCTCATTCACCAGTGGTTTTCAGCAGGGACAGTCGCATCTTGGCACCGTCCAGATTAAAAACTATTTAGCCCCCAGACATGGATTACAGCGTGGGACAGAGCTACGGACAGGTATGGTATATTGTTGTTGGTTTTTTTACTTTTATTACAGGAGATTGAGGGCTTCGGTGGAATTAGGCATTGCCATAAGTATGGTTTAATTGAGATTAATAAAGGAGTCTGTGTCATTTTTTTCCATTAAAGTATTTTATTCTGGCTGTGTCTTTAACATTTAACTATAGAATTAGTAATGGAGAGGTGTCTTATAGATGCGCCTTTTCTGGGCAACTGCGGGCTGCTGTTTTTAGGCTGGGGGACCTATATCAATGGCCCCTTACCAGCCTGAGAATACCAGCACCCAACTGTGAGCTTTAAAAAAAGCTGATTGTCAAAAAAGGGGGGGACCCGATGCTTTTTTAAAAATGATTTATTTAAATAATTTAAAAAAAACAGCTTGGGGACCCCTCTATTTTTGATAACCAACCTTGCTGAAGCTGACAGCTGATGGTTGCAATCATTTATTTTGTTTGAAGGCAGGCGGCGGCTGAGGAATACCCCGATTATCCGCTCCTGCTGTCACTGTTATTAGAGGCAACAGGTGTCGGATGATGGGAGTAAGAGTCCCAAAAGCCCCCACCTGCTGTCATAGTTCAGACTTTAATATAACTCTCATCATTCTCTTCTGCTCGCGTCAATCACCAGCAGAGCAGGGGAGAATGAAGAGAGCCATCTTCAGCACCAGCCACTGGGGGAACAGTGCTTACTGTAGTGCTTCGTCCCGGTGGATGTCCATGTAGTACTGATACGGTACCACACATGTTCCGCACGTATTACACACATGGACACACGGATATCTCCGGTACTGGTTTTTCCGGTCCTGGAAATATCAGGACATGTGAAACCCGCCTTATATCATTTTTTTTTACATGACATGTTCCCTTTAATACAGTACCTAAAAAAATAGACGAGATTTAACAAATTATATGGATATTATCTGCATACAAATTGACTTGCACTCACTTTCAAATCTACAGTTTGTCAATTTTTTTGTAGGAATTCTTTGTACACATAAGGCTACTTTCACACTAGCGTTGTGTGACGTCCGTCGCAATGCGTCATTTTGGAGGAAAAAAACATCCTGCAAAGTTGCCCGCAGGATGCTTTTTTTCTCCATAGACTTGCAGTAGCGACGCATTGCGACGGATTGCCACACGTCACATCCGTCGTGCGACGGATGCGTCGTGTTTTGGCGGACCGTCGGCACAAAAAAAGTTCCATGCAACTTTTTTTGTGCGTCGCGTCTGCCATTTTCGACCGCACATGCGCAGCCGAAACTCCGCCCCCTCCTCCCCAGACTGCAGAATGGGCAGCAGATGCGTTGTAAAACTGCATCCGCTGCCCAAGTCTTGCAGGTATTTCACAGCGTCCGTCGGTACGTCGGCCTGACGCATTGCGATGGCCCGTACCGACGGACCAGTGTGAAAGTAGCCTTAGCCTTTGAATGCACAGAGTAATGTCTGTGGCAAATCTGCAACAATATTCACTGCATAAGCCTGTAGTTGCAGCCAAATTCAGACATCCATATTGCACGTATGTATTATATCTGTTTGTTTCATGGATAAACCTATTATAATCTATGGTGGTATTCAGATGTCTGTTTTTTTCCCAGCGGCACAGATGACAAGGGCCAATACAAGTCTGACATGCTGAATGTGTAACATTGTGAAATATAGGACAAACTTTGTAATTTATTTTTTTATCTATCCAAGAAAAACACTGATGAAACTGATGGCAAAATCGGACACACGTACCAAACACTGATGACACCGGTACCATTTTTCATGTACGTGTTTGCCATCTGTGTGCTGTACGTGTATTTCACGGGCCCATAGATCAATTAGCGCTTGTCATCCATGCTGCCAGAAAAAAATAGATTTGTGAATAGTACCATAGATTATAATGGGTATATGAGGTATACATGAAAGAAACGGATAGAACACAGATGTCTGAATGAGGCCTAACATAGTTTTCCAGAGCAAATATCATGTATTGTAGCTTTTTATCAGCACATGCAATTTCAATGCAGTGTGGAGCTTACGATCTGCAGCATGACAATTCCTTTTGCTTAAAGGGACATTATCAAGATATTAAATTGCATCATAGCATCACTGTTTTTTTTCAACACCATAGTGTTATCACTATTGCCTGAAGAAAAATAATTACCAGCCAACACATTTTTGAAAAAAGGGTCATTTAATTAAATTATCTAGGGGGAAAGGATTTTTTGTGTTTATCAGGTAGGGCATTTTCTTTTGACACGTAACACTAATTTAATTATCAATAATTCAATTAACTTGTCATTGGAGTCAGAGAAAACCTTTAACCCCTTAACGACCGCCGATACACTTTTTAACGGAGGTAGTTAAGGGTACTTAAACCACAGCGCCGTTATTTAACGGAAAAAGTGTGTAGCACCCCCCAGAGTCAGATTTTCTTGGGGGTCTCAGCCGCCAGGGGTAGCCGAGACCCCAGAGAACATGATTCGGGTCGGATTTTACCCACCCCGGTTTTGCGATCGCCGATATTAACCGTTTACCGATGTACCATATATACATACACTGCTCAAAAAACTAAAGGGAACAGATCTGAATGAATAAAATATTCTCATTGAATACTTTGGTCTGTACAAAGTTGAATGTGCTGACAACAAAATCACACAAAAATCATCAAAGAAAATCAAATTTATTAACCAAAGGAGGCCTGGATTTGGAACGAAACTCAAAATCAAAGTGGAAAATCAAATTACAGGCTGGTCCAACTTCAGTGGAAATGCCTCAAAACAAGAAAATGATGCTCAGTAGTCTGTGTGTGGCCTCAACGTGCATGTATGACCTCCATACAATGAATGGGCATGTTCCCGATGAGGCGGCAGATGGTCTCCTGAGGGCTCTCCTCCCAGACCTGGACTAAAGCATCCGCCAACTCCTGGATAGTCTGTGGTGCAACGTGACATTGGTGGATGGTGCGAAACATGATATACCAGATGTGTTCATTAGGATGCAGGTCTGGGGAATGGGTGGGCCAGTCTATAGCTTCAATGCCTTCATCTTGCAGAAACTGCTGACACACTCCAGCCACATGAGGTCTGACATTGTCCTGCATTAGGAGGAAACCAGGGCCAACCGCACCAGCATATGGTCTCACAAGGGGTCTGAGGATGGTAGGCTGTGCGGCACTCCAAAGAAATGCCACACCACACCATTACTGACCCACTGCCAAACCTGTCATGCTGAAGGATGTTGCAGGCAGCAGATCACTCTCCACGGCATCTCCAGACTCTGTCACATCTGCTCAGTGTGAACCTGCTTTCATCTGTGAAGAGCACAGGGCGCCAGTGGCGAATTTGCCAATCCTGTTGTTCTGTGGCAAATGCCAATCATCCTGCATGGTGTTGGGCTGTGAGCACAACCCCCATCTGTGGATGTCGGGCACTCAGACCATCCTCATGGAGTCAGTTTCTAACCGTTTGTGCAGACACGTGCAGCGCCCCAGAGTCTGGTCGTTGCAGTAATGTCGCTCTTCCACCAGGGGGAGTGATGGTACATCTGATTGCACTAAAAGATTTCACCTTGCAGGTATCACAGACACACATTACACTTCACACTCCGGCCGCCAGGGGGAGCAAAAGATCCTATCTACTAGGCCACTCCTCACACATGGGTAAAACTGGGGGTTGGATAGGAAATTAGCAAGAAAGTAGCTGGGGAGAGTTCGAGAGAGGACCTGTCAGGGGTGGGATCCTGACAGTGGTCTAGCACAGACAGATCATTACGGAGCCATGTCTGTGCCTTATAGCGGCAGACTCATAAGAAAGGACACGAAGCGAAGCATATTGTGGAGAAGTGAGAAACGGGATCACAGCACAAAGGAGATAGAACCAGAAGGAGTCGTGCCCCAAGATCAGCAACATCCTTCTGAGGCGCGTAGCTGGCGGCCGGAACGCCGAGGAAGTAAGAGACTTTACGCATTACTTTGAACTACGGCCGGGCAGTTAACTTTAGGTTGGCTGTCTCACCTTTACACCTAACGAAGACAACGGAGGCAATTGTGGAAGAGGGGCATCTCTAGGGTCCCTGTAAAATAACTCCAGGCCTACCCCGTCATACGGGTGCATCCTATCCATATCATCTGGGGGACAGAGAGAGAAAGAACAGAAACATACACAACAGTTGTGAGGACTATCCTGTGGTGCTTAGCAGGGAAGTACTACAACACAGGCGCTGGTAGGAAGGCCACTGATTTCCACCTGTAAAGGGAACTCTGGATGTGCCTTCGGACCGGCCGGTCTCAGCCAGCCCTGTTAACAGTGCTCTGGATTGCGGATGCCGAAGCCTTCAGTAAAAAGGTAAAGAGACTGCAACCCTGTGTCCTCGTTATTTACTGCGACCTACACCGTCACCTACATCTTTAATTGGGCGCCTCTTAGCAGGGCCACGGACCGGGTCAGGCCACCGTGACATCCCCAGAACCGAGAGAGACCCGGTACCGAGTACCCCACTGCCCTGCGTTTGGGGGCCGCTCCAACTTGTGCTGAATCATGATTTATTGCAAAGACTGTGTATTGCTATTTGCCGCCAAAATCCGCCATTGCTGTGCCACGTGGGGCACAAGGGGAGGAGCCATAGCTTCATGGGCGGAGCCGGCCGAAAAGAGCGCGGAACAAGAAGACGCGGTGAGGTGCCGATTCCGGAAGAGGAACCCCGACCTCCACCAGGTTAGCAGAGGGGAGGAGCGGCCATGTCTGATCCAGGAGGAGCGGAGGTGGCGGTCACAGCCGCAGACTCGGGGGCACCTCCGGGCCCCACAGTAGGCGCAGCTGCAGGCCCTGTACCACCGCCGGGTTCTGCAGAGCTTGCCGCCCCCAGCAGCCAGCTGGATGCTGCCGCAGCTACAGCAGCCATAATGCCCTTCTCCATGCCGTACCTACCTGGAGCAGCCTGGCTCCCGCAATACTCTGGAGAATCAAATACATTAACTGACTTTAAAGAAGGGATCTGCAGCCTGCTTGAGTTTTATCCCCTGACAGAGCCTCAGAAAGTTCATATGATAACAGGCCAACTCTTTGGAGCGGCTCTGAGGGAAGTGAAGTCCTGGCCCGCCGCGGATAAGAGAACTGCACAGCAGGTCTTTGCAAAGCTTAAAACCACCTTTGACACCCGCACCGCTACAGAAATTACATTGACGTTCTATGGGTGCAAGCAGAGGCCACAGGATAGCTTATGGGACTATGCCCTTAATCTCCAGGAGGCACTGCGGGCCATCAAACAGAATGACCCAAACAGCATGCAAGATGAGGATAAACTCCTGAAAGAGCGGTTCATCAAGGGGCTCCTGTGCTGTCACCAAAGGGCCCAACTGCACTTCCTGGCCATACAGAATCCAGACCTTACTTTCACGCAATTCAAAGATAAAGCCATCCAGGTGCTACAGGAGCGACAGCCCAGCCGTGCAGTACTTTCCAGGCGTCAAGCTCTCATTTACCACCAGGAGGTGGCGCCAGATGCCCCAATTGCTGCCGAGGCCGATGCCCAGATTCTGGAGGACGATTCCCCTACAGGACTACGCCTCCAGATGCAGGAGATGACCAAGAGCGTTGCTGCCCTAGCCCGGACCGTACAGTCCCTACAGGAGGCCCCCAAGGAGAAGATCCAGCTGGCTTCCAGACCAGAGGATGTCCCCTGGCAGCGACAGAGGAGGATTCCGCCGACCAGAGGCAGGGACGACGATCGCTTTTATTGGGACGGACGACCTATCTGCCGCTGCTGCCACCAGGTGGGCCACCTTGCAAGGTACTGTCATTTAAACGAGCAACCCCTGGGGCAGAGGGCCAACCCCCAGGAGTAGGACGATCAGGCCCGCAAAATTGGAGAGCCAAGTACATTGGAGGGCGACCAGTTCTTCCCATCGTGATTGACGGTATCCCCTGGAACGCTTTGCTGGACACCGGTTCTCAGGTGATGACTATGCCTTACATCCTTTATAAACGTTATTGGGAGGACACCGATATTACTCGTGGCCCCGATGATGATTTCACCATAATAGCCAGCAATGGTCAGCCGAGCACCGGATGAGGGTAAAAAGCCGGCAACACGCTGTCATTTCACACACGCTTCTTGTACAGCGGTTGCGCATTTTCTTCAGGACTCACATATCGAGCACGGTGTATACCGGTTATTGGATTAAGGTATTTATCTAAACTCGCAGTATCCCACCTGCTCTAGCACAAGGCACTAACAATGGTGATCTGTTTCCACAGAGTGGACTTTCTTTTCTTCTCTCCTGCGCAACAAACTTGCAAGTATAGCAATCTTTTTCTTCACTGTATACAGCAAGCGCTTGGAGTATAAGCTTCCATTCTGTTTCATAACGTTAGCGCACTCTTATTCTTATGTGATAGATATTAGACACAAGCTTCTTAAATCCCTCACTTGTAACGTATTATAAGAATATACCACACGGTCAGTTAGGATGTGTTCCTAATTGTTGGTAGACTACCATATTGATACACAGGTTTCTTTGTTCAAAGAACACTTATGTTACATTGTGTAGATAAACATGTTTCCTCTATTCTTCTAAGAAAATTTTCTGAAGATTCTCCACAGATATAAGTAACGTACAACAATGATTTCATACGGTGGTTATTAGTTAGTAGTCCTTATGAGACATGATATTTAATGTCTCAATATTCAAAATTCTTTTTCTTCTTGTTGTCATTATATTATTTTGTTGTCTTAAACAAACTTTCGTATGTGTTACAGAAGGACATTATTTCTTGATAAAGGCTCTCCAGCCAAAACGTTGAAAGTATATGTGTCCGAAAATATATGTGTTCATCAGAGAGAATATATGTATGTCCACTTGAAGCTTGTTGAGAAAATTATTTTTTTCCACCATTTGAAAGAATATATTTGGATAATGAAAAAAGAATAATAAACGAACAAAAAAGTGTTTATTTCAAGAATAGTAGTGTGCCGGAGTTTCTTTCTTATTATACTAATTTTCCAGAGCACCTCTGACTTATTAAGTGAGCACCCTCTTTACCAAATAACTTTGATTAATTTTTTGAGGGTAGCTCCTGACGAAGCAAAAATTAAATGTCTTTTTCCACCTTATCATATAATCAAGAGGAGGTATCTTCAATTGTTTCTCAAGTTACCACACCAGGGACTTTTCTACACACTCCTACTGAGGAACTACGGACTAGAGACTATGAAAAGGACTTGAGACGTTATATGTCTCTTGATCTTCATAGCGTTACCCTGGCAGAGTACCATCGGGTACAGCGCATACCCAGGGGTCTAAGGGTTCCCCTGAGACCAACCCTATTTCAGGATAACACGGAGTACTGTGGTAAATTTGAATCTATACTTAACAAGTGTTCTATGGACTTAATAGTTTTAACTATTGACTTTTTACAGAAAGAGATCACTGAACTCAAGACGAAGATTTCAACTACGGAACAACAACTGAGGAGCACATCCTCACCTGAGGACTTTAAGTCTTTAAAGGAGAAAGTGGACAAAATTACCGCGGATCTCCGCGATAATCTGCAGATCCGAAAAAGGAACAAATTTTTACGTGACACGGAGGACTATAGGAGCAATCGAGTGTACAAATGGCCATTCACCAATTATTCCAGGGACCGAAGGCCAACGAGACGGGACTACAGTCCTTTTTCGACAAGTTCAGAAAGTGATTTTGGTACTGCACGTCCATCTTTTTTAGATCAACGTCCAGGCCGATCCTACAAAGGAAAACGCGGAGGGGGCAACGGACACGGGTCGGAGCAACGAAGAATGGCAACCAGATCTCAGGTAATGAGACCATCAACAATATTGTCTACAATATCTCCTCACATTGCCTTTCCCCCCCAGAAATGACTGTATTACAAAAAGGCTTGAGTTTTTGCCCGGTTCCCAGATTTAACACCTTCCAACTGGATCAGGAATTGCATCGCTTTTTTAGAAATGTGAGATTGAAGGCACATTTTTCTAATTTAGATGTTGATACCCCCATATCATCTGATCCAGTGGGGTCTAAGTTTACTTTAAATGCATTGAAATTACGTGTCAAAAGTTCCTTTCAACCTCCACACACATACCATCCAGTGGAAACCTATATAGACTTTGTAAAAAACGATATTAAAAGGGTACTTGAATCCATAGAGAGGGGTCATCACCACATCAAACATAATCTCACTAATGAAGAGCAAAGGGCTTTGTCGTCACTAAGGGAGAATAAACTAATTATTATAAAACCAGCAGACAAGGGGGGTTCTATAGTGGTGTTGGATCGGGATTACTATATGAATGAGATAAGGATACAACTAAATGATCCTGATACATACCTACCTATCAATAGTAATCCCACCTTTGAGATAGCGAGGGAAATTAGAGATTTGGTGACACATCATACTAAAATGGGCACAATTGATGAAAAAATGGGGGAATTCTTGGTGAAACAACATCCAGTGATACCTGTATTTTATACTCTTCCCAAGATTCACAAACACCCAACAAAGCCCCCAGGACGTCCTATTGTTGCATCCACAGAGTCCCTATTATCTCCTCTAGCCATTACACTAGAAAAAATTTTATCTCCCCTGGTACCAAAAATCAAATCCTATCTTAGGGATACAACAGATTTCTTAAAGTCACTTCGTGACATTGGCAAAGTACCTTTCAATAGTATACTGGTAACGATGGATGTGAATAGTTTATATACTAGTATTAGGCACGAAGATGGATTGGAGTCAGTTATGTCTTTTTTGCGTAGTCATACGGATTTTTTGAGTAATCAAAGAGAGTTTTGCCGAGATCTACTTACACTGGTATTAACCCGTAATTTTTTTATGTTCGAAGATCAATTTTACATACAAAAGAAGGGCACTGCCATGGGATCTAATATGGCACCCCCGTATGCCAACATCTTCATGAACCAATTTGAGACATCACATGTATATCCACATCCTAATTTCACATCCTATGTGACATATTGGCGACGTTATATAGATGACGTCTTTCTCATATGGACAGGTGACGTTGAGACCCTTCTCTCATTTCACGGAGACCTCAATTCCTGCTTACCAGGCCTGACCTTCTCAATCTCGTATGATTTCACTTCAATGAATTTTTTGGACACTATGGTGATTATTAATGACGACAGGAGGATAGAGACAGATTTATATGTAAAAAGTACAGACAGAAATAGTCTGTTAAAATATGATAGCTGTCATCCTCACCATATAAAAAGAGCTCTTCCTAAGTCACAACACGATCGAGTTGATAGAATTGTGTCCAATCCACACACTAGTCAAATCAGACATCAAGAGATGAATACTAAATTTCACAACAGAGGATATCCTGACCATATTCTTTCAACTAAGAGTGATACAACTAGATTTGGTCAATACCAGAAAGCACCAAGACTTGCCTTTGTCAATACATTCCACCCATTTAATTACCTTATTAACAAATGTGTTCTTCAGCATTGGGACATTTTGGGTAAAGCATACCCCCATGTGAAAGAATTTAATTCTCTGCCAATTGTTTGTAATAAACGCTGCCCCAACATACGGGATCGCCTAGTTAGGGCTGACGTGGGTTCTAAAGATAGGGGACCGATACAAAGAGTGCTAGCCACATCACGCAATGGGACATTCCCTTGCTTAAGTTGCTATCAATGTTCGAATGTATCCAAAGGGGACTCCTTTACACATCCTCGTTCAGGGAAGAGATTTCAAATAAAAGGATATTTTACATGTAACTCTTCGTTTGTCATATATCTGATAAAGTGTCCGTGCGGTCTCGGATATGTTGGAGAAACTACCCAGCATATCCGAGATCGCATTTCACAACACAAATCCACTATAAGATGTGGTAAAACATTATTGCCTATTCCAGCTCATTTTGTACAGGCAAAACATAGTGTCTCACAATTGAGGTATCAAGTGATAGATTATGTCCCTATGGCCAGAAGAGGAGGCGACAGGATCAAAAAACTGAGGGAACGTGAATCCTTTTGGATTCACACATTACAAACCCTATCGCCATATGGTTTGAACAGAGAATATGAGATCTCCTTTTAAGATAATGAATATATGGTTTCTCTTAGAATAGTCGTTTGGTTTCAGAATAAATTATTTGGTCTTTTTCTTTGTAATTGTACGAACTTCCAAAATGATTCATACATAGATGTAGTGGTCCTCAAGCTATGTCTAAAATCTCATTTTAGCCTAAATCGTAAAGTTTCATTATGGTGTTCATCTTTATATAGAAATACATGCAGAGTTGATAGAATGTTAATATTGTGCTTTAATGAAGCTCTCTTTTCTCTTTTTTCCTTTAGCACACAAGCGGGAATTAGAAACAGAGCACCAACATATAGCGCATGCGCACTACATCGGCCTTTTCCGGCACCTCTCGTCTCTCCGGACTTTTTCAATAGCGCTCCTGTCACATGTTCTTTTGTGTACTTTCACCCGGAAGCAGTAGGGCGATCACGAGCACCGGATGAGGGTAAAAAGCCGGCAACACGCTGTCATTGCACACACGCTTCTTGTACAGCGGTTGCGCATTTTCTTCAGGACTCACATATCGAGCGCGGTGTATACCGGTTATTGGATTAAGGTATTTATCTAAACTCGCAGTATCCCACCTGCTCTAGCACAAGGCACTAACAATGGTGATCTGTTTCCACAGAGTGGACTTTCTTTTCTTCTCTCCTGCGCAACAAACTTGCAAGTATAGCAATCTTTTTCTTCACTGTATACAGCAAGCGCTTGGAGTATAAGCTTCCATTCTGTTTCATAACGTTAGCGCACTCTTATTCTTATGTGATAGATATTAGACACAAGCTTCTTAAATCCCTCACTTGTAACGTATTATAAGAATATACCACACGGTCAGTTAGGATGTGTTCCTAATTGTTGGTAGACTACCATATTGATACACAGGTTTCTTTGTTCAAAGAACACTTATGTTACATTGTGTAGATAAACATGTTTCCTCTATTCTTCTAAGAAAATTTTCTGAAGATTCTCCACAGATATAAGTAACGTACAACAATGATTTCATACGGTGGTTATTAGTTAGTAGTCCTTATGAGACATGATATTTAATGTCTCAATATTCGAAATTCTTTTTCTTCTTGTTGTCATTATATTATTTTGTTGTCTTAAACAAACTTTCGTATGTGTTACAGAAGGACATTATTTCTTGATAAAGGCTCTCCAGCCGAAACATTGAAAGTATATGTGTCCGAAAATATATGTGTTCATCAGAGAGAATATATGTATGTCCACTTGAAGCTTGTTGAGAAAATTATTTTTTTCCACCATTTGAAAGAATATATTTGGATAATGAAAAAAGAATAATAAACAAACAAAAAAGTGTTTATTTCAAGAATAGTAGTGTGCCGGAGTTTCTTTCTTATTAATGGTCAGCCATTGCCACAAGTGGGGTACAAAGAGGTCACCATTAAAGTGGGGCGGGTAGAATTGGAGGCCCAAGGGATTGTAATTCTTGATATTGACCGACGTGAATGTAATCCCACGATGACCATTGGTACTAATGTCATAGAAAATTGTCTTGCAGAAGTTATTGTCCTGTTACAGCAGGTAGCAGAAACAGCTGGTTACAGTGAACAACGTGCCCTGCAGAAAGAAATCAGGGCTCTGATGCAGAGACAGCAGGTGGAGCTGACTGGCGGTGAGAATGGCCGTGTCACAGTGAGTGATTCAAACCCTATCGCGATACCCCCCAGGAGTGAAATGTTAATATGGTGTCGGGCAGCCATAGGCCTCAGGGGTAAAGACTATCAGGCCCTGGTAGAACCTGTATATTCAGATAATATGCCTACCCTCCTGACACCCGAGGGGTGGTTGAGGTCCGCAAGGGGAGGGTGCCAGTACGTGTTCTCAACTGTGGGGAGGAAGAAGTCCACCTAACCAAATATGCCACACTTGCCAAGCTGTTTACTGTTAATAATAGTGTGATACAGGCACCCGGGCCCTTGGTCCCCTCCAATCCGGCGGAGAACAACGGTTCTGCAGGGCAACTGAAAGATTGGTGTCGGGAATTGCACTTGGTCACTGACTCTACCCCACCTCACCAGAAACAGGGGGCCTACAGGGTGGTTCATGAGTATGAGCGGGTATTCAGCAAGCACCCCTTAGATTTTGGGCAGGTAAAAGGGATTCAAAATCATATCCCCACAGGAGATCATCCACCCATAAAAGAGAGATACCGTCCTGTGCCCCCAGCTCATTATCACTGTGCCAAGGACATGTTCCGAGAGATGAAGGAGGCTGGGGTAGTGGGAGACAGTTGTAGCCCCTGGGCAGCTCCGTTAGTCCTCGCTAGGAAGAAAGATGGCACCATGAGGATGTGTGTTGATTATAGGCAGCTAAATCACATTACACATAAGGATGCATATCCACTGCCCAGAATAGAGGAGTCCTTGGCAGCTTTAAAGTCTGCTAACTACTTTTCTACCTTGGATCTCACCAGTGGGTACTGGCAGGTTCCCGTGGCAGAGGCGGACAAGGAAAAGACGGCCTTCACGACGCCGATGGGTCTCTGCGAGTTAAACTACATTCCCTTCGGGCTGTGCAATGCCCCGGGAACGTTCCAGAGGATGATGGAGTGCTGTCTGGGACACAAGAACTTTGAAACCGTGCTGCTATATCTGGACGATGTCATTGTCTTCTCCAAGACCTATGAAGACCATCTGAAGCACCTGGCCGAGGTGTTTGAAGCCCTGTCCAACTTTGGCTTAAAGGTGAAACCGTCCAAATGCCATCTGCTAAAACCCAAAGTGCAGTACCTGGGCCATGTGGTGAGTGCTGAAGGAGTGGCCTCAGACCCCGACAAGGTTACTGTGATCAAAGACTGGCCAAAGCCCAGCAACCTCCATGAAGTCCGGCAGTTCCTCGGGTTGGTAGGCTACTACAGGAGATTTATCAAGGACTTCACCAAGAAAGCCGCGCCCTTGCAAGACCTGTTGGTGGGCCAGTCCAAGAAGACCAAGTGTAGGAATACTCCATTTGACTGGAACGATGGACTGGATGGATCCTTCTCTTGTTTAAAGTCGGCGCTAACGGGAGAAGAGGTACTGGCCTACCCTGAGTATGACCAACCATTTGTGCTGTACACGGACGCCAGCAACATGGGGTTGGGAGCCGTGTTGTCCCAGGTCCAGAAAGGCAAGGAGAGGGTAATTGCTTATGCCAGCAGGAAGCTTCATCCCACTGAAAGGAACCCTGACAACTATAGTTCCTTTAAGCTGGAGTTCCTAGCCATTGTTTGGGCAGTGACGGAGAGGTTCAAGCACTACCTGGCCTCAGTGAAATTCACCATCTTCACGGATAATAATCCACTAACGCATTTGGACACAGCAAAATTCGGTGCCTTGGAACAGCGGTGGATGGCCCGGCTGTCCAATTACGACTTCACCATCAAGTATCGGGCAGGGCACAAGAATGCGAATGCCGATGCATTGTCCCGGATGCCCAACTTGCCAGAAATGGGGGAAGATCCGGAGGCACTTGAAGAGGTAGAGCTGCCCGCTTTCCATCGCCCCAAGGCCACCAGTGTTCCCATCATGTGAAGAACAGGCGCAAGAACAAGCAGGATGCCACGCTGAATCCCCTGCCCCACCATGGTTGGGCAGAAGCCCAGGATGGTGACCCCGCGGTCCGTCGGGTGAAAGAGCTCCTGACGCAGGCAGGTTTGCATCCCGGCCCGGATGACCTACAAGAGACACAACAGCTGTGGAAGGGTAGAAGCAAACTGTTTATTCACGACGGTAAGCAATGCCGGAGAAGCATCGACCCCCGCACCCACGAATTGGTATGGCAGATAGTGGTCCCAAGGCAAGATGCGCCAATGGTTCTGGGAGCGTACCACGATGGGGCAGGACACTTCGGATGGAGGAAGTTGGAGAGGCTACTCCGTGGGAGATTCTACTGGATTGGCATGAAGAAAGCCATCAAGAAATGGTGTCGAGAGTGTGGCCCATGTAGCCTACACAGGAGGGACCGTGACAGCCAACGGGCTCACTTGCAGCCTATCATCACCAAACAGCCGCTCAAACTGGTCGCGCTAGATCATGTGAAGCTAACACCTAGCCGGTCAGGCTATGTCTACGCTCTTACCATCGTGGATCACTACTCTAGATTCCTGGTAGTTGTGCCAGTCAAAGAACTAACGGCCAGGACAGCCGCCAAAAACTTCCAGCAGTACTTCTGTAGACCACATGGGTACCCGGAGAAGGTGCTGACTGACCAGGGGCCAGCATTTGAAGCGGAGGTGTTCCAGGAGTTCTGCAATCTGTACGGGTGTAAAAAGATCAGAACCACGCCGTACCATCCACAAACTAACGGGATGTGTGAGAAGATTAACCAAGTGGTAATCGACTTACTGAAGACCTTGTCTGTGGAGGAACGGAACTTGTGGCCAACAAAGTTGTCTGACTTGGTAGACATGTACAACCACATCCCAGTAAATTCCACCAACTGCACCCCAGCGTACCTGATGCGAGGAAGATCTAGCAAGTTACCTGTTGATCTAGACATGGGGGTCCTAACCCCCGAAGATACCTCGCCAGATGCCGATTGGGATACGGAAAGGCAGCAAAGGTACCACCAAATACAGGAGTGCGTGGAAAGAAGTCTAGTCCAAGCCAGACAAAAACAAGAAAGGGACTACAACCAGCATGCTCCTGCGATTCCCTTGTCACCCAGTGAGCAAGTACTCAAATGGAAGAGGAGATTATACAAGCTTGACGACCAATGGGAAGCGGAACCGTATACCATCCTGCCATCCGATTTTGACAATACGAAGGTCAGTCTCATCAGCAAAGATGGAGGGGAAACCTCAATGGCAATATCCAGAGATCACCTTAAAATATGCCCTGATAAGTTGAGAGAAAAGGAAACAGATCCAAGAACCTCTCCACCTGTAGAAGAGGAGAAGATGATACACACTGTTCTTGGCGATTTTCCCCAGTCCTGGACTCAAATAAATCAAGCCATCGTGGTACCTGTCTTAACGTTTCGTCAACTGAAACCGCCAGAGCTAAATGTGGTGCCAGATCATCCGGACCCGCAATCACAGCAGACCCCACCAGAGGATGCCATGCCAACCGTTGGACCGGCAAGTCCTCCCTCTGCTATCGGTGAATCTGCCATGCCCACCATTAGTAGCAGCAGTCCTGAGAGCTCCAGCATGCCAGTGCTACCCAGACTCACTAGAAGTGTAGCTAGAAGACAGTGCACTACACCAGCGATAGCAAGCATAGCGGGCCCTGTTAGGCCAATAGCAACCCCTGCACTGCGGAGGTCTACACGTAGCACCAAGAACCAAACTCCACTTCGCTATAAAACTTGGAGATATTAACGATAGTTGCTATTTGGTTGAAAATGTTTGTGTAAATATCTTTGTTACAGGTTTAAAAATGGACAATGGAGTAATGGACAGTGAATTGCTCCAAAACTTTCACGGGGACCCCTTTGTTTACCCGGGGTCCCTGCTGTTTCAAGGTTGCACCCACTGAACTGGGAGTCATGAACTGTGCATGACCAAACTTTCGCAACATTCAAGTGTCCTCACCTCCCATAAAGGGAAGCACTGTTATATTTACTTGTTCATAGCATTTACTTGTTCATAGCATTTCAAACTTTGTATGTCTTTTGTTAACATTATTGTTGTTCTTCTTTCCCCAGTCCGGGAGTACTGGATTTAATGGGGGGAGTGCAGCGCCCCAGAGTCTGGTCATTGCAGTAACATCGCTCTTCCACCAGGGGGAGTGATGGTACGTCTGATTGCACTAAAAGAGTTCACCTTGCAGGTATCACAAACACACATTACACTTCACACTCCGGCCGCCAGGGGGAGCAAAAGATCCTATCTACTAGGCCACTCCTCACACATGGGTAAAATTGGGGGTTGGATAGGAAGTTAGGGAGAAAGTAGCTGGGGAGAGTTCGAGAGAGGACCTGTCAGGGGTGGGATCCTGACAGCGGCCTAGCACAGACAGATCATTACGGAGCCGAGCCTGTGCCTTATAGCGGCAGACTCCTAAGAAAGGACACGAAGCGAAGCATATTGTGGAGAAGTGAGAAACGGGATCACAGCACAAAGGAGGTAGAACCGGAAGGAGTCATGCCCCAAGATCAGCAACATCCTTCTGAGGCGCGTAGCCGGCGGCCGGAACGCCGAGGAAGTAAGAGACTTTACGCATTACTTTGAACTAAGGCCGGGCAGTTAACTTTAGGTTGGCTGTCTCACCTTTACACCTAACGAAGACAACGGAGGCAATTGTGGGAGAGGGGCATCTCTAGGGTCCCTATAAAATAACTCCAGGCCTACCCCGTCATACAGGTGCGTCCTTTCCATATCATCTGGGGGACGGAGAGAGAAAGAACAGAAACATACACGACAGTTGTGAGGACTATCCCGTGGTGCTTAGCAGGGAAGTACTACAACTCACAGGCGCTGGTAGGAAGGCCACTGATTTCCACCTGTAAAGGGAACTCTGGATGTGCCCTGTTAGCAGTACTGGACAAGAAAAGAAGAGACACTGCATAAATGTGTGCACACCTATATATCAAAAAAATGAATAACAACTTTATTATAAGACAAGGAAACATACAGAATATAAAAACATTAAAAACATATCCCATAAGGATCAAACAACAAACACACCATTCTGCTGGATGTATGACAAGAGAGCCACAGCCTAAGATGATGGAAAATACTAGTACAATCCTATGCGTGAATGCCAGGATGAATATAAATACAATCATATAAATATATAAAGGCCGAACGCTTATAACTTGTGCAACTGCAGCACCACAGATCCCGATAACAAATGGGCGTCCCCAGAGTTATCACACCATAAGCCAAATCCCAAACATGTGAGAAAATCACTATATAAATGAAACCCTGTGACTAAGATGGACCATGCATCACAGGGGAAAATAAGGGAAAACGAAGTGTATAGGCTGCATCAGCAATGGGGTGCATCAAAGCAGGCCACTATGGATGTGTATAAAAAATCGCAGCTATAACAATAAAGATGCTACGAGTATGGCTAGGAAGTGAAGCAGCCAGAGACACAACCAAAGGCAGTAGACCGGCTCACAACAAAGAAGGAGGAGCCGAAATAGTTACATGTCTTGCGGCTACCATAGAGAAGACCCCAGTGCTGGCGGATCTGCGGATTGTAGAGTCTGTCTCATGCTACCACGAGTGTGAAATCACAACCACCATTCAAAAGTGACCAAAACATCAGCCAGAAAGCATTGGTACTGAGATGTGGTCTGTGGTCCCCACCTGCAGAACCACATAGGGGGTGTCTTGATAATTGCCAATAATTTCCATCTGATGTCTATTCCATTTGCACAACAGCTGTCACGGGAAGCCTAGGTAGGCAAGAGCTAATAACCCAGGCCCCTGCGATTTCCCACAACTCTGGGAAACCCTGACTGACCTTCTCCCAGAGTTTACACTGATGGTGTGCATGTCTGGGCCTCCACCCTCACCCTGTCTCCTGTTTCAACCCTAGGCTGAAACCTCCACCCACCACCCAGTGAAGAGACCACTAACCAATACCCACAGTTAGCACAGACAAGGATAACGGAAAATATACACCACGCCGCAGTAACTCAGGAACACACAATAAATGCACAGGGCAAAACAAATACAAATATAGGAAAGAGGAAAATATGACAAAGGGAAATATACACCATCAGATACGATACTCCTTTTCCTAGACCACCACTCCAGACCGAGATAACCAAGCACAAGACAGAAGCTATAATCGGCAACGCCCAATGTTCAGAAGAACAATTTAAAGGCAGTGGGCGTGACCCAGCTTCCAATCCTAGCACCAGCTAAATTAACCCCGGACCAGCTAGACAAAATCTAGCCAACGCCACTGAGCGCATAGTGGACAAAAGCGGAATTACCGCTGTCTGTCGAACGCCCTAGTATGAACAGCGTCCGACATGACAACAGCATGTGAAATTGATTGTCAAACAGTGTTGCTTCCTAAGTGGACTGTTTGATTTCACAGAAGTCTGATTTACCTGTAGTTATATTGTGTTGTTAAGTGTTCCCTTTATTTTTTTGAGCAGTGTATATATATATATATATATATATATATATATATATATATGTATATACAGTATATACTGTATATACTAGATGGTGGCCCGATTCTATCGCATCGGGTATTCTAGAATATGCATGTCCACGTAGTATAAAGCCCAGTCACGTAGTATATTGCCCAGTCACGTAGTATTTTGCCCAGTCTCGTAGTATAATGCTCCATGCAGTTATGGCCCCATAGATGCCCCATATAATGTTCTATGCAGTTATGGCCCCATAGATGCCCCATATAATGCTCCATGCAGTTATGGCCCCATAGATGCCCCATATAATGCTCCATGCAGTTATGGCCCCATAGATGCTCCATATAATGCTCCATGCAGTTGTTTATGGCCCCATAAGATGCCCCCATATAATGCTCCATGCAGTTATGGCCCCATAGATGCTCCATATAATGCTCCATGCAGTTGTTATGGCCCCATAAGATGCCCCATATAATGCTCCATGCAGTTATGGCCCCATAGATGCCCATATAATGCTCAATGCAGTTATGGCCCCATAGATGCCCCATATAATGCTCCATGCAGTTATGGCCCCATAGATGCCCCATAAAATGCTCCATGCAGTTGTTTATGGCCCCATAGACGCTCCATAAAGCATTGTACCACAAGTAACGCTGCTGCTGCAATAAAAAAAAAAATCACATACTCACCTCTCGTCGCTGCTCCTCAGCGTCCCGTCTCTCCGCACTGACTGTTCAGGCAGAGGGCGGCGCACACACTAATACATCATCGCGCCCTCTGACCTGCACAGTGAGTGCAAGAGGACGGGAAGACGGAGCAGTACCCGGCGGATGGAATGCGGACAGGTGAATATGAAATACTCACCTGCTCCTGGCGCTCTTGACGCTGTCCCTGCCTGTCCCATGGTACCGCAGCTTCTTCGCGCAGGGCCTGTGGTGACGTCGGGGTCACATGACCGT
Organism: Ranitomeya variabilis; assembly: GCF_051348905.1. Taxonomy (NCBI): domain Eukaryota; kingdom Metazoa; phylum Chordata; class Amphibia; order Anura; family Dendrobatidae; genus Ranitomeya; species Ranitomeya variabilis. Next base: position 693,539,709 of record NC_135233.1, on the reverse strand, counting down.
GCCGTCATGGCAGGTCCTGCCCGCGCAGGCGCGCAGGGCCTGTGATGACTTTGCGGTCACATGACCATGACGTCATGGCAGGTCCTTGTCGCACACCAAACTTAGCACCGGAACCTGCTGCTTGCATGGACCGGTCACCGGAGCGTCGGAAAGGTGGCGGAAGGTGAGTATATAATGATTTGTTATTTTTTTTTAATTATTTTTCACATTACATGTTTTTACTATTGAAGCTGCATAGGCAGCCTCAATAGTAAAAACTTGGTCACACAGGGTTAATAGCGGCGGTAACGGAGTGAGTTACCCGTGGCATAACGCGGACCGTTCCTGCTGCCATTAACCCTGTGTGAGCCGTGACTGCGGGGAGTATGGAGCGGGCGCCGGGCACTGACTGCAGGGGATGCAGGGGAGTAAGGAGGGACTAATCGGACTGTGCCCATCGCTGATTGGTTGCGGCAGCCATGACAGGCAGCTGGCGAGACCAATCAGCTAATGAATAACCGTGACGGAAGTTGCCGACAGACAGACAGAAGGACAGACAGAAAGACGGAAGTACCCCTTAGACAATTATATATATATATAGATATATATACAGTATACATATATATATATTTCAATGAGACATATATATATATGTATATATATATTTATATTTCATACAGAGCTAGATAGCAGAAAAGCCGGTAATTCAATTGAAGGCTTTTGCTAGATCAACCCAATAGGGTATGAGACATGGTTTACATACAGTAAACCATTTCATATCCATTAGATTTTTATATATCCCTCCCTAATAATGTTAGTAGTGTGTGTGTGTGTGTAAAATTTGGGAGCTGTAGGTGTTAAATTAAAGGGTTAATTCACGGAAAAAACTGGCGTGGGCTCCCGCACAATTTTCTCCGCCAGAGAGGGAAAGCCAGTGACTGAGGGCAGATATTAATAGCCTAGAAAGGGACCATGGTTATTGCCCCCCCCTGGCTAAAAACATCTGCCCCCAACCACCCCTATTCCGGGGCTTAGCCTCTCTCTTCCCATTCCTCTGTAGCATTGGTATATGGGGTAATAAGGGGTTAATGTCACCTTGCTATTGTAAGGTGACATTAAGCCTGGTTAATAATGGAGAGGTTTCAATAAGACACATATCCATTACTAATCCAATAGTCTGAAAGGGTTAAAAATACACACACGTTAAGGATGACACATATATATACTGTGTATATATATATATATATATATATATATATACTAGATGGTAGCCCGATTCTAAAGAATCGGGAGTCTAGAATCCATATATACTTTATTTATTCAAATGTAAGAATAATTTGGTGGGCGGGGACCCTTGGCCTCCGATTTGGTTGGCGGGGCCCCACGGCCTCCGATTTGGTGGGCGGGGTCCCTCTGCCTCCGCTTTGGTGGGCGGGGCCGCTCGGCCTTCGATTTGGTGGGCAGGGCTCCTCGGCTTCTGATTTGGTTGGTGGGGCCCCTCGGCCTCCGATTTGGTAGGCGGGGACCCTTATCCTCTGATTTGGTGGGCGGGGACCCTCAGCCTCCGATTTGGTGGGCGGAGCCCCTCGGCCTCCGATTTGGTGGGCGGGGCCCCTCGGCCTCCGATTTGGTTGGCGGGGCCCCTCGGCCTCCGATTTGGTGGGCAGGGACCCTCGGCCTCCGATTTGGTGGGCGGGGCCCCTCGGCCTCCGATTTGGTAGGTGGGGCCCCTCGGCCTCCAATTTGGTGGGCGGGGACCCTCGGCCTCCGCTTTGGTGGGCGGGGACCCTCGGCCTCCAATTTGGTGGGCGGGGACCCTCGGCCTCCAATTTGGTGGGCGGGGACCCTCGGCCTCCGATTTGGTGGGCGGGGACCCTCGGCCTCCGATTTGGTGGGTGGGGACCCTCGGCCTCCGATTTGGTGGGCGGGGCCCCTCGGCCTCCGATGTGGTGGGCGGGGCCCCTCGGCCTCCACTTTGGTGGGCGGGGCCGGGCCCCTCGGCCTCTGCTTTGGTGGGCGGGGCCGCTCGGGCTTCGATTTGGTGGGCGGGGCTCCTCTGCCTCCGATTTGGTTGGCGGGGCCCCTCGGCCTCCGATTTGGTGGGCGGGGACCCTCGGCCTCTAATTTGGTGGGCGGGGACCCTCGGCCTCCGATTTGGTGGGCGGGGACCCTCGGCCTCCGATTTGGTGGGCGGGGACCCTCGGCCTCCGATTTGGTGGGCGGGGTCCCTCTGCCTCCGATTTGGTGTGCGGGGACCCTCGGCCTCCGCTTTGGTGGGCGGGGCCCCTCGGCCTTCGATTTGGTGGGCGGGGACCCTCGGCCTCCGATTTGGTGGGCGGGGCCCATCGGCCTCCGATTTGGTGGGCGGGGACCCTCGGCCTCCGATTTGGTGGGCGGGGCCCATCGGCCTCCGATGTGGTGGGCGGGGCCCCTCGGCCTCCGATTTGGTGGGCGGGGACCCCCGGCCTCCGATTTGGTGGGCGGGGCCCCTCGGCCTCCGATTTGGTGGGTGGGGACCCTCGGCCTCCGATGTGGTGATCGGGGACCCTCGGCCTCCGATGTGGTGGGCGGGGACCCTCGGCCTCCGATTTGGTGGGCGGGGACCCTCGGCCTCCGATTTGGTGGGCGGGGACCCTCGGCCTCCGATTTGGTGGGCGGGGATTCTCGGCCTCCGATTTGGTGGGCGGGGCCCCTCGGCCTCCGATTTGGTGGGCGGGGCCCCTCGGCCTCCGATGTGGTGGTCGGGGCCCCTCGGCCTCCGCTTTGGTGGGCGGGGCCGGGCCCCTCGGCCTCCGCTTTGGTGGGCGGGGCCGCTCAACCTTCGATTTGTTGGGCGGGGCTCCTCGGCCTCCGATTTGGTTGGCGGGGCCCCTCGGCCTCCGATTTGGTTGGCGGGGCCCCTTATCCTCCGATTTGGTGGGCGGGGACTCTCGGCCTCCGATTTGGTGGGCGGGGACCCTCGGCCTCCGATTTGGTGGGCGGGGCCCCTCGGCCTCCGATTTGGTTGGCGGGGCCCCTCGGCCTCCGATTTGGTGGGCGGGGACCCTCGGCCTCCGATTTGGTGGACGGGGCCCCTCGGCCTCCGATTTGGTGGGCGGAGCCCCTCGGCCTCCGATTTGGTTGGGGGGGCCCCTCGGCCTCCGATTTGGTGGGCGGGGACCCTCGGCCTCCGATTTGGTGGGCGGGGACCCTCGGCCTCCGATTTGGTGGGCGGGGACCCTCGGCCTCCGATTTGGTGTGCGGGGACGCTCGGCCTCCGCTTTGGTGGGCGGGGCCCCTCGGCCTCCGATTTGGTGGGCGGGGTCCCTCTGCCTCCGATTTGGTGTGCGGGGACCCTCGGCCTCCGCTTTGGTGGGCGGGGCCCCTCGGCCTTCGATTTGGTGGGCGGGGCCCCTCGGCCTCCGATTTGGTTGGTGTGGACCCTCGGCCTCCGATTTGGTGGGCGGGGACCCTCGGCCTCCGATTTGGTGGGCGGGGACCCTCGGCCTCCGATTTGGTGGGCGGGGACCCTCGGCCTCCAATTTGGTGGGCGGGGCCCATCGGCCTCTGATGTGGTGGGCGGGGCCCTTCGGCCTTCAATTTGGTGGGCGGGGACCCCCGGCCTCCGATTTGGTGGGCGGGGCCCCTCGGCCTCCGATTTGGTGGGCGTGGACCCTCGGCCTCCGATTTGGTGGGCGGGGACCCTCGGCCTCCGATTTGGTAGGCGGGGACCCTCGGCCTCCGATTTGGTGGGCGGGGACCCTCGGCCTCCGATTTGGTGGGCGGGGACCCTCGGCCTCCGATTTGGTGGGCGGGGACCCTCGGCCTCCGATTTGGTGGGCGTGGCCCCTCGGCCTCCGATGTGGTGGTCGGGGCCCCTCGGCCTCCGCTTTGGTGGGCGGGGCCGGGCCCCTCGGCCTCCGCTTTGGTGGGCGGGGCCGCTCGGCCTTCGATTTGGTGGGCAGGGCTCCCCGACCTCCGATTTGGTTGGCGGGGCCCCTCGGCCTCCGATTTGGTTGGCGGGGCCCCTCGGCCTCCGATTTGGTGTGTGCTCTGCCTGGGGCCACTGTGCTCTGCCTGGGGCCCCATATGCTGCCTGGGGCCCCTGTGCTCTGCCTGGGGCCCCATATGCTGCCTGGGGCCCCTGTGCTCTGACTGGGGCCCCCTATGCTGCCTGGGGCCCCTGTGCTCTGCCTGGGGCCCCTGTGCTCTGCCTGGGGCCCCATGTTCTGCCTGGGGCCCCTGTGCTCTGCCTGGGGCCACTGTGCTCTGCCTGGGGCCCCATGTTCTGCCTGGGGCCACTGTGCTCTGCCTGGGGCCCCATAAGCTGCCTGGGGCCCCTGTGCTCTGCCTGGGACCACTGTGCTCTGCCTGGGGCCCCATATGCTGCCTGGGGCCCCTGTGCTCTGCCTGGGGCCACTGTGCTCTGCCTGGGGCCCCATATGCTGCCTGGGGCCACTGTGCTCTGCCTGGGGCCCCATATGCTGCCTGGGGCCACTGTGCTCTGCCTGGGGCCCCATATGCTGCCTGGGGCCCCTGTGCTCTGCCTGGGGCCCCATATGCTGCCTGGGGCTCCTGTGCTCTGCCTGGGGCCCCTGTGCTCTGCCTGGGGCCCCATGTTCTGCCTGGGGCCCCTGTGCTCTGCCTGGGGCCACTGTGCTCTGCCTGGGGCCCCATATGCTGCCTGGGGCCCCTGTGCTCTGCCTGGGGCCCCATATGCTGCCTGGGGCCCATGTTCTGCCTGGGGCCCCTGTGCTCTGCCTGGGGCCACTGTGCTCTGCCTGGGGCCCCATATGCTGCCTGGGGCCCCTGTGCTCTGCCTGGGGCCCCATATGCTGCCTGGGGCCCCTGTGCTCTGCCTGGGGCCACTGTGCTCTGCCTGGGGCCCCATAGGCTGCCTGGGGCCCCTGTGCTCTGCCTGGGACCACTGTGCTCTGCCTGGGGCCCCATATGCTGCCTGGGGCCCCTGTGCTCTGCCTGGGGCCACTGTGCTCTGCCTGGGGCCCCATATGCTGCCTGGGGCCCCTGTGCTCTGCCTGGGTGTAGGACACTGGTGACGTCACTTATCTCCGGACATTAGCTCCGGACATTAGCTCCGGACATTAGCTCGGGACATTATCTCCGGACATTATCTCCGGACATTAGCTCCGGACAAAGCCACGGAAGTTGGCACAAATTGCAGGAAGTAGTATTCTAGGCAATTATATATTAGATATATATATATATATATATATATATATATATATATATACGAGTTGTATACACCTATACTATGTGTAGACATTTATTCTATCTTTTCTATTCTAAGATGTCAGGGTGATTTTACTGTACACCACACTAAATTGCTGGCTTTTCTAAAGGACACCGGTGCGTATTTCTCGCAAGTCACACTGATGGTCCGTGTGGTGTGTAAGTTTTTCTCGCACCCATAGACTTTCATTGGCGTTTCTCAGCTGAGATATGGTGGAAATCACAGCATTCTGCAATTTCTCTCGCAGAGAAAACAACGGATGATAGGAGCTGCCCCATAGATTAACATTGGTCCGACTGCTCTGCGATAAAAAAATCCATATTACGGTCTAGTGTGACTCTGGCCTAATTGATAACAATTACATTTAATTAGAAAAGTTTTATGCTGTTTATTATGCAGAATATTTTTGTAATGTCGAAAAACTGACATAGTGGAAAAATAACAACATGCTGAATACCTTGCGCATTAACATTCTGTAAGCAAAAAGGTTTTTACATTCTGCTAATGATACCCTGAGAAGTTCATATTCTCAAAGACAGACAGTTCCCAAAGTTTATGCTGACGTTAGAAGAATACAGTCAGAATAAAAATAGTTGTAGATTAGAAGGCATAAAACAAATGTACAACACAAGGTGAATTTAAAATCAATACCAAAATAATATTCTTTCACTTCCAAGTTCAGCTCAAAATACATTTCTGCTTCCGTTGCAGAATACAAATTCTACAGTTCTCCAGACTTAGTTCAGATTTGTACCATTCAAAATGTATAATAGTCTGAATTCCTAAAACTGGAAAAATATAAGTCTAGTGAAAAAATCAATGTCATATATCGATAAATACTTCTACTTGTAGTCACCAATCATTACTAGCAGAGTTCAGTGCAAATTAACAACCTTAGGGTTTATTACAGAAGGCCCCTTTAGAGCTGGCTAAGACAAGTATACTAAAACTAGGGTTAAATTGCAACAAATTGCAGATTTGACTGGTTATGTGTACAACTCCTAGCGCTCATCTGCATGCTGGACGAGTCCAGGAGCTGTCTGCTATTTACACGCATGGACAAAATTGTTGGTACCCATGTGTTAAAGTAAAAGAAATCCACAATGGTCTAAAATAACTTCATACTGACAAAACTAATTTTCAGCTTTAGTTTACAAAACCAAATACAGAAAGTCAATTAACGAAAATCAGACATTGCTTATGAATTGTAGTTCAACACAATATTAAAGAAAAACTGTTGAAAATGGCTTGAACAAAAATGATGATACCCCTAGAAAAGATTGAAAATAATTTGACCATAGCATCACAGGTGTCTACATACCTAACTGGTAACATTTCTCCTTGTGGAGAGGGACATACTGGCTCTAACATGCAAAGGTAAGGAGGCTTATTCGCCTTTCAATGCTAGGAAATTTAATATGCAAATTTCCTCTTCAGAAAGGCAGAGAACTTGAACTCTATAGTGCCACCTGTTGGAAGCCGCAATCCTACAGATCACCATTGACCCTTTAATACAGAGGCACATCTAGTGGGGGGCAGCCGGGGCAGGCGCAGCCAGCAGGGGGGCCATAGTCTATAGTGTCTGCCCTGGCGGCTGCATTCTGCCATCTCCCCGGACTGGGAGTCGGCAGCTTTCTGAGCAGGCTGTCAAGCTGACGACCGATACAGAGAAACTGCAGCGCACCAGCTCCCATGGATCAATAGTACTCGCATCTAACAGACACGAGTACAATAGAAGCAATGCCAGCAGTGTGATAGTGTGATCAGGTTATGTGATCATGCTGCTGAAATCACTCGTCGGCACCGCAGAGGTGCAGATGGGTGGTAAGTGCTCCACGTTAGTGGATCTGAAGACACTGAAGATAGGGGGTATTTACTGGGGGTGGTGTATTTACTGTGTGTGAGGGTTTTTGCTGGGTGGGGTGGGGGTAATTACTGTGTGTGTTTGAAGTGGGATATTTACTGTGTGGGGGTATTCACTGTGTGTGTAGGGGTATTTACTGTGTGTGGAGGGATATTTACTGTATGTGTGAGTGGGTATTTACAGTGTGAGGGGGTATTTACTGTGTGTGAGGGGGGTATTTACTGTGTGTGGGGGTATTTACTGTGTGGGGGATTTACTCTGATGGGTTTATAGTGTAATGGGTGAAAGGTGCAGACTCAATATGGGGAGCGGGAGAAATTTGAAGATACAATATGAGAAGGAAGATATGAGATGGAGGCATGTATGGGAGAAGGGTGCAGACACAGTATGATGAGTGGTGGCATGGGTGTGGACACAGTATGAGGAGCAAGGGGAAAATGTTTGAGGACACAGTATGAGGGTGATGGGATAGGTGCAGACACAGCATGAGGAGTCCGAGGGATGTGTGAGGAGGCAGTTTGGAAAGTGAGAGGGCAAATTTATGAGGAGGGAGAGAAAATGTGCAAGGAGATATTGTGAAAAAGTGTGAGTGGGCACAGAATAGAGACTCTGGGGGGTGTAGCATGAGGCAACAGTGTAAGGGCACAGCCAGGAGGTGACAGTCTACCAAGGGATGTGATGTGATGAGGGGGCACAGTTTAGGGAATGGGCCCTATACAGTGAAATCAGTGTGAGAGAACAGTGTGAAGAGGGGGCCCAGTATGAAAAGGAGGGAGTAGTGTGGAGAGCATGCACCATAAGAGGGACAGCGTGGAGTCATATTTTGTGCAGGGAATATAGTTATTTATTCAGGGGTTCAGCGTATGGCAAGTAGTTTTATTTGGGAGCATTATAGGGCAAATATTTTTATTTGGGAGCATTATAATGACTAGTGTTGAGCGATACCTTCCGATATTTGAAAGTATCAGTATCGGATAGTATCGGCATCGGATAGTATCGGCCGATATCCGAAAAATATCGGATATTGCCGATACCGATACCCGATACCAATACAAGTCAATGGGACACAAATATCGGAAGTGATCCTGGATGGTTTCCAGGGTCTGAAGGAGAAGAAACTCTCCTTCAGGCCCTGGGATCCATATTCATGTGTAAAATAAAGAATAAAAATAAAAAATAGGGATATACTCACCCTCGGACGCGCCCTGGTTGTAACCGCTGCAACCGGCAGCCTCCGTTCCTAAGAATGAGTGCGTGAAGGACCTTCGATGATGTCGCAGCTTGTGATTGGTCGCGTGACCGCTTCACGCGCTCATTCTTAGGAACGGAGGCACCGCTAAGAGCAGGGGCCGCCGGAGGGGTGAGTATATCAATATTTTTTATTTTTATTCTTTATTTTACACACGAATATGCATCCCGATACCGATTCCCGATATCGCAAAAATGTCAGAACTCGGTATCGGAATTCCGATACCGCAAATATCGTCCGATACCCGATACTTGCGGTATCGGAATGCTCAACACTAATAATGACACTACTATTTTTAAGGGTGTTGTGTGAAGATGTGCTGTACAAGACAGGAGAAGATGGAAGTCTGCAGAGACGGCTGTGGATGAGAAAACTCATGGGGTCTGGATAAGATGAAGAAGAAAAGAAAGAGAACGACTCCAGAAACAGCGTGATCTATAAGATACCTGGATGTAAATATTTTTTGTGATTTTAATTCTCATATTTTTATTTATGTTAGGAGCATTAAAGTGTATGCAGTTTCTACACATGTGACTAATCATTAGATGCGATTTTATCGCATCTAATGATAGTCTATGGTAAATTTACGGGGCAGCGACGGAGCGTCGCCGCTTTGTAAACAGGCATGCTGCGTTCTGAAAAGACACGCCGCATGTCCGTTTACGCGGGTCTGCCGCCTGCGTGTTTCACCGCATAGTGGAGACAGGATTTCATGAAATCCCCTCCACTATGCTGTAACATCTGGACGCTGTGTGTTTGATGCTGCGGCTCTATGCAGCGTCAAACATGCAGCGTTTCCTGAACGTGTAAACATACCCTAATACTCCACACAGGGAGATAGACACATCACACATATATTACATTAGCTCCTTATGAGCCAAGTATTTATGCCACCTCATAAAACAAGAGTCCATGCTCTTTAAAACTAAAAGCCTGGCTAACAGTCCTCCAGGTTATATCCATTTTACACTAAATATGTATGACTTGACCTGACAGTAGGGTCCACAGTTTGTTTGGGGGTGAGCCTCCCCTTCCTTTGGCCAAAGTACTGTCCCCTTGCTGGCATGCGAGCTGCCTGTACTTAAACAGTCTGTTGCTACAGCTGCACCTGACCCATTAGTCCAAGGACCTATTTCTTCTTAAAGGCAAAGTCCTGCCATCCGGCAGAAAGGGCGCAACAAAAAAATTAAAGGTGGAGGTCCACATGCTTAAACGTCAAACCTTGGGCCATACCGGCCTTACTGCACCACTGTTCTGGAACTACAGAGCTTATTCTGCCTAAAAGGGACGCGGAGCAGTCCTGCACAAATACATGGTGCAACAATCACAACGTCCTTTAATCAGCACAAAGCAATCAGATTTTGGGCTCCGGACCCGGGTTTGGTCCGGCATTGACTCTGCAGCCACAAGAGTGGTGGACTGCCAAGGCATCAAAGAGGCAGAGCTAACTGGGCCTGCTCTGGGACTATATAGAGCTCCATGTCATCCCCTTGGCACCGTGAAGTACCCCCGCTGGCGGTCTTCTTTAATAAATGAGACATACTCCCCTTCATCCAGGGGTCTGCAGTATTTTATGGAGGTGGCATTGAGATATACCTTGTCATTGATGCCTTCCTCCCGTATGAAGCCGTACCCATGTTCAATGTCTACAAAAACTAGTTGCCTGCAAGTACGATGCCAGGCCATAGTGCCCTTGGCGCAGTTCTGCCCAGACCTCATTTTCAAGTTGTTTCTTCTGCTCAACTGCTCCCCCAATCCTGTTGGCCTGCCCGGGAGATGGAAGCGGGCCCTCCATCTGCAGATGGGAAAGGGACTGACCGAGGGTTGAAATGCTGCCGAGCGCGGGTCTGCTGTGAAGGAGCTCGCTCCCTGGGATATGAGGCTGAGGGACTGGTGGGGTTCTGGGGTGAGGGGCCGAGGTGCACTCACCAGTGCCTGATGATTAAGTTCCTTCTCTGCCCTCACTTCCGGCCCGGAATCCTCTGGGGCTGTTGTAATCTCTCGTCCCCGATGGCATGGAAACACTGGTTCTGGACGAAGAGGTTCCGGCTCCCAAGGCTGATGCTCCGGCAGCCACCGGCAGCTCTTCTTCGCAGGTACAGGAAACTGGTCTGCGCTGAATTCATCAGCGACTTCTCTTAGTCCACCGGATTGGGCCTTCTCTTCTTGTCTCCATTTTCTAGCAATCTGTTGAAAGGGGCCAGTAGTACTAATCTTCAGACACTCCCACCAGGGGCAGACGCCATACTTACACTGCTAACTCTGCCAGGTAGTTTTTCGTGCCACTTCTAGGACTGGACACCCATGAGGGGCGGTGTCAGAGTTGTTGTTCTCCATTTTGACGCCATTCTCCTCCATCTTTAGAATCGCCATCTTGGAGTCATTCACAATCAGTCCATTAGTAACATCAGCAATTTCTCCATCTCTCTTATTCACTTCCAGTTCATCAATTTCTTCACTTTTTTCGGCATCACAATTCTTACTATTCCTGGTTACATGTACATAATCACCATCTTCTCTTGTCACATCAATATCATCTCTTACAGCGTTTCCTCACTGCACGGTTTTGTCATCCTGCAGCACTATGCCAAATGTAAGGGGCTCGACCAGGGCCATAGTCATGGCCGAACACTCTGCTACATCAGTGACCTGGTCTCCCAATACATGAAGACATTGTCCATTACTTTGTGTACTTGTTGCTCCATTCTCTGCGCCATCAGGGTCACCTCTGTTTCGCTGTGGGTTTCCATCAGTCGGTGTAATAAAGATTGAGACACAGTGCTTTTCAATTTTCAAATAAACAACTTTACTGTTAGCTTTACACAGCACATCCAGATTCTTCACAGCATTTACATCAGAATTCACATTACACATCTCCTCTTCTTTCCCTGCACCTTCCTTCCTGTCAAACAACACACACAAGGGTCGGACCATGCCGCATGGTTCCTCAGTGTCCTCCCAATTCAGCTCTGCTACGGTTAAGCCTTCCTTAGTCTGTTTCGCACCAGACAAGAGAATTTCCATCTCCGAAGCTAGTCGCCTACTGGCGAGTGACCTGCCCTTCAGTACTGTGCTTTGTGGTGACCCAACATCCTCCTGTTTCAGGCTCGCTGCCTCTTGTAGCTCCCCCATCAACCATTTTGCCCCAGTACTGAGGGCATCCACCCAAGGTATAAGCTGCCACATCTTAGGGCTACCTGTGCTCCCATACAGTCTTGTCCTTCTCCTTTCCTGCTGCTTTACTGGCCTCTGCTGTTCCAGCCCAATGCTGTGGATGGCTGGGCTCTTTCTCTTAATAAAAGAACATTTCCAAGCAACTGCTATCATCCTGGGCACTTACGCCTGTGTGGAATATTCGGGTGCCTGGGTCCTTCTGACTAGATTCAGGAAACACTCCTTCTCTTAGGCCTCTTTCACACTTCTGTTTTTACTATCTGCACAGGATCCGTAAAAATGTTGAAAAGACGGATTCTGTGCAGATTGTAAAAAATGGGTGCACTGGGTCTGTTTTTTTGACAGACCCGTAGAGGCTATGTGCAGCAGTTTTCCACTGCGAAAATGCATACACAACACAGCCCATGTTAAAAATAATAATAATAAAAAAAAATCGCAATATTCTTACCTTCTGGCATCCCACGTAGCCTTCCCGATGCTCACGATGCTCCCGGCAGCTGCTGTTCCCAGTGATGCGTGTGAGACCGCGACGTGATCAGGTTATTTCGCAAGGCATTACTGGGAACGGAGCATCGGGAAGCCCGCAGGGACTGCACGGGACGCCGACAGCATCGCTAGCATCGGGGGGCCGCAGGAAGGTTATGGGGACGTCGAAAGGTAAGAATATCATGTTTTTTTATTTTTTTAATTATTTTTAACATTATATCTTTTTACTATTGATGCTGCATAGGCAGCATCAATAGTAAAAAGAGAGAGAGCGAGCGAGAGAGAATCTCCCTGACGGGAAATTCTTCCACGCATGCTCAGTTTCAAATGACGGCATCCGTCGCTGGATTCCTGCTTTTGACAGCATCGGCTCCTGCGTCCATTGGCTTCCATTAAAGCCAACGACGGGCAGGATCCGTCACTGAGTGATTTTCCGGTGTGCACAAAAAACGTTCCTCTGTGCGTTGGCTCTGCCCGACGGACAGTAATTTTCCAATGGATCCAGTGCTCGACGGATTAAACGGATGACCATCCGTCACAGTCCGTCGCTAATACAAGTTTATGAAAAAAAATTGGATCCAGCAGCACCATTTGCTGGATCCGTTTTTTTCACAAAACAACGGGTTGTGACGGAAAAAGAAAGACGGAAGTGTGAAAGAGGCCTTAGTTGCAGCTGACCCCTCCTACATTAACTAGTTCTCAACTATGTGGAATTCCCATGTGATACTATATACATATATTATATATATATATATATATATATATATATATATATATATGTATATATATATATATACTGTATATATATACACTCACCGGCCACTTTATTAGGTACACCATGCTAGTAACGGGTTGGACTCCCTTTTGCCTTCAGAACTGCCTCAATTCTTCGTGGCATAGATTCAACAAGGTGCTGGAAGCATTCCTCAGAGATTTTGGTCCATATTGACATGATGGCATCACACAGTTGCCGCAGATTTGTCGGCTGCACATCCCAAAGATGCTCCATACAAGGCAGGATGGATCCATGCTTTCATGTTGTTTACGCCAAATTCTGACCCTACCATCTGAATGTCGCAGCAGAAATCGAGACTCATCAGACCAAGCAACGTTTTTCCAATCTTCTACTGTCCAATTTCGATGAGCTTGTACAAATTGTAGCCTCAGTTTCCTGTTCTTAGCTGAAAGGAGTGGTACCCGGTGTGGTCTTCTGCTGCTGTAGCCCATCTGCCTCAAAGTTCGACGCACTGTGCGTTCAGAGATGCTCTTAGGCCTACCTTGGTTGTAACGGGTGGCGATTTGAGTCACTGTTGCCTTTCTATCAGCTCGAACCAGTCTGCCCATTCTCCTCTGACCTCTGGCATCAACAAGGCATTTCCGCCCACAGAACTGCCGCTCACTGGATTTTTTTTCTTTTTCGGACCATTCTCTGTAAACCCTAGAGATGGTTGTGCGTGAAAATCCCAGTAGATCAGCAGTTTCTGAAATACTCAGACCAGCCCTTCTGGCACCAACAACCATGCCACGTTCAAAGGCACTCAAATCACCTTTCTTCCCCATACTGATGCTCGGTTTGAACTGCAGGAGATTGTCTTGACCATGTCTACATGCCTAAATGCACTGAGTTGCCGCCATGTGATTGGCTGATTAGAAATTAAGTGTTAACAAGAAGTTGGACAGGTGTACCTAATAAAGTGGCCAGTGAGTGTATGTATATATTCTAAGGTACTCCATCTAATGGGCAAACTTTAGTACTACACTTTCCCTATGTAAAAAGTACAAGCAATATAGCATTATAAACATTAGACACATAGCAGCAATAATAACTTTATCACAGGAGTAGGGGTGGAATATTACATATACCGCCACATCCCCTACAGCGCCACCTGTTGGAAGCAGCAATAGTAGTAATGCTTCCAACAAGTGGCACTATAGACTTCAAGTCCTCTTCCTCTCTGAAGAGACAACTTGCATGCATACTTGTAATCAGTCAGCCATTTAAAGAGTGAAAAGGATAATCAATGTGGAAAGGAAAAGGAGGGGAGGGTGGTGAATAAAATATAACTTTTATTTATATTTAATATTTTCAATAATAAAATACAATGGATTAAATTCTCATACATCCATAGAAAGATGCATATTGAGTCACTGCTTAGTCATATTGTTGAATACTTAATAGAGCTGTGACTCACTAAATTCCCCATCAGATTGCTAGGCTGTAAAATGTTTTAAAAATGAGTAATATGATCCCTGGCCATTGTCACTTATTAAATAGAGATCAGGTTTGAATAATACCTATGTTTCTTATATTGGGTCTTGAGATTTATTACATCAAGGAATGTCAAATAGGATATTCTTGTATCAGATCTTACTAAATATTGATCATCACTTGAAGAGTTAAATTGTTCAGCGGCACAATAAAGCATGTTGCCACATAAGGGTTATCGCAAAATGCTATAATAGAGATTTAACATCTTAAACCAGCCGTATCAGGCATGTGCATGGCTGATATAAAGTCCATTACAGCTGTGAGAGAATCTATCTCTGTTATATAGGTACAATCCATATCCAGCTCCAAGAACACCGCCAGATGATCTGACATGCGTGCCTCATGTGATTTCTATGCAGCTAGCATGAGAGACCTTGTGTGGTTAAAGCAGCTAACAGGTGTAGTATCCCCTGGCAGGGACCATGCCGGTGCTTGAGAATGATAAGCGCACAGTTGTAGGTGAGCTGTCCAATCCTATTCAGCTTGTCAAGTCATGCTGTAGCTAGAATAAGTGTATGCATCTTTGATTCATTCCCCTATCTTGATCACTACATTTAATCTTGGACTCAAATTACTATCTAGCACCTGACCGGGACATGTGTCCCTGATGCGCATTTTGCTAGAATACCGGCTTTCTCTAAGGGTCCCAGAAGAAGGCACTTATGCTGAAACGTACGACAGGGTTTGGGGTTGGCACTTCATCCCATCACAGATTACAACATGTGCTTGAATATGCTTCCTTGACAATGATTTAACATATGTATGTCATACTCTCATATGATGCAAATTACTCCTAGAATGTTATAGCTAACTAGTATGATACCAGCAGGCTACAGACCTATTGGACACATATGGGATTGTGAGAAAGTATAGATTGGAATGTGGCTCCATCTTATGGTTTCCCACTTCTAAACATGTTTTTTATTAACTTGGTTTTTGCATTGTTGCAATTAATAAAATGTTAAGTTTTTCTGATAAATATGGTACCAATGTGAACAATATCTAAATAGATAGTTCCCTCATCGTGCGTCACTGCCTCATACTGTTCTATTGTACTTTTTTTGCATTTGTTCTGCTGCACATTTTTGCTGATTTCTCCTATTATTGTGTTTCCATCCGTATCCAGCTAGATTGCGTGCACACAATATATAGGAGTAGATAGAGGAGCTTTTCTGCAGCCTTGCAGCGCCGTTCACAGCTGTCTGCAAGGTCTGTGTGTGTGAGTGCAGCTCTCGCTGCAGTGTGTTCTGCAGCCACATCTGGTTGTAGTCCGCTCAGCGTGCGTCACTGCCTCATACACTGTCCTTTTTTTCATTAGTGCAGCCCATTTTTCCTGATTTCTCCTATTAGTGGTGTGTTTCCATCCGTATCCAGCTAGATTGCATGGTCTATACAGGAGTAGATAGAGGAGCCTTTCTGCAGCCTTGTGCCCTGCAGCCCCAGCCAGATTAGTATTAGCCTATTTTTTGGAGCCTCATCTATTGCCTCATCTATTGCATTGTAGGTTACCTTCCTGCATTGTAATAGCTGCAAAAAGTTTGTGATACTATCGGTTTTACATCTTTGGGCACATCCATTTTTTTTGTCCAAAAAAAAACCTAAATAAAGTTCACCAAACACTCCACTTTACAGTTGTGTAGGCCACATTAGCTCATATTAAAGTCTAGTCCACACTTTATAAAATTAGTGTTTCTTATACCTGTTAGCAGCTGTTCAGGAATAAGCACACTAACCCCTTAGTACTCTTCTGCCTATCTTTATCAGTCTGCCAAGATGAAGAAGGCAGGGAGTAAGGCAAGTGGTCATGGGCGTGGAGTTTCAGCAGGGAGAGGACGTGGGGATTCTGCGCAGCTTTGTAGGAGCTCGCCGTCCCCCACTCCTGCGGGATGAACAAAGTGAAGCCGTTGTCGCATGGATGGCAGCTAACGCATCAACTTCAATTCGTGCCACATCCTCTCAGGTCCAAAGCACTGAAGAGCACCCATCTGTCTCTTCACCACCTGCCAATTGCCCAGGCAGTCAGAGAGCCCTGGATAGGAGCCATCTCTACTTCTGTTCTCTGAAGGCTTGGAAAGAGGGGGCCAGCCAAGCAGCATTCGAGAAACGGAAGAAGAGGCAGTATGCAGTGATGCGTAACTGCTTTGTCTCGCTGAATCTGAAGAGGTGGCTGGGCCAGTGCCTATGGTCAGCACACCTCAGTACGCATCTGATGATGAGACTCAGATGCCACTTTCTGGTGTGTACTGTGCTGTCGAGACTACCCAGGAGAAGCAGTTGTTGGAAGAGGGTAGTGTAGATGAAGGGTCCTTGACCCATCATGGCGTGAGTTACAGGAAGGTGGTAGGAGCAGCTCTGAGGAAGAGATCCCCCGAATGGCCCAAAAAGGAGGGAGAGGGAGGGGGCAGACTGGGTTGCCTGTAGCCTCCACTTTGGCACCCATTAGGAGCATGCCTCTTCCAAAACCCAAAACGGGCGCTCCCAAGACTTGCAGTGCCTGGTCCTTTTTTGACACAGTTGCAGATGACATTTGCTTTGTCAAATGGAAGCTGTGTAATCAGAAAGTCAAAAGAGGGAAAAGTGTCAGCAACCTCAATACCACAAATCTGTGGAAACATGTGCGAACCAAGCACGTGGTGGAGTTATAAAAACACACTGAAGACCTCGACCAACTTACAGCGCCACCTACCACATCTTCAGCTCATGTTGTAGCCTCTTCCTCCAGCTCACACACAGCTGGGTCGGCTTCCTCACAGG
The DNA here is from genome assembly GCF_051348905.1 of Ranitomeya variabilis. Classification (NCBI taxonomy): domain Eukaryota; kingdom Metazoa; phylum Chordata; class Amphibia; order Anura; family Dendrobatidae; genus Ranitomeya; species Ranitomeya variabilis. The sequence continues at coordinate 693,522,704 of NC_135233.1, read as the reverse complement.
ATCGCCATGGAAGAACCTCTGGCACTGCTGTACAGAGACCCAATGTAATTCCACTCACAGCACCACGTTCCCTGTCATTCTCACACTCCCAGCCCAGTCTACAGCCATCGGTAGCACAGGCATGGGAGAACAGGTGGCCATTCTCGGCAAACCACCCCCGAGCACAGGTTTTGAATGCTGGCATTGCAAAACCACTGTCCCTTGAAATGCTATCATTCAGGGTGGTGGAGACTGACACCTTCCGTAACTTCATGGCATTGGCAGTCTCACAATACAATGCGCCCAGCTGCTTTTATTTCAGCAGGCAAGCCATCCCTGCCCTGCAAAAGCATGTGAAGGGAAACATTAAACATGCGCTACTAAATGCCGTCAGTAGCAAGGTCCACCTGACCACTGATGCGTGGACCAGTCACCATGGACAGGGACGATACCTTTCCCTCACTGCAAATTGGGTAAATGTTGTGGAGCCGGGTACAGATCTTGAGAGTGGCGCTGTACGTGTTCTGCCAACTCCAAGGATTGCAGGAATCCAGTCTGTACACATTGACTCCTCCTCATACTCCAGTTCCTCTGAATCAGCACTGCAGGAGCCGTCACGGTCTACCTCAACATGAACCCGTGAACGCTTACCTGTTACGACCGATATGAGCACAGCCATGGCCAAACGTTAACAGGCCGTATTGAAATTAATTTATTTTTTGAATTGAAGCCACACAGCGCAGGAGCTCTGGAATGCCATCAAGCAGGAGAGCGACGTGTGGTTTGTGCCAGCGAATCTCCAGCGAGGCATGGTAGTTTGTGACAATGGCCGAAATCTGGTGGCAGCTCTGGACCTAGGCAACCTCACTCACATCCCATGTCTGGCACATGTGCTCAACTTGGTCGTGCAGAGTTTTTTGAGGGACTATCCGGATCTTGATGCACTGCTGCACAAGGTCCGCCTAGAGTGTGCTCACTTGTGGCATTCCAGCATGGCAAGTTCGCGCATTGCAGCTCTGCAGCGCCGATTACGCCTTCCGGAACATCGCATCATATGTGACCTACCCACCAGGTGGAATTCAACATTACATATGTTGGAGCAGTTGTGTGAGCAGCAGGCAGCAGTAATGGAGTACCACACTTCACCACCACTGAGTGGGCCTCTATGAAGGACATCTGCCACGTTTTGCGTGCCTTCGATGATTCCATGAGGATGGCGAGTGCAGATGATGCACTAGTCAGCATGACTATCCCCCTTATCTGCCTGCTTGAAAAAACACTGCAAGCACTAAGGGAGGAGGTTGTGGAAGAGGTGGAGGATGAGGAGTCACAAATGCCATCTGCTTCTGGACAGTCTGCACAACGTGGTTCCTCACAAAGGCCTAGGCAGGGGACACTTTGTGAGGAGGATGAGGAGGAGTCAATGGAGGAGGAAGACATCTCTCCAGAGGAGGGAGGTACACAATGCTCTAATACTCAGTATGTAGAGCAAGGGTGGGGTGATGCAGAGCAGGCAGAGATCACGCCTCTAGCAGGGGACAGCATTTCTTGGCCAGTTGGCAGTCTGCAGCACATGGTTGATTTCATGCTGTAGTGCCTGAGAAACGACCGCTGCATCGCCCACATTCTCAACACGGCTGATTATTGGGTGTACACCCTCATAGATCCTCGCTACTGGGACAACTTACAAAGCCTCATAACACCATTGATCTGGGAGCATAAAATGTGGGAGTACCAAAACACACTGGTGCATTCCTTCATGTTCTCCATTCCAACCGAGAGCAGTGCTGCTAGTGCTTTACAAAGCAGCTCAGTGCGTCGAGGCAGTGGAGGAAGCTCTGCACAAAGAGGGAGCAGAAGCAGCGCCTCAGAACAAGGCAAAACCAGTATGGCCCAAATGTGGCAAAGTTTAATGTGCCTGCCAGAAATGTCTACTCCATCACAGACAGCTCCAGTCAGCAGGAGGCAACGTTTCTGTCAGATGGTGACAGACTACATGTCTTGCCCTCTCAGTGTACTCCCAGACGGCTCTTCCCCCTTCAAGATTTGGGTCTCTAAGCTGGATACATGGCCAGAGCTTATCCAGTATGCATTGGAGGTGCTGGCTTGCCCTGCTGCTAGTGTATTATCAGAACGCGTCTTTAGTGCCGCAGGTGGTGTACTAACAGACCGTCGCATGAGACTCTCCTCCGATAACGTTGACTGGCTTACTTTTCTGAAAATGAACAAGGCCTGGATCTCGCAGGAATTTGCCACTCCTCTTCCAGATTAAATATTTGGTTGGCAACAATATCCAGGTCTCCTGTTGTGTTCATGTTTCTACCACCTGAACTGTAATCCCTGGGCTCCAACACCACCAGTTGCTGCTCAGAAGTGCTGTCTGCACAGTCAACACTTGCTCCTGTGTTATTGGGGTTCAATTCAGTAACGCCAGCTGCTCCCCTGCTGTGTATCTGGCAATTTCTCGTGCTCCGTCCACTCTGACACTGCAACAGATATTAAACTGCCTCCAATTAAGCCTCAGCCTACACTCTGTTTCTAGCATTGACCCTGGGCTCTCACACTGCCAGTTGCTGCTCAGAAGTGCCGTCTGCACAGTCAACACTTGCTGCCATGTTATTGGGGTTCAGTAATGTCAGCTGCTCCCTTGTTGTGTATCCGGCAATTTCTCCTGCTCCGTCCACTCTCACACTGCAACAGATATTAAACTGCCTCCAATTAAGCCTCAGCCTACACTCTGTTTCTAGCATTGACCCTGGGCTCCAACACTGCCAGTTGCTGCTCAGAAGTGCCGTCTGCACAGTCAACACTTGCTGCCATGTTATTAGGGTTCAGTAATGTCAGCTGCTCCCTAGTTGTGTATCCGGCAATTTCTCTTGCTCCGTCCACTCTCACACTGCAACAGATATTAAACTGCCTCCAATTAAGCCTCAGCCTACAATCTGTTTCTAGCATTGACCCTGGGCTCCAACACTGCCAGTTGCTGCTCAGAAGTGCCGTCTGCACAGTCAACACTTACTGCCATGTTATTAGGGTTCAGTAACGTCGCTGCTCCCTAGTTGTGTATCCGGCAATTTCTCCTGCTCCGTCCACTCTCACACTGCAACAGATATTAAACTGCCTCCAATTAAGCCTCAGCCTACACTCTGTTTCTAGCATTGACCCTGGGCTCCAACACTGCCAGTTGCTGCTCAGAAGTGCCGTCTGCACAGTCAACACTTGCTGCCGTGTTATTGGGGTTCAGTAATGTCAGCTGCTCCCCAGCTGTCTATCTGGCAATTTCTCCTGCTCCGTCCACTCTCACACTGCAACAGATATTAAACTGCCTCCAATTAGGCCTCAGCCTACACTCTGTTTCTAGCATTGACTCTGGGCTCCAACACTCTCAGTTGCTGCTCAGAAGTGCTGTCTGCACAGTCAACACTTGCTCCTGTGTTATTGGGGTTCAGTAACGCCAGCTGCTCCCCAGCTGTGTATTCAGCAATTTCTCCTGCTCTGTCCACTCTCACACTGCAACAGATATTAAACTGCCTCCAACTAGGCCTCAGCCTACACTCTGTTTCTAGCCTTGACCCTGGGCTCCAACATTGCCAGTTGCTACTCAGAAGTGCCGTCTGCACAGTCAACACTTGCTGCCGTGTTATTGGGGTTCAGTAATGTCAGCTGCTGCCCAGCTGTGTATCCGGCAATTTCTCCTGCTCCGTCCACACTCACAATACTACAGATATTAAAGGGAACCTGTCTTTGGCTCTTGTACCTTCTGCTCCCCATCCTGGTTCCAGTACCGTCAGCTGGTTCCAGGCAGAGCCTTTGGCTTAGGTGCCTCCTTCTCGGTATACGAGTTCCACCAATGTCTGGTGGTCCTTGGTAGTGCTTTCTGGCACGGGCACCTCCTGCTTAGTAACCGGGTTCCAGTACCATCAGCTGGTCCTCGGTAGTTCCATTGGCTCTTGTACCTTCGGCTACCCATCTGGGTTCCAGTACCATCAGCTGGTTCTCGGCAGTTCCTCAGCCTTCTTGTACCTTCTGCTACATTTCCAAGTTAAAGCTCTTTGAAATGGTTTTTGGTAATCACTCTGGATTTCCCTGACGATGACGACCCTGAAGACCACCCCGAAGAAGACGACGACCCCAGAGACATTGACCACGGAAACGATGACCCTGAAGAACACCCCGAAGAAGACAATGACCCCGGAGATGACGACCGCAGAGACGACGACCCTGGATACGACGACCCTGAAGACCACCCCGAAGAAGACCAAGAAGCAGAAGAACAAGAAGCTGCAGAGCAAAAAGCAGAAGAACATTAAGCATAAGACTAAAAATCAGAGCAAAAGATATTATCTAAATTATAAGTAGAAGAAGACTAAGCAGTGTATGGGGGTGAGTCCGTTCCTCCTTGTGGTGCCCCTGGAAAAAACCTGCTGCTGCAGGCCAAACTGAACGAGGACAAATCCTGTTGTAAATCTTTTTTGACAGGCAGAATGGAAGGTGTAATCTTCAAACTTTTATAGGTAACAACTACAGGAATGCCTGTCACAAATAAGAATATGATGAAAAAGAAGAATATGAAGAAGATGAAGAAGTAGAATATGAAGAATAATAATAGTTGAATAAGAAGAATATGAAGAATGTAAAAAAAAAGAATAATAGGAAGAAGGTGAAGAAGAAGAAGATGAATAAGGTGAAGAATAAGTTGATGAAAAAGATGCTGCTGCTGAGGATGATGAAGAAGAAAGTGTGGGAGAAGTAAAAAAGAAGGTGAAGAGCATGGAAGTAGTGAAACATAAATATCTGACAAAATATAAGAAAGCTTAACATAGTCAATATCTTTGTAACTCCGAAACGTCTTAAAAAAAAAAAATTAATTCCTACTATTCCATTTGATTGGGTTAAACCTCTATGCCTTTAATGTCTCCTCCACCTCCCCCAATACATTCTACATTATTCTTAGTTGTTTTTCTTCATGTAGAATTAACCTACAGGGAAAGAAAGGGTTTATTTTAATTCCGATATTTGTGTCCCATTGACTTGCATTGGTTTCCGGTATCGGTATCGGCGATATCCGATATTTTTTGGATATCGGCCGATCCAATGCGATACCGATATTTTCGGATATCGGAAGGTATCGCTCAACATTACTGTTGAAATAAATCACATAAAAACGAGACTGAAATTTGCCAATATGCATATTGACAAGCCACAAAGCTTCTGGGGGTATGTCCTTCAGATGAGCCAAAACTGGAGATTTTTGCAAAGTCACATCAGCTCTAAGTTCACAGACACAAAAATAAAGCATACAAAGAAAAGAACATTGCACCTACTGTGAAACATGGAGGAGGCTCAGTTATGTTTTGGGGCTGCTTTGCTGCAACTGGCACAGCTTGTTTTGAATCCGTGCAAGGCACAGTGAAACTTCAAAGCTATCAAATATGCAAACTGCATTTTCAGAGAGTAAAAAGACTATAACTACAGTATATAGCGCCACCTGTTGGAAGCAGTGATCCTACAAGTCAATATCAACACTTTAACCCTTTTCTGACCTCGGATGGGATAGTACGACTGATGTCAGATCCCCTGCTTTGATGCGGGCTCCGGCGGTGAGCCTGCATCAAAGCCGGGACATGTCAGCTGTTTTGAACAGCGATCTGAGCTTCGCTCCTATGTAGCAGAGGCGATCGAGTCGTGCCAGCTTCTAGCCTCCCATGGAGGCTATTGAAGCATGGCAAAAGTAGAAAAAAAATGTTTTAAAAAATATGAAAAAAATAAAAAAAATAAAAGTTTAAATCACCCCCCTTTCACCCCATTCAAAATAAAACAATAAAAAAACAAATATACACATATTTGGTATTGCCGAGTCCAGAATTGCCTGATCTATCAATAAAAAAGGATTTAAAAGGATAAAAAAAATTTGAAAAGCCAGAATTCAGTCTTTTTGGTCGCCTCGACATTGCATTAAAATGCAATAACGGGGGATCAAAAAAACAAATCTCCACCAAAATGGTATCATTAAAAATGTCAGCTCAGCATGCAAAAAATAAGCCCTCATCTGACCCCAGATCACGAAAAATGGAGATGCTACGGGTATCAGAAAATGGCACATTTTTTCTTCTTTATTTTAGCAAAGTTTGGATTTTGTTTCACCACTTAGATAAAAAATAACCTAGACATGTTAGGTGTCTATGAACTCATAATGACCTGGAGAATCATAACGACAGGTCAGTTTTAGCATTTAGTGAACCTAGCAAAAAAGTCAAACAAAAAACAAGTGTGGGATTGCACTTTTTTTGCAATTTCACCGCATTTGGAATTTTTTTTCCCGTTTTCTAGTACATGGCATGCTAAAACCAATGATGCCATTCAAAAGCACAGCTTGTCCCGCAAAAAATAAGCCCTCACATGACCATATTGATTGAAAAATAAAAAAGTTATGGCTCTGGGAAGGAGGGGAGCAGAAAACGAAAACACGAAAATACCCCTGGTCATGAAGGGGGTTAATAAGCTTTGCAATATGGCTTAGGATAAAAGCCAAATCAGAATCTCAATTTGCAGACACAGTGTTTGAGGTATTGCCTCTCATCAATGCAACATATGAGATCTGATTTGGCTAGGTGAGAGGCTCTAGACTGAGGTCCAAGGGGTATCGTTTCTTCTTGTGAAGAGTGACATACTAGCCCTTGTATGTCAATGTAAGGAGGCTTATTCACCTGTGCAGTGCTCCTCTGAGAAATTAAATAGGCTAATTGCCACTTCAGAGAGGAAGAGGCCTAGAATTCTATTTCATTTCCCAGAGGAGTATGGCACAACGAACCAGTCTCATTGCATTGGCATGCCAGGGTTAGTATGTCACTCTCCACAAGTAGAAACGTTACCTCCTAGACACAGCATTGATGTCTTCAGGGGAGAACACTGTAACTGGACTACCTCCTCACAAGTGTGAATTATAGATGTAATTGACCCTTAGTAGTTTATTTCACAGGGCTTTAGCATTAATTTTTACATCTACCAGAAGGAGTGAGATCGGTCTATATGATTCTCATTTGGATGGATCTTTCCCAGGTTTTGGCAGAACAACAATTATGGCTTCGCTCATAGACTCTGGCAAATGACCCTCTTTGACAGTCGATTGAAAAACTGAGAACAACTGTGGTAGGAGCAATTCAGAGTATGTTTTGTAAAATTCCCAACGTAATCCATTGGGCCATTTGGTGCTTTTTCATTGGGGATGGATTGTAGGGCGATCTATCGCTCCTCAAGAGATAGGGGGAATTCGAGAGTCGCTCTATCCTCTGCTGACAAGTTGGATACAGCAATATCATCCAAATACCTATCTATGTCTTCCAAGATCCCACTTAATATGGATTTATATACCGTATGTATTTGTATAATATTGCCTTATAGCTTCCAGTATGTTTTGACATATTGCCCTTTATTATTAAATAGTTCAGATAAGTGGGATGATCCCTCTTGGGATTCTAGTATGGTTACATACAGGTGTCCTATGCTTTTGTCTACTTTGAAGTGTTGACACTTAACAAAAAAGAGTTTATTATCTGCAGCTGACAGAAGAAGATCGTTATACCTTTTCTGGGAATCTTCCCAATTACCCATATTTATTTTGTTAGAGATGCTAAACAACTTTATATAACAACTTCTAACGTTATTTTCAAGGTTCAACTTTAGGGCTCTTGACTAGGATTTGTGTCTACTTATATCCCTAATAAGCAAACCTCTTATATACACTTTCATGGTATTCCAGATTATAAATTTAGACGCCTAATCAGCATTTAATCTAAAATATTCTGGGATTTAGTTTTCGAGTGAATCAGCAATTAACTGTAACCAGAATGGGTTAAGATGCCAAGGGGGTTTGTTTCACCACATTTAGGGACGACATTGATTTTGAATTTATGCTCTAGAAAGCAGAAACAGCACAGTAATTTTACAGAAAAAAAAATCTGTGTCAGACAGTCTTCTTGCTTGTCGCAAGCGACTGTACTATATTTTTTAATATCTTGTGTAATCACTTTTGTGAAGGGGAGTAATTATATTATAAAAATACAAAAGAAAATTCCCTAAAATCCAGATATTTAACCACAACTGTCGCCCTCACAAAGCAGTGTGCGTGTCAGAGACAATTTTATTTTTCATACCTGATTTAGTAGTAAAATTTTACATCCACACACGCCACACCAATACAGTGCCTTTTTGCAGGTGTTGGCTTTTTAGTCATACATCTACCTTAACCCCTTTTAGACCTATGACGTATAAGAATGTTATAGGTCACCTCCCCCTGTTTGATGTGGGCACGTCAGCTATTTTCGTATTTTTAGGAGTTAAAGTTCGTATTTTGCCATTTTTGGGAAATGGATTGAATTTTGATGAAAAAGTGGGAACAACAATTAAAAATGAACACGTTTGCTTTTGCATATATGTTTTACAAGTCCGATTTGACCACCATAAACATACCACGACTATACTACTGCTTTCTGCTACATTGAGCTTTATTACAAAGTTTTTAGCAAGAGTTGAATAATTAGGGTTCAAATGATTGTCAAGAGTTAATTTACAAAATGTATGGTAAGAGAAAAAGTGACAATAGAAGGTGTAGTGTATAAGAAAAAAACATACCAAGAATGTGGGAGCTGCTAGCAGTGCCACCACTGGCATTGCAAGGGTATTATTGAATATATGGCACATTACTTGCCTCAGCCACAGCAGGATGATGTAACCTCTAACAGCAACACCGTTAGTTTGACTCAATGTTCTGCACAGTATGGTCTGCCTGATCATAAATGACTAAGAGAAATAATATTTGGAGTTTTTTAATTGAAAAAAAAAACATGTCAAATCTGTTAGTGGGCTGTATTAATACATAGGTTGTTGGTTACAACAGGGTACTATCCATTTGAAGTCACTTTACTAATATTGTGTTTGCATTAAAGAGATTGAGGGTGGCTGGATACGTCCTAGTAGACCTTAGAGTGTTATACACATCTGTTCATGGAAATAAAAGTACCGTATATACTCGAGTATAATCTGACCCGAGTATAAGCCGATCCCCCTAATTTTGCCACAAAAAACTGGGAAAACTTAATGACTCGAGTATAAGCCTAGGGTGGGAAATGCAGCAGCTGCTGGTAAATGTCAAAAGTAAAAATAGATACCAATAAAAGCAAAATTAATTGAGACATCAGTAGGTTAAGTGTTTTTGAATATTGATATTGAATCAAGAGCCCCATATAATGCTCCATAAAGTTTATGATGGGCCCCATAAGATGCTCCATATTAAAATATGCCCCATATAATCCTGCATAATGGTTAATAATGGCCCCATAAGATGCTCCATAGACACATTTGCCCAATATAATGCTGCACAAATATTGATTATGGCCCCATAAGATGCTCCATACAGATACATACAGACACTTGCCCCATACAATGCTCCACAAACGTTAATTATGGCCCCATAAGATGCTCCATAAAGATATTTGCCCCATACAGTGCTGCACAAACATTAATTATGGCTCCATAAGATACTCCATATAGACACTTGCCCCATACAGTGCTGCACAAATGTTAATTATGGCCCCATAAGATGCTCCATATAGACACTTGCCCCATACAGTGCTGCACAAACGTTAATTATGGCCCCATAAGATGCGCCATACAGACACTTGCCCCATATGCTGTTGCTGCGATAAAAAAAAATCACATACTCACCTCTCGTCGCTCCGGTGCCATTCCGGTGCCGCTCTGTCTTCAGCGTCTTTTGCACTGACATTCAGGCAGAGGGCGCGCACTAACCACTTCACCACGCCCTATGACCTGAGCACCACTGCAGAAGGCACTGAAGACAGAGTTGTGCCTGGAACGAGGAAAGGTGAATATCGGGCAGTGCTCCTCCTCCCCATTATACTCACCTACTCCCGGTGCGGTCCCTGCAGGTCCCTGGTTCCCCGGTGCCGCAGCTTCTTCCTGTACTGAGCGGTCACCGTTACCACTCATTACAGTACTGAATATGCGGCTCCTCCCCTATGGGAGGTGGAGCCGCATATTCATTACTGTAATGAGCGGTACCATGTGACCGCTCAGTACAGGAAGAAGCTGCGGTGCCAGGGAACTAGGGACCTGCAGGGACCGCGCCAGGAGCAGGTGAGTATAATTAGACATCCCCGCTCCCCTCCCCTGCCGACCCCTGGGTATGACTCAAGTATAAGCTGAGAGGGGGATTTCCAGCTCCCAAAAAAGGGGTTAAAAATCTCAGCTTATACTTGAGTATATACGGTATCTAAGATTTAAATGAAAAATTTCACCCAGTGGCGAATATGAATTTCAAAAGATTTAGTCATCTGTAATTGAAAACTTTGTCATCACCTTTGTTTGATACTTGATTTAATATCGGGGTGCTTGAGTATGCTCGTTACTTAATCGAGTATCGCTGGTGCTCGAACGCCATGCTCAAGTCCCACCCCATATGATTTGCATCAGTTAGACAGCCAATGAACATGCCTGCCAAACACGGTAATGCTGTAACCGTGTTGGCTACTGGCATTACTGTGATTGGCCTGCCGCATTGCATCATTGGGTCTTGTATAAGACCCGGTGACTCGATGTTTGGCACACTCTCCTCTGGAAGCAGTTCTGGGAGAGTTGATCTAGGAGGGTGAGCTTATATTAGAGCAGACATATAGGCAGTGTTTAATTCCTATTGCAGTACTGCACCATTAAAACAAAAGTCCTTTTCAGGGCTACATACTGTCATTTCTCTAGTAAAACCTGTATTCAGTGTAGGATAGCTGGCGGAGGAGGGATAGTTTGGATTAGAGGCATATAGGCAGGGTTTTGCCTTACAGTACTTCTATAGATATACTGCTGCTACAACCTAAAAACAAAATTCCTTTTCAGGGCTACAAATTTTCTTTTCCATTTTAATACCAGAAAGTTTGCAGGCATATATTATAGACCTAATTTAAAACGCGCAAGGTGTGCGGTAAGGGATGCCTTACCGCAAATGTTCCTGTTTATCTGTTGCATTCCCATGCACACCTTGCCACCCTAAAAAGGGTATATGGTTCATGGATTCTTCTTTTTCTTGTCCTCCTCCTCCACCATATTTAACATGGTCATCATGTGGCCCTCACTCCAAATTTTTAGAGGGTTATCATGCAGCCCTCACTCATATATATTTTAGAGGATCATCAAGTGGCTCTCACTCATTATTTTTAGAGGGTCATCAGGCGTTTCAGAGACCCTCCTTCATAAACAGTATGTGTCTGACCATATCAACACACCACATGCCCAGATAAGGTAGTAAAATGTTGAAATTACATTTATCGATGTCTACTGGTGGGTGTAGTTTATCTCCTCCTCTAATATGTCATCTACTGTAGTCAAAGGCAACAGGGAAACTTGGTGAGAGATGGCCCGCTATTATGGAATGGAGAAGGCGAGGAGAGGGATTCTCTTTTTAACTTTGCCTTATGTACAAGTCATTATACAGGAAAGAATGTTTCCTGACATGTTTTCCTTTAAAATCCATTTTATCTTTTTTTTGTATGTTTTATTGACAGTCTGTTAATGTGGAGTAATACCATGACAACATTGTTCCTAGCAGCCACCTTAGAGTCAGAAATGCATTCAGGCGTCTTCCCCATGCTGTTCCCATTCCATTTGAGCTCTGTTTCAATCAATATCAGCGATTTTCCTGCCCCCAGCCTTCCTGGTAGGGTCTTCCGGAAGATAGCTCGAATTTCCCTTTGACTTCTATTATACGCGGCACTCGAGTCGAGCCCGTCCAAGCATCCAAACAACTTGATTTAAGTACCGAGCACTTGAGCATTTTAGTGCTCGATCATCTCTAGTTATTACATCATTACACAAAGGACATATCATCAACAAGACCTAATATGTTAATTGTAAATCAACCCAGAAGAAATAAGTTTTAGTGCTAGGTAATTGACCACAAGTCATTTTTAGATGGAGTTGTCTCATGATGCACCCTTGTGGACTAATATACTGCAGTGCCTGAATCCACATTTTCTATTACAATATTGGTCTATTCTAAACCAGTTATTCCAGAAGGAGCTATAATTATTTTGAAACCTTATAAAGGTAGATACAGAGACACATGAAGAAAGCAAGATGGTAAGAAACCAATATAGATGAAGAAAGGTACGATGCAGTGTATAGCTGGTTACATACTATTTACACAATTGAAACAGAATTTTCACTTTTTTTTACAATAGAACAACACAAAGAAGACTTATTACAATCAGATGTGAGAAACTTCATTACTATCTACTGTTTCCAGAATGCTAACCAGAAATGTATTGAGACAGTGAACAATATAATCTAATAGCCATTGCTAACCTGAAGTTACAAGCTTTTATCTGTGCTGAGTTATTCTCTGTCCACTAATATGTGTCATAGCGCCATAAAACAGCACCGCATCCATTTTTAAAGGTACAAATCAATTTATATATCTGCTATAAAGTTCTCTTATGCTGCTAGTTATTGTTGTCATCATAAAGGAGAGAAATAGCAGGACAGACATTACAGTTTACACACTAATGACACAAGCCACAAGCTGACAGAAGGTGAATTCATTTACACCAAAATCAAGAGAGCAGCCTTCTCCCAAAGAGGTGGATACAGTTGTAACTGAGCAACTTGTGGCAAACATTTATATCCTGCAGATTAAGCCAAGGAAAGAGAATCAGTGATTTTTTTACTTACCGTAAAATAGTTTACTTTAAACTTTCTCTCGTTCTCAAAATTGTGGCTCGATTCTTCAGGTAAAATAAAAATACATTTCTTTTGTAGATATGTTAAACAGTAATTTTTTAATTTGTTTTATACTGCAAGACTAATTTCAGAAATATTGCAACAGGTTAATTACCCAATTTTGCCTCCTTCTGGAAGAAAATCCATGCCATGATATTACCAGCATATACAGTAGTTACAATACCACCATAGTGATCATTAGCCAAAACCACTGTACTGAAATGCATATTCTTACCATATTGTGGCCATATAATGGTACATTTCAGTTCTACACCAGTGTTTTGCAGTATATGCAGTGGGGAAAATATGTATTTGATAAACTGCCAAATTTGCAAGTTTTCCCATCTGCAAAAATAGAGACGTCTGTAAATGTTATTGTAGGTACATCAACTGTGATAGACAGAATCTAAAAATAAAAAAATCACATTGTATGATTTTTAAAAAGTAAATTACATTTTATTGCATTAAATAAGTATTTGATCACCTACCAACCAGCAAGAATTCTGGCTCTTACAGACCGGTTAGTTTTTCTTTAACCCCTTCACCCCCAAGGGTGGTTTGCACGTTATGGACCGGGCCAATTTTTACAATTCTGACCACTGTCCCTTTATGAGGTTATAACTCTGAAACGCTTCAACGGATCCCGGTGATTCTGACACTGTTTTCTCGTGACATATTGTACTTCATGATAGTGGTAAAAATTCTTTGATATTACATGCGTTTATTTGTGAAAAAAACGGAAATTTGGCGAAAATTTTAAAAATTTTGCAATTTTCCAACTTTGAATTTTTATGCAATTAAATCACAGTGATATGTCACACAAAATACTTAATAAGTAACATTTCCACATGTCTACTTTACATCAGCACAATTTTGGAACCAAATTTTTTTTTATTAGGGAGTTATAAGGGTTAAAAGTTGACCAGCAATTTCTCATTTTCACAACACCATTTTTTTTTAGGGACCACATCTCATTTGAAGTCATTTTGAGGGGTCATATGATAGAAAATACCCAAGTGTGACACCATTCTAAAAACTGCACCCCTCAAGGTGCTCAAAACAACATTCAAGAAGTTTATTAACCCTTAAGGGGTGCACACGTGGGAATTTTTTTTTTAACTTTTTTACTTTGTCCCAGGGGGGGACATTACAGATCGGTGATCTGACAGTGTGCACAGCACTCTGTCAGATCACCGATCTCACTTACAGCCTTGCAGGCTGCAGCTTTCATCTGCAGCCTGCACGGCACCCGGAAGTAATCCCTGCAGGACCCGGATGCAGCCCCGCGGCCATTTTGGATCCGGGGCCTGCAGGGATAGGAGGTAAGAGACCCTCGCAGCAACGCGATCACATCGCGTTGCTCCGGGGGTCTTAGGGAAGCCCGCAGGGAGCCCCCTCCCTGCGCGATGCTTCCCTGTACCGCCGGCACACCGCGATCATGTTTGATCGCGGTGTGCCGGGGGTTAATGTGCCGGGGGCGGTCCGTGACCGCTCCTGGCACATAGTGCCGGATATCAGCTGCGATAGGCAGCTGACACTCGGCCGCGATCGGCCGCGCTCCCCCCGTGAGCGCGGCCGATCGTGCTGGACGTACTATTCCGTCCTTGGGAATTAGGGCCCACCCCACATGGACGGAATAGTACGTCCAATGGCAGAAAGGGGTTAATAAGCACTCCTACTCTGCACTCATTACCTGTATTAATTGCACCTGCTTGAACTCATTACCTGTATAAAAGACACCTGTCCACACACTCAATCATTCACACTCATACCTCTCCACCATGGCCAAGACCAAAGAGCTGTCTAAGGACACCAGTGACAAAATTGCAGACTTGCCCATGGACAATGGGCTACAGGACAATAGGCAAGCAGCTTGGTGAGAAGGCAATAATTGTGGGCACAATTAATAGAAAAGGGAAGTGTAAGATTTCTCTTACTGAGTGTATTGGGGGACACTCGCTTGGCGCGGGATTAAGGTAGCCAGGCACAACTTATAAACAAAAGCAGTCCATGCGGTTTATTTAAATGCCATAAACCGGGTTATGCAAAGTTCATTACTGATATCTCATAGAACACAACAAGCACCAACAGTCTCTTTGGTACCTGACGGGAGCTCCTGCTCCACCTGCCGTCTCCGTTAACCTCTTCTGGGTAAGCTGCCTAACGGGGATCACCAACTTGCCTGGTCAATACACAGTAGTCAGTCCAGACCTCACCGAAGGACTCCAGCTTCCCCACACTCCGTTAACACTCTTCTGGGTAAGCTACCTAACCGGGATCCCCAACTTGCCTGTCCGGCACACAGTAGTCAGTCCAGACCTCACCGAAGGACTCCAGCTTCCCCACACAGTAACTGTCACTGGCTCCGCAGATCCCGGTCCTCACCTCGTGCTATTCAGGGATCCGGTCCTCCGCGCAGGACCTCCCAACACCCAGGTAGCCAGGACCCCGCCTGGTGGCCTAGTCCGAGTACTCTTCAGGACGTCCTTCCCCAGCTGGGAACGTCCAATACCCAGGCCACCCGAAGCCAAGTCTCACGGTCTCAGGTGCTTGCAGGACCCTAGTCATTCCTAGGACAATCCAGCACCTTCACCGGTCAGGTCCATACACAGGAACCACACAGGACCTACCGGACACACCTCTCAGCTCCACACACAGGGAGCTCACAACCAACACTGACCCACACCCTGGTCACGTTACATACTGTAACCACTCCCCTGGGTGGGAGTGTGTGTGTGGCTAGTCTGACCCTCCCATCTCTCATGACTAGCCCTGCCAATCTCCCATGAGAACTATACACATAACACAAACTCTTGAGGGACTACAGGTCCCAGCAGACCAACTTACAATCAGATTGACAGTGCAGAGTAACCTCCTCTGCAACACACATATTGGCCATTTACAATCCTGCCAAACTTTCTCTCTTCACCATCACGCCTCCAAGCGCATACTGGGGAGACCATGCAGCGCCCCCTACCTGTTACAGGGGTTACCGCATCACATATATCACAGAAGAAACATAAGATGACTGTAAATCTTCCTTGGTCTGAGGCTCCATGCAAGATCTCACCTCGTGGGGTAACGATGATTCTGAGAAAGGTCAGGAATCATTTCAGAACTACATGGGAGGACCTGGTCAGTAACCTGAAGAGAGCTGGGACCACAGTCTGAAACATTACTGACATCATGGATTAAAATACTGCAGGGTACACAAGGTCCCCCTGCTTATGCCAGCATATATCCAGGCCATTTGATGTTCCAAATGTCCATCTGGCTGATCCAGAGGAGGCATGGAAGAAGCACACCGCCCCAACCATGAAGCATGGGAGGGTACATAGTGGCATCCCTGAGGGTCCAGTTGCCACAGAGGTACTGCACCTCAGCCAGAGTTGTGGTACTCCGCTCTCAGGTAAGGAGGGGGCACTACCCAAGACCCACACTTTAGCATCCAACACCACACCACTCCATGTCAGGGGATCTGGGTGGACCCTATTGAGGGAGGGCCCCATCTCAGGCTGGAGGGGGAACTAGGTAGAGGGTGTGGGTGTAGAGAGTGACAGTTGGTAGTGAGGAGTTGTCATGAGATAGGAGGGAGAAGTTAGGAGTTGGTGGGGAAGAGCTGAGGAGAGCAGATGTAAAGAAAGAGCTCCGGAGAGTGAGAAAAGAGGTCCTAGGTGCCCGGGAAGTGAAGAATCCACCCATGGCGCCCGAATCCACGCCGATTGTAGTTGGATGGAAGGACCAGGTTGCAGTGGAGGGGACGGGCCCCAGACTAGTGGAGAGACTGTAGGACTCACCTAGAAAACCGTAGACTGTGATATCTGTATGTGCCACAGCCAAATCCACACACAATCACTGAAAAGGCAGCCACAGAGGGTCAAGGGGACCAGGAGAACATCGCCCAATAGGACCCGGGGCTGCTGGCTTGGGACACTGTGTGTCAGGAGGGAGGGTGAAGCCAGCACAGACAGATGGCCTGGGAAGGTACACATGAAGGGGGTCTTGGAAAAGTGCACCCAAATTACCTGAGAGCTGGCTGGACCACAGACCCGGAGGACACAGCACCCGGCTGGGATTGTACCAAACAAACTGTGAGTAAAGTGTGAAAACTGCACCCTGCTGTATCCTCAGAATTATAGTAATAATTCTCACCAGCACTACAACAGTTCATCATTGACCACCATAAACATACCACGACTATACTACTGCTTTCTGCTACATTGAGCTTTATTACAAAGTTTTTAGCAAGAGTTGAATAATTAGGGTTCAAATGATTGTCAAGAGTTAATTTACAAAATGTATGGTAAGAGAAAAAGTGACAATAGAAGGTGTAGTGTATAAGAAAAAAACATACCAAGAATGTGGGAGCTGCTAGCAGTGCCACCACTGGCATTGCAAGGGTATTATTGAATATATGGCACATTACTTGCCTCAGCCACAGCAGGATGATGTAACCTCTAACAGCAACACCGTTAGTTTGACTCAATGTTCTGCACAGTATGGTCTGCCTGATCATAAATGACTAAGAGAAATAATATTTGGAGTTTTTTAATTGAAAAAAAAAACATGTCAAATCTGTTAGTGGGCTGTATTAATACATAGGTTGTTGGTTACAACAGGGTACTATCCATTTGAAGTCACTTTACTAATATTGTGTTTGCATTAAAGAGATTGAGGGTGGCTGGATACGTCCTAGTAGACCTTAGAGTGTTATACACATCTGTTCATGGAAATAAAAGTACCGTATATACTCGAGTATAATCTGACCCGAGTATAAGCCGATCCCCCTAATTTTGCCACAAAAAACTGGGAAAACTTAATGACTCGAGTATAAGCCTAGGGTGGGAAATGCAGCAGCTGCTGGTAAATGTCAAAAGTAAAAATAGATACCAATAAAAGCAAAATTAATTGAGACATCAGTAGGTTAAGTGTTTTTGAATATTGATATTGAATCAAGAGCCCCATATAATGCTCCATAAAGTTTATGATGGGCCCCATAAGATGCTCCATATTAAAATATGCCCCATATAATCCTGCATAATGGTTAATAATGGCCCCATAAGATGCTCCATAGACACATTTGCCCAATATAATGCTGCACAAATATTGATTATGGCCCCATAAGATGCTCCATACAGATACATACAGACACTTGCCCCATACAATGCTCCACAAACGTTAATTATGGCCCCATAAGATGCTCCATAAAGATATTTGCCCCATACAGTGCTGCACAAACATTAATTATGGCTCCATAAGATACTCCATATAGACACTTGCCCCATACAGTGCTGCACAAATGTTAATTATGGCCCCATAAGATGCTCCATATAGACACTTGCCCCATACAGTGCTGCACAAACGTTAATTATGGCCCCATAAGATGCGCCATACAGACACTTGCCCCATATGCTGTTGCTGCGATAAAAAAAAATCACATACTCACCTCTCGTCGCTCCGGTGCCATTCCGGTGCCGCTCTGTCTTCAGCGTCTTTTGCACTGACATTCAGGCAGAGGGCGCGCACTAACCACTTCACCACGCCCTATGACCTGAGCACCACTGCAGAAGGCACTGAAGACAGAGTTGTGCCTGGAACGAGGAAAGGTGAATATCGGGCAGTGCTCCTCCTCCCCATTATACTCACCTACTCCCGGTGCGGTCCCTGCAGGTCCCTGGTTCCCCGGTGCCGCAGCTTCTTCCTGTACTGAGCGGTCACCGTTACCACTCATTACAGTACTGAATATGCGGCTCCTCCCCTATGGGAGGTGGAGCCGCATATTCATTACTGTAATGAGCGGTACCATGTGACCGCTCAGTACAGGAAGAAGCTGCGGTGCCAGGGAACTAGGGACCTGCAGGGACCGCGCCAGGAGCAGGTGAGTATAATTAGACATCCCCGCTCCCCTCCCCTGCCGACCCCTGGGTATGACTCAAGTATAAGCTGAGAGGGGGATTTCCAGCTCCCAAAAAAGGGGTTAAAAATCTCAGCTTATACTTGAGTATATACGGTATCTAAGATTTAAATGAAAAATTTCACCCAGTGGCGAATATGAATTTCAAAAGATTTAGTCATCTGTAATTGAAAACTTTGTCATCACCTTTGTTTGATACTTGATTTAATATCGGGGTGCTTGAGTATGCTCGTTACTTAATCGAGTATCGCTGGTGCTCGAACGCCATGCTCAAGTCCCACCCCATATGATTTGCATCAGTTAGACAGCCAATGAACATGCCTGCCAAACACGGTAATGCTGTAACCGTGTTGGCTACTGGCATTACTGTGATTGGCCTGCCGCATTGCATCATTGGGTCTTGTATAAGACCCGGTGACTCGATGTTTGGCACACTCTCCTCTGGAAGCAGTTCTGGGAGAGTTGATCTAGGAGGGTGAGCTTATATTAGAGCAGACATATAGGCAGTGTTTAATTCCTATTGCAGTACTGCACCATTAAAACAAAAGTCCTTTTCAGGGCTACATACTGTCATTTCTCTAGTAAAACCTGTATTCAGTGTAGGATAGCTGGCGGAGGAGGGATAGTTTGGATTAGAGGCATATAGGCAGGGTTTTGCCTTACAGTACTTCTATAGATATACTGCTGCTACAACCTAAAAACAAAATTCCTTTTCAGGGCTACAAATTTTCTTTTCCATTTTAATACCAGAAAGTTTGCAGGCATATATTATAGACCTAATTTAAAACGCGCAAGGTGTGCGGTAAGGGATGCCTTACCGCAAATGTTCCTGTTTATCTGTTGCATTCCCATGCACACCTTGCCACCCTAAAAAGGGTATATGGTTCATGGATTCTTCTTTTTCTTGTCCTCCTCCTCCACCATATTTAACATGGTCATCATGTGGCCCTCACTCCAAATTTTTAGAGGGTTATCATGCAGCCCTCACTCATATATATTTTAGAGGATCATCAAGTGGCTCTCACTCATTATTTTTAGAGGGTCATCAGGCGTTTCAGAGACCCTCCTTCATAAACAGTATGTGTCTGACCATATCAACACACCACATGCCCAGATAAGGTAGTAAAATGTTGAAATTACATTTATCGATGTCTACTGGTGGGTGTAGTTTATCTCCTCCTCTAATATGTCATCTACTGTAGTCAAAGGCAACAGGGAAACTTGGTGAGAGATGGCCCGCTATTATGGAATGGAGAAGGCGAGGAGAGGGATTCTCTTTTTAACTTTGCCTTATGTACAAGTCATTATACAGGAAAGAATGTTTCCTGACATGTTTTCCTTTAAAATCCATTTTATCTTTTTTTTGTATGTTTTATTGACAGTCTGTTAATGTGGAGTAATACCATGACAACATTGTTCCTAGCAGCCACCTTAGAGTCAGAAATGCATTCAGGCGTCTTCCCCATGCTGTTCCCATTCCATTTGAGCTCTGTTTCAATCAATATCAGCGATTTTCCTGCCCCCAGCCTTCCTGGTAGGGTCTTCCGGAAGATAGCTCGAATTTCCCTTTGACTTCTATTATACGCGGCACTCGAGTCGAGCCCGTCCAAGCATCCAAACAACTTGATTTAAGTACCGAGCACTTGAGCATTTTAGTGCTCGATCATCTCTAGTTATTACATCATTACACAAAGGACATATCATCAACAAGACCTAATATGTTAATTGTAAATCAACCCAGAAGAAATAAGTTTTAGTGCTAGGTAATTGACCACAAGTCATTTTTAGATGGAGTTGTCTCATGATGCACCCTTGTGGACTAATATACTGCAGTGCCTGAATCCACATTTTCTATTACAATATTGGTCTATTCTAAACCAGTTATTCCAGAAGGAGCTATAATTATTTTGAAACCTTATAAAGGTAGATACAGAGACACATGAAGAAAGCAAGATGGTAAGAAACCAATATAGATGAAGAAAGGTACGATGCAGTGTATAGCTGGTTACATACTATTTACACAATTGAAACAGAATTTTCACTTTTTTTTACAATAGAACAACACAAAGAAGACTTATTACAATCAGATGTGAGAAACTTCATTACTATCTACTGTTTCCAGAATGCTAACCAGAAATGTATTGAGACAGTGAACAATATAATCTAATAGCCATTGCTAACCTGAAGTTACAAGCTTTTATCTGTGCTGAGTTATTCTCTGTCCACTAATATGTGTCATAGCGCCATAAAACAGCACCGCATCCATTTTTAAAGGTACAAATCAATTTATATATCTGCTATAAAGTTCTCTTATGCTGCTAGTTATTGTTGTCATCATAAAGGAGAGAAATAGCAGGACAGACATTACAGTTTACACACTAATGACACAAGCCACAAGCTGACAGAAGGTGAATTCATTTACACCAAAATCAAGAGAGCAGCCTTCTCCCAAAGAGGTGGATACAGTTGTAACTGAGCAACTTGTGGCAAACATTTATATCCTGCAGATTAAGCCAAGGAAAGAGAATCAGTGATTTTTTTACTTACCGTAAAATAGTTTACTTTAAACTTTCTCTCGTTCTCAAAATTGTGGCTCGATTCTTCAGGTAAAATAAAAATACATTTCTTTTGTAGATATGTTAAACAGTAATTTTTTAATTTGTTTTATACTGCAAGACTAATTTCAGAAATATTGCAACAGGTTAATTACCCAATTTTGCCTCCTTCTGGAAGAAAATCCATGCCATGATATTACCAGCATATACAGTAGTTACAATACCACCATAGTGATCATTAGCCAAAACCACTGTACTGAAATGCATATTCTTACCATATTGTGGCCATATAATGGTACATTTCAGTTCTACACCAGTGTTTTGCAGTATATGCAGTGGGGAAAATATGTATTTGATAAACTGCCAAATTTGCAAGTTTTCCCATCTGCAAAAATAGAGACGTCTGTAAATGTTATTGTAGGTACATCAACTGTGATAGACAGAATCTAAAAATAAAAAAATCACATTGTATGATTTTTAAAAAGTAAATTACATTTTATTGCATTAAATAAGTATTTGATCACCTACCAACCAGCAAGAATTCTGGCTCTTACAGACCGGTTAGTTTTTCTTTAACCCCTTCACCCCCAAGGGTGGTTTGCACGTTATGGACCGGGCCAATTTTTACAATTCTGACCACTGTCCCTTTATGAGGTTATAACTCTGAAACGCTTCAACGGATCCCGGTGATTCTGACACTGTTTTCTCGTGACATATTGTACTTCATGATAGTGGTAAAAATTCTTTGATATTACATGCGTTTATTTGTGAAAAAAACGGAAATTTGGCGAAAATTTTAAAAATTTTGCAATTTTCCAACTTTGAATTTTTATGCAATTAAATCACAGTGATATGTCACACAAAATACTTAATAAGTAACATTTCCACATGTCTACTTTACATCAGCACAATTTTGGAACCAAATTTTTTTTTATTAGGGAGTTATAAGGGTTAAAAGTTGACCAGCAATTTCTCATTTTCACAACACCATTTTTTTTTAGGGACCACATCTCATTTGAAGTCATTTTGAGGGGTCATATGATAGAAAATACCCAAGTGTGACACCATTCTAAAAACTGCACCCCTCAAGGTGCTCAAAACAACATTCAAGAAGTTTATTAACCCTTAAGGGGTGCACACGTGGGAATTTTTTTTTTAACTTTTTTACTTTGTCCCAGGGGGGGACATTACAGATCGGTGATCTGACAGTGTGCACAGCACTCTGTCAGATCACCGATCTCACTTACAGCCTTGCAGGCTGCAGCTTTCATCTGCAGCCTGCACGGCACCCGGAAGTAATCCCTGCAGGACCCGGATGCAGCCCCGCGGCCATTTTGGATCCGGGGCCTGCAGGGATAGGAGGTAAGAGACCCTCGCAGCAACGCGATCACATCGCGTTGCTCCGGGGGTCTTAGGGAAGCCCGCAGGGAGCCCCCTCCCTGCGCGATGCTTCCCTGTACCGCCGGCACACCGCGATCATGTTTGATCGCGGTGTGCCGGGGGTTAATGTGCCGGGGGCGGTCCGTGACCGCTCCTGGCACATAGTGCCGGATATCAGCTGCGATAGGCAGCTGACACTCGGCCGCGATCGGCCGCGCTCCCCCCGTGAGCGCGGCCGATCGTGCTGGACGTACTATTCCGTCCTTGGGAATTAGGGCCCACCCCACATGGACGGAATAGTACGTCCAATGGCAGAAAGGGGTTAATAAGCACTCCTACTCTGCACTCATTACCTGTATTAATTGCACCTGCTTGAACTCATTACCTGTATAAAAGACACCTGTCCACACACTCAATCATTCACACTCATACCTCTCCACCATGGCCAAGACCAAAGAGCTGTCTAAGGACACCAGTGACAAAATTGCAGACTTGCCCATGGACAATGGGCTACAGGACAATAGGCAAGCAGCTTGGTGAGAAGGCAATAATTGTGGGCACAATTAATAGAAAAGGGAAGTGTAAGATTTCTCTTACTGAGTGTATTGGGGGACACTCGCTTGGCGCGGGATTAAGGTAGCCAGGCACAACTTATAAACAAAAGCAGTCCATGCGGTTTATTTAAATGCCATAAACCGGGTTATGCAAAGTTCATTACTGATATCTCATAGAACACAACAAGCACCAACAGTCTCTTTGGTACCTGACGGGAGCTCCTGCTCCACCTGCCGTCTCCGTTAACCTCTTCTGGGTAAGCTGCCTAACGGGGATCACCAACTTGCCTGGTCAATACACAGTAGTCAGTCCAGACCTCACCGAAGGACTCCAGCTTCCCCACACTCCGTTAACACTCTTCTGGGTAAGCTACCTAACCGGGATCCCCAACTTGCCTGTCCGGCACACAGTAGTCAGTCCAGACCTCACCGAAGGACTCCAGCTTCCCCACACAGTAACTGTCACTGGCTCCGCAGATCCCGGTCCTCACCTCGTGCTATTCAGGGATCCGGTCCTCCGCGCAGGACCTCCCAACACCCAGGTAGCCAGGACCCCGCCTGGTGGCCTAGTCCGAGTACTCTTCAGGACGTCCTTCCCCAGCTGGGAACGTCCAATACCCAGGCCACCCGAAGCCAAGTCTCACGGTCTCAGGTGCTTGCAGGACCCTAGTCATTCCTAGGACAATCCAGCACCTTCACCGGTCAGGTCCATACACAGGAACCACACAGGACCTACCGGACACACCTCTCAGCTCCACACACAGGGAGCTCACAACCAACACTGACCCACACCCTGGTCACGTTACATACTGTAACCACTCCCCTGGGTGGGAGTGTGTGTGTGGCTAGTCTGACCCTCCCATCTCTCATGACTAGCCCTGCCAATCTCCCATGAGAACTATACACATAACACAAACTCTTGAGGGACTACAGGTCCCAGCAGACCAACTTACAATCAGATTGACAGTGCAGAGTAACCTCCTCTGCAACACACATATTGGCCATTTACAATCCTGCCAAACTTTCTCTCTTCACCATCACGCCTCCAAGCGCATACTGGGGAGACCATGCAGCGCCCCCTACCTGTTACAGGGGTTACCGCATCACATATATCACAGAAGAAACATAAGATGACTGTAAATCTTCCTTGGTCTGAGGCTCCATGCAAGATCTCACCTCGTGGGGTAACGATGATTCTGAGAAAGGTCAGGAATCATTTCAGAACTACATGGGAGGACCTGGTCAGTAACCTGAAGAGAGCTGGGACCACAGTCTGAAACATTACTGACATCATGGATTAAAATACTGCAGGGTACACAAGGTCCCCCTGCTTATGCCAGCATATATCCAGGCCATTTGATGTTCCAAATGTCCATCTGGCTGATCCAGAGGAGGCATGGAAGAAGCACACCGCCCCAACCATGAAGCATGGGAGGGTACATAGTGGCATCCCTGAGGGTCCAGTTGCCACAGAGGTACTGCACCTCAGCCAGAGTTGTGGTACTCCGCTCTCAGGTAAGGAGGGGGCACTACCCAAGACCCACACTTTAGCATCCAACACCACACCACTCCATGTCAGGGGATCTGGGTGGACCCTATTGAGGGAGGGCCCCATCTCAGGCTGGAGGGGGAACTAGGTAGAGGGTGTGGGTGTAGAGAGTGACAGTTGGTAGTGAGGAGTTGTCATGAGATAGGAGGGAGAAGTTAGGAGTTGGTGGGGAAGAGCTGAGGAGAGCAGATGTAAAGAAAGAGCTCCGGAGAGTGAGAAAAGAGGTCCTAGGTGCCCGGGAAGTGAAGAATCCACCCATGGCGCCCGAATCCACGCCGATTGTAGTTGGATGGAAGGACCAGGTTGCAGTGGAGGGGACGGGCCCCAGACTAGTGGAGAGACTGTAGGACTCACCTAGAAAACCGTAGACTGTGATATCTGTATGTGCCACAGCCAAATCCACACACAATCACTGAAAAGGCAGCCACAGAGGGTCAAGGGGACCAGGAGAACATCGCCCAATAGGACCCGGGGCTGCTGGCTTGGGACACTGTGTGTCAGGAGGGAGGGTGAAGCCAGCACAGACAGATGGCCTGGGAAGGTACACATGAAGGGGGTCTTGGAAAAGTGCACCCAAATTACCTGAGAGCTGGCTGGACCACAGACCCGGAGGACACAGCACCCGGCTGGGATTGTACCAAACAAACTGTGAGTAAAGTGTGAAAACTGCACCCTGCTGTATCCTCAGAATTATAGTAATAATTCTCACCAGCACTACAACAGTTCATCATTGACTACCCATGGAGAGCTGTAACATCTCAGCTGCGTCACCAACCGCCCCAGTGGACCTGAATCACAGGGTCGGCCATTTTCTTATTGCCGAAGACCACGGTTGGCGTCACAAACTAATCCACTATAAACTTTATTCCCCTTCATTACAATTTTTCATTGGACGCCCAGGGCCATGGATCGGGTCACTGCTGCCATGACAACCCCCAAAGAACTGTTGGACCCTGCCCGAGTAGCCCATGGCCCTGGCGGGCGCTCCAACATCATACTTTAGGGGTGCTTTTCTGTAAAGAGGACAG
Organism: Ranitomeya variabilis; assembly: GCF_051348905.1. Taxonomy (NCBI): domain Eukaryota; kingdom Metazoa; phylum Chordata; class Amphibia; order Anura; family Dendrobatidae; genus Ranitomeya; species Ranitomeya variabilis. The sequence continues at coordinate 693,496,959 of NC_135233.1, read as the reverse complement.
GACAACTGCATTGCATTGAAGGGTAAATGGATAGGGTCATCTATCACAAGATTTTGGCCAACAACCTCATTCCCTCAGTAAAAGCATGGAGGATGGGTCATGGCTGGGTCTTCCAGCATGACAATGACTCGAAACACACAGCCAGGATAACTAAGGAGTGGATCCACAAGAAGCATTTCCAGATTCTGGAGTGGCCTAGCCGATCTTCAGACCTGAACCCAATAGAAAATCTTGAAAGGAAGCTGCAACTCAATGTTGCCCAGCAATAACCCCAAAACCTGAAAGATCTGTAGAAGATCTATATGGAGGACAAGGCCAAAATTCCTGCTGCCCTGTGTGCAAACTTGGTCAAGAACTACAGGAAAAATCTGATCTTAGTAATTGCAAATAAAGGTTTCGGTACCAAATATTAAGCTGTTTTTCTATTGTGTCAAATACTTTTTTCATGCAATAAAATGAAGATTAATTATGAAAAAATCATACTATGTGATTTTCTGGATTTTTTTTATTTTTAGATTCTGTCTCTCACAGTTGAAGTGTACCTACAATAAAAATTACAGACCTCACCATTCTTTGTTGGTGGGAAAGCTTGAAAAAACGGCAGTGAATCAAATACTTATTTTTCCCACTGTATTGGTGACAAGTGACATCCTCACTGATCGTAGACATTCAGTTTATTTTTTTATTTATCCATAAGGCTCAGACCACCATAGCCACTTATTTCTTCCATTACTTGTCTTTGCAGAATGTAACACACAGACATCTTTAGCTTATAATTTTTCAAGCCTGCTCATCACTAGGGTTGAGCGAAACGGGTCGGCAATTTTCAAAAGTCGCCGACTTTTGGCAAAGTCGGGTTTCATGAAACCCGACCCGACCCCTGTGTGGGGTCGGCCATGAAGTCGGCGATCTTCTGAATCTGGAATCGGAATTCCGATACCGATTCCCGATATGTTTAAGATATCGGGAATTGGTATCGGAATTCAGATTTAAGTGTAAAATAAAGAATTAAAATAAAAAATATCGCTATACTTACCCTCTGATGCGCCCTGGTACTAAGCGGGAACCTTCCTTCCTTAGAATCAGCCTTCCAGGGCCTTGCGGTGACGTCACGGTGACGTCGCGGCTTGTGATTGGTCGCGGCCGCCCATGTGACCGTGACGTCACCGAAGGTCCTGGAAGGACTGATTCTTAGGAAGGAAGGCTGCCGGAAAGAAGCAAGGCATGTCCGAGGGTGAGTATATACCTAATAGGAATATACTCACCCTCGGCTTCTTTCCGGCAGCCTTCCTTCCTAAGAATCAGCCCTTCCAGGACCTTCGGTGACGTCACGGTCACATGGGCGGCCGCGACCAATCACAAGCCGCGACGTCACCGTGACGTCACCAAAGGTCCTTGAAGGGCTGATTCTTAGGAAGGAAGGCTGCCGGAAAGAAGCAAGGCATGTCCGAGGGTGAGTATATACCTAATAGGAATATACTCACACTCGGCTTCTTTCCGGCAGCCTTCCTTCCTAAGAATCAGCCCTTCCAGGACCTTCGGTGACGGTGACGTCACCGCAAGGCCCTGGAAGGCTGATTCTAAGGAACGAAGGTTCCCGCTTAGTACCAGGCTGCGTCAGAGGGTAAGTATAGCGATATTTTTTATTTTAATTCTTTATTTTACACTTAAATATGGATCCCAGGGCCTGAAGGAGAGTTTCCGCTCCTTCAGACCCTGGGAACCATTGGAAACCCAATGCACTGCATTGGGTTTCGAGTTTCGGCCGACCCCGACCCCGACTTTTTTATAGGATCGGCCGATTTCACTCGACCCGACTTTTGAAAAAGTCTGGTTTCGTGAAACCCGACCCTATCCTATAAAAGTAAAGGTCGCTCAACCCTACTCATCACATTCCCCACCACCACATAAACCATATTGTGCTATAACCAGTGCCCTAGACAGTAATAATACCCCATTTGTGCCATTCACAGTAATAATAACTCATTTGTTATGATTCATTTTTGGATTTGTGACAGCTCTGGTTCTGCTATAATTAAAATGTTGCTTTTTTCCTTTTGGGCCAGCAAGGGTTATTGTCAGTTTCCTTGCTGGCAGCTGCTTTGTTGCTAGTCAGCTGATGTGGGTGGTGACCACTCCCACAATCCTTTAAATTTTCACATGATCCATCAGCTGACTGTTGGCAATAGAGTTAATGTATGAAGACCAGCCTGGAGTTTGTTGCTCTCTGGTGCCAGCGGTGTATCTGCTGCTTCTGTGGAGTTTGGGTTACTAGTTCCGTATCCTCTGTTGTTTGTAGCTTGGCAGTAGAGGAAGTAGCTAAGTATCATTTTCCTTTTCCTTGTCTGTTCCATGCTTGTCACTTCCCCTGCATTGATACCTTCTGCAGTGGTGAGGCTAGCATCCTTGCCAGCCAGTGCACTAGCCAGGGTATAGTGAGGTGACAGCTAGGGTCTAGGCATGTGACGATGGTGTGGGGGGAAGGACCTGCAAAGGGCATTAGGGGAGCTTAGGGATAGGCACAGGTTGGAGCTAGGAGGTGCACCATCCATCACTCCCTACTGTTAGGGCCTTCCTCGCCCTATTCCATCCTGTTGTTTGTGTATATTTTGCCATCTGCCAGACTTACCCATCCCGAGCGTGACATAATTACCAACCATTCTTCCGGTGAACCTATGGCTCATGCAGAGGCTTTTGCTTGCCTGATCCAGACCCTCACGGATGAGGTTAGAGAGTTGCGGTATCAGGTGGTGGAGCATCTTCAGCAGGTCTGGGTTCTTGGTCTTGTCTCATGTCCAGGCTCAACCGGAGCCCAAAATATCTCTCAATGACAGGATTTCTATAGGGAGAGATACATTTATAGTCTTCAAAGAAGCCTGTAAATTATATTTCATATGGGGATATGTATGGGGATCCTGATGGCATCTCACTGGCAGAGTCTTGACTTCGTAAGATCAAGCAGGGGGCCAGCCAGCTGAGGAGTACTGCTCAGAGTTTCGGAGATGGGCCACTGAAATGACCATGCTCTTAGGAGCCATTTTTGTCAGGGTCTGTCAGCTAGGCTTCAGGATACTCTAGTGCAGTTGGAGGCCGCCATGGTCCTTGCTATACAGGTGGATATACGCCTCACGGAGAGACATACACTGAATCTACCCCCTGTTGTTCTTTCTAGTGAGGAGGACATACTGGTGCAGACGGACGAACCCATGCAGGTAGGAGGAGTCTCCTCTCAAGGTAGGTTGCCTGCAGTTCACTGTGTGATGGGGGCATGTTTTTCTGTCGTTTGACTGATCATTACATAAATGTCTGCCAATCTCATGCCAAAGTTGGTACTTCATCACAAAAGCCGTGTTTCTCTGGTCATGTGGATGGAGATGACCAAGGTGTGTACATTTCCTCCACCTTCACATCTCAGTTTACCATTCCAGCTGAAGTGGTGGTTGATCGGGAAACTGAAACTGTACCAGTTCTTGTGAATAGTGGAGCTGGAGTCAATTTGGTGGATTCTAGCTTTATTCAGACTGATGGTCTGATTGGTAGGATGCTAGCGGGACCCATTTCCATTCATGCAATTGACTCTTTCCCTCTCAGCCAGAGGAGTTTGACCCAAGTCGTAGACCATATTGACTTGCGCATTGGAACTCTTCATAAAGAGTCCCGGGCATGCTACGTCTTGGAGGGTAAGGCCAACTCCCATCACCTTAGGCCTTCCCTGGCTGAGGAGATCATAGATTAGCGGTCCAGGGAAGTAGTTAGATGGGACAAGTCTTATAAAGACTGTTGCCTGGAAGTTACGGTCTCTGCCTTCCTTCTCAAATCTACCCTTTCTCCTCTGGTGGAGACAGCTAAGGTGCTACCAGAGAGTAGGGGTAAAACCCAACCATCACTGTTATGATCCTGGTGGTAGGATCTCAAACTGACCTGACAAATATACCCTGAGTATATAGGACAAGTTCTGGGGATGTGGAAGCTATACTGACCGCAATCCTGATCCTATCCAAACACACTAAAGGCAGCTGTGGAACGTTACCTGAAAACCTAGACGTGTCGTCACAGCCTGAGAAACTGACTACCCCTAGAAAGAAAGCAAAGACCTCACTTGCCTCAGAGAAATATACCCCAAAGTTTTAGATAGCCCCCCACAAATAATAACGGTGAGTAAAGGGGAAAACACAAACGTAGAGATGAAACAGATTTAGCAAATGAGGCCCGCTAATACTAGATAGGCAGAAAATAGATAGGTGTCTGTGCGGTCAGTACAAAAACTATCAAAAGTAAACCACGCAGAAAATACAAGAACCCCCACACCGACTCACGATGTGAGGGGCGCACTCTGCACCCCAGAACTAACCAGCAAGCAAAAAATCACATAAAAGCAAGCTGGGCTGAACTCATAATATAATGAGAAACGTTTTCAAGGAAATAATGAGAAACTGAACAAGCAAACTTAGCTTCTCATAGCAGGAGACTGGTCACAAGGAATATTCAGGAGAGCACAGGATCAGGACTGAATACACCGACAGCAGGCGACAAGTAAAGGTCCAGGTGAGTTAAATAGGCCCAGCCTAGCAGGAGATGAAACAGCTGAGCCCAGCCAAGACCAGCCATATCGCTAAAGGCCACCAGAGGGAGCCCAAGACCAAACTCACACAGTACCACTCATGACCACAGGAGGGAGCCCGAGAATGGAATTCACAACAGTACCCCCCCTTGAGGAGGGGTCACCGAACCCTCAACAGAGCTCTCAGGCCGATCAGGACAAGCCAAATGAAAGGCACGAACCAAATCGGCCGCATGGACATTGGAGGCGACAACGCAGGAATTATCCTCCTGACCATAACCCTTCCATTTCACTAAGTACTGAAGCCTCCATCTCGAAATACGAGAATCCAAGATCTTCTCCACCACATATTCCAACTCCCCTTCGACCAAGACCGGAGCAGGAGGATCAACAGAAGGGACCACAGGCACCACATATCTCCGCAACAATGACCTATGGAACACATTATGAATGGCAAACGATGTTGGGAGGTCCAAACGAAAAGACACAGGGTTGAGGATTTCCAAAATCTTATAAGGACCGATGAAACGAGGCTTGAACTTAGGAGAGGAAACCTTCATCGGGACATAACGAGAAGACAACCATACCAAATCCCCCACACGAAGTCGGGGACCCACACAGCGACGGCGGTTAGCAAAGCGCTGAGCCTTCTCTTTGGACAAAGTCAAATTGTCCACCACATGGTTCCAAATCTGCTGCAACCTATCCACCACAGAATCCACCCCAGGACAGTCAGAAGACTCAACCTGACCCGAAGAGAAACGAGGATGAAAACCAGAATTGCAAAAGAAAGGTGAAACCAAAGTAGCAGAACTAGCCCGATTATTGAGGGCGAACTCAGCCAATGGCAAAAAGGTCACCCAATCATCCTGGTCAGCAGAAACAAAACATCTCAAATAAGTTTCCAAGGTCTGATTAGTTCGTTCGGTTTGACCATTCGTCTGAGGATGGAAGGCTGACGAAAAAGACAATTCAATGCCCATCTTAGCACAAAAGGATCGCCAAAATCTGGACACAAACTGGGATCCTCTGTCGGACACAATATTCTCCGGAATACCATGTAAACGAACCACATTCTGAAAAAACAATGGCACCAAATCGGAGGAGGAAGGCAACTTAGGCAAGGGTACCAAATGGACCATTTTGGAAAAACGATCACAAACCACCCAGATGACAGACATCTTCTGAGAGACAGGAAGATCCGAAATAAAATCCATGGAAGTATGCGTCCAAGGCCTCTTCGGGACAGGCAAAGGCAAAAGCAATCCACTGGCACGAGAACACGAAGGCTTGGCCCGAGCACAAATCCCACAGGACTGCACAAAGGAACGCACATCCCGCGACAAGGAAGGCCACCAAAAGGATCTCGCCACCAAATCCCTGGTACCAAAAATCCCAGGATGACCCGCCAACACCGAAGAATGAACCTCAGAAATAACTCTACTGGTCCATCTGTCTGGGACAAACAGTCTCTCCGGTGGACAACGGTCAGGTCTATTGGCCTGAAACTCCTGCAACACCCGTCGCAGATCAGGAGAGATAGCAGACAAAATCACCCCCTCTTTGAGAACACCAGTCGGTTCAGAAACTTCCGGGGAGTCAGGTACAAAACTGCTAGAAAGGGCATCAGCCTTCACGTTTTTCGAACCCGGAAGATATGAAACCACGAAATTGAAACGAGAGAAAAACAGCGACCATCGAGCCTGTCTCGGATTCAACCGTTTGGCAGACTCGAGATAAGTCAAATTCTTGTGATCCGTCAAGACCACCACACGATGCTTGGCTCCCTCAAGCCAATGTCGCCACTCCTCAAATGCCCACTTCATTGCCAACAACTCTCGATTACCAACATCATAATTCCGCTCGGCAGGTGAAAACTTTCTTGAAAAGAAAGCACATGGTCTCATCACAGAGCCATCAGAGCTTCTCTGCGACAAAACAGCCCCTGCTCCAATCTCTGAAGCATCAACCTCGACCTGAAAGGGAAGAGAGACATCGGGCTGGCGCAAGACAGGAGCCGAAGAAAACCGACGTTTCAACTCCTGAAAGGCCTCCACGGCCGCAGGAGACCAATTCGTCACATCAGAACCCTTCTTGGTCAAATCCGTCAAAGGCTTCACCACACTAGAAAAATTAGTGATGAAGCGACGGTAAAAATTAGCAAAACCCAAGAACTTCTGAAGACTCTTCACAGATGTAGGTTGAGTCCAGTCATGAATAGCCTGGACCTTGACTGGATCCATCTCGATAGTAGAAGGAGAAAAAATAAAGCCCAAAAAGGAAACCTTCTGGACTCCGAAGAGACATTTAGAGCCCTTCACAAACAAGGCATTGGCACGCAGGACCTGAAATACCATCCTGACCTGCTTCACATGAGACTCCCAATCATCAGAAAAGACCAAAATATCATCCAGGTACACAATCATAAATCTATCCAGGTACTCTCGGAAGATATCGTGCATGAAGGACTGAAACACAGAGGGGGTATTAGAAAGCCCAAAAGGCATCACCAAGTACTCAAAATGGCCTTCGGGCGTATTAAATGCTGTTTTCCATTCATCGCCCTGCTTTATGAGCACAAGATCATACGCTCCACGAAGATCTATCTTGGTGAACCAACTGGCCCCCCTAATCCGGGCAAACAGATCGGACAACAGTGGCAAGGGATACTGAAATTTGACCGTGATGTTATTTAGAAGGCAATAATCTATACAGGGTCTCAGAGAACCATCCTTCTTGGCCACAAAAAAGAACCCCGCACCCAAAGGGGACGAGGACGGGCGAATATGTCCCTTCTCCAAGGACTCCTTTATATAACTCCGCATAGCGGTATGTTCTGGTAAAGACAAATTAAAAAGTCGTCCCTTAGGGAACTTACTACCAGGAATCAGATTTATGGCACAATCACAATCCCTATGAGGAGGTAGGGCACTGGATTTGGGCTCATCAAATACATCCTGGTAGTCCGACAAAAATTCAGGGACTTCAGAAGGAGTAGGAGAAGCAATTGACACCAAAGGAGCATCGCTATGAATCCCCTGGCACCCCCAACTTGACACAGACATTGCTTTCCAATCCAGGACTGGATTATGAGCCTGCAGCCATGGCAGACCCAACACAACAACATCATGCAAATTATGTAGCACCAGAAAGCGAATTACCTCCTGATGTACAGGAGCCATGCACATGGTCAATTGAGTCCAGTACTGAGGTTTATTCTTGGCCAATGGTGTAGCATCAATTCCCTTTAGCGGAATAGGGAATTGTAAAGGCTCCAAAATAAAACCACAGCGCCTGGCAAATGACAAATCCATCAAATTCAGGGCAGCACCTGAATCCACAAAAGCCATAACTGGGTAGGATGACAGAGAGCAAATCAAAGTAACAGACAAAATGAATTTAGGTTGTACAGTACCAATGGTGACAAACTTGGCAACACTTTTTGTGCGCTTAGAGCATGCTGAGATAACATGAGCAGAATCACCACAGTAAAAGCACAACCCATTCTGACGTCTGTGGTTTTGCCGTTCAACTCTGGTCAGAATCCTGTCACATTGCATAGGCTCAGGTTTCTGCTCAGAAAATACCGCCAGAGGGTGCAAAGGTTTGCGCTCCCGCAAACGCCGATCAATCTGAATGGCCAAAGACATTGACTCATTCAGACCCGTCGGCGTGGGGAACCCCACCATAACATCTTTAAGGGCTTCAGAAAGACCCTTTCTGAAAATCGCCGCCAGGGCGCACTCATTCCACTGAGTGAGCACTGACCACTTCCTAAACTTCTGACAATAAACCTCTGCTTCATCCCGACCCTGAGAGAGAGCCAGCTAAACCTTCTCTGCTTGGTCTACCAGATTTGGTTCCTCATAAAGCACTCCAAGCGCCAGAAAAAACGCATCAACATTTAGCAGTGCCGGATCTCCTGGCGCCAAAGAGAATGCCCAATCTTGAGGGTCACCTCGCAACAAAGAAATAACAATTTTGACTTGCTGAACAGAGTCGCCAGATGAGCGAGGTCTCAGAGAAAGAAATAACTTACAATTATTCTTAAAGTTCAAAAACCTAGATCTATCTCTGGAGAACAGCTCAGGAATAGGTATTTTAGGCTCTGACATAGGACTGCGGACTACATAATCCTGAATGCCCTGTACCCTTGCAGTGAGATGATCCACACTAGAAGACAGACTCTGAATGTCCATATTAGTAACTGCATACAGAACCACCCAGAGATTAAGGGGAGGAGAGAGGCAAAACACAGTGCAGAGGAAAAAAAAAAAAAATGACCTTAAGATTTCTCTTCTCCCTCTTTAGCTGCATTAACACTTTTGGGCCTGCTGTACTGTTATGATCCTGGTGGTAGGATCTCAAACTGACCTGACAAATATACCCTGAGTATATAGGACAAGTTCTGGGGATGTGGAAGCTATACTGATCGCAATCCTGATCCTATCCAAACACACTAAAGGCAGCTGTGGAACGTTACCTGAAAACCTAGACGTGTCGTCACAGCCTGAGAAACTGACTACCCCTAGAAAGAAAGCAAAGACCTCACTTGCCTCAGAGAAATATACCCCAAAGTTTTAGATTGCCCCCCACAACTAATAACGGTGAGTAAAGGGGAAAACACAAACGTAGAGATGAAACAGATTTAGCAAATGAGGCCCGCTAATACTAGATAGGCAGAAAATAGATAGGTGTCTGTGCGGTCAGTACAAAAACTATCAAAAGTAAACCACGCAGAGAATACAAGAACCCCCACACCGACTCACGATGTGAGGGGCGCACTCTGCACCCCAGAACTAACCAGCAAGCAAAAAATCACATAAAAGCAAGCTGGGCTGAACTCATAATATAATGAGAAACGTTTTCAAGGAAATAATGAGAAACTGAACAAGCAAACTTAGCTTCTCATAGCAGGAGACTGGTCACAAGGAATATTCAGGAGAGCACAGGATCAGGACTGAATACACCGACAGCAGGCGACAAGTAAAGGTCCAGGTGAGTTAAATAGGCCCAGCCTAGCAGGAGATGAAACAGCTGAGCCCAGCCAAGACCAGCCATATCGCTAAAGGCCACCAGAGGGAGCCCAAGACCAAACTCACACAGTACCACTCATGACCACAGGAGGGAGCCCGAGAACGGAATTCACAACACATCACCACAAGTAAACCCTGAGTCTCGATGTCCTCTCAGGAGGAGGAATCAGGGGAGGGTGGTTCCCTCTGGATATAGTGAGGGTATGAGTTTGGTGACACAGGGGGGCGCCTCTATTGTCTGTTCATCAAGGAGATTACCATCTATTGGCAAACGTACGCATGGAAATAAATGTTCAGGTCCAGACCTGTGTGTGAATGAAAACGTGTGGAGTTCCACTAAAAACATCAAGTGGAAGTACACATCTGGGACATGGAATTCTAGGGTGATTGGGCCGTATCAGGTGTCGGCCATTCTCAGCCTTAGGACCTTCCAGTTGGTTACCCCCAGTAATGAAGGTGCATAACATGTTGCGCCTCCGGAGCCTACGTTATTTCTGTCACCATCGGGCTGCGTTTGCTGTAAACCTAAAGATCAGGAGACTGCAGGGTGAATCCTGGTGGGTGGAGGCATCCTAACCATATTTCATTTTCGTTGAAATCTGGTGTTAAAGGGTCCAGATGCTCCTCGTTGAAAGGGGGGTACTGTCAAGATTCATTTTTGGATTTGTGACAGCTCTGGTTCTGCCATAATTTAAATGATTTTTTTTTCCTTTTTGGCTAGCAAGGATTAATGTCAGGTTTCTTGCTGGCAGTTGCCTTGTTGCTGTTCAGCTGATGTGGGTGGTGACCACTCCCACCATCCTTTAAATTGTCACATGGCGCATCAGCTGACTCTTGGTAATAGAGTTAATCTATGAAGCCCAGCCTGGAGTTTGTTGCCAGCGGTGTATCTGCTGCTTTTGTGGAGTTTGGGTTCCTGGTTCCTTATCCTCTGCTGTTTGGAGCTTTGCAGCAGAGTCAGTAGCTAAGTATCATTTTCCCTTTCCTTGTCTGTCTCTTGCTTGTCATTTCCCCTGTGTTGATACCATCTGCAGTGGCAAGGCTAGCATCCTTGCCTGCCAGTGCACTAGCCAGGGTATAGTGAGGTGACAGCTAGGGACTAGGCATCTGACTGTGGTGGGGGGGAAGGGCCCGCATAGGGCATTAGCGGAGGATAGGGATAGGCACAGGTCTGAATTAGGAAGTGCCCAAACCTTCGATCCCTACTGTTAGGGCCTTCCTCTCCCTATTCCATCCCGTTGTTTGTGTATGTGGTGCCGTCTGTCTCCCTTACCCATCCCAAGATTGATACCACTTGTGCCATGCACAGTAATAATATAATCTTTTTGGGCTGCACACAATAACAGTGACCCCCTACCTGTGTGTCTACACAGTAATAATGTTTCCTCTGTACTTCTGTAACAAAAAGCCATGAGAACTCTGGAAAATAAGTATAGGATGACCATTAATGAGGAGAGACTACCATCTCTTGGTCAGCCGAAATCAAGCAGAACCAAAGTGTGCTGGAAGATTCTTGTGTGCTGATCCTCAGTAAGGATGTCCCTGATATAAAAGCCCTGCACGCCCAACCACAAGGAGATTTGGTGCCAGGGAAGAGAGTGGGGCAGACGTGCTCTAGAGACACTGCTGAGACCAATGTGACAGTTCCCAGCGGGGAGTCTGTGCTACCCAGGTGCCATTCACCACCTGGCAAGATATTCTCGAGTATAGCCTACACTGATCAAAGACGCAATCTGCACTCTGCGCTGGTCAAGCCTCCATGGCCCAACTATGCTTGTCAAGAGCTGATGACTCATCCTCTTTGCCCCAAACCTAAGAGACTTCCGTCGACGTTCCAGCTGAGAAGAGCCGTGCAGTGACTGCAACAGGAGAGGCACGCCTGTGATAGAGTAGGAACAGTGCAAGTTAGCAGGGCCGTTACTTCCAGCTATCAGCTACAGTACGGGGGTCGGCTGGGACTAGGATTACAGGTTGGGAGAGGGCCGGTTGGTGCATGGGAGGCTCAATGGAAATTAATAGACTACATAATGAAGAGACTTGTGGCCTAGCGGGAAAACCCAGTGACCCACGCTAGGGCCAGAACTTCAAGTGAGAACTCACATGGTTACTAGCAAGTCTAGGCGCACCACTAACGTTAAGTAGTAAAAGACTTTCTTGCTTATTCTAAACCTGTTGTGATTACCATACTGTTGAATTGCATATCCTTTAACACTAATTGTTTAAAAGTTACTGTTGTATATAAATACCATTATAACAACCCCTGGCTGTTTCTGCCTCGTGATTTCTGCTCGTTGCATCCAGACACCTGCATTACACTACCTCAAAATAATAATGCCCCTCAAGCCTCCATATACTCCTTATAATAATAATCCCCACTGTTCCTCCTTTAATAATAATCCCTCAGGACCCCTTATAATAACAATGACCCTGTACCTCCTTATAATAATAAAAACACCCCACTGTGGTTTCTCATAATAATCTCCATTGTGCTTGTTTTTATTGTAATAATGCTCCATTATGAGTCTTATAATAATGCCTTCATATTGTATCCCTACAATAATGTACTTACTTTACTTCTTTACTATAATGCGCATAGATAACAGAAGGAATTCTTTTAAGGCCTCCTTCACACGTCCTGGTGACTACTGTACAAGAAAAAACAGCACTGGTGAGATCCATGGTCTGTGTCCATGTGCCATGCGTATGCACGCATGTGACATCCGTATATCCATTTTCTGTTCATGTGTCCCTATACATGTAGCATCAGCGTGCTAGCCGAGTGTCTGTGTGGCACGTAATGGTGCCTGGGAAAAGGCAGCTCTCATCATTGTCACCTGGTATCCCAGTGATAGGAGTTGCATTCAGCACCCCCCTATGTATCAGATCGCAGCTTCAGTGACGAGCAGTAACGTCATAGAGGTTACCGCCGGTCACTGCCACCTGATGAACCGAGGTATCCTTCATGATGTCAGCGTTAGGATCGTGAGCTGCCCATGAGAACCACAGCTTCAGTGACCTGCAGTAACCTCAATGATGCCAGAGATGGATTACAGTGTGGGACAAATGGATTATCTCTTGTTGGACAGGTGAGGAATATGGTTTTCTATAATTTTCATTTTTACAGTAATAAATGGGAAAAACAGGGTCAGGAAGTATTTTTTTCAAATAAATTCTTGCTGTGTGTTTATTTCTAATCTTACTTTGGGGTTAGTAATAGGGGCGTCTTATAATACAAAGCTGACATCAACCCCAACCCTATTAACCCACTTGCCACCACATCAGGGCAAGTGGGAGGAGAGAGGCTAAGCGGCAGATTTGGCGCATCTTATTGCAGTGGTTTCTTAATTTTTGCCAGAGCTGTACAAGGACCACAGCTGAAAAGTTCATAGACACACCATGTGCTAAAAAGTTCTAAATAGTTGCTATACTGAAAATATATAAATATAAATACTGGAAGAGGTGGCAAGTAGAAATGAGAGAAATATATTTGATTTAAATTGAATTCTAGAAATGTATATATGCAAATTGCCTCTTCAGAGAAAAGAGGACTTAAACTCTATAGCGCCACCTGATTGTGACTTGTAGGATCGCTACTTCCAACAGGTGGCGCTATAGAGTTTAACTCCTCTTTTCTCTGAAGAGGCAATTTGCATATTAAAATTCCTAGAGGAGCATTGCACAGCGAATAAGCCTCCTTACCTTGACAAGCCAGAGCTGGTATGTCACTCTCCATAAGGAGAAACGTTACCCCTTATACCCTAGAAATTTATAGAAATCTGTATTCACCAAAATGTAGATTTTTTTCATTTTGCTTCCACATAGATTCAGCATTTTTCTGAACCATAAAGGGTCATCAAAAGGTTATAGAATAAAAAAAATCCTAACACTCACATCACCACTTATCTCTCTCGGCCCTTTCACTCCTCACCCTCACCCATTCAGCCCTTGTCACATCTTCTTATCACCACCACTGGTGTTGAAATTCCCAGGACTCTCAGACTTGGCACTTCTGACTCTGATGATATCCGCAAGGGTTCTGGGCATGAGCATTCATAAGGTAAAGGTGCATGTCATGGCTTTCACACAAATGCAGAACTTTGCTGGGCCATTCATTTGGGGATTTCAATGAGAGGGGTGGTGATGATAAGATACAGAGAGGACTGGAGGGTGACAATAAGTAGCAGAGAGGCCAGAGAGGTGAGCGGTAAGGTGAGAATAAGGTTGGAGTCACACACAATGTATAAAAAATAGGTCCGTTTTACACTGACGAGAATCGTAGAAATGTTCCCTGAACAGTGATCAATATGTCATCCGTGTGCAGTGCAAGGATGCAGTTTTCTCGCATCTATGCATCCATGTGACATCCATATGACATCCGTACGGCGAGATTTTCTCGTCGGCTTGCAAAATGGACATAAAATGTATCCATGGGCTCAAATATTCATGAAAACATATACACAGTCTATATATACACTGCTCAAAAAAATAAAGGGAACACTAAAATCCCACATCCTAGATATCACTAAATGAAATATTTCAGTTGTAAATCTTTATTCATTACATAGTGAAATGTGTTGAGAACAATAAAACCTAAAAATGATCAACATAAATCACAACTAATATCCCACGGAGGTCTGGAGTTGAAATGATGCTCAAAATCAAACTGAAAAATGAAGTTACATGCTGATCCAACTTCAGTGGAAATGCCTCAAGACAAGGAAATGATGCTCAGTAGTGTGCGTGGCTGTATGACCTCCCTACAATGCCTGGGCATGCTCCTGATGAGGCGGCGGATAGTCTCCTGAGGGATCTCCTCCCAGACCTTGACTAAAGCATCTGCCAACTCCTGGACAGTCTGTGGTGCAACGTGATGTTGGTGGATGGTGTGAGACATGAAATCCCAGATGAGTTCAATTGGATTCAGGTCTGGGGAAGGAGCGGGCCAGTCCATAGCTTCAATGCCTGCATCTTGCAGGAACTGCTGACACACTCCAGCCACATGAGGTCTGGCATTGTCCTGCATGAGGAGGAACCCAGGGCCGTCCTCACCAGTATATGGTTTCATAAGGGATCTGAGGATCTCATCTCGGTAACTATTGACAGCCAGGCTACCTCTGGTGAGCACATGGAGGGCTGTGTGGCCCTCCAAAGAATTGCCACCCCACACCATTACTGACCCACTGCCAAACCGGTCATGCTGAAGGATGTTGCAGGCAGCAGATCGCTCTCCACAGCATCTCCAGACTCTGTCACATCTGTCACATGTGCTCAGTGTGAACCTGCTTTCATCTGTGAAGCAAATAGATCAATGGCTGCACTCAACTGTACTAAAGCAAGGAAATGTGTGATACATGAAATGTGAATAGCTTAATGGCTTGTGAAATCTATGAAAAAACACATGAGATGCTTAGCACAAGATTTGGACAAAAAATGTGAGCCCATCCACCAAACGTCAAGGTAATCTCAGATCAGATGTGTCCCTGACCTGACTGCCTAGTGTGAACACTTACCTATGGCTGATAACATGGTAAAGCCTGCATTTATAGGAAGGTCGGAACCAACTGTGTTTGGATGTAATTAAAATCACAGCATGGTGAAGGGCGGAGCGGTCAAGTCAGAAAAAATAGTACATAGTAAATATAGGTAAACTGACTAAACAGCAATCTAGTCTGAACTGGTGCATAACCAAAAAAGACTTACATAGCAAATAGATCAATGGCTGCACTCAACTGTACTAAAGCAAGGAAATGTGTGATACATGAAATGTGAATAGCTTAATGGCTTGTGAAATCTATGAAAAAACACATGAGATGCTTAGAATAAAATTTGGCCAACAAATGTGAGCCCATCCACCAACGTCAAGGTAATGTTATTAGCCATAGGTAAGTGTTCACACTAGGCAGTCAGGGTAGGGACCCATCCGATCTGAGATTACCTTGACGTTTGGTGGATGGGCTCACATTTTTTTGCCAAATCTTGTGCTAAGCATCTCATGTGTTTTTTCATAAATTTCACAAGCCATTAAGCTATTCACATTTCATGTATCACACATTTCCTTGCTTTAGTACAGTTGATTGCAGCCATTGATCTATTTGCTATGTAAGTCTTTTTTTGTTATGCACCAGTTCAGACTAGATTGCTGTTCAGTCAGTATACCTATATTTCATCTGTGAAGAGCACAGGGCACCAGGGGCGAATTTGCCAATCCTTGTGTTCTGTGGCAAATGCCAAGCATCCTGCACGGTGTTGGGCTGTGAGCACAAGCCTCATCTGTGGATGTCGGGCACTCAGACCATCCACATAGAGTTGGTTTCTAACCATTTGTGCAGACACATGCACATTTGTGGCCTGCTGAAGGTCATTTTGCAGGGCTTAGGCAGTGCTCCTCCTGTTCCTTCTTGTACAAAGGCTGAGGTAGCGGTCCTGCTGCTGGGTTGTTGCCTTCCTACTGCCCCCTCCATGTCTCCTGGTAGCGCCTCCAGCCTCTGAACACTACGCTGACAGACACAGCAAACCTTCTTGACACAGCTCACATTAATGTGCCATCCTGGATGAGCTGCACTACCTGAGCCACTTGTGTGGGTTGTAGAGTCCGTCTCATGCTACCACGAGTGTAAAAGCACAACCAACATTCAAAAGTGACCAAAACATTAGCCAGAAAGCATTGGTACTGAGATGTGGTCTGTGGTCCCCACCTGCAGAACCACTCCTTTATTGAGTGTGTCTTGATAATTGCCAATAATTTCCATCTGTTGTCTATTTCATTTGCACAACAGCAAATTTGATTGATTGTCAAACAGTGTTGCTTCCTAAGTGGACAGTTTGATTTCACAGAAGTTTGATTTACTTGGAGTTATATTCCGTTAAGTGTTCCCTTTATTTTTTTTGAGCAGTGTGTATATATATATATATATATATATATATATATATATATATATATATATATATATATATATATATATATATGTCAGTGAGACACACATATATATATATATATATATATATTTATATTTCATAGCTAGATAGCCAAATAGCCGGTAATTCAACTGTTGGCTTTTGTTAAATCATTACTGAACCCGACAGGATATGAGACATGGTTTACATACAGTAATCCATTGCATATCCGTTATATTTTTATATATCCCTCCCTAATAATGTTAGTAGTGTGTGTGTAAAATTTGGGAGCTGTAGGTGTTAAATTAAAGAATTAATTCACGGAAAAAACTGGCGTGGGCACCCTAGCAATTTTCTCCACCACAGAGAGAAAGCCAGTGACTGAGGACAGATATTAATAGCCCATGATTATTACCCCCCCAGCTAAAAACCTCTGCCCCCAGCCACCCCAGAAAAGGTGCATCTGTAAGATGAGCCTATTCCGGCACTTAGCCACTTTCTTCCCACTGCCCTGTAGCATTGGCATATGGGGTAATAAGGGGTTAATGCCACCTTGCTATTGTAAGGTGACATTAAGCCTGGTTAATAATGGAGAGGTGTCAATAAGACACCAATCCATTATTAATCCAATAGTTTGAATGGGTTAAAAATACACACACACTTTAAGAATAAAGTCTTTTAATGAAATAAACACACAGGTTTTAACATCTTTATTGCACTCTCAATCCAAGCAAAGCCCTCGTTCTAAAAAATTCCAAAATAAAAAAGCAACAATATCCCATACCTGTCCGCCGTACAGTCAAGTCCTATGCAATAATCCATATCTGGGGGCATTTACATTTTACAACTGGGAGCAGTGCTAATGCGGCCGCTCCCGGCTGTCTTTAGAAAGACTGTATGGACCAGGGCTCATATCAATGAACGACCACTCTCTCCCCATGGGCAGAACACTACTCAGACAACACAGGGTGAGGGTAAAATAGTGTGGCAATAATTTATTGAACCACCAACACATAATAGCATACAGAAAAGTGCCAGCAAATACCCAAGATGATGCAAATTACAGAGTCTCACCCTTCCGTTGACTCGCTGGAATTAGAGCTACTTCCAATGCCGAATACCGCCCACCAGTTGCTCCCCGCTTTTGGCAAGCCCCCACAGCGAGGAGGTAATAACAAGCTTAGGGAGCTAAGTGAGAGCAGTGAGGTATGTGGCCAGTTGACCCAATTGTCCCAACCTGGATTCTTTAAGGCGTCTCTGGGGTTTCAGTGAGTCTCAATGAAGCAGTTCAGTGTTCTTCCACCTGGAGCTGTAGTCTCCCTCAGCTGATCTGTAGAGTCACACGGGATCAGAAGGAGTCTCTTTATGTAGTTCACAACTGGCCTTCAACCAGCATCCAGAGGTCAGAGAGAGATGTGAATGAGGCCAACCTATATTGTTCGATTACATAATCTATTTGCATAGTTTTTCCTCCTCTGTTCAAATGTCTAGCATGGACAATGCATCTAATCAACATATCAACATATCAGCAACATCACTGTTCAGTGGCCATGCATTTCTGTTTTGCAAAAATAACAGAAAAAAAAACTGTAGGAGATAACATGAGAGGTAAATATTCATCCTACAAGAAGAGTCAATACTTCAGACAATAGTTTATGATTCTGGGCCTACTCAATTTACATCTGGCATAATTAAGAAGAGAAGCTCTGTCGTCACAATTATGTTCTGGGGTCTGTGAATTAAAATTTTACTTGATCCACTAATCTCTAGTGCAGGCCTGCACAACATGTGGTCTTCAGTAGATGTTCTGCGTAGTGTTGAGCATTCCGATACCGCAAGTATCGGGTATCGGCCGATACTTGCGGTATCGGAATTCCGATACCGAGATCAGATACTTTTGTGGTATCGGGAATCGGAATCGGAAGTTTCCAGTGTATGGTTCCCAGGGTCTGAAGGAGAGGAAACTCTCCTTCAGGCCCTGGGATCCATATGAATGTGTAAAATAAAGAATTGAAATAAAAAATATTGATATACTCACCTGTCCGGAGGCCCCTGGACATCACCGCTGGTAACCGGCAGCCTTCTTTGTTTAAAATGAGCGCGTTCAGCACCTTCCATGACGTCACGGCTTCTGATTGGTCGCGTGCCGCTCATGTGACCGCCATGCGGCCAATCACAAGCCGCGACATCATCCCTCAGGTTCTAAATTCCCTTCTAGGAATTTAGGACCTGAGGGATGGCGTCACGGCTTCTGATTGGTTGCGTGGCGGTCACATGAGCGGCACGTGACCAATCAGAAGTCGTGACATCATGGAAGGTGCTGAACGCGCTCAATTTAAGCAAAGAAGGCTGTTGGTTACCAGCGGTAAGGTCCAGGCTGCGTCGGAGAGGTGAGTATATCAATATTTTTTATTTTAATTCTTTATTTTACACATTCATATGGATCCCAGGGCCTGAAGGAGAGTTTCCTCTCCTTCAGACCTTGGGAACCATCAGGGATACCTTCCGATACTTGGTGTCCCATTGACTTGTATTGGTATCGGGTATCGGTATCGGATCAGATCCGATACTTTGCCGGTATCGGCCGATACTTTCCGATACCGATACTTTCAAGTATCGGACGGTATCGCTCAACACTAGTTGTGAGGCTCATAGAGCTGTCCAGGAAACGTCACTACGCTCTCCTTATGGGAAGCAAAACAAAAGGCATAAACAACACCATCAGGGTGGTCAAAAATCTGCCAAACTGTCATGGTCAATATGAAGTTTTTTCTAGTGCTTATGGGTTTAATCCTGGTGGCCTCCCTCTGGCTTTGGGAGGGCTTTAAATAGCCTCTCTTGGGCTTTCCATTTGTCAGTGATACTCCTGCCCTTGGCTGAGTTAGTTGACCCGTGTGTGCTTCTGCTTTGTGCATGCTTTCTTGTGACCCCCTGTTTCTGACCCTGTCTGTTTCCCCGTTTTGACTCCTGTCTGCTGATTCTGTACCATCTGTTGTTTCCCTGGTATTGACTCCTGTTTCATCCTGTGACTACCCGTTTTGCCTGATCCCTTGGTACCTCTGTCGCTCTCCTGGTTTCTGACTTTCAGCTTTTTCCTGACCTTTCTCTTGTCTGTTGTTCTGGTCCCCTGCTGACCTCCCATTACTGACCTCGGTTTGCCTGACCTCTCCTCTGCCCTGCCGGTCCCCGTCGCTCTCCTATATCTCCTCCGGGAGCTCGCTGGGTAGCTCCGCCCCTTATCCTCCCTGTGCGGTCATGTGTCACAGGTCCTGTATGCCGGTGTTCACGTCAGCATCAGCAATCCCTCCATGCACCATGAACCAGGTAACCCAGGGCCCCGGATGGACATGTGTACTGATCTGAGCATCTGTCGGTGCTCCTGATACAAAAGAGCTAAAATTAGTAACAGACACCAGGAAAGTGTCATCAGTTGACCCACAGTAGAAATTTGCAAATGACACAGCAGCAGTCAGCCATGAGCCATGCATGAGTTATCAGGGCCTAGCCCTGCATTTTCAGCTTGGAAATGAAGTTTCAATGAGGACCTGGTGGTTAAGGGAGCGGTGTAAGCCTTCTTAGCTGGGAAACCTCTCACCTCATGCAACACCTTCATTTTTTTATTACTATTCCAGCCACACTCAGATGGCACAAAGATCACATTGACAGACTACTATTGATGGAAAAATGAAAGAAGAGTAACAAAGATAGAGTCTGTTATAATGGAACACAAGCAGACAGCCATGGGCCATGCATGAGCTATCAGTGTTTGGCCCAGCATTTACAGCTTGGAATTGCGCTATAAATAAATAATTTAAAAAACATTTTGCATGTGTTCCCCTCTATCTTTGATAACCAGCCAAGCAACACTAACAGCTGTGGGCTGCAACCGTCAGCTGTCAGTATTAGCAAGGCTGGTTATCAAGAATACAGGGGTCCCCATGCTGTTTTTTTTAATTATTTAAATAAATGATTAAAAACAAATGGCGTAGGGTCTCCTTATTTTTGAAATCCAGCCAAGCTAAAGCTGACAGCTGGAGGCTGTTATTCTCAGGCTGGTAAGAGGCCATAGACATTACTCCCCCAGTCTATAAATAGCAGCCTGCAGCCACCCCAAAAAAGGTGCATATATTAGATGCGCCAATTCTGGTGCTTTGCCCGACTGTTCACACTTTCCCTGTGGCAGTGGCGAGTGGGGTTCATATTTGTGGGGTTGATGTAACCTTTGTATTGTGCAATGCCAATGACATCAAATCCACGACTTAGCATGAGAGGTGTCTATCCATTACTAATTCTATAATCATATTGTAAATGCAATCCTCATCTGCCTGCTTTATATTAGCTGGTTGTCAAAAAAACTGTGGGGACTCTATTCTTGATAACCAGTCTTGCTGAAGCTGAGAGATGAGGGTTGCAGCCCACAGTTTGTCAGTTTTGCCTGGCTGGTTATCAAAAATACAGGGAAACCCCACGTCATTTTTTGAGGTGGCATCCCCATTTTAATAACCAGGATAGGCTAAGTATACAGCTGTGAGCTGATATTAATAGCCTGCAAACCATTATAAATATTGTCTCTTTCTCAGAATATTAACATCAGCCCACAGCCGCTGGTTTTTCCTCAGCTGTTTTTGAAAATTACAGGGAACCGTACTCCATTTTTTTCTGTAATAATTATAGGGGATAACTCAGGAGACTCTTTGCGTGGAACAAGACAACTACAGGACACAGTTTTATAAGTGGTAAAGTCTATATTATCACACAGTGATTCAAACAGGTGCAGAGAGAAACTCAAGTCCACAACACTTGGTGCAAATAATAAACTCAGCTTAGCAGTCTATAGGAAACTTCAGAGGAAAATGCAATGAAGCAGAAAGTCTATGAAGCACAGTTATTCTTGAGGATACTTGACACGAATAAATCCTTGTCTTAATCCAGGCACAGATAGATATGCTTATTGGGCAGTTCAAATCATATCTTAGCTCAACCAGGGAGGCCTGATTAATAGTCTCAGGTTATTGCGAAGCAGCAACAGCTTACATGACCAGCAAATGCAGATGGAAGTAAACACGAACAGCAGATGAAGGAGGATTACTGGAAACTTGTGTATGCAGCAGGAACTCAGAGCAGAGTAGCAGGATCACCACACAGGTTCACAGGAGCAGGTGTATAGCCAGGGAGTAATCAGAGGTCAGGAGCTGGATGCAAGGCAGAATACTCTAGCACAGACTGAAGGCTGGGGTGGAGTTTTATAGCAGGAGACACAGTGCACATGAGACCAAAGACGCCATCTTGAAAAAGGGCAGTAATGCACAAAAGGTAAAAAATGTTCAGAGTCCTGACATTACTCCCTCCTTAGAAGCGGCCTCAGGACGATCCTGGACCTGGTTTCTCAGGGAATCTCTGATGAAAATGAGAAATCTTCTGTTGGGCATTGATGTTTTCCACAGGTTCCCAAGAGTCTTCCTTAGGGGGATATCCCTGCCATCTTATCAGATATTGGAGCCGAATCCTGGAATCAATAATTTTCTCCACCACGAATTGTTCTTGCCCATCAATCACCACAGGCTGCGGAGGTGGCACAACACATCCCTGGAAGGTATTAGGAGATACAGGCTTTAGTAAAGATACATGAAAAACTGGGTGTACCTTCATTGTCCTAGGCAGCTTCAGCCGGCAGGCCACAAAGCTCACAATACCGTTGATCTTGAAAGGGCCAATGAATTTCTGTCCAAGTTTTTGTGAAGGAACGTTTAACTTCAGATTCTTAGTTGCTAACCACATGGAATCTCCTACCTTGAACATGGGTGCAGGTTTACGGAATCTATCAGCCGATCTCTTATAACGTTCTTGAGCTGTGGTCAGGGATTCCTTCAGAACCTCCAGATTCTGTCTCATCGCAGTCAGCCTTTCCTCCACTGCCGGAACCGGAGAATTAATTGGAGACCTAGGTAAAATACACGGATGATAACCCAGATTAGCAAAGAATGGTGTAAATTTAGAGGAGGCGCTCTGAGAATTATTATATGAAAATTCGGCTAACGGCAACAACTCCAACCAATCATCCTGGAGATGGCTGACATAACATCTTAGATATTGTTCCAGCGTCTGGTTGGTACGCTCAGTCTGACCATTTGTCTGGGGATGGTAAGCAGAAGAGAGACAGACATTAATATTGAGTGCAGAGAAAAAACCTTTTCCAGAATCGTGAAGTGAACTGTACTCCACGGTCAGAGATGATCTCATCCGGAACCCCGTGCAACCGAAAGACATTCTGTATAACCAAGTTCACTGTATCTTTAGCTGAGGGGAGGCCGGTGCATGGAACAAAATGAGCAGCTTTAGTCAGGCGATCAACTACCACCATGATTGTATTCATGCCCCCCCGATGTAGGCAGCTCCACAATAAAGTCCATTGATATAGACCTCCAAGGGCGGGACGGAACAGGTAATGGTTGTTGAAGACCTGTAGGTGCCACATGAGGAGTCTTGTAACGGGCACATACCTCGCAAGAGAGAACATAGTCCTTGGTATCCTTCAGGCAAGTTGGCCACCAGAAGAATCGGCTCTGGAACTCTTGTGTCTTCTGTACCCCCCTGTGACCAGCCAACTTGGAGTCATGTACCAACTTGAGGATCTGCAGACGGACGACCTCAGGGACGTAGATACGTCGATCTCTGAACCACATGCCACCCTTAAAGACAAGATTAATATCCACAGGTGCTATGGCCAGAAATACATCACCTTCATAGGCCTCCCTGCACTCCTTCCACAAATCCTGATCATGGATAACTCCGATGAAATTGGCATCAGATAGAATGGTCTTGGATGGGGCTCCAGGTACGGAATCCGCAGCATGGATTCGGGATAAGGCATCAGCCTTCCCATTACGAGAACCTGGACGGTACGAGATAACAAAGTTAAATTGATTTAAAAATAAGTTCCAACAAGCCTGACGAGGAGAAAGACATCTAGCGGATCTAAGGAACTCTAGATTGCGATGGTCAGTTAGCACTATGATTTGTTGTGTAGCTCCTTGCAGATGATGCCTCCATTCTTTGAAAGCCGCAATAATAGCCAGCAATTCCTTGTCTCCCACATCGTAATTCTTCTCTGCTGAGGTTAGTCTACGGGAAAAGAAAGCACAAGGATGTAGCAGACCCTTCTCTCCAGTTCTTTGGGAGAAAATAGCCCCCAAAGCATTATCAGAACCGTCCACCTCCACAATGAAAGGAAGTGTTGGATCTGGGTGTATCAACAGCGGTGCTGATGTGAAACAGACTTTAAGCCGATCAAAAGCTTCTTGAGCCTGTGATGACCACATAAAGGGCTTTTCCTTCTTTGTCAAGGAAGTAATGGGACGGACAATATCAGAAAAATTTCGAATGAAGCATCTGTAGAAATTTGCAAAACCAATAAAACGTTGGACCTCCTTAACGTTCTTGGGTACTGGCCAGTCAAGGATAGCCTGAATCTTACCAGATTCCATGTTCAGCCCCTGGGGAGAGATGATATAACCTAAGAACTGTATCTCAGAACGATGGAACTCGCATTTCTCCGGCTTAATATACAGATGGTTCTCTTTCAGACGTCTTAAAACAGTTTTGTCATGTTCTTCATGTTCCTGTAGAGAGTCAGAAAAGATTAGTATATCGTCCAAATAGATCACTACAAACTGGTCTAACAAATCTCTGAAAATGTAATTAGCCAGGTGTTGAAATGTTGCAGGGGCGTTACAAAGCCCGAAGGGCATCACAAGAGATTCAAAGTGTCCATACCGGTATCTGAATGCTGTCTTCCACTCATCCCCTGGATGAATACGCACCAAATTATAAGCCCCACGAAGATCCAGTTTAGAGAACACCTTAGCATGGCGGACTCTTTCCAGTAATTCGGGAATCAGAGGCAAAGGGTAACGGTTTCGTTCGGTTACCTTATTGAGTTCTCGATAGTCAACACAGGGTCTCAGGGTCCCATCCTTCTTCTTTACAAAAAAGATAGGTGCCCCTGCTGGTGAGGAAGAAGGACGTATGAAGCCTTTGGCCAGATTTTCATCAATATACTCTTTTAAGGCTTGAAGCTCAGGTGCCGCCAAAGGGTATACGTTACCAAAAGGAATGGCTGCCCCGGGAAGCAGCTCAATTGGACAGTCATAATGCCTGTGTAGAGGAAGCTGATCTGCATTCTTCTTGTCACAGATGTCAGAGAACTCTTTATAAGCTGGAGGTAAAGAAAATACCTGTACATGAGGTTCCGTAGCCGTGGACTCAGGGACAGCTTCTGTTAACGCTGAGTTGCTCCTTGTTGGGAAGATAATCTCCTTGGTCTCCCAGTTGATAATTGGGTTCTGAGAACGCAACCAAGGAATGCCTAAAATCACCGGAAAATGAGGAGAAGAAATTAGCAAGAAAGAAAGTTGCTCCTGATGCTTAGGCTCCAACAAAATTTCAAGGGGTACGGTCTCCTGATCCACAGGCCCAGAGATTAAAGGTGACCCATCCACTGTTTCCATGGTAATTGGAGAGGCTCTTTGCTGAATTTTAATACCATGTTCCTTGGCAAATGCGATATCCATGAAATTGCCACCTGCACCAGAGTCAATCATAGCTGAGCTGGAAATCCACTGTCCTGAACACAGGATCTTAATAGGGAGAGAACAGTGAGAGTTCTTTTCCTTCAGCTCCTTGGGGGGTGAAGTCATAGAAAGTGAATGGAATACAGCGTTTAAAGGCAGGCTACATTCAGAGATGTCAGATTCATCATCACAGTTGTCATACTCCCCTATTGCTGCTAGCACCTTGTTAGGCCATCTAGGACACTTAGGACAATTGATCAAGAAGTGGTCAGACTGGCCACAGTAGAAACATAGACTTTCACGCAGGCGATGCTCATTGATCTCGCGCCTCTGGACGGAATCAATTTGCATGGGCACCTCCTCCACCTCCCGAGAGGTTTTACCTGCAGGCTCTTTAGAAGGAAGGGAAAAGTTAGAAACACGGTTATATGCAGCAAATTTCTCCTGCCTACGCTCAGTAAGGCGAATGTCTATGCGCACACAATGCTGTATAAATGTCTCTAGCTCTTGTGGTGACTCAGAGCAGGCTAGTTCATCTTTTATAATACTAGACAGACCCCTTTTAAAAATAGGCAATTGTGCATAACTGTCCCAATTGGTATCTATCGCCAATCTCCTGAATTCAGTGGCATACTCAATAACAGAACGTTTAGCCTGGCGTAAAGACAACAAAGCAGATTCAGCGGTTGCACGGCGATTAGGGTCATCAAACATTAATGTCATAGCAGCCAAGAAATCATCTAAGCCATTTAACCGTGGGTCACGAGACTCAATCATCGGATTCACCCAGGCGAGCGCTCGTGAGGTCAGTAGCATTATTACACACAATACTTTGGATCTATCCGTAGGAAAACGGTCAGCATGCACATCAAAATATAGCATACATTGATTCACAAAGCCACGAAATTTGTCGCGATCACCATTAAATCTGAATGGGGGCAACTTAGGTGGGCCAGCTGGTGGCGGTTGCCCAGAGGGTAAAGTCACTTGTGCAGCTATTTGTGTGCTGCCATGCGGTTGCTCAAGTCCTGCAAAGTTTGTTCAAACACTTGTTGATTGTGTTCAAAGCTTCCAAACTTCTTTTGCAGACCTTCCACATCTTTCTGCAGTGATCTAATTATGGAAAACACCTGCTCTAATTTGCTTTCTGCAGTCATTGTTCCAGCAGTCTCCTTTTTTTTTAGGCTAGAGTATCCTGTAATAATTTTAAGGGGATAACTCAGGAGACTCTTTGCGTGGAACAAGACAACTAAAGGACACAGTTTTATAAGTGGTAAAGTCTATATTATCACATGGTGATTCAAACAGGTGCAGAGAGAAACTCAAGTCCACAACACTTGGTGCAAATAATAAACACAGCTTAGCAGTCTATAGGAAACTTCAGAGGAAAATGCAATGAAGCAGAAAGTCTATGAAGCACAGTTATTCTTGAGGATACTTGACACGAATAAATCCTTGTCTTAGTCCAGGCACAGATAGATATGCTTATTAGGCAGTTCAAATCATATCTTAGCTCAACCAGGGAGGCCTGGTTAATAGTCTCAGGTTATTGCAAAGCTGCAACAGCTTACATGACCAGCAAATGCAGATGGAAGTAAACACGAACAGCAGATGAAGGAGGATTACTGGAAACTTGTGTATGCAGCAGGAACTCAGAGCAGAGTAGCAGGATCACCACACAGCTTCACAGGAGCAGGTGTATAGCCAGGGAGTAATCAGATGTCAGGAGCTGGATGCAAGGCAGAATACTCTAGCACAGACTGAAGGCTGGGGTGGAGTTTTATCGCAGGAGACAGAGTGCACATGAGACCAAAGACGCCATCTTGAAAAAGGGCAGTAATGCACAAAAGGTAAAAAATGTTCAGAGTCCTGACATTTTCATTTTTTTATTTATTAACAAGTACAGTAAAACACACACACAAGGTAATCTTAGTTTATAGCCTTCAGGTGTTCCAACAGCTGAAAACGTCAGTAACCTTAAAATGTCCTTCAATGTTTCATATGAGGTTTCCGAGCCCCGCATCTGAAAGTTTACCTGAGTTCAAACCACCGGGTCTCACGGAAGCCCCAGTGCCAGACTGTTGAATGCCGGAGTGCCGGACTCCCGCCCGTTCATCAGTCTGGCACTATCACTTGCAAAGCAAGAGAAGTGCTGCTATGAACTCAGGTGACCTTTCTGTTCGTATTGACAACTAAAAAAGTAATTGAAAAAAAAATTGCGTGGGGGTCCCCTGTAATTTTCAGTAGAAGAAAAGCTGGGGGAATGATGTTAATATTCTGAGAAACAAACAATATTCATAAAGGCTCCCAGCCTATTAATATCAGCTCACAGCTGTGTACTAAGCCTTTCCTGGTCATTAATATGGGGGACGGGACCCCTCAAAAAATTACATATGTTTCCGCTATATTTAATAACAAACAAAGGATAGGCAGACAGCTGCGGGCTGATATTTACAGCATAGGAAGGGGCCATGGAAATTTGTCCCTCCCAGACTAAAAACATCAGCTCTCAGCCTCCTCTGAAATAGTGCATTCATAAATCTGGCATTTATCCACGTTCTTCCCACTTGCTCTGGTACGGTGGCAAGTAGGGTGATAGTTGGGGGTTGATGACACCTTTGTATTGTTAGGTGACATCGAGCCCAGAGGTTAGTAATGAAGAGGCATCTATAAGATGCCCCCATTAATAGCCCCATAGTTATATTGTATACGAAAATACGCACCAAGAAAAAAGTCCTTTAGTTGAAATAATGACACAGACTCCTTTAATGAATCTAAATTAAATCAAACCATCTATTCTCACCTCAACACCCAATCCACTGAAGCCAATGTCTCCTGTAACAGAATGCAATAGATCTCACTCACTGACGTCAGCGCAAACGCCGTGGGAAAAGTTGTAACCGAGCTGGTGCTGATGTCAGTGAATTGAACTGAGTTCAGAGGTGACGTCAGTCAGGTCATATCAGTTCACTGCGAGATACTGAGCAGCAGTAGCATACGCTGCTGTGTCCCTGCTGGATAGCAGGCTGTATAGTCACATCATGACCCGTCATAGGACAAATGGATTATTATAGACATCTCTCTATTACTAAAACATGGGCTTGATGTCATCGGACAATACAAAGGTGACACTAACCCCACAAGTATGAACCCCGCTTGCCGCCGCCACAGGGTAAGTGGGAAGTGCCGCGCAAAGCGCCAAAATTGGCACATCTAGTAGATGCGCATTTTCTGGGGTGGCTGCAGGCTGCCATTTTTGGGCTGGGGGGCCAACATCCATGGCTCCTTACCAGCCTGAGAATACCAGCTTCACCAGCTGTATGCTTTAGCTTTGCTGGTTTTCAAAAATGGGGGTACCACACACCATTTTTTTAATTATTTATTTAAATATCTAAAAAATACAGCGTATCTTAAAAAATATTTTAAAAATACAACTCATCTATTCTTGTTAACCAGCATTGCTAACGCTGACAGCTGAGGGTTGCAGCCCACAGCTGTCAGTTTTGCTTGGCCGGTTATCAAAGATACAGGGGAACCCCACATCATTTTTCTATATAATTATTTATTTATAGCTCAAGTGGCGGCTGATGAATACTCCCATCATTTGCCGAGTGCTCTCGCTATTAACAATTTAATACAACTCTTAACATTGTCCCCTGCTGGCGCTGATCGCAGCACGAGCAAGGGACAATGATGTGAGCTGTCTTCTTCAGCAAACGACCGCTGATTTCAAAGCACCGGTACATGTCACACTGATGACACAGGGATGTCATTGTGTGTCATCAGTGTGCACATCTGCGGGATTTTTTGCAGCCCGTGCTGCTACTGGAAACACCGGTGTCTGAAAGAGCCCTTACTGAACTCGGTCATTTACTGAACTTTGGTCGACTTTTGCTGATTTTTAGGAAAAAACTCGTGAAGCAGAGCACAAATCCGAATGTGTAACGCTCATGGTGAATTGAGATTTTCAGAACAAGTTCATTCATCTGTAGTTACAATTGTGAAAGTGGGTACAGTTTTGTGAGAGGCAGTGGTGGTGGTGGTGGTAGGGTACTTTGTTCAGAGGAGCAGTGTGGGGAATATTTTACAGAGGGGTAGTGTGTGGAGGGGATATTTAGTAGAGGAGCAGTGTGGCAGGGTATTTTGCATAGAGGCAGTGTGCTGGGGTAAATTTTGCTGAGGGGCAGTGTGCAGGTGGGATATTATCCATTGTAAAAGATATACTGGGAGTTGTAGGTTCATGTGATATGTACATACTGTGGTTCTGGTGCTGCTTTCAGTTACTGACGGTGGTTCTGGTGCGCATTCATGTACTGATGGTGGTTTTGGCACTGCATTCATGTACTGACAGTTGTTCTGGTGCTGCATTCATGTACTGACAGTGGTTCTGATTTTGTACACATGCAGCAATCCTAAATGTGCTTCATGGCTATGTTAAAGCTTTAAAAACCTCAAAACTTAGAGTTTTGAGATTACGAGGATTTGGCGAGATTCTGCTCAGTTTGTCCACCAAAAACTGAGTGTCAGCTATCATATATTCACAATTTTTGGAGTAAAATCTCTCCAAATCCTCCTCAAATACTCAAAACTTGGTTCCGGTGACTTGTAACCTTGTAACCTTGAGACTGTTGAAATTGTTCAACAATTTTGATTCTCAAGTCCTCAGACAGTTCTCTTCTCCTTGAAGGAAGTCGAAGCAAAGGAGAGGATACCAGAAGGGGACCAGCCCCGCTCAAGCTGTCTCCTTCTGAGGCGCAAAATCCCAGTGGCCGGAACACCGAGGGAGTAAGGACCTCTACGCCTTATTTCAGAGACCGGCAGGACAGCTAATTGCAGGTTTCCTGTCTGCACCTACACCCAGGAGGCACGGTGACACCTACAGAGGGATATCTAAGAGACCCTATAAACAGGCTCAAGTCACCAGTCATACAGGTTTTGTCCTATCCTATATGGGGGACAGAGAGAGAGAACATCTGTGAGACCCTTATGTGAAGCCATAGGCAGTAAGGGACTACACCACCGCAGCGCAAGGGAAGGCTACTGATTTCCACCTGGACAAGGGGACTCTGGACTTGCCTCCAAACCGGCCGGACTCTGCCTGCCCTGTGATCTGGTGCTCCGGACTGTGGATGCTAAAGTCTTCAGTAAAGGTAAAGAGACTGCAACCTTGTGTCCTCATTCTTCTCTGCGCCTCTTACCATACCACCATCTACACACCGGGAAGCCCTGGGGACATACTTCTCCTGTGGGAAGGTATACCATCCAGCTGCCATAACATCACCCCAGCGGACCCCTTACAGCAGCGTCGGTCACCCTGACCGAATACCACAGGTGGCATCACAAACATAAACTCTATCCCTTTAAACACCTTTCCCTTTAATATTGATGTCCCAGGGCCATGGACCGGGTCAGCCACCGTGACATCCCCTAGTGAACATCGGACCCCGTACCGAGTACCCCACTGCCCTGACGGGGCACTCCACATCCGCTCTTCGCCAGTCATTACACTGGCTGCCCATTCATTACAGGATACAATTCAAAGTACTTGTTCTCACCCACAAAGCTCTCCACAGTGCGGCACCCCCTTACATCTCCTCCCTCCTTTCAGTCTATTGGCCTAACCGACCGCTGCGCTCTGCAAATGACTTTCGACTACCCTCTGCACTAATCCGTACCTCCCACTCCCGACTCCAGGACTTCTCCCGTGCTGCACCAATCCTCTGGAATGCTCTACCCCAAGATATTAGGACCATCCACAAGTTGCATAGTTTTAGGCGCTTGCTCAAAACACATTTGTTCAGAGCGGCCTACCACGTTCACTAATCAAAGTCATTTTATGCTTGTGTGTGTGTGTAGCCCATTCACTATCTCCATCTACCCCCCACCCCCTGAAGATGGCTGGACCATCACTGTAAATACATCATTGTAAATACCCACCTGTACTTTGTATCTCCCCACCTCATTGTAGATTGTAAGCTCTCACGAGCAGGGTCGTCTTATTTTGCTTTAATTATTGTATTGTTAACGTTGTTACATATGACTGTTGTGTTTGAAACTGTTAAACTGTAAAGCGCTGCAGAATATGTTGGCGCTATATAAATAAAGATTACTATTAATATTATGTCCACAATCTAAGAACCGTTCTGGTAGTAATGTCCTTCATCCTCAGATGCATATTTAGGTGGTTAAATAGGTGTTGGCAGGCCCCCCTCTCGCGTGGGCACTGTCATGGTCACACCCTCTGTGACCATGATCACTACTCCCCTGGCACTGACACTCTATTAGATCTACTTAGATTGTAAAAGCCACTTTCAGGTCACAAAGAGCACAGTGGCACTCAGTGAGTCTGAAGAGCTGGGACGTCACACATAAGAGGAGCAGTGCGGCTTTTAAGTACTGGAGAAGACTGTGTTAGTTGAGTATATTGGAATGCATGGTGGCTCAGTGGTTAGCACTGGCACTTTGCAATACTGGGGTCATGGGTTCAAATCTCACCAAGGACAACATCTGCAAGGAGTTTGTATGTTCTCCCTGCGTTTGCATGGGTATTCTCTGGTTTCTTCCCAGAGTCCCAAAACATATTGATAGGGAATTTAGATTGTGAGCCCCAATGGGGACAGTGATAATAATGTCTGTGAAGCGCTGTGGAATTAATGGTGGTATATAAGTAAGTAAAATAAATAGCAAAGATTACACATATACACAGGTTTAGAGGGGGGGGGGAAGGTTTGTGGGAGGGCTTCTTTATTTTTGACCTACAGAAAGACTTTTTATGCCACTGATCGATTTTAACCATATCACAAAAATCTCCATGTGGCCAGCTTATATTTATACATTTCCAGGAGGAATAACAGAGGAATATGCCTACACAGAGTTCTATGTAAATATTTTCCAAAATTGTTATTTTATGACTAATATTTATAACAGGTAGGTCAGGAGAGGTGACAGATCCTCTAAAGTTCCAGTGGCTCACAGGTGATGTCCTCTCTGGTGACAGACAATCTCTTTCCATTTCTTATGCATCTATTTTTCATAGCA
The DNA here is from genome assembly GCF_051348905.1 of Ranitomeya variabilis. Taxonomy (NCBI): domain Eukaryota; kingdom Metazoa; phylum Chordata; class Amphibia; order Anura; family Dendrobatidae; genus Ranitomeya; species Ranitomeya variabilis. Next base: position 693,464,860 of record NC_135233.1, on the reverse strand, counting down.
TGAGGCAGTGAAGAGGAGATGCAAGATACTATAAAGATTTCACTAACACTCTGTGGTCATTTATGTCACAGTCTAGAGTTACATGTGTCCTCCATGTGTAGGGGTGAGGTTGGGTTGATGAAGACATCGTGGCAACAGGGGGTTGTTATGATGTTGTTTATAGTTTTATGTAATAACTAGATGGTCGCCCGAATCTAACGCATCGGGTATTCTAGAAAATGTAGTTTATTTATGAAGTTTTCAGAATAATGCAATTTATACACAGGATTCAGCTGGCCGGCTGCGACCAGTTAGCGAAGCGAGGTTCAAATTCCGCGCCAATTCGCGGGCGGACTGCGCCTGTCGCTGATTGCTCACGCCCGGCCGCAAACAATCAGTGAAGCCAGGGCCGGCTCCAGATTTTTGAGGGCCCTGGGCGAAAGAAGTCTCAGTGGGCCCCCCTCTTTAACACATACCACGATTCATGATGCATAGATACAGCAGAGAAATATAGCACAGCCAAGTAGCGTATTACACAGCCCACGTAGTATATAGCACAGCCCACGTAGTATATAGCACAGCCACATAGTATATAACACAGCCACGTAGTATATAGCACAGCCACATAGTATATAGCCCAGCCACGCAGTATATTGCCCAGCCATGTAGTATATTGCCCAGCCACGTAGTATATTGCCCAGCCACGTAGTATATTGACCAGCCACGTAGTATATAGCACAGACACATAGTATGTTGCCCAGACATGTAGTATTTAGCACAGACACGTAGTATTTAGCACAGACACGTAGTATATAGCACAGGCACACAGTATATTGCCCAGCCATGTAGTATATAGCACAGATATGTAGTATATAGCACAGACACAAAGTATATAGCACAGACACATAGTATATAGCACAAACACATAGTATATAGCACAGACACATAGTATATAGCACAGAGACGTAGTATATAACACTGCCCATGCAGTATATAACACAGGCCACGTAGTATAGAGCACAGCGATGTAGTATATTTCCCAGCCACATAATATATACCACAGCCACGTAGTATATAGCATATCCCATTTTAGTATATTGCACAGAGATGTAGTATATAACACAGCCCACGCAGTATCTAACACAGCCCACATAGTATATAGCAATGTGGGCACCATATCCCTGTTAAAAAAAGAATTAAAATAAAAAATAGTTATATACTCACCCTCCGTCGGCCCCTGGATCCAGCCGAGGTGTTTACCGATGCTCCTCGCAACTCTCCGGTCCCAAGAGTGCATTGCAGTCTCGCGAGATGATGACGTAGCGGTCTCGCGAGACCGCTACGTCATCATCTCGCAAGACCGCAATTCATGGACCGGTCACCGGAGCGTCGCGAGGAGCGGGAAAGTCCTCGGCTGGATCCAGGGGGCCAATGGAGGGTGAGTATATAATGATTTTTTATTTTTTTATTATTTTTAACATTAGATCTTTTTACTATTGATGCTGCATAGGCAGCATCAATAGTAAAAAGTTGGTCACACAGGGTTAATCGCAGCGTTAATGGAGTGCGTAACGCGGTCCGTTAACGATGCCATTAACCCTTTGTGAGCACTGACTGGAGGGGAGTATGGAGCGGGCACTGACTGCAGGGGAGTAGGGAGCAGCCATTTCGTCGCCGGACTGTGCCTGTCGCTGATTGCTTGTGGCCGTTTTTCCGCAACCAATCAGCGACTTGGGATTTCCATTACAGACAGAAAGACGGACAGCAGACAGAAAGACAGACAGAAAGACGGAAGCGACCCTTATACAATTATATAGTAGATGTTTATATGTGTGATAAAGTGTTTTATAATAATTATATTATTATGATCGGTATGTGTTCGGTTCTCCTACAGGCTATTCCTAAGGCCGTCCCTGGGAATGCAGGAGGGCTGTCCACTAGGGGGACCACACCAAATACAGGAATATAGCATACAATACATTAGGGATTAGATAGCTAATAGAGTTGGGATTAGCCCACAGTTTGGGAGGGATTAGACCAGTTCTTGTAAGAAAAAGGTTTATGGTTTAGGGAGGGAGTCAGTTGGAGAGTAAGGGCTCATATGTAAGCAACTTACATAGCAAAATAGATAAATGGCTGCACTCAATTTTACTAAAGCAAATCAATGTGTGATACATGAAATGTGAATAGCATAATGGTTATTTGCTATGTAAGTTGCTTTTGGTTATGCACCAGTTCAGACTAGTTCTCTGTTCAGTCAGTTTACCATTACTTGCTATGTACTATTTTTTCTGACTTGAACACCCCGCCCTTCACCATGCTGTGAGTTTAGTTACATCAAACGCATTTGGTTCAGATCTTCCTATGAATACAGGCTTTACCATGACATTAGCCAAAGGTAAGTGTTCACACTGGGCAGTTAGGTCAGGGACCCATCCGATTCTTGAGATTACCTTGACGTTGGTGGATGGGCTCACATTTGTTGGCCAAATTTTGTTCTAAGCATCTCATGTGTTTTTTCATAGATTTCACAAGCCATTATGCTATTCACATTTCATGTATAATACATTCATTTGCTTTAGTACAATTGAGTGCAGCCATTAATCTATTTGCTTCATATGCTGCAGATGACATTGGCCACAGTCTCATCTGAGCAATTCACTTCAAACCTCAGACCAGACTCATATACTTCTCCTCCCACTTTCTGGTTTCCTGTTTAGGTTCAGGTGTCACCGCTCACTGATTCAGAAGACTGCAGCATTAGGTCATTATAGTTTCATAATTTCATAATTTTTAAGGCTGAAGTAGACTTAAGTCCATCGAGTTCAACTTGTAACCTAACATGTTGATCCAGAGGAAGGTCACAATCCTGTGGGACAGACACTAATAGTTCCATATTGGGGGGAAAAAATTCCTTTCCGACTCCATACGGCAATCAGACTAGTTCTCTGAATAAACAGACTCTGTAATATTATTGTTTTGTAGTGAATCAACCATTACAACATCATGTGGCAGAGAGTTCCATAGTCTGAAACTGTATGTCGCCCTTATTTAACTTATTATACATAGCACAATCCTTTAGTATATAGTGTTCTTGCTTATTATGTATAGTGCCATCCCCTCAGTGTATAGTGTAGTCTCTTTTTATGCATAGCACAGTCCCTTAGTATATAGTGTACTCACTTATGTATAGCACAGTCCCTTAGTATATAGTGTACTCACTTATTATGTATAAAACCATCCTTAGTTACATAGTTGTCATGTCGGACGCTGTTCAGACCAGGTCGTCCAACAGACAGCGGTAATTCCGCTTTTGACCACTATTTGCTCATTGGCGTCTGCTAGATTTTATCTAGCTGTTCCGGGGTTAATTTACCTAATCCTCGGATTGGAAGCTGGGCCATTCCCATTGCCTTTAAATAGTTCTCCTGATCATTGGGCGTCGCCGATTATAGCTTCTGTCTTGTGCGTTGTTATCTCGGTCTGGAGTGGAGAGCTGGTTGTTGGAGATTCGTTGCTGGTGGTGTATTTTCCTCTGTCTTATTTACTCCTTCCTATATTTGTATTTATTTTGCCCTGCACATTTATAGTGTATTCCTGAGTGACTGCGGCGTGGTGTATATTTTCCTTTATCCTTGTCTGTGCTAACTGTGGGTATTGGAAAATTACCTCTTCACTGGGTGGAGGGTGGAGGTATCAGCCTAGGGTTAAAACAGGAGACAGGGTGAGGTTCGAGGCCTGGACATGCACACCATCAGTGTAAACTCCAGGTAGAGGGTCAGTCAGGATTTCCCTAGTCTGAGGGAAACTGCAGGGGTCCGGGTTATTAGCTCTCGCTCACCTAGTCTCCCCGTGACATTATAATCGGCCCAAAAAAAAAAAGGGGGTTTCTTTTTTTTGTGTGTGTTTTGTCATGGATCCCATGACTTCCATAACCCGCCAGTTGAGGGTGCTGTCCCTACAGGTCACTGAGTTGAGGGGGCAGTGCAGCAACAGGGACTAGCAGTATCTAATGTGCAGGCTGGAGCGACAGGAAGAGTTGCTGAGCCTAAATTTCCTTTGCCTGAATGATTTACTGGGGAACGCAGTAAATTTGTTTCTTTTCGTGAAGCTTGCAAACTATATTTCCGCATGCGCCCGATCTCCTTGGGTAATGAGGCTCAGCGTGTGGGCCTGGTGTTGTCATTGTTAAGCGGGGATCCACAAGCATGGGCGTTTTCTTTGCCATCTGATTCTGTTGCATTTGACTCTGTGGAGAGTTTTTTTTCCTCTCTTGGGAAAATCTACGATGAACCTGACAGAATGGCTCTAGCAGAATCTAAGATATGCACTATTCGCCAGGGGGAGCGAGTGGCAGAGGATTACTGTTCTGAATTTCGTCGCTGGGCGATCAATACACAATGGAATGATCCAGCATTGCGGAGTCAGTTTATACATGGGATTTCTGGAAGGGTTAAAAAAGCCCTTCTGATGTACGAGACTCCAGCTTCTCTAGATTCCGCCATGAGTCTGGTTGTTCGCATAGATCGCCGTTTGCGTCAGGGGGAGCATGAGACACTGCCTATGGGAGAGGGTTTAGGTTCACGTGAGGTTGCTGCAGGTGAGCCCACAGACCCTATGCAAATCGCAGGGGTGTCACATGTCAAGCATCAAGCCCCTGAGCTCAGGAAGCAGGGAGCCTGTTTTTACTGTGGTAAAACTGGTCATTTTATTAACATCTGTCCTCTGCTGTCTAAGAAAAATGCAACGGCGGAAAACTTCTAAGCTCAGAGGAGACCAATCTGAGCTTATGTATATCCTCCATGGTGGTTTCTCAATGCATGCTCCCTGCTAAGGTTTTTATCGCTGGCAGTGAGCTGCCAATTACTGTTTTTGTGGATAGTGGTTCAGCCACAAATCTCATTGATGAGGAGTTTGCGCGCACAGCAGGTTTTAGGATTGAAAAATTGTCTCATCCTATCCGCGTGGTCACCATCAATGCTGCTCCTCTCTCTCAGGGGGAGATTACTGAATTTGTGGCTGAGGTGAAACTCCACATAGGAGTTCTACATTCCGAGCGGGTTACATGTAAGGTGCTCAGGAATCTTCCTGCTCAGGTGGTTTTGGGTTTTCCTTGGTTGTCTATGCACAACCCAGTAATTGACTGGAAAACTCAGGACATAATTCGGTGGAGCGAGTTCTGCCAGGAGAATTGCCTGGCCACATGTATGGCTGCGGTGACTTCAAGCGTTCCAGAGTCACTTCTGGATTTTGTGGATGTGTTCTCTGAGAAGGGTTGTTCAGAGTTGCCACCACATCGTCCTTATGACTGTTCTATCAGGTTTAAACCAGGGGCCAATTTGCCTAAAGCAAGGATGTTTAACATCTCCGGTCCGGAGAGACAAGCGTTAAAAGATTACATTGCTGAAAGCTTGAGCAAAGGGCACATCAGGCCGTCATCCTCACCGGTGGCAGCAGGGTTCTTCTTCGTGAAGAAGAAAGATGGCGGATTACGCCCGTGTTTGGATTTCAGGGAGTTGAACCAGATTATGGTTCGTGAAACATACCCTATGCCACTGATACCAGATTTGTTCAACCAGGTGGCAGGTGCTAAGTGGTTTACCAAGCTTGACCTCAGGGGGGCGTACAACCTCATAAGAGTCCGTCAAGGTGATGAGTGGAAGACGGCTTTTAATACCCCTGAGGGTCATTTTGAAAATTTGGTGATGCCGTTTGGGTTGACTAACGCACCTGCAGTGTTCCAAAATTTCATCAATAATGTGTTCTCGCATGTTTTGGGGAAATTCATTATCGTGTACCTAGATGACATTCTCATATATTCTTGCGACCGTGATGCTCATTTAGATCATGTCAGGCAGGTGTTACAGCTTCTCAGAGATAATAAGCTGTATGCTAAACTTGGGAAATGTGTATTTTCTGTTCAAGAGTTGCCTTTCTTGGGTTATATTGTGTCTGCTTCTGGGTTTAAAATGGACGCCGCTAAGGTGCAGGCGGTGCTGCATTGGGAACGTCCTGATAACTAGTGTTGAGCGATACTGTCCGATACTTGAAAGTATCGGTATCGGAAAGTATCGGCCGATACCGGCAAAGTATCGGATCTAATCCGATACCGATACCCGATACCAATACAAGTCAATGGGACTCAAGTATCGGACGGTATCCCTGATGGTTCCCAGGGTCTGAAGGAGAGGAAACTCTCCTTCAGGCCCTGGGATCCATATTAATGTGTAAAATAAAGAATTAAAATAAAAAATATTGCTATACTCACCTCTCCGACGCAGCCTGGACCTCACCGAGGGAACCGGCAGCGTTCTTTGCTTAAAATGCGCGCGTTTACTTCCTTCCGTGACGTCACGGCTTGTGATTGGTCGCGTGCACGCGCATTTTAAAATTACGTCACGTAATTTCAGGTCCTGAATGCAGAATTAGGCATACAGGACCTGAAATTACGTCACGGCTTGCTGTGATTGGTCGCGTCGCGGTCACATGGGCGGCACGCAACCAATCACAAGCCGTGACGTAATTTTAAAATGCGCGCGTTTCCTTCCTCCCGTGACGTCACGGCTTGTGATTGGTCGCGTCGCCCATGTGACCGCGACGCGACCAATCACAAGCCGGAACATAATTTTAAAATCCTGAATGCCTAGAATTAGGCATTGAGGACCTGAAAATTACGTCAAGGCTTGCTGTGATTGGTCGCGTCGCGGCCACATGGGCGGCACGCGACCAATCACAAGCCGTGACGTCACGGAAGGAAGTAAACGCGCGCATTTTAAGCAAAGAACGCTGCCGGTTCCCTCGGTGAGGTCCAGGCTGCGTCGGAGAGGTGAGTATAGCAATATTTTTTATTTTAATTCTTTATTTTACACATTAATGTTGTTTCGATACCGATACCCGATACCACAAAAGTATCGGATCTCGGTATCGGAATTCCGATACCCGCAAGTATCGGCCGATACCCGATACTTGCGGTATCGGAATGCTCAACACTACTGATTACCTGAAAGCACTTCAGCGGTTCCTTGGGTTTTCTATCTACTATAGGAAATTTATCAAGGATTTTTCCATCATTGCTAAACCGCTAACTGACATGACTAAAAAGGGTACCAATTTCTCCGTTTGGCCTGAGGCTGCTGTGCGCGCATTTGAATTTCTTAAGAACAGTTTTGTTTCAGCCCCCATTCTTGTGCAGCCAGACGTATCTAAACCCTTTGTTGAGGAAGTCGATGCGTCTGAGGTTGGTGTGGGGGCAGTACTATCTCAAGGCTCATCCTTGAGTGGTTTACGTCCGTGCGCCTATTTCTCCAAGAAACTGTCGTCCGCCGAACGTAACTACGATATCGGCAACAGGGAGTTGTTGGCAATTAAGTTGGCTTTTGAGGAATGGCGACACTTCTTGGAGGGGTCGGTACATCAGGTAACTGTTATTACCGATCATAAGAATCTGCTGTATTTGGAGTCAGCCAAGCGTCTGTCCCCCAGGCAGGCTCGCTGGGCATTGTTTTTCACGCGGTTCAATTTTGTGGTCACTTACAGACCGGGGTCTAAAAACACTAAGGCGGATGCTCTGCCCAGGTGTTTTCCAGGGGGAGAACCTCGGGAGGATCCAGTACCCAACCTCCAAAAGGGTGTTGTGGTTTCGGCTCTCACTACCGAGGTTGAGGCTGAGTTTGCCGAGGCTCAGGAGGAGGTACCATCTGAGCTTCCCGTCAACAAATCTTTTGTACCGCTTCATCTCCGCCTAAAGGTTTTGGCGAAGCATCATGATGCTGTCCTGGCTGGCCACCCAGGGGTTAGAGGTACCTTGGAGTTGGTGTCACGTCGGTTTTGGTGGCCCAAGATCCGACAGGACGTGGTCTCATACGTGTCAGCTTGTACCACGTGCGCTAGGGCTAAGACGCCTCGCTCCCGTCCTGTTGGCACACTACTTCCTCTTGAGGTACCTAGTAAACCTTGGACGGAAATCTCCGTGGATTTCATCACTGATTTGCCCTCATCAGCTGGGAACACGGTCATCTTGGTGATTGTTGATCGGTTTTCTAAAATGTCGCACTTTGTGTCTTTGCCTTCGTTGCCTAATGCTAAGACTCTGGCTCAGGTATTTGTGCAGGAGGTGGTCAGACTTCATGGGGTTCCGTCTGACATCGTCTCTGATAGGGGGTCTCAGTTTGTGGCAAAATTTTGGAGAGAATTTTGCTCACGGCTGGGGATCAAGTTATCTCATTCTTCGGCATTTCATCCTCAGTCAAATGGTCAGACTGAGCATATGAACCAAAATTTGGAACAGTACTTACGCTGCTTTGTCTCTGATAACCAGGAGGAGTGGTCTACCTTTCTTCCTTTGGCTGAGTTTGCTATTAATAATCACCGCCAGGAGTCGTCTGGGAAGTCTCCTTTTTTTGTGTTTATGGGCTACATCCTCAATTTTGTACCTTGAGTCAGAGGGGCTCTTCCGGCGTTCCGGAGGAGGACCAGTTAGGAACACAATTGTCATCAGTCTGGAGGAGAGTTAAACAGCGCCTGTTGAGTGTTGGTGCTAGGTACAAATGTGTGGCTGACAGTAGGCGTGTGCCAGGTCCGGACCTGAGTGTGGATGACTGGGTGTGGTTATCCACAAAAAACATAAGACTCAAAATACCGTCCCTTAAATTGGGTCCACGGTTTATTGGTCCATTTAGGGTCACCGCCGTCATTAACCCAGTAACGTACCGATTGGAGCTCCCTACAGTGTATAAGATAAACAACGTGTTCCACAGGTCTCTTCTAAAGAAGGTGGTGGGTTCTGTGGACGCGGCGCCTATGCCACCTCCAGTCTTGGTGGATGGTAATTTGGAGATTGAAGTCTTCAAGGTGGTTGACTCTCGTGTAGTGCGTCGCACTTTACAGTACTTGGTACACTGGCATGGTTATGGGCCTGAGGAGAGGTCCTGGGTACCAGCCTCGGACATTCATGGGGATCGGCTGGTCAGGTTTTTTCATCGTCGCCATCCAGACAAGCCGGGTCCTATAAGCTGTGAGGGCCCTGGGGTCCCTCGTAGAAGGCGGGGTACTGTCATGTCGGAAGCTGTTCAGACCAGGTCGTCCAACAGACAGCGGTAATTCCGCTTTTGACCACTATTTGCTCATTGGCGTCTGCTAGATTTTATCTAGCTGTTCCGGGGTTAATTTACCTAATCCTCGGATTGGAAGCTGGGCCATTCCCATTGCCTTTAAATAGTTCTCCTGATCATTGGGCGTCGCCGATCATAGCTTCTGTCTTGTGCGTTGTTATCTCGGTCTGGAGTGGAGAGCTGGTTGTTGGAGATTCGTTGCTGGTGGTGTATTTTCCTCTGTCTTATTTACTCCTTCCTATATTTGTATTTATTTTGCCCTGCACATTTATAGTGTATTCCTGAGTGACTGCGGCGTGGTGTATATTTTCCTTTATCCTTGTCTGTGCTAACTGTGGGTATTGGAATATTACCTCTTCACTGGGTGGAGGGCGAAGGTATCAGCCTAGGGTTAAAACAGGAGACAGGGTGAGGTTCGAGGCCTGGACATGCACACCATCAGTGTAAACTCCAGGTAGAGGGTCAGTCAGGATTTCCCTAGTCTGAGGGAAACTGCAGGGGCCCGGGTTATTAGCTCTCGCTCACCTAGTCTCCCCGTGACAATAGTTTCCTCTTTTGTGATGTATAACACCATCCCTTAATAAGTACCATCCTCTCTAGTTATACTTGATGCAGTCCCTTATTATATAGCTTCCTCTGCTGGTATGTACAGTGCTGTCTCTTGCATAGTGTATTCTTGTTATTTTTGTTAATCACAGCGCAAACTTTAATTACATAGTTCCCTCTCTTGTTAGATATAAAATGACTGCTGATGGAGGAGCCGGTGACCAGACTACCAGTCCATCAGCTCCTCCATTAGAAAAGAAGCTTTCCCATGCTCCATCAGCCATCATTGCATTATACAACTAAAAAGACAGGACGGTATGTAATAAAAAACAGGGTTCTATATAATCCAATATGTAAGGGACGGTGATGTACATAACAAGAGAGGGCACTGTATAATTAGAATTTCATCAAAAAGATAATTTATTTCAGTTCTTCAATACAAAAAGTGAATTTCATGTATAGAGTCATTACAAAGAGTGATTTATTTCAAGTTTTTATTTCTGTTAATGTTGATGATTATGGCTTACAGCCAATAAGAACCCGAAAGTCATTATCTCAGTAAATTCGAATACTTTATAACACCAGCTTGAAAAAATGATTTTAAAATCCAAAATGTTGGCCTACTGAAATGTTTGTTCAGTAAATGCACTCAATACTTGGTTGGGGCTCCTTTTGCATCAATTACTGCATCAATGCGGCGTGGCATGGTGGCAATCAGCCTGTGGCACTGCTGAGGTGTTATGGAAGCCCAGGTTGCTTTGATAGCAGCCTTCAGCTTGTCTGCATTGTGGGGTCTGGTGTCTCTCATCTTCCTCTAAACAATAACCCATAGATTCTCTATAGGGTTAAGGTCAGACAAGTTTGGTAGCCAATCAAGCACAGGGATACTGTTGTTTTTAAACCAGGTGTTGGTACTTTTATCAGTGTGGACAGGTGCCAAGTCCTGCTGGAGAATGAAATTTCCATCTCCAAAAAGCTTGTCGGCTGAGGGAAGCATGAAGTGCTCTAAATTTCCTGGTAGACGGCTGCGCTGACTTTGGTCTTGATAAAACACAGTGGACCTACACCAGCAGATGACATGGCTCCCCAAACCATCACTGATTGGGGAAACTTCACCACTATTTTTGGTATTGCAAACTGGGTGTCTGTTCACATGGGATGCATTTAGATTTTGGGCACTCCACCTGATCGAATAGTATGGGCATCACTAATAGGCTGTAAACCAGATACTGTGCATATGTGAACAACGCCCTGTACAGGCCTCTATTGTACAATCATATACTAAGCAATCACCCGCTCCATGGATTGATAGGCTGTGAGTGGTTGTCTGATCAGTATTTTGCACCTGTGTTGCCGCCATGTTTACTAAATGGGTTTGCTGCATCCTGCATTTGTTCAGAGACCTAGGCAGGTAAATACTGCTGCCCCTTTTCTGCTGTATTAATAACAGGAGAAATTGCATCCTATTGTTTGTTGTGCAGTTTATCCTGAGTATGCTGATACCCAACATGTGGACAAAAACTACTGTTTGGGCGCATTGCAGGGCTTGGAAGGGAAGGAGCTCTACTTATTTATTCGAATGCAAAATATGCTGGAATAATTCGCAGACAACATGTTGCATTTGGAGAGAACCTGATGTGCCTAAACAGTGGAAATCCTGCACAAGTAACATCATTTTGGATATTAGACCCCTCAGGAAACATATCTAGATGTGTGGTGAGCATACTGAACCCCCAGGTGCTTCGCAGAATTTTATAATATTGAGTTTTAAAAATAAACAAAATCCCATTTTTCAAACAAAAATACTATTGCTAAAATGCAATTTTTTTTCACAAGGGTAATGTTTTTGCTGTTCCATGTGTGGTAAAATTGATAATATACAAAAAAAGGTTGCACTCTTTTGTATATTGTATATGGAGGTAGCTGCTCCTGGTATGCACCTATTCACACTAGTTTGGATGTGCCACTCGATTTCTGTAATTTCTACGTAAAATTGATAAGGCATCTTTATTCTGCAGATTAGTACAATTACTGCAATACTACATTTATATTCATTTTTTCATGTTTTGGCGCTTTTACATTTATAAAAACTATTTTGTAGAAAAAATATTATTTTTGCATCGCTTTATTCTGAGAGCTCTAACTTTTTTATTTTTCCGCTCATGTAGCTGTATGGTGGCTTGTTTTTTGAGGAACAAGATGACGTTTTCAGAGTTACCAAATTTATTTACATTCATCTTTTGGATCAGGTTTTATTCCTCTTTTTGTTCAGCGATATGATGATAAAGCATCTTTTTTTGCCTTTTTTATGGTATTCACTAAAGGGGTTAACTAGTTGGACAGCTTTATAGGTCGGGTCATTATCGATGTGGTGACACCAAATATGTGTCCTTTTTTGTTTTTTGGGATTTTTTTTCCATAAAAATATTTACTTATGAGTACAATATATATGTATATTTTTTATTATTATTTATTTACTTTTTCTTACTTTTTTACTTTGTCCCGTTATGGGACATTCACTTTTTGCAGTCTGATCGCCGGAATTTTGTTATGTTTTACAGACTGTCAACACTGCACTGACAGACAAACTTGCTACACCATGATCTGAGCATGATCTAGCAAGTTTGCTAGCTCTGCTAACACAGATGTCGTCTATGGGTTACCATTGCAATGATTGCCCCCTTGCGATGATGTCGCAGGGGCGCCGATCGGAGAGCAGAGGGGGCTCCCTCCCTCTGCATACCTGCCAAATGCTGCGATCGATATCGATAGCAGCATTTGGCGGGTTAAAGTACCAGGAGCAGTGCGGGCACCACAGCTGGCACTGAGTACCGAGTGTTAGCTGTCAGACACCCGGCTGCACGCACCTGTGCGCTGGAGATTGCCATGACGTATATATACTGCATCGTTTGAAAAGTTCTTGCTACCAAACTTGCTTAACTGTGTACAATAACAGTAATTTTGACCAAGAGTGCCCAAACTTTTACATGCCACGGTACATCAATAGAAATAAAGTAGTTACTTCAAGTCTCATCGCATAGACCTCTAAGACTCAATGTGGAAGGAAAGCACATTTTCTTTTTATTTTGTAATAACAAAAATGTTAGGTCGAGATTGTGGAAAGATGTGTTCATTGGCTGTTGAAGGACAACAGAACTGTGAAGGGGCCACTGTAGCTGCTCTAAGGATTGCTACCAACTGCTTCCAGGCCAGTGGTGGTTGCTGCTGAATGCAAATATATTTAGGGTTGTTTTTCATGGGCCCATAACAAACAAAACATTTTTTCTTTTCCATTAACACAGAACAAAGTATCCCTAGAAATCCCAGAACAGTTTTATTAAATACAGAACATACAATAAGAATGCATAAAAACCCATCTAAAATCTTACATTCTGCAAAACAGCAAGATAGTTGCTTGAAATAGAATCTCTCTACACAGGGGCGCTTTTATTCTGGGTAGCAAGTCTTATCTCAAGCAGATACTAGAAAGGCATAAAACTGATAACGCTACATCTGTAATATTTTTAATTGGCTTGAAATTACTCTGCTCTGTGAGGATAAATGAAACCATTTTCTCCCCCGTATAACACATTAAAAAACATTCAATTCTTTACAACTGTTTTAACTGAACTGTCTCCAAGCCTTTCATTAAATGGCACTTGTCTATTAAAGATTTACTGTGGAAAGGAAAATTGCTTAATATATCATGAAAAGGCAGAGAAAGCGGACTGAAATATGTTTGACATATCTAAAGTGCATTTCTGACAGCTGGAGGTACAATGAAGAACTTTTCAAATTAATTTTAAATACCACTAACTCCTTGGTGGTTTGTCGAGCTCTCCTTGGTGTAATTCATGTTTAAAAGTAGCACAGGTGCTGTTCTAAATAACTGCTTTTAAAGGAAAACATACCTTTAATCTACTAGGGGGATATTATTCTGACAAATTAGCATTTTCACACAAAGATCAAATTTTTTGGCGAGGCAATTTAGGAACCGGTTTCAACCAAGATTTCAATGCCATGAAAGACAGAATTCAGAAAGTTCATTTTTCCATAAAATATTCACTCGAACATTTTATTACTGAGATTTACTAGCAATTGTTATAGAGTTTACTTTCTATTTAAAAGACTGTCTAGCATTGCACCCTGATGCCTTAATCCTAAACTGGCCATACACATTAAAATAAGGTTGGATGAACTCATCCATCTTGTAGGACCAGCCACTAGTGTTGAGCATTCCGATACCGCAAGTATCGGGTATCGGCCGATCCTTGCGGTATCGGAATTCCGATACCGAGATCCGATATTTTTGTGGTATCGGGTATCGGAATCGGAAGTCCCCACAGTGCTAAAATCACTATAATGTAAAGTGGGCGGTGCGTGGGCGGAGACTGCGTGTCTCTGTGCGGGCGGGGTCTGTGCGGGCCTGCCAGGGATCTCATTCTATGCGGCCGGCGCTGTATGCCCAGGCTTGATGCGGCGTGCCGGGGCTTGATGCGGCGTGGGAGGGCTCTGCGGCGTGCTGGGGGGGTCTATGCGGCGTGAGGGGGGGTCTATGCGGCGTGAGGGGCTCTCTGCGGCGTTCTGGGGCGTCTATGCGGCGTGCTGGGGGATCTATGCGGCGTGAGGGGCTCTCTGCGGCGTTCTGGGGCGTCTATGCGGCGTGCTGGGGGGTCTATGCGGCGTGCTGGGGGGTCTATGCGGCGTGCTGGGGGGTCTATGCGGCGTGCTGGGGGGTCTCAGCGGCGTGCGGGGGTCTCTGCGGCGTGCTGGGGGGTCTCTGCGGCGTGGGGGGGGTCTCTGCGGCGTGGGGGGGGTCTCTGCGGCGTGGGGGGGGTCTCTGCGGCGTGCGGGGGTCTCAGTGCGGGCATCGTCCGATGGGACTACAAGTCCCATCGGGCTATGCCTGCTACACTGACAGTGATTGACACATTAGCCAATGATGGGACAGTAGTAGTCCCATCATCCGGCTAATGTGTTGAATGAAAAAAAAAAAATACTCCATACATACATTCTACATACATACATACATATAGACATACAGTACATTCATACATTAAATACATGACATACATTACATTAAACATAGATTACATACTCACCATTACTTGTCATTTTGATCCCCGAAGCCAGTGTCATCTATAAAAAATGTGAAAAAAACAAACAACCAATATACTCCCTGTCCGCAGAAATCCACGAGTGTCCCACGACGATCTCCCGTGGAGAGCAGCAGCATCAGATAATGCGACCGCTCTCTAGGGGCTCAGAAACACAATGACGGGAGGAAGGTATCCTTCCGCCACTGTATTCCTCCGCCGCTGTAAAAAAAAAAGTCCCTAGTCTCACTTTATGGCATTGCTGTATGAGACATTTTCCCATGCAGCAATTATATAAAGTGACACTTTGAACTCAGGTAACCTCAGTGATGCACTGCAGGAGCCATTGTCTCCTGTCAGTGTGTCACTGAGGGTCCTATAGAGCAGTGACGTCACCCGATGTCACTGTTCTATAGGGGAGATCGTCGTGGGACACTCGTTATTAATTGGACTACGGCGGACAGGTAGTATGCGGTTTATTATTTTACGTTTTTTGCAGGCGCTGAAGTATGGTAAGTATGGTGAAATGAAGAATATTAAAATACTTTTTCCTAATGTGTGCGTGTTTTATTAACCCTTTTCTTACTATTGGATTAATAACGGATAGGCGTCTTATTGACGCCTCTCCGTTATTAACCCGGCTTAATGTCACCTTACGATAGCAAGGTGACATTAACCCCTTATTACCCCATATCCCACCGCTACACGGGAGTGGGAAGAGAGGGGCTAAGTGCCGGAATTGGCGCATCTTACGGATGCGCCATTTTCGGGGCGGCTGCGGACTGGTATTTGTAGCCGGGGGGGGGCCAATATCCATGGCCCCTCTCTAGGCTATGAATATCAGCCCGCAGCTGTCTGCGTAGTCTTTCTGGCTATAAAATATAGGGGGACCCCACATCATTTTTTGGGGGGGTCCCCCTATTTTAATAGCCAGTAAAGGCTACGCAGACAGCTGCGAGCTGATATTCATAGCAGGCTACAAATATTGGCCCCCGGCCGTCGGCTTTCCCCCTCTGGCGCAGAAAATTGCGCGGGAGCCCACGCCGTTTTTTTCCATTTTTTTTTTTTTTAAATTCAACGCTCATAAAGGCCTCTTTCACCCTTGCGTCAGTACAGGTCCGTCGCTATGCGTCGAGCCGACGTACCGACGCACGTTGTGAAATTTGTACACGACGTGGGCAACGGATGCAGTTTTTCAACGCATCCACTGCCCATTCTGAAGTGCGGGGAGGAGGGGGCAGAGTTTCTGCTGCGCATGCGCAGTAGAAAATGGCAGACGCGACAAACAAAAAAACGTTCACTTGAACGTTTTTTCGTGCCGACGGTCTGCCAAAACTCGACGGATCCGTTGCAGAACGGACGCGACGTGTGGCCATTCGTCGCGATCCGTCGCTAATACAAGTCCATGGGGAAAAAAAATGCATCCTGCGAGCACATTTGCAGGATCCGTTTTTTTCCGCCAGATCCGTTTTTTCAGTCGGATCCGTTGTTTTCCGCCAGATCGGTTTTTTTCCACCGGATCCGTTTTTTTCCGCTAGATCCGTTTTTTTTCCACCGGATCCGTTTTTTCCTGCCGGATCCATTTTTTTCCGCCAGATCCGTTTTTTCTCATAGAGTTGTAATAGCGCCGGATTGCGCCTGATGGCCACACATTTCATCCGTTTTTTGCAGGATTCGTAAAAAAAAACTTTCCGCCGGACGGAAAACTCATAGGAACGTTTTTTGTCCGTTATTTTTCATGCGTGTTTCCATTCAAATCATGCACATTTTCCGTTTATTTTCCAAAAACCTCATCAAAACCTGCATCAAAACTAAACTGCATGAAAAACCGCACCAAAAACCTGCATCAAAAACAGCATCAAAAACCGCACCAAAAACCTGCAGCAAAAAAAGCACCAAAAACTGCATCAAAAACTGAACCAAAAACTACATCAAAAACCGCACCAAAAACATGCAGCAAAAAAGCACCAAAAACTGCATCAAAAACCGCATCAAAAACTGCACCAAAAACCGCACCAAAAACCTGCAGCAAAAAGCACCAAAAACTGCATCAAAAACCGCATCAAAAACTGCACCAAAAACCGCACCAAAAACCTGCAGCAAAAAGCACCAAAAACTGCATCAAAAACCGCATCAAAAACTGCACCAAAAACTGCATCAAAAACCGCACCAAAAACCTGCATCAAAAAAAGCACCAAAAACTGCATCAAAAACTGAACCAAAAACTACATCAAAAACCGCACCAAAAACATGCAGTTTTTGATGCAGTTTTTGGTGCTTTTTTGCTGCATGTTTTTGGTGCGGTTTTTGATGTAGTTTTTGGTTCAGTTTTTGATGCAGTTTTTGGTGCTTTTTTTGCTGCAGGTTTTTGCTGCAGTTTTTTGGTGCGTTTTGATGCAGTTTTTGATGCAGTTTTTGGTGCTTTTTTGCTGCAGGTTTTTGGTGCGGTTTTTGATGTAGTTTTTGGTGCAGTTTTTGATGCGGTTTTTGATGCAGTTTTTGGTGCTTTTTGCTGCAGGTTTTTGGTGCGGTTTTTGATGTAGTTTTTGGTTCAGTTTTTGATGCAGTTTTTGGTGCTTTTTTTGCTGCAGGTTTTTGGTGCGGTTTTTTATGCAGTTTTTGGTGCAGTTTTTGATGCGTTTTTTGATGCAGTTTTTGGTGCTTTTTGCTGCAGGTTTTTGGTGCGGTTTTTGATGCAGTTTTTGGTGCTTTTTTGCTGCACCAAAAACCGCACCAAAAACCTGCAGCAAAAAACACCAAAAACTGCATCAAATACTGCACCAAAAACTGCAGCAAAAACCTGCAGCAAAAAAGCACCAAAAACTGCATCAAAAACGGCATCAAAAACCTGCAGAAAAAAGCACCAAAAACAGCACCAAAAACCTGCAGCAAAAAAAGCACCAAAAACTGCATAAAAAACCGCATCAAAAAGCTACATCAAAAACCGCATCAAAAACTGCACCAAAAACCTGCAGCAAAAAAGCACCAAAAACTGCATCAAAAATGGCATCAAAAACCTGCAGCAAAAAAGCACCAAAAACTGCATCAAAAACCTCAACAAAAAGCTACATAAAAAACAGCACCAAAAACTGCATCAAAAACCGCACCAAAAACCTGCAGCAAAAAAAGCACCAAAAACTGCATCAAAAACTGAACCAAAAACTACATCAAAAACCGCACCAAAAACATGCAGCAAAAAAGCACCAAAAACTGCATCAAAAAACGCATCAAAAACTGCACCAAAAACTGCATCAAAAACCGCACCAAAAACCTGCAGCAAAAAGAACCAAAAACTGCATCAAAAACCGCATCAAAAATTGCACCAAAAACTGCATCAAAAACCGCACCAAAAACCTGCAGCAAAAAAGCACCAAAAACTGCATCAAAAACTGCATCAAAAACAGCACCAAAAACCTGCAGCAAAAAAAGCACCAAAAACTGCATCAAAAACCGCATCAAAAAGCTACATCAAAAACAGCACCAAAACCTGCATCAAAAACCGCATCAAAAACTGCACCAAAAACTGCATCAAAACCTGCATAAAAAACTGGTGCAGTTTTGATGCGGTTTTTGATGCAGTTTTTGCTGCAGGTTTTTGGTGCGGTTTTTGATGCAGTTTTTGGTGCAGTATTTGATGCAGTTTTTGGTGCTTTATTTGCTCCAGCTTTTTGATGCGGTTTTTGATGCAGTTTTTGGTGCAGTTTTTGATGCGGTTTTTGATGCAGTTTTTGGTGCTTTTTTGCTGCAGGTTTTTGGTGCGGTTTTTGATGCAGTTTTTGGTGCTTTTTTTGCTGCAGTTTTTTGGTGCTGTTTTTGATGCAGTTTTTGGTGCAGTTTTTGGTGCTGTTTTTGATGTAGCTTTTTGATGCGGTTTTTGATGCAGTTTTTGGTGCTTTTTTTGCTGCAGTTTTTTGGTGCTGTTTTTGATGCAGTTTTTGGTGCAGTTTTTGGTTCTGTTTTTGATGTAGCTTTTTGATGCGGTTTTTGATGCAGTTTTTGGTGCTTTTTTTGCTGCAGTTTTTTGGTGCGGTTTTTGATGCAGTTTTTGATGCAGTTTTTGGTGCATTTTTGCTGCAGGTTTTTGGTGCGGTTTTTGATGCAGTTTTTGGTGCGGTTTTTGATGCAGTTTTTGGTGCGGTTTTTGATGCAGGTTTTTGGTGCGGTTTTTGATGCAGTTTTGATGCAGGTTTTGATGAGGTTTTTGGAAAATAAATAAACGGAAAATGTGCATGATTTGAATGGAAACATGCATGAAAAATAACGGACAAAAACGTTCCTATGAGTTTTCCGTCCAGCGGAAACAGTTTTTTTTAATGAATCCTGCAAAAAACGGATGAAATGTGTGGCCATCAGGCGCAATCCGGCGCTATTACAACTCTATGAGAAAAAACGGATCTGGCGGAAAAAAATGGATCCGGCAGGAAAAAACGGATCTGGCGGAAAAAAAACGGATCTGGTGGAAAAAAACGGATTCGGTGGAAAAAAAACAGATCTGGCAGAAAAAAAAACGGATCCAATGTAAAAAAAACGGATCTGGCGGAAAAAAACGGATCCGGTGGAAAAAACCGATCTGGCGGAAAACAACGGATCCGACTGAAAAAACGGATCTGGCGGAAAAAAACGGATCCTGCAAATGTGCTCGCAGGATGCATTTTTTTTCCCCATAGACTTGTATTAGCGACGGATCGCGACGAATGGCCACACGTCGCGTCCGTTCTGCAACGGATCCGTCGAGTTTTGGCGGACCGTCGGCACGAAAAAACGTTCAAGTGAACGTTTTTTTGTCCGTCGCGTCTGCCATTTTCTACTGTGCATGCGCAGCAGAAACTCTGCCCCCTCCTCCCCGCACTTCAGAATGGGCAGTGGATGCGTTGAAAAACTGCATCCGCTGCCCACGTCGTGTACAAATTTCACAACGTGCGTCGGTACGTCGGCTCGACGCATAGCGACGGACCCGTACTGACGCAAGGGTGAAAGAGGCCTTTATGAGCGTTGAATTTAAAAAAAAAAAAAATGGAAAAAAACGGCGTGGGCTCCCGCGCAATTTTCTGCGCCAGAGGGGGAAAGCCGACGGCCGGGGGCCAATATTTGTAGCCTGCTATGAATATCAGCTCGCAGCTGTCTGCGTAGCCTTTACTGGCTATTAAAATAGGGGGACCCCCCAAAAAAATGACGTGGGGTCCCCCTATATTTTATAGCCAGAAAGGCTACGCAGACAGCTGCGGGCTGATATTCATAGCCTAGAGAGGGGCCATGGATATTGGCCCCCCCCCGGCTACAAATACCAGTCCGCAGCCGCCCCGAAAATGGCGCATCCGTAAGATGCGCCAATTCCGGCACTTAGCCCCTCTCTTCCCACTCCCGTGTAGTGGTGGGATATGGGGTAATAAGGGGTTAATGTCACCTTGCTATCGTAAGGTGACATTAAGCCGGGTTAATAACGGAGAGGCGTCAATAAGACGCCTATCCGTTATTAATCCAATAGTAAGAAAAGGGTTAATAAAACACGCACACATTAGGAAAAAGTATTTTAATATTCTTCATTTCACCATACTTACCATACTTCAGCGCCTGCAAAAAACGTAAAATATTAAACCGCATACTACCTGTCCGCCGTAGTCCAATTAATAACGAGTGTCCCACGACGATCTCCCCTATAGAACAGTGACATCGAGTGACGTCACTGCTCTATAGGACCCTCAGTGACACACTGACAGGAGACAATGGCTCCTGCAGTGCATCACTGAGGTTACCTGAGTTCAAAGTGTCACTTTTTATAATTGCTGCATGGGAAAATGTCTCATACAGCAATGCCATAAAGTGAGACTAGGGACTTTTTTTTTTACAGCGGCGGAGGAATACAGTGGCGGAAGGATACCTTCCTCCCGTCATTGTGTTTCTGAGCCCCTAGAGAGCGGTCGCATTATTTGATGCTGCTGCTCTCCACGGGAGATCGTCGTGGGACACTCGTGGATTTCTGCGGACAGGGAGTATATTGGTTGTTTGTTTTTTTCACATTTTTTATAGATGACACTGGCTTCGGGGATCAAAATGACAAGTAATGGTGAGTATGTAATCTATGTTTAATGTAATGTATGTCATGTATGTAATGTATGAATGTACTGTATGTCTATATGTATTTATGTATGTAGAATGTATGTATGGAGTATTTTTTTTTTTTCATTCAACACATTAGCCGGATGATGGGACTACTACTGTCCCATCATTGGCTAATGTGTCAATCACTGTCAGTGTAGCAGGCATAGCCCGATGGGACTTGTAGTCCCATCGGACGATGCCCGCACTGAGACCCCCGCACCCCGCAGAGACCCCCCCCACGCCGCAGAGACCCCCCCCACGCCGCAGAGACCCCCCCCCCCACGCCGCAGAGACCCCCCAGCACGCCGCAGAGACCCCCGCACGCCGCTGAGACCCCCGCACGCCGCATAGACCCCCGCACGCCGCATAGACCCCCCAGCACGCCGCATAGACCCCCCAGTACGCCGCATAGACGCCCCAGAACGCCGCAGAGAGCCCCTCACGCCGCATAGATCCCCCAGCACGCCGCATAGACGCCCCAGAACGCCGCAGAGAGCCCCTCACGCCGCATAGACCCCCCAGCACGCCGCTTAGACCCCCTCACGCCGCATAGACCCCCCCAGCACGCCGCAGAGCCCTCCCACGCCGCATCAAGCCCCGGCACGCCGCATCAAGCCTGGGCATACAGCGCCGGCCGCATAGAATGAGATCCCTGGCAGGCCCGCACAGACCCCGCCCGCACAGAGACACGCAGTCTCCGCCCACGCACCGCCCACACTCTCCCCCCCCTCCAGAACCCCATATAGAAGGACAGAAAGGGCTGATTTACCGTCCGATACTTGAGTCCCATTCACTTGTATTGGTATCGGGTATCGGTATCGGATTAGATCCGATACTTTGCCGGTATCGGCCGATACTTTCCGATACCGATACTTTCAAGTATCGGACGGTATCGCTCAACCCTACCAGCCACCAATGTAATGTGTATAGAGCTCGACCGTCCACTAACAACAGATGCCATTGGGAAAGAATAAGACATTTGCATTCTAACATGCTGAATGCTTTTGTAATAGGGTAGTTAAGTCGCTATAAAAACTTGGTTCTAGCTCACCCGGTTGCTCTATGCTCATCCACCTGGGGCTCATACATCGGCCTCGCCCTGGCCTCACATCAAGGATGATAGAAAAAATTGGAGTCTGGCTCAACAGGACTGGGTTTTCCTTTCTTTTTATATTTCAAAAGAAAATAAAGTGCATACAAAAGAAAAGTTTACATGGTCGACATGACCCAGTCAACGCGTTTCGACTGCATTAAGCAGTCTTACTCATGACTCAAGTGGTAGGTGCCAACAATTTACAACTAGAGATTAGCAAACTTGTTTGGAAAACGTTCGCCAATCTAAAATTTGGCACGAATGTAGCACATTTGGATTAGTGTTCACTTTCACGAGCATTTTTACTCAAAGTTGACAAAATTCGGTCACAGTTACTTAAATCATTGCATTTCCACTAATGCTTTTGTTATTACTTTGGCTAGGATAGTGGTGCTGTATGATGAGCAGGAGGAACTTTTTGATGAGGGGGGTGTATGGGGTGTATAGGTCATAAAAGCTGCCGAGTGTAATTTTTTTGTTTATTTCTTTAATAACTTAAAGTGTGTACATTCCGGCAGCAAATCAGAGCTCATAAACCATCCACAACATCATGACACAGCTTTCTGTGATTGGCTGCTGAAGTCACATGTCCCTAACCATATAAAAAGCGGACATCTTGTTTTGCTGGCACATTTTCTCACTGTCAGGCCGGCGTCACACTCGGCGTAAGACAATACGGTCCGTATTTTACGGCCGTAATACGACCGAAATACGGTGAAATGTTCCCAAAATAGTGATCCGTAGTCAGGGTGTGTCAGCGTATTTTGCGCATGGCATCCTCCGTATGTAATCCGTATGGCATCCGTACTGCGAGATTTTCGCGCAGGCTTGCAAAACCGACATCTAATGGATTTTTGTGCTCAAATGTTCATTAAAACATATATACAGCATGTATATATATATATGTCATTGAGACACATATATATATATATTCTGTATTTATATTTCATTCAGCGCGATATCTGTGAACAGCCGGTAATTCAATTGCCGGCTTTTCATTTCTCCTTCACAAACCCGACAGGATATGAGACATGGTTTACATACAGTAAACCATCTCATATCCCCCTTTTTTTGCATATTCCACACTACTAATGTTAGTAGTGTGTATGTGCAAAATTTCAGCGCTGTAGCTGCTAAAATAAAGGGTTAAATCGCGGAAAAAATTGGCGTGGGCTCCCGCGAAATTTTCTCCGCCAGAATGGTAAAGCCAGTGACTGAGGGCAGATATTAATAGCCAGGAGAGGGTCCATGGTTATTGGCCCCCCCGTGGCTAAAAACATCTGCCCCCAGCCACCCCAGAAAAGGCACATCTGGAAGATGCGCCAATTCTGGCACTTGGCCACTCTCTTCCCACTCCCTGTAGCGGTGGGATATGGGGTAATGAAGGGTTAATGCCACCTTGCTATTGGAAGGTGACATTAAGCCAGATTAATAATGGAGAGGCGTCAATTATGTCACCTATCCATTATTAATCCAATTGTAGGAAAGGGTTAAAAAACACACACACACACACACACATGATTAAAAAGGATTTTAATGAAATAAACACAGCGGTTGTTGTAATAATTTATTGTTCTCGCAATCCATTTCCAGGCCCTCACTTGGCAAAATAATTAACGCACAATATACATACCTTCTGATGTCAGATCACGTCCCACGAAGTAATCCATCTGAAGGGGTTAACTAATATTACAGGCAGAGCTGCGATAAACCACTCGCTCGTGCCTGTAATCCCCGGGTGCTGAAAGGAAAGCAGGATCTGTACTTACATTCTGTCGCGGTGAGGCGCCCCTGCTGGATGTTCTCATGAACTGCAGCCTGGGAACTTTTTCCCACGCTCCAGGTCATATGAGGACATCCACCAGGGGGCGCATCACCGCGACTGAAGGAAATGTAGGTCAATGACCTACATTTCATTCATTCGCCGGGGATTACAGGCACGGAGCACAGCTGCATTTAGCAGGGCTCCTGCCTGTAATATTAGTTAACCCCTTCAGATGGATTACCTCGTGGGACGAGACGGTTCACCAGAAGGTATGTATCTTGTGCGTTTATTATTTTTCCAAGCGAGGGTCTGCAAATGGATTGCGAGAACAATAAATTATTACAACAACCGCTGTGTTTATTTCATTAAAATACTTTTTAATCATGTGTGTGTGTGTTTTTTAACCCTTTCCTACAATTGGATTAATAATGGATAGGTGAAATAATTGACGCCTCTCCATTATTAATCTGGCTTAATGTCACCTTACAATAGCAAGGTGGCATTAACCCTTCATTACCCCATATCCCACCGCTACAGGGAGTGGGAAGAGAGTGGCCAAGTGCCAGAATAGGCGCATCTTCCAGATGTGCCTTTTCTGGGGTGGCTGGGGGCAGATGTTTGTAGCCAGGGGGGCCAATAACCATGGACCCTCTCCTGGCTATTAATATCTGCCCTCAGTCACTGGCTTTACCACTCTGGCGGAGAAAATTGCGCGGGAGCCCACGCCAATTTTTTCCGCCATTTAACCCTTTATTTTAGCAGCTACAGCGCCCAAATTTTGCATACACACACTACTAACATTAGTAGTGTGGAATATGCAAAAAAAATGGGGATATGAGATGGTTTACTGTATGTAAACCATGTCTCATATCATGTCGGGTTTGTGAAGGAGAAGGAAAAAGCCGGCAATTGAATTACCGACTTTTCACTAACACCGCTGCGTATTTCTCGCAAGTCACACTGCAGGTCCGTGTGGAATCCCTATTTTTCTCGCCCCCATAGACTTTCATTGGTGTATTATTTGCGCAATACGCTGACAAACGCAGCATGCTGCGATTTTGTACGGCTGTAGAAAGCCGTATAATACTGAACCGTAATATACGGCTAATAGGAGCAGCCCCATTGAGAATAATTGTGCCGTATGTAATGCGAGTTTTACGGACGTAGTTTCTGCGCTCTTACGTCCGTAAAACTCGCCAGTGTGACGCCGGCCTCACAGTGCAGAGAAGCCGCTCCTGTTAATGCTGCAAGTGAACTTGTCAGCTAGCTAGATAGGATCCTGTCCTGTGAGAAATTGATCTTCCAGCATCAAACTAGATTGTGCAAAAACTGTGTTGCAGTCTCAGGAGGCCCCATTTGCTAATCCAAATAATTTGTGGTAAAACTGTGTTTCAGTGAAAAATCAGAAAGCCACAATTCCTTTTAAAAATCGCTAGGTATAACAGTTGTTGTTCAGGCACACTATCTAAGGAAATAAATAGTGATTGTTCATTTAGAAGGCCAGCTTTCCACTTTAAAATCGCTATGCCTACTATAGTGGTGCATCCATGAGGCCCAATTAGCTACTCCAAATCGTTTGGGCTAAAACTATTTCAGTGGCAAATCAGAAGGGCAGATTTTCACTTAAAAATGTTAGGCATAATAGTGTTGTTCAGGCACACTATCTAGGAAAATAAATAGTGATAGATGACTTGCAGGTGTGGGCCTAGGGTTGTGAAACAGCAGATTAAAAGAGGGGAAAGGTACATACAAAATGAGTGGGAAAAAGCAAGGTAGTGGTGGAAGGGGGAAAATAGGCTTGGTTTTCGACATGTACATATGTTAGGTTTTATTGTGAATGAAAGCTCAACTGAACAAACACCATCTCGTCCTATCCAAAGACCACTGACAACATCTGTTACTGAACGGGCTACTCCAATCCCTTTCTTTGGCAGCCACTCAGCGGTATTGTAATGTGCTGCTGCAGTGCAGTAAGTGCAACCTCCACCAGGGGGTGCTGGTGAGGGAAGAGAGGTTGTACACACAGCGTAGCAACACTGAATAGCAGCACAGGTGCCACAGGTAACGAAACAGTAGTTAGATAAGCCAAGGTCATACACAGAGAGGTCAGCACAGTACATAGGGGCAGTCAGCAGAATAGTAAGGGACAAGCAAGAAGTCAGAGCCTACCGGGAACGTGGTAACCAAAATGTGAGATGTAAGATGAAGTCGGGGTACAAGCCAGAGTCGAAGCCTCTATCACTAATACAGGTCAGGGGCTCAAGCCAGGAAGCAAGAACTATCACTAACACTGGTCAGCAGGCTGCGATGGACTGAAATAGCTCAGCTAGCTCCAGAATGAGGCTGAGAGGATTAACCCCTGCATGACCAGTCTCGAGAGAGGAAAGAAGAAAGTAAACTCCAGACTGGACCATGACAGGTATGACTTTTAGATGAGGACCATAAAGAGCATGTGCTCCAGTGGATGTCAAGTGCAGTATCGAGTGGCTTTGAATCTGCTTCCTCCACTTTAACATCACACAATACAATCCTCAGAGGTGGCACCCCAATCACCTTGTTTCCCGCCATGTCACAAATGTAAAACCTCCCAATTGACTGTGGGGAACCATAGATTGGCCATTCTGCAGAGCTGTTCCCACATTCTATTCCATGGGCATCATAGGTCAGCTCCACAGACTCACAGAATCCAGAGGAGGAAAGCATCTGCACCGATGCCCCAAATGTTTTCATTTTGGATCCCGGGCTGAACAGAATCAAGATTCTCGTCATCAGATGTTAAGTAGCGGGGGTGGAGGTGATCCTGATGAGACTCAGATAAAAGAGGTGCATTCGGACTGTACTGTGGTGTCAGGGCAGGAAGAGGAGGAGGGTGACTCTCACCTCCTCTAGTGCCTCCACCTGTGCTCTCAAACTCTACCTTAATCAAACTTGTGTTCCAACTGTGCAGATAGAATCCACCCAACTACATACTGGGCAGCCATGGGTCACCACAATCAACCAGTGTTCAAATGAGTATGCCTTGGAGATCTCAGTCACGCAGCTCAAGAGTTGTGGACAGCTATCCTGGCCAAGTTAGAGCAAAGGCTGTCTCCACTGAACCTGGGACAGGGAAGGCCATTTGGTGCAACACCGGGGCAACCTCACACACATGCCTTGCATGGCTCACGTCCTCAACCTGGTGGTACAGCAATTTCTCCGCCACCATCCCAGCCTGGATCCGCAGCTGCAGAAAGCATGGTCACTGTGTGTGTCCGACAATCACACCCCGAAGGTCATCGACTTGCATTGCTACAGAGGTCTTTCGGCCTACCAATTAACCGTTTGATTTGTCATGTTCTGACATGGTGAAATTCCTCTCTACACATGTTGTACCACCTGTGGCAGAAACAGAAGATGACTGTCAATCTTCCTCGCTCTGGGGCTGCATGCAAGATCTTGCATCGTGGGGTAAGAATGATTCTTTGAAAGGTCATGAATCAGCCCAGAACTACATGGGAGGACCTCGTCAATGACTTAAAGGGAGCTGGCATCACAGTCTCCAACATTACTGGTAGTAGCACACTACGCCATCATGGATAAAATCCTGCAACATCCCCCTGCTCAGCCAGCACATGTACTGGCCCATTTGAAGTTCACCATTGACCATTTGGATAATCCAGAAGTGTCATGGGAGAAGGTCATATCGTCAGATGAGACCAAAATAGAACTTTTTGATATCAACTCCACTTGCCGTATTTGGAGGAAGAAGAAGGATGAGTACAACCTCAAGAACACCATCCCAATCATGAAGCCTGGTCACGGAAACATCATGCTTTGGTGTGCTTATCTGCAAACGGGACAGGATATGAAGGGAGGATGGATGGGGTCATGTATTGTGAGATTTTGGCTGACAACCGCCTTTCCTCAGTAAAGGGATTGAAGATGAATCATGGCTGGGTCTTTCAGCATGATAATGACCCAAAACAAACAGCCAGTATAATTAAGTTTGGCTTTGTAAGAAGCATTTCAAGGATGTGGAGTGGCCCAACCAGTCTCCAGACCTGAACCCAATAGAAAATCTTTGGAGGGACCTGAAACTCAATGTTTCTCAAAGACAGCCCCAAAATCTGAAATATCTGAAGAAGATTTGTATGGAGAAGTGGGTCAAAATCCTTGCTGCAGTGTATGAAAACTTGGTCAAGAACTACAGGAAACATCTGTACTCTGTAATTGCAAACAAAGGTTTCTGTACCAAATATTAAGTTCTGTTTTTCTACTGTATCAAATACTAATTTCATGCAATAAAATGCAAATTATTTAAAAATTATACAATGTGATTTTCTGTTTTCTATTTTTAGATTCTGTCTCTCACAGTTGAAATGTACCTACGATATAAATTACAGACCTCTCCCTTTTTGTAGGTGGGAAAACTTGCAAAGTCGGCAGTGTATCAAATGCTTATTTTCCCCACTGTATATCCCTCTACTTGAGTGCTAAGTACTTTTATATACTTATCTAGCTACATATTGTAGAAAGAAGCTGTGGGGAAAAGCACTCACAATAGGGTGATCTTTTTCATTTAAGAAGAAGAGAAAAAAGTAAAAAAGGTGTTGCTCACCTAGGGGATTGCATGGTGGCCCTGTTTCGAATTCCACCTCTTGCTGCCTCGTGGCAGGAGGAAACCCTGAGGTAAAGATTCTCCGTATAGGGAATAAAAGGACTTTGAAGATAGACTGGGGGCAGGATGAGAAAGATTCTCTTGCTGAAGGTTCAATGAAGATTTTACCAGTGTCTTTTTTAATTTTTTTCTTAAAAAAACAACAGTATCTAGCTACATAAACATAAGAACATAAGCTACAAATATGTGTGTGATGCAACTATGACCCCTAAAACCTCCTTTCTGTTTTAGGTATTGCAGTGAATATAAGATCAAAGTCTATACACATGTGCCTGTAATGCTTCTGTAGAAAATATCCTTGTTCTATACTGTATGCCTATTTTCTTCAGTAACCATTTTATTCAGTTTTTCCATAGTTATTTTACACATTTATTGTGTAACTACAGTTGTAAAAAACTAAAGGTTTAGTTTAGTAAAAAGTTTAGTAAAAAACTAAAAACTAAAGACACTAATAAAACACTAGACCAAGTTTTGAATATAGTCAGTAGAGTTATGTATATAGTCAGTCACATCACCCAAACTCTAGTTTCTAGTTGCTCCTGGTCCACCGCTGAAATAACATTTAGACTGGATTCTTACTCGCAGACCTTGGTTCAGTTTCATCTAAACATAAAAATGTATACAAACAAGAGAAGTACAAGTCCTTTCTTCACATATTTAGTCCAACTTGGATCAACTCCTTATTTTGGGTAAAAAAAAAATTCAGGACCAAAAACTACATCAAAATCTGAAGGTAGCAAAACAGTATTGTGGAAAGCGAAGAGGTCACCACCATTATTGTTAACCCCATATGGGGTATATTTCCAATAAAGTACAATAAAATGGGACCAAGAATAGGACCATAGTGGACAGACTGCAACAATACATACCAAACCAACCAAGAAAAAAACAGTCAATAGTCCAAATATATATAAATATACAAGAAACCTTTATTAAAGATAATACCAGCTAAAAACATGACAGAAGGAAAAAATCCCCATGCTACCCATGGCATGCACCTAAAAGGACAGGGGGTAGGTGCCTCCAACATAAATAGGTCCACCCATCAACCATAAAGAGAAAACAATAGTCATATTTTGTGCACATTTTTTTTTTTTGTGTGGGCTTTTCTGCTAAATGTGGACTCTATTGCCCTTTATAAGCAGTTATTGTTTTCTAGCCCCGCATGACTATTGTTTTCTCTTTATGGTTGATGGGTGGACTTATTTATGTTGGAGGCACCTACCCCCCCTGTCCTTTTAGGTGCATGCCATGGGTAGCATGGGGATTTTTTCCTTCTGTCATAATAATAATCTTTATTTTTATATAGCGCTAACATATTCCGCAGCACTTTACAGATTGCACACATTATCATCGCTGTCCCCATTGGGGCTCACAATCTAAATTCCCTATCAGTCTGTCTTTGGAATGTGGGAGAAAACCAGAGTACCCGGAGGAAACCCACGCAAACACGGAGAGAACATACAAACTCTTTGCAGATGTTGTCCTTGGTGGGGCTTGAACGCAGGACTCCAGTGCTGCAAGGCTGCTGTGCTAACCACTGCGCCACCGTGCTGCCCATTTTATCTGGTATTATCTTTAATAAAGGTTTCTTGTATATTTATATATATTTGGAATATTGACTGTTTTTTTCTTGGTTGGTTTGGTATGTCAAAATCTGAAGGTGTAGATCTACCCTAAGGCCGGCGTCACACTCAGCGTATGAAAATACGGTCCGTATTTTATGGCCGAAATACGCAGAAATGTTCCAAAAATAGTGATCCATATGTCATCCGTAGGCAGGGTGTGTCAGCGTATTTTGCGCATGGCATCCTCCGTATGTAATCCGTATGGCATCCTTACTGCGATATTTTCTCGCAGGCTTGCAAAACCGACATCTAATGGATTTATGTGCTCAAATGTTCGTTAAAACATATATACAGTATGTATATATATATATATATATATATATATATATATATATATGTCATTGAGACACATATATATATATATTCTGTATTTATATTTAATTCAGCGCGAGATATGTGAAAAGCCGGTAATTCAATTGCCGGCTTTTTCTTTTTCCTTCCCAAACCCGACAGGATATGAGACATGGTTTACATACAGTAAACCATCTCATATCCCTTTTTTTTGCATATTCCACACTACTAATGTTAGTAGTGTGTATGTGCAAAATGTGGGCACTCTAGCTTGTAAAATAAAGGGTTAAATGGTGGAAAAAATTGGCGTGGGCTCCCGCGCAATTTTCTCCGCCAGAGTGGTAAATCCAGTGACTGAGGGCAGATATTAATAGCCTAGAGAGGGTCCATGGTTATTGCCCCCCCCTGGCTACAAACATCTGCCCCCAGCCACCCCAGAAAAGGCACATCTGGAAGATGCGCCTATTCTGGCACTTGGCCTCTCTCTTCCCATTCCCGTGTAGCGGTGGGATATGGGGTAATGAAGGGTTAATGTTACCTTGCTATTGTAAGGTGACATTAAGCCAGATTAGTAATGGAGAGGCGTCAATTATGACACCTATCCATTATTAATCCAATAGTACGAAATGGTTAATAAAACACACACACACACACATTATTTACAAGTATTTTAATGAAATAAAGACACAGGTTGTTGTAATATTTTATTATACTGGTAATCCACCTGAAGACCCTCATTCTGTAACAAAGGAAAAATAAAAACTCAACAATATCTGATACCTTCCGTCGCTCAGATCAAGTCCCACGAAGTAAATCCATCTGAAGGGGTTAAATCATTTTAC
Source organism: Ranitomeya variabilis (assembly GCF_051348905.1). Classification (NCBI taxonomy): domain Eukaryota; kingdom Metazoa; phylum Chordata; class Amphibia; order Anura; family Dendrobatidae; genus Ranitomeya; species Ranitomeya variabilis. Next base: position 693,433,754 of record NC_135233.1, on the reverse strand, counting down.
AGCCAGGAGCTGTGCTAAAGCAGTGCTCGTGGCTGTAAAACCCCCGGGAATGAATGGATTGCAGGGGAATGACCTGTAGTTACCTTGAGTTGCGGTGAGGCGCCCTCTGCTGGATGTCCTCATGAACTGGAGCCTGGTAAAAGTTCCCACGCTCACGTATTTTTCTCGCCCCCATAGACTTTCATTGGCGATTTTTTTTGCGCAATACGGTGACAAACGCAGCATGCTGCGATTTTGTACGGCCATAGAAGACCGTATAATAAGGATCCGTAAAATATGGCTGATAGGAGCTAGGCCATAGAGAATCATTGGGCCGTGTGTTATGCGTATTTTATGGGTGTATTTTCTGCGCTCATACATCCGTAAAACCAGTGTGACGCCGGCCTAACAGACATCAAGTTACTCACTCACAACATGTACATCATGAGCTTGCATAATACTCCTAGGTATTGTTGATCCTTGCCTCAATAATCAATATGCCCTCTCATGATTTGCTACTCAATGGCTAATTATTTGTGAAATATAATTTTTCAAGAATGATAACACAATGGTTTATCTTATTGTATTAGCAATAATGTTTAAAGAAGTTATTTTAAGCTGAGATTTGCGTAAGTAACAAGGATGTGCACCCCAACAGGTCACTCACTGGAGATGCTGCTCAAGAAACGACATTTGACAATTGTTAAAGTAAATCTACACAAGACACTTTCCTATGAGCTAAGGGAATTTCTGGTGATGGGTTGTTTATTATGAATCTAGACAAGCCAGATTTATAACTTTGAGATTATACGAAATTTCAGAACTAGGAGGATGATGTTTGAGACTGAACCATGGTTAAAACAGCTTAAAACTGTGCCTATCATGAATCATCTCTTCATCGGGCCACTGCCTTCAGCAATTCAATGCATGCAATTCCCAAAACAAAAACCTCCGTGACCATTCTGGATTGGTGAAATGCATAAGTAGAAAAAGTAACAAGTAATCATATATTTGTAAAATGCTGTAGAGCAGTAGTCGTAAGCAAGCTGCTGTCCTGTCACGCTCTGGCACTTTACAGGAAACTTTTGTGGGTCCTGGCTGGGTGTTGATGTTGGTGTTGTGAGGGCCTTTTGCTTGTGAAGGCTGATGGTATTAACTGGCCAGGACCATGACTTCCACGGATCAATCAAGGAGACTTCGCAAAAACATGGGAACTTTACTGAATTTAATAAGGGTTATGTACAAGGAATAGCGAGTACACAGTCTTAACCATTATTCATTCACAGCAAGAAGCCTTTTCACAGACAATGTTTCCTTCCACTGTAGTCTACTCCAGGGCCAGGTAAAGCACAATGGTTTGCCTAGCTTGTCAACACAGTACAGTTCAGAGTCTCTCTGCACCCGTTCAGTGGCTCTGCGTTCTATCACTATGGATCCACTGCTTGGTACCCTAATTAGTCCCACAATTTAAGTACGGTACTCTTTAGGTCTGTACCTTCGGCAATTATCAGTCTCAGGGTTTCTCATGACACATCGTCCTTTCCAAGGACCCCTTTAATGTGGACAGCCACTCTGTCTCTTCTGTCAGTCTGTGTCTCCTTCTATCTGTGGATTACTATTTGGCAGCATTGCACTCTTGCTCTCCGACTTCTCATTGCCTTTATTCAGGAAGTAGGAGGGAGAGAGGACTGGGAGCTGCACACGTGACAGTTGAAAATTCTCCAGGGGTAATGGAAATCACTCCAGAGAGTGATGCCGATTCAGCTGGTGAACACAGCCACAGTAGGAAAGACGAGGGATTTTGCCACAATGGGTGTGCTGGATTAAATCCCTTGTCGTTTCTATTCAGGAAGTAACTTTAAACTGTACCGTAACTCTTCATGTCTCTGCCAGCTACCTATGGATATGCAGACTACAGCTTCACACTAACAATGTAAAACATCTGTATACACTAAGCCTATTACACTTATAATGCTTATCCTACATTGTCACATCCTGTACTGTGCATTGCTTATATTACTACATACAGGTCCGTCTCAAAAAATTAGCATATAGTGTTAAATTTCATTATTTACCATAATGTAATGATTACAATTAAACTTTCATATATTATAGATTCATTATCCACCAACTGAAATTTGTCAGGTCTTTTATTGTTTTAATACTGATGATTTTGGCATACAACTCATGATAACCCAAAAAACCTGTCTCAATAAATTAGCATATTTCACCCGTCCAATCAAATAAAAGTGTTTTTTAATAACAAACAAAAAAACCATCAAATAATAATGTTCAGTTATGCACTCAATACTTGGTCGGGAATCCTTTGGCAGAAATGACTGCTTCAATGCGGCGTGGCATGGAGGCAATCAGCCTGTGACACTGCTGAGATGTTATGGAGGCCCAGGATGCTTCAATAGCGGCCTTAAGCTCATCCAGAGTGTTGGGTCTTGCGTCTCTCAACTTTCTCTTCACAATATCCCACAGATTCTCTATGGGGTTCAGGTCAGGAGAGTTGGCAGGCCAATTGAGCACAGTAATACCATGGTCAGTAAACCATTTACCAGTGGTTTTGGCACTGTGAGCAGGTGCCAGGTCGTGCTGAAAAATGAAATCTTCATCTCCATAAAGCATTTCAGCCGATGGAAGCATGAAGTGCTCCAAAATCTCCTGATAGCTAGCTGCATTGACCCTGCCCTTGATGAAACACAGTGGACCAACACCAGCAGCTGACATGGCACCCCACACCATCACTGACTGTGGGTACTTGACACTGGACTTCAGGCATTTTGGCATTTCCTTCTCCCCAGTCTTCCTCCAGACTCTGGCACCTTGATTTCCGAATGACATGCAAAATTTGCTTTCATCAGAAAAAAGTACTTGGGACCACTTAGCAACAGTCCAGTGCTGCTTCTCTGTAGCCCAGGTCAGGCGCTTCTGCCGCTGTTTATGTTTCAAAAGTGGCTTTACCTGGGGAATGCGGCACCTGTAGCCCATTTCCTGCACATGCCTGTGCACGGTGGCTCTGGATGTTTCCACACCAGACTCAGTCCACTGCTTCCTCAGGTTCCCCAAGGTCTGGAATCGGTCCTTCTCCGCAATCTTCCTCAGGGTCCGGTCACCTCTTCTCGTTGTACAGCGTTTTCTGCCACATTGTTTCCTTCCAACAGACTTACCATTGAGGTGCCTTGATACAGCACTCTGGGAACAGCCTATTTGTTGAGAAATTTCTTTCTGGGTCTTACCCTCTTGCTTGAGGGTGTCAATGATGGCCTTCTTGACATCTGTCAGGTCGCTAGTAGTGTTGAGCATTCCGATACTGCAAGTATCGGGTATCGGCCGATACTTGCTGTATCGGAATTTCCGATACCGAGATCCGATACTTTTGTGGTATCGGGTATCGGGTATCGCAACAACATTAATGTAATAATGTGTAAAAAAGAGAATTAAAATAAAAAATATCGCTATACTCACCTGTCCGACGCAGCCGGGACCTCAGCGAGGGAACCGGCAGCGTTGTTTGTTTAAATTTCGCGCTTTTACTTGGTTACGTGAAGTCCCGGCTTGTGATTGGTCAGGGCGGCCATGTTGCCGGGACGCGGACCAATCACAGCAAGCCGTGACGAAATTACGTCACGGCTTGCTGTGATTGGTCCGCGTCCCGGCAACATGGCCGCCATTAACCAATCACAAGCCGTGACGTCACGGGAGGCTGGACATGCGCGTATTTTGAAAAGCGCGCGTGTCCAGCCTCCAGTGACGTCCCGGCAACATGGCCGCCATTAACCAATCACAAGCCGTGACGTCACGGGAGGCTGGACATGCGCGTATTTTGAAAAGCGCGCGTGTCCAGCCTCCAGTGACATCCCGGCAACATGGCCGCCATTAACCAATCACAAGCCGGGACGTCACGGGAGGCTGGACATGCGCGTATTTTGAAAAGCGCGCGTGTCCAGCCTCCCGTGACGTCACGGCTTGTGATTGGTTAATGGCGGCCATGTTGCCGGGACGCGGACCAATCACAGCAAGCCGTGACGTAATTTCGTCACGGCTTGCTGTGATTGGTCCGCGTCCCGGCAACATGGCCGCCCTGACCAATCACAAGCCGGGACCTCACGTAACCAAGTAAAAGCGCGAATTTTAAACAAACAACGCTGCCGGTTCCCTCGCTGAGGTCCCGGCTGCGTCGGACAGGTGAGTATAGCGATATTTTTTATTTTAATTCTTTCTTTTACACATTAATATGGTTCCCAGGGCCTGAAGGAGAGTTTCCTCTCCTTCAGACCCTGGGAACCATCAGGAATACCGTCCGATACCTGAGTCCCATTGACTTGTATTGGTATCGGGTATCGGTATCGGATTGGATCCGATACTTTGCCGGTATCGGCCGATACTTTCCGATACCGATACTTTCAAGTATCGGACGGTATCGCTCAACACTAGTCGCTAGTCTTACCCATGATGGGGGTTTTGAGTAATGAACCAGGCAGGGAGTTTTTAAAAGCCTCAGGTATCTTTTGCATGTGTTTAGAGTTAATTAGTTGATTCAGAAGATTAGGGTAATAGGTCGTTTAGAGAACCTTTTCTTGATATGCTAATTTATTGAGACAGGTTTTTTGGGTTATCATGAGTTGTATGCCAAAATCATCAGTATTAAAACAATAAAAGACCTGACAAATTTCAGTTGGTGGATAATGAATCTATAATATATGAAAGTTTAATTGTAATCATTACATTATGGTAAATAATGAAATTTAACACTATATGCTAATTTTTTGAGAAGGACCTGTATATGTGTGTATACATTTTAAAAAAATCAGTCTACTATATTTGTGTATTGATGAATAGTCAACACTTTTTGCCATATACACACAAAGTGGGGAAAATATTTATCTAATACTCTGCCGATTTTGCAGGTTTCCCTACCTACAACCAATGGTGAGGTCTGTAAATTTTATCATAGGTACACTTCAACAGTGAGAGACATAATCTAAAAATAAGAAATAGAGAATCAGATTGTATAATTTTCTAATAATAAATTGCATTTTTTGCATGAAATGAGTATTTGATCACCTACCAACCAGCAAGGATTCTGGCTCTCACAGACCTGTTAGTTTTTCTTTAACCACTTTCTGACATTTGCAGTAATAATATGTCCTTGTGCTCTGGGCCTTATTGACCAGGGACGTACTGTATTATTGATCGCAGCATTTAGCAGTTGTATGCCAAAATCATCAGTATTAAAACAATAAAAGACCTGACAAATTTCAGTTGGTGGATAATGAATCTATAATATATGAAAGTTTAATTGTAATCATTACATTATGGTAAATAATGAAATTTAACACTATATGCTAATTTTTTGAGAAGGACCTGTACATTACGTAGGCAAACATCTTACACTTCACATGACACTATGTACACAAGACATAGGACATTATTCAGATTACACATCACATTATACACAGCACTGATGTCATCAAGGAGAGCAGGGCAATATGTCTATCTCCTTACATATGTAGGTATCATGAAGAAGGACTCAGTTACTCCGTTGGTGCTGGGTCACCTTTATTAAGGCGGGGAACCAGCTTCTGATGTTGGTAAGTAATTGCAGAGAGATAGAGTAAGGTTTGAATATGAATACCGCTGGACCAGGCGAGAAGTCAACTATACTATCTTCACTACTAGAGATGAGCGAATATTTCAATGTTCAGTTCGGATTTCAATTGTCGATTCTGCAATATTCGTTGATTAATTCATTGAATATTCGACAAACATTACCGAATGCAATTACAGTCAATGGGAGACAAAAAAAAAAAATGCATGCACAACACCTTATAACGGCCCAAAATGCTGCCAAAACATATCATATAAGGGATAGACACCAGGAAAGTAGCCTCAATTCACCCACAGTACAAATTGTAGCATGGTACTGCAGCAATCAGCCAGGCATGAGGTATCTGGGTCTAGAGAGCATTTACAGCTTTAAGTTGAACGTCACAGTAAGACAAGGTAGGTGAGTGATCGATGTAGGCCTCCTTTGCTGGGAGCCCTGATACCACATGTAACACCTCTACCTGCTGTCATGCTGAGCCACACTCAGGTGGCACAAATATCAGTTTTGTAGACTACCATTGTCAGAACAATTTACGGATAGTAGCATGGGCAGTTGAGTCCAAGAAAGTGGATGCCTGACGGTCTCGGAGGCCTACTGCTGTAAGATGCTAGCATGAATGTGGGATGCAGTGATGAGCAGGAGGCAGAGCAAAAGTTAATGTGTTTTATATATATAATTATCTCAACAGTAAATACTACAGGCAGGGAGTGAGGGTTTGAAAATATACAGGCCCACAATGTGTATATAGCAATAAAGTAATTACAAAGGCTGAAATAATGAGTTAACTTATCAGTCTCTGGTTCCTGGACGATGGTGGCTGGAAAATCCCATGATGGCGCCGTAGGTGGCACGAGAAGTCTCTGAGCCGGTCCTGGAGAAAAGTGTAGCACTTAAATGAATATTGCAGGACCTTGTAAGGCCACGAAGCTCATATGGACAGGAGTGCAATGTAACTTTAGTGGAGGTGTGCAGAGAGATACGTAGGTATTGTGGTATAGTAGGTAAATGACAACATACCTAGATATATAGCTGAGGTGATGTGAACCATATAATGGGCCCCAATACAGTTAGTTTGCATCTGAGGAGAAAGCAGGGAGTGACGCAATAACTTTAGGTGAACGGTAACAATAGGTTGGGAGGGCCAGTACTAGTACATACCAACTGGAGAGTGTTGAGGAAAACACTAACTGATGTGGCAGTCTGTAGAGAGATATAGCGATTGTAAGTAACAGTGCTTGTATCACATGTATGTGACATGGCGTGCCCTGTGCAACAAAAGACTTACCCAGCCGTTGAAGGAAAGGAAAAAGGCGCGCAGAGGGCTGGTGCAGGCTCACACATGCAGGTCCTAGCACACATTTCACTGCTGCTTTATAGAGCCCGCAGACACTTACCTATGCACAGTCTACTTGCGGTGGATACCGCGTAGCTGCACTAGTCCTCTGCATGCCTTTTTCCTTTCCTTCAACGGCTGGGTAAGTCTTTTGTTGCACAGGGCACGCCATATCACATACATGTGATACAAGCACTGTTACTTACAATCGCTATATCTCTCTACAGACTGCCACATCAGTTAGTGTTTTCCTCAACACTCTCCAGTTGGTATGTACTAGTTCTGGCCCTCCCAACCTATTGTTATCGTTCACCTAGTTATTGCATCACTTCCTGTTTTCTCCTCAGATGCAAACTAACTGTATTGGGGCCCATTATATGGTTCACATCACCTCAGCTATATATCTAGGTATGTTGTCATTTACCTACTATACCGCAATACCTACGTATCTCTCTGCACACCTCCACTAAAGTTACATTGCACTCCTGTCCATATGAGCTTCGTGGCCTTACAAGGTCCTGCAATATTCATTTATGCTCCATTTATTCAGCTCTTTATGTTGCAGGTATTCTTTTATGATTGTATTTGAATAATACGTATGACCTTTTTGTTCTCCCTGATGTATATAATTTTAGTTTCTTTATTTTGTTTCTTATGTTTTTCCCTTTGTATATATGTTTATGCACATTATATATTGTTTTTTGTCCCTGTAGAACACTGATGAAGGTCCACGCGGACCGAAACGTTTGTGACTACTGTATGTACATTGAATATTCCCCTTTGCATCACATTGCTGGAGTTTGCCAATTATAAATTATTTCACGTATTAAGGTTTGGGAACCTATATTTGTGCACCTCCCTAGCAGGCTGTGCTGAAACATTTTCTATACTAAACGTTTTCCCTTATGTTAAGCACGCCTTTCTTACGGTCATGTCAGCACTGACCTTTTCTTACAATCCCAAAGAAACCTCCAACATTATCACTCTATCTAAAATCTCGAGCGATTTTTTGAGTTCCCCCCTGTGAAATACGGGGTAGGGACCTAGAACGTGAATTACGACGCTGTACTAACCTCGAATTACACGGAGCAAATCTCACTGAGTATCTTAAAGCCCAAAGGATACCACGTGGCCTGAGGGTATTACTTCGCCCTACTCTCTTTAGTAACTCTACTGAATTCTGTACCAAATTTGAACTCATTCTTAATAAGTGTTCTTTTGACCTGATGGTTCTCACACTAGAACATCTACATAAGGAAATCACCTCTACTCAAGAACAAATAAAGACTATCAAGAGCCAGCTCACATCTACTATACCCGGGGAAGAATTCAACGCTTTAAAGAAGAAGATTGACATGAATATTTCCAAACATCGCCGAGACATTGAACTGAAAAAGAGAGCTAAATTCCAGAGAGATCCTGAAGACTACGAACTCAATAGGGTATACGGATGGCAAGACAAATCTACAACCAGGAAACCATACAGACAAGATGGCTATCGTTCACCCATGGACTATGCAACATCCGATTCGGACCTGGAGAGACCAGGAAGAAATCCCAACCCAGGTCTTTTTTTAGGCAAACTGAGGTGACGAGGAAAAAGAAGAGGAACAGACGGGGTATCCGTAGGACACAGGAATACGGACTTCACACGAATGACCAGATCATAGGTACACATTCCTTAGTTGTTAATATTTTGTCCAAATCCCTGGGGGTAGCTGAGTATAGTGCCTTACAAAAAGGTCTCTCTGTTATGATCTGGTGGCCTAAGAGCAGTATGAGACGTACTCTGGAGAAGGTGGTACCTGTACTGACCGCAGACCCTGAACTTAACACCGCAACTAGAAGTAGCTGTGGAATGTACCTAGCACTCCCTGGACATCTCGACACAGCCGGAGGACTAATTACCCCTAGAGATAGAAAAGGGAAAACTATCTTGCCTCAGAGAAAATTCCCAAAAGATAGGCAGCCCCCCACAAATATTGACTGTGAGAGGAGAGGGAAAAAACATACACAGACTGAAATCAGAATTTAGCAAAGGAGGCCACTTCTAGCTAAATAGAAAGGATAGGACAGAGTACTATGCGGTCAGTATTAAAACACTAGAAAATATCCACCACAGAAAATACAAAAACTCCACAGCTAACTAAAGATATGGAGGGTGTATCTGCATCTCCAGAGATACCAGCTTGGCTAAACAAATCCTTATACAGACCAAGCTGGACAAGACAAAAAACATGGAGAAAAACTGAACAATAAGGCCACAGCATGTGGACAGCAAAAAATCAAGGCCAGAACTTATCTTTGTTGAAAAGAACTGCAAAGCAGGAGAGACCAGGCAGAGATGTGAATCCTCCAGGAACAATGGACAACTGGCACTGACTAAAGGGTGAAGCAAGACTAAATAGCCCAGTCAGATTTGCAAAAAGTGAACACGCCTGATAAATGCTGCGATTCAGAGACAGCAGCGCTACCACTTACAACCACCGAAGGGAGCCCAAGAGCAGAATTCACAAAACTCTCTTACTGTCCCAGCTACAAACATGACACCTTTCAGATGGACATGGACCTACTGAAATTTTACAGGACACTAAGACTGAAATTACATTTCTCTACCACAAATACCACTACTACTCCTCTTATACAGAGCGATTCACCTACTGATGACTCAACAGTGGGCATCTCTGCAGCTAGCCTCGGCCTGAGGGACAAAAGTATGTATCGGCCCCCTATGGGCTCCCACCCTCTTGAAACCTTCATTCAATTTGTCGACACATCATTCCAAAAATTACGACAGGACACTGATAGAGGTAAAATAAATTATCCCTCTAACCTCTCAGTTCCCGAGAAACAGGCATTAAGGTCCTTACAATCTGAGAAAGATATTATAATAAAGCCAGCCGACAAAGGCGGTGCCATTGTCGTAATGGACCAATTAGCATACAAAAATGAGGTATACCGCCAACTTGGTGATTCTATGACTTACAAAAAATTGCCCCACAATCCCACCAGCTCCATTCAAAATGTGATTAAAACCACATTAGACCATTTTCAAAATAATGGCCTACTCGATACCAAAACACGGGAGTTTTAAACAAAACAGTATCCATTCACTCTAGTCATATATATCCTTCCTAAGATTCACAAGGATTTATACAACCCACCCGGCAGACCCATAGTAGCTTCAACGGATTCCCTTCTGGCCCCCATTTCAAAATACCTTGAGAAAATACTTACACCACTCATCAGGAAGACATCTTCCTTTCTCCTGGACACAGGAGCCTTTCTCGAGACCATCAAGGGTATAAATCCTGTACCACATGATGCTATTCTCATATCCTTCGACGTCAAAGACATATATATACATCTATACCCCATACCAATGGCATCAATTCCACTCACAACATGAGTCCCAACCTGGTTGAATTCTGTTGTGAATTTCTCTCTATTGTACTGACAAACAATTTTTTCTTGTTTGAAGACACTTATTATTTACAAATCAAAGGATCAGCGATGGGCTCGAACGTGGCGCCCCCGTACGCTAATGCGTACATGGCACACTATGAGGACACCCTAATTTATGTCAACCACCTATTTCGTGATCATGTTATATCATGGAAAAGATATATTGATGACATATTTTGTGTATGGGGGGCGACTTTCAATCCCTTAACCACTTTTTCTTTTTTCTCAAAAACTCATGGCCAGGACTAGATTTCACCATGACATATGATAATCATCAAATCAGTTTTCTAGATACACTTGTGACCAAAGATACTAACGGTAACCTCTCCACAAATCTATATTCCAAACCAACAGATCGTAATAGCCTATTGCATTATGACTAGTGTTGAGCGATACCGTCCGATACTTGAAAGTATCGGTATCGGAAAGTATCGGCCGATACCGGCAAAGTATCGGATCCAATCCGATACCGATACCCGATACCAATACAAGTCAATGGGACTCAAGTATCGGACGGTATTCCTGATGGTTCCCAGGGTCTGAAGGAGAGGAAACTCTCCTTCAGGCCCTGGGAACCATATTAATGTGTAAAATAAAGAATTAAAATAAAAAATATTGCTATACTCACCTCACCGAGGGAACCGGCAGCGTTCTTTGCTTAAAATGCGCGCTTTTCCTTCCTTCCGTGACGTCACGGCTTCTGATTGGTCGCTTGCCGCCCATGTGGCCGCGACGCGACCAATCACAGCAAGCCGTGACGTAATTTTCAGGTCCTTCTAGGCATTCAGTATTTTAAAATTACGTTCCGGCTTTGTGATTGGTCGCGTCGCGGTCACATGGGCGACGCGACCAATCACAAGCCGTGACGTCACGGGAGGCAGGAGACGCGCGCATTTTAAAATGCGCGCGTGTCCAGCCTCCCGTGACGTCACGGCTTGTGATTGGTCGCGTCGCCCATGTGGCCGCGACGCAACCAATCACAGCAAGCCGTGACGTAATTTCAGGTCCTTCAGGATTTTAAAATTACGTTCTGGCTTGTGATTGGTCGCGTCGCGGTCACATGGGCGACGCGACCAATCACAAGCTGTGACGTCACGGGAGGCTGGACACGTGCGCATTTTAAAATGCGCGCGTCTCCTGCCTCCCGTGACGTCACGGCTTGTGATTGGTCGCGTCGCCCATGTGACCGCGACGCGACCAATCACAAAGCCGGAACGTAATTTTAAAATACTGAATGCCTAGAAGGACCTGAAAATTACGTCACGGCTTGCTGTGATTGGTCGCGTCGCGGCCACATGGGCGGCAAGCGACCAATCAGAAGCCGTGACGTCACGGAAGGAAGGAAAAGCGCGCATTTTAAGCAAAGAACGCTGCCGGTTCCCTCGGTGAGGTCCAGGCTGCGTCAGAGAGGTGAGTATAGCAATATTTTTTATTTTAATTCTTTCTTTTACACATTAATGTTGTTTCGATACCGATACCCGATACCACAAAAGTATCGGATCTCGGTATCGGAATTCCGATACCCGCAAGTATCGGCCGATACCCAATACTTGCGGTATCGGAATGCTCAACACTAATTATGACAGTTTCCACCCCAAGAATATGAAAAGATCCATACCCAAATCCCAATTACACAGAGTCTCAAAATTGTTTCTAACCCTATACTAAGAGAGACCAGGATCCTCGAAATGAAATCCAAATTTCATGAGAGAGGTTATCCTACCTCTACATTAGATACCACCACTCATTGCACAACTAACAGGGATACATCCGCTACTCAACGCATACCTTTCGTTCACCAGTATCATCCATCAGCATACAAGATCCATAGAACTATTCGCCAACACTGACATATTTTACAAACAGCGTACCCCACAATTAAGGCGTTTCAACAAAGATTCTTGCCCTGTTTTAAAAGACCACGTAATCTCCGTGACAACCTCATCAAAGCAGACATTGGTCCCTCACGCCTACCATATACACAACGTTTTTTGCGCAGCCCCAAAAAAGGGACATTCCCCTGCTTGAACTGTAACCAGTGCAATAATGTACTCAAAGGTGATACCATCCACCATCCACACACTGGCAGACGATACCACATTGATAATTTCTTCACTTGTGATACCAACTTTGCCGTATATTTGATCAAGTGCCCCTGCGGCCTGTTGTACGTGGGCGAGACTACTCAATCAGTCAAAGACCAAATATCGAAACATAAATCGACAATTAGATGCCAAAATCTTTTACTCCCCATACCTGCTCATTTTACCAAGAAAAATCACAATGTATCTCAACTTAAGTTTCAAATCATAGAACAAGTAACAACTCCACGTCAAGGAGGAAATAGGATCCTTATACTCAAACGGAGAGAGGCATATTGGATCCATGAACTCAATACCCTAAGCCCTAAAGGACTGAACAAAGATTATGATTTGCAATCATTCATGTGATTATTTATACTCTGTTATCCGTATCATCTACCATCCTTGTGTATTTATTCTTATTACCCGCTCCGTTTATCTGGTCTTTCTGTTGCTTTTCCAGCTTTACCATTATAGTATGATGTGCTGTCAGTTTTATCATAACTGTATGATGTGCCGTCATGCTGGTGTTTTCAATATATACCATGGCCGTCCGGTATCTCTTTAACGTATGATCGCCGTTTTATGACTGCCCATAATGTATGATGTGCCGTCACCTTCACCATAACTATATAATGTGCCGTCATGTTGCTGTTCTCCATATATACTATGGCTGTCCTCAATGAATTATCGCCGTTTTATGACTGCTCATAATGTTTTTCCCCTTTTGTTTAGCTTGTGCCTTGCTAGAGATTAATCTATTATTTCTTCTCTACAGAGCCGCCCCTTGTGACTCTAGCCACGCCTTGTGACATCACGTGACTGGCACTGCACTAAGATCAACAGCACTCAATCTCTGCTTTGGAACACACCTCCACTTCCATTAGTCTCCGTGGTATGCACTGGGCACCGCCCCCGTGATCATGTGACGTGCACGTCACTGTGGCTCCGTCCCTTCCGGCTCACACCCGCAGGTCCTAGCACATATTTCACTGCCGCTTTATAGAGCCCGCAGACACTTACCTATGCACAGTCTACTTGCGGTGGATACCGCGTAGCTGCACCAGTCCTCTGCATGCCTTTTTCCTTTCCTTCAACGGCTGGGTAAGTCTTTTGTTGCACAGGGCACGCCATGTCACATACATGTGATACAAGCACTGTTACTTACAATCGCTATATCTTCCTACAGACTGCCACATCAGTTAGTGTTTTCCTCAACACTCTCCAGTTGGTATGTACTAGTTCTGGCCCTCCCAACCTATTGTTACCGTTCACCTAGTTATTGCATCACTCCCTGCTTTCTCCTCAGATGCAAACTAACTGTATTGGGGCCCATTATATGGTTCACATCACCTCAGCTATATATCTAGGTATGTTGTCATTTACCTACTATACCGCAATACCTACGTATCTCTCTGCACACCTCCACTAAAGTTACATTGCACTCCTGTCCATATGAGCTTCGTGGCCTTACAAGGTCCTGCAATATTCATTTAAGCTCCATTTATTCAGCTCTTTATGTTGCAGGTATTCTTATATGATTGTATTTGAATAATAAGTATGACCTTTTTGTTCTCCCTAATGTATATAATTTTAGTTTCTTTATTTTGTTTCTTATGTTTTTCCCTTTGTATCTATGTTTATGCACATTATATATTGGTTTTTCTCCCTGTAGCACACTGATGAAGGTCCACGCGGACCGAAACGTTTGTGACTACTGTATGTACATTGAATATTCCCCTTTGCATCACATTTCTGGAGTGTGCCAATTATAAATCATGGCACATTGCATATCAACCTGTTAACTGGCATGGACAAAGACCTCTGTATTGATGCAAGTCGATGACCTGAGGGGTGCGAACGGCGGAAATGAGCACAGAGCTTACGTGCTTTTTGGAGCAGCTCACCCAGGCCAGGATAGTGGTGGAGAAAACACTGTACCACCAGGTTGAGGTTGTGAGCCATGCAAGGCACGTGTGTGAGCTTGCCTCGTCATAGAGCCACCACCAGGTTTGCATCGCTATCGGACACGGCCTTCCCTGGATGCAGGATCAGCAGAGACAGTCATTGATCAAATTGCCTGGAGAGCAGTCCACAACTATGACTGTGATCTCCAAGGCATATCAATTTTAATACTGCCCGATGAGCTGTGGCTGCGCAGTACGGAGGTGGTGGGGATTCGCTCTGCACTGTTGGAATGTGTGTCTCATTAAAGCAGAGGTTAAGGGCACAGGTGGAGGCCCTAGAGGAGACAGAGGAGGAGGCAGAAGCAGTGGAAGAAGAGTTAAATGTAGAGGTTTGTCCTGCAGGCCTTGGGGGTTCCAAGACTTGTGGATCAGCTTTCAGAAACCATCTGTATCTACCAGGCAGAAAGGCAACATTTCTATGGCCAACAGATTGAAGATGGTGGAGTTGAACCTCTTAGCTTTGTCATGCGTAGAAGGAAACTATCTTTTACGTGACCACACGTGCAGAACCATGCACTGGCTACAGTGCTGAGAGAGGGTGGAGTACGGTGAGCCGAACAAACTTCTGGACCATGAGAGAGGTGCAGGCGGAGATGTGACGGAGGATTGAGAAAGTTGTGGTGTGCTCGTTTTCTGAGATCGGTCAAAAACAGCAGGCACATCAGTTTCCCATACAGCTGATGGCGGACTCTCAGTCAGTATTACTGGAGTGGACAAAGAACCTGAGGTTCTGCAGTCAAAGATTTGCATCTCAATAGTTGGCAAGGTAACAGAGGAGGAAGCAGCAGATGCGATTGATGGGACGGCTGATGGTTGTTGAGGTCTGCTGGTCCACATTTTAACTCAGTGGGATTCCCAGAGTAATGCATGTTGATTGAGCATGTGAGGGTTCATACATGTAGTAGTCAAATTATTGCCCTTTTTACCTTTGCTCAGTTTTTTTTTTTTGCGAAGTTGGCAGATTACGTGAGTTGGCTCATCCTTTGTAGTGTCAAAAAAAGGCCCAGGCTAGGCAACGCTTGCCACCACTGTGAGCTGCAGACCTGCAGACACTGGTGGTCACAGCCACAGTTGTGGCTGAGGATGCATTGCTCATCATGACTGCATCACTACGTGTCTGCGACTTACAGCACAACGTAACCTCCTCTTCTTCCTCCTCAGACGACCTACTCAGTTGTGTGCCACTGTGTTCACACTAACTAGGATCTAACACCTCATCATTATCATCCTCTGTGTTATCACATTCCCTCGCCCTTGGAGTCACCCTCCTCCTCTTCCTGCCCTGACGGCACAGTACAGTCTGCATGAGCCTGAGATATCTGAGTCTCAACAGGTTCACCTTCCCCCCAGCGGTTAATGTCTGATGACGAGGGTCAGGATGCTATTTGGACAATACTTCGGATCCAAGCTAAAACAAATTTTGGTCATCAGTGCAGATTTCCTCCTCTTGACTCTGTGAAGCTTTTGAGTACACTTCTGATGACCATTTCATAGAATGTGTGAACAGCTCTTCAGATTCACCCATCTGTAGTTCCATACGTCAGTTGTATAGATGGAAAATTGGCATGCGGGGGGAAGCAAGGGGAATTTGGGTGCCACCTCTGTGGACTGTACTGGGTGTATGTTGAGGTGGAGGAAGAGGAGGAGAGGCCACTTGATGCTGCGTTTGCCATCCACTTAAGCACATTCTCTTTCTGGGCATCATCAACAAAGCGTACCGCTGTGCATCTGCCAAAGAAAGGTAGTGGAGTCCCCCATCCAGCAGCAGACGCTTTCAGCTGTCTTTGCATAGGACATGACGTTGGTTCACTAGTGCTTTCACAAACACTACCACCTACTTCACATACACCTTGAACACCAAGCCTAATTCCCCTTCCACCACGGCCTCGCTTTTTCCCAGTCATGCTGCTTTGATAGTGTGGCAGGAGCACAGTATTATCAACAAAAAATAGATTTTAAACTCTGCACCACCTCTGTGAACAGCTGAATTTCAGTGACAGTAAATTCCAAGGTGAAATACACTCACTGGCCACTTTATTAGGTACACCTGTCCAACTTCTTGTTAACACTTAATTTCTAATCAGCCAATCACATGGCGGCAACTCAGTGAATTTAGGCATGTAGACATGGTCAAGACAATCTCCTGCAGTTCAAACTGAGCATCAGTATGGGGAAGAAAGGTGATTTGAGTGCCTTTGAACGTGGCATGGTTGTTGGTGCCAGAAGGGCTGGTCTGAGTATTTCAGAAACTGCTGATCTACTGGGATTTTCACGCACAACCATCTCTAGGGTTTACAGAGAATGGCCCGAAAAAGAAAAAAAATCCAGTGAGCGGCAGTTCTATGGGCGGAAATGCCTTGTTGATGCCAGAGGTCAGAGGAGAATGGGCAGACTGGTTCGAGCTGATAGAAAGGCAACAGTGACTCAAATCGCCACCCGTTACAACCAAGGTAGGCCTAAGAGCATCTCTGAACGCACAGTGCGTCGAACTTTGAGGCAGATGGGCTACAGCAGCAGAAGACCACACCGAGTACCACTCCTTTCAGCTAAGAACAGGAAACTGAGGCTACAATTTGCACAAGCTCATCGAAATTGGACAGTAGAAGATTGGAAAAACGTTGCTTGGTCTGATGAGTCTCGATTTCTGCTGCGACATTCGGATGGTAGGGTCAGAATTTGGCGTAAACAACATGAAAGCATGGATCCATCCTGCCTTGTATGGAGCATCTTTGGGATGTGCAGCCGACAAATCTGCGGCAACTGTGTGATGCCATCATGTCAATATGGACCAAAATCTCTGAGGAATGCTTCCAGCACCTTGTTGAATCTATGCCACGAAGAATTGAGGCAGTTCTGAAGGCAAAAGGGGGTCCAACCCGTTACTAGCATGGTGTACCTAATAAAGTGGCCGGTGAGTGTATGGCATGCTGTATCATGTTAGTCACAGAAGAAAGAATTGTTTGAGTGTGGATGAGGCCTGTATGACAAAGAAGATATGCTACAAACAATTTGAAAGTCAAATGTCCCTTACTGTATGACCTCAGGAACACAAGATTTTTTGCTGGCTTCTGGATCAGGCCTCTATAACACACTAGATGCTGCAAACTATTTGAAAGTCAGGTCCCCTACTGTATGACTCTAGGAGCAGAAGAAATTTTTGTGGCCTCTGGATCAGGCCTCTATAACACACTAGATGCTGTAAACTATTTTAAAGTCAGGTTCCCTACTGTATGACACTAGGAACAAAAGAATATCTGGGTGGCCTCTGGATCATGCCTCAAGTACTTAATTTCAACCCAACAAAATGACAAAGTGTAATACAGCGTGTTGTCTAACTTTTTGCCACTGAAAAATTATAATTTTTTTTACTGTGCCTTAGGTCTGCAGACAGTTTTATATTACCAACAAACTAAATGACAAGGTGGGATACAGCAGGCTGTTTCACATTTAGCTAGTGAAAAAATATTATTTAGAATGCTATACTCATGCATGCAGCACAATAGAAGCAGTGCCCAACACACTTGTAGGACATGTGCCCTGCTAGCTTTGTCTGTGGACCTCAGTAATGGCAAAAAAAAAGCTAGAAGGTAAATTTAACAGCCACACTGGACACTAGCTAGCTACACTATCTGACTGATATACAACCACCTAGCTAACTAGCTAAAATCTTGCTGCTAACAGTGCCATCATTAGGAGCAGCCTCTCTGTACTGTTACAGTGTCATAATGGCGCTAAAACAAGATGCGACATGAGGGACAAGAGGGACATGTGATTTAAGCAGCCAATGACACAATCCGTTGCATCATGACATTGTGGGTGTTTCCTGCACCCTGATTGGCTAGCCGCAATGTGCACACATATAGTTAGGAAACAAAATTACTGTTTACAAGAACGCCGCACCTCTGAGCTCTGCAAACCACATCCCCTCATCAAACATGTGCCAAACACTCTTGATACACCATCACTATCATTGCTAAAGTGCTGAAAATACCTTTGTGGCAAGACAAATATTTTTCTGCACTTTTTACTAAATGTTACCGATTTTTGCCGATTTTGTAAAATTTTGCTCGTGTTTCCGATCACGAATCCATATGTGCCACATTGGTGCCAAATTTATGTTTGGTGATCATTTTCCGAACAAATTCACTCATCAATATTCACTACCCTATTGTGCCTCATGCACAGAGCATCACGCATGAGATTTTTATATATAAAGTTTATTTTGTTTTGTTTGGCACAAATTGACTTTGTACATTATTCAATAATTAAGTTTATTACCATTTTGTTACTATTTAAATAAGAAAGTTATGATTTCTGCTACTCCTTGACATGTTTTAACAGTATTTTATATAAAGTATCACATTAAAACATTTTTGCCCAACAGAATAAATGAAATTGCTTTATACTTTTTTGCTATGATTGCGTATGCAGAGCAAACCTTGGAATGGAGGATAATCAAAATAAATGGAGGATACATAAATAAATGTATTTATTGGATGATAGTTTTCCTTTTTCTCTTTATTTTGTTAAGTATTTTTATAATTTTTATTAACTTTTCTTTTTTACTTTTTTACACTGTCCCAGGATGGAACATGAACTGCATAATGACAGATCGCTGATCTAATACTCTGCAATGCTTCTGCACTGCAGAGCATTAGAGCAGCGTCTGACATGCAGGGAGGAAGTGTGTCAGCTGGTGCTCTCAGCATGAGCTGACAGGCCACCGTCCCTGTTATACCCCGCAGCCATCTTGGGGCCCAGAGTCACCATGGAGACCTTCAACACAACATGATCGCTCAACGTGAGCCTGCGCGGTCACAGCGCCATATCTATATGGTGGTTTGCAGGAACGCAGCCCCCGTGGCGCCATTGTATACGCCGCATGTCGGGAGGTTGTTAATTATAATTATTATTTTATATTAATACTAATTGTATCACTTAATATTGAACATAATTATGTATGCTGACATCCTTCTATATACCATATGAACCCACACACAGCCCTTATATATCGTAATAGCCCACACAGCCCCCTACGTACAGTATGAGCCCGCACATAGCCTCTTTTTATACAACATTAGCCCCCACAAAGCCTAGGTTATACACACTGCTATACTTTCCTGAATACTCAGGCAACTCATGGCTGCCTGAACTAGCCTTACAACGTATTAAGAGATGACATCAGAGATGCAGTTTTCTTTTTGGGTTACCAGAGTAACCAGGTGCAGATGAGAAAAGATGAAATCGGCCATAAGCAATGCAACTAAGTCTCAGTGCTGGAGCAAGAACAGGTGACTAACTTTACGATTTAGAGAAGAAATATGTAATGCAGAATATATCAATAATATTCCATGTTTTCTTTGATTAAAATAAGGTACCTGAACTAGTTTTATATTTTTTTCTTTCAGTTATTATTTTTATTAATACCAAATAAATGTTTACTTTAATTGTTTTACCTATTCAAATTTCTATTTTGTACAATAAAATCAATAAAGTCCAGGAAAACTGAAATACTGTTTAGCTTCTCAGCGAAGTGACCCAAATGAAATATATGCATACCTTCATTGTCATGCTTGCAGCTTTTCCTGGAACCTAAACTGACTAGTCTGAAACTTTTCTTTAAAAAGTTGGTTATAGCTATAAAACATTGTCAAATAGACAAAGTACTGTAAAATCTCGGTTGTCAGATCTTTCTCTGATGCTTTTGTACAATTTTTGTATTTTACGTTTTCTGTTCCATAAATTCGGCTTAAAAAAAAATAGCATAAAAGTCATCCCAAGTTGTGCTTTTTCTTTGTATTTTTGCATTCTGTGCAAGCTGGGGTGTCGCCTCCCTCTCTTGAGCTGGAAATTACTTTTAAAGGCTTCCCTAGACTGGTATCCACTGGTTGGGACCTGGTCCTTTTGTCTGCCCTTATTCACACAAGGAGGTCAACTCTGACACATGGTAAGGTTTTTAATATTAGATAGTGTAGGACCGTCCCAATCAGAGTTACCTTGTCGATGGTGGGATGGCTTTTATGCTATTTTTGATCAAAAACAGTATTACTAAGAACCCTGTGTTATTTAAATACACTTCTGCCTTTTACTTATTTAGTTACAGCAGAGTTTTTGCTCATTTTGCTTCTTCCCTGTTGAAATGGCAGGCACCGCACTGAATAAGAATGGTGCCTCTGACTGCGGTGCCTCTTGTCCTCACTAGTTTCCATGTCATTGAGTGTTGTCCCTACACACAGTTTAATAGTTATAAGGGGGCGGTGCTTTAACATGGTTGCGGGCCAATCATTATGAGTGACTCACTATCCCTCCCCCCCCTTCATGTTAATGGACTATATAACGCTGGGTTATTTTCCTCTCCCCCTCCTTCCCTCATTTTCAGTGGGTCCCGGAGGTGCTTTTGTGCTGTCCGGATAGGAAGCATGGCAGACCCTCTTTTGGAGGCCCTGCGGTCTAGAATTGACAAAGAAGGTGAGCAGTGGTGGCTGTCCCTGGTTGCTGGACTCAATGCTCATCCCTCCAGCCCTGCGGGAGCACTTTTAGCGCAACCCCCAGCAGCAGACATTCTCCTCACAGCACCCACAGTCAAACCCTCTGACCTACAAGTAGTCACTCACCAGGCGACGACAGCAGTCGACGGGCGAGGAGGCAGGCGGTCCGCGCGGCGTTCCCGCCCTCCTGCACGCCTCAGGGAGAGCTCTCCTGTTCTGACAGGAAGATCACGACAGTGCCATGATAGGAGTAGATGCCCGCCCACAAAACTCCCGCCCTCACATCAGCTCTCAGCTATAGTAGCACAGCCCTGCAGCAGGAGTGATTCACCTCAGGCATCATTAACCCCTGCTGCCCTTCCCAGGCGGCCACAGCAGGTACCCTCGAGCCCTTGTAATACAGCTGTCATTACTGCTGTTCATTCTGAAGCCCCACATTCCAGCTCTGTGCCTGCTGTGATTGCTGTGGGGGGAAGTCATAGTGCACAGTCTTCAGGCTCCTCACGAGAGCAGATTAACCCTTTGCCTGTATCCACTAAAGATGTTGCCTCACAAGACTTACAAAAAAGTGTAACTCCTGTACATGATATAGTGTCAGCAGCTGGGGTCTTACAACACTTTTCTGCCCCTGCACAAGTTCCTCAGCATTATGAAGCTTTAACACCATCTGCCCCAATGTTATTTGACACTCAGCTTCATTCACAGCTTTTACCAACTGTTATTACTACCCCTATAGGTTCACAACCGCAGCATGACAGTACCTTAGTGACCCAGATCTTAGTGAAAGAAGACACAACAGGCGTAAGCGCCGTAGGTCGTACTCAGCATCTTCCTCGTCCCCTCATTCACGCCGTAGCCACCGTACGTCTGACCAGCATAGGAGGCGTTCGGTTCACTCACATAGGAGATCAAGTTCACGTAGATATGCTAATTCTCGGTCCTCGAGGCGACGCTCACCATCATCTTCATATGAGATGTCCAGCGAGTCTGCGAGTCCTGATAGAGAGATTGGACCTGCTCGGGTCAGAAGAGAGTCTCAGGCAGCATCAAGGGTTTACAGCCCGGTCGAGCAGTGTGCACCTCCCGGGGCTTCAAGCCAAGGTCTCAATTTTTCATCTTCGTCTGCTGGAGCCGGAGTTCCTCCATCTATGGGAGTCCCTCCTTCAGTTGTTGGTTCTGGTGAGTGTTCATTTTCAAGCGTTAATTATCCTGATAGTACTACTTTAATGGCCGTTTTTAAAGCAATGTTGGATCAAATTCCAAAAGTGAATTGTCGTGAAAAAGAGGATTTAAAAATTAAGTCACTAGCCAGTGTACATAAAGATGCTTTTTATTGTGGGGTTAGCGCTCTTGGTTCGCATGTAGATGATGAAACAAAAATTAAGATCTGGAAAAACTAATATTTCGATATTTGGTCTTTGATTTCAGTAGATCAGCACACAGTAGATAAAGAAAGATGACCAGTTGAGAGGGTTTTTGATAGGAGTAAGCAAAAAGTGGCAAAAACAATAAACAATTGGTTACAGGCTTTTGCAGTATTAGGGTGTATTATGGGGCAAAAGCACCCCGAACGCTGTTCTGAACTATTCATCTATCAAGATATGATTTACAATTCATATAGGGCATATGGTGGTACGGCCTGGTGGAGATATGATGAGGAGTTCAGGAGGCGTTTGGGTATTCAACCTGAATTAGGATGGGGGGTAAAAGCCACCCATGTTTGGCTCCGCCTTATGTTATCTCAGAAACAGCCCCCCTTTCCAACATCGACTGCTGGACACACATCAACAGGCACCAATTCAGTGGTCATACGCAGACCCGGAGCCTGTTGGCTTTTTAATGAAGGGCATTGCCGATTTTTCGGCTTGTGCAAGTTCAAGCATGAATGCTCTGCGTGCGGGGGGGCCCACCCCACCGCAAAGTGTACTCGTCCCGCAGGAAAATTACCATCCAAACCACAGCAAACCGATCGCAAGGACACCGGTGAGCGTAACCGCGATGGGCCCATGGCTAAATCGGTACCATAAAAAAGATGCAGCTGGGCAAATTCGTTTTGGTTTTACGTTTGGCTTTTTTATTCCGTTTAAACTCCAACGTACAATTTCTTTTTCCAAAAATTTGAAATCTGCAGCTTCCCATCCTGATGTTGTTAGAGAAAAAATTTCAAAAGAAGTATCATTGGGTAGAATGGCTGGGCCTTTTTCATCCCCGCCTTTTCCATATTTTAGGGTCTCTCCTTTGGGGGTTGTACCTAAAAAAGAACCAGGCACATTTCGAATGATTCACCACCTGTCTTATCCTAAAGGTGTCTCCGTTAATGATGGTATACTGCTGGAGGATTCTTCAGTAGCATATGCATCATTTGATAAAGCAGTAGTAATGGTCCGAGAGGCAGGCCCTAGAGCCTGGCTGGCAAAAGCGGATATCGACTCTGCTTTTCGGTTATTACCGGTTCATCCCGATTGTTTTCACCTGTTAGGCTGTCAAGTAGATGACCAGTATTACTATGATATGTGTCTCCCTATGGGATGTTCTATCTCATGCTATTATTTTGAGCTTTTTAGTTCCTTTTTGGATTGGGTAGTGCGTTACGAGACAAGCTGTAACGCTGTTACGCACTACCTGGACGATTTTCTTTTTGTGGGACCAGAGGATTCTGATCTATGTGCAATTTTAATTAACAAATTCAAAGAAGTAGCGAGTGACTTTGGTATACCGTTGTCTGCGGAAAAAACAATCGGTCCTGTTCAAAAGTTAACATTTTTGGGCATTGAGATTGACACAGTTTCCATGGTATTTAGATTGCCATCTGAAAAAATTCAAAAAATGTTGAGTTTAATTCAAGGTTTTAGCTCAGTTCGTAAGGTAACATTGCAACAAATGCAATCTTTGTTGGGTTTATTAGTTTTCGCCTGCAGAGTCATGCCGGTAGAGTTTTTTCTCGCCGGCTGTCTTTGGCTACCAGAGGTGTGTCAAACCCTAGTCATAGACTCCGTATTACCAAGAGTATGCAGGCAGACCTGGAAGTTTGGAAATCCTTCCTGCAGACGTACAATTGTCATACTTGCTTTATGCCAAAAGAGGTTTTTAGCCAGGATCTCCAGTTATTTACAAGCGCAGATGTTTCTTCCGGTTTTGTCGTGGTTTTTGGTGATCAATGGTGTAAAGAAAACTGGCCTACATCTTGGCGAACTCTAGGTATTTGCCAGGATCCTGCCTTCTGTGAAGTGTTTGCAATCGTTCTATCTGTCGACCTTTGACTAGTTTAGCTAATAAGAAGATTGTTTTTCAAACTTCACACCCAAAAACCGCACTTTACATAAATTTTATGTCTTGCACGTCCCTTCCAATCTTATGTCTGCTTCGTCTTGCATTGTTATGCCTCAAATATAACATATGGCCTCGGGCTCAACAACTTTTAGTCTCTGATAACAGATTGTCTGACATGCTACCACATTTTGATTGGCAGGTTTTCAAGAACAGTTTTCCCAGCGCTCAACCGGTGGGCTTGCCTTGCCCCCTTTCTCTTTGGGAAACAGTGGCGAACAGTTGATGCCTCTGGTCCGTTCTTCAGTTGTCCCATCAACATGGCAGTCTTACGGTAAGGCATGGGAAGAATGGTGTTCATTGATACGTGGGAGGCCGGTACACTTGTCTGATCAATACAGATTACAAGTTACGATCGAATTCATTAGTCAACTTTTAGACAAGGGTATATCTGGATCATCGGCGCAGCAATGTTTATCTGGTTTAGCTTTTTATTTTCAGTTGTTAGGTTGGGTTGATGTTACTAAAACATTTCTTATCAGACAGGCGTTGAAAGGGTGGAAGCGGGCGCAACCAAGTCGTGAATGTAGGCGCCCCATTTCCTTATCTCTCCTTCATACCATTATATGTTCAACTAATGAGATATGTTCTTCTCATTTCGAGTCATTATTATTATCTGCTGCATTTGGTTTAGCCTTTTTTGGAGCTCTTCGCATCAGTGAGCTCGTTCCTCAGTCTAAGAGTAGTTTGGAGGGAGGTTTATTGTGTGACGACGTGGTCCTAGTTAAAGACTCATTACGCCTTCGCCTCCGCAAGTCTAAGACAGACCCAGCAGGCAGAGGTACTTGGCTTTTGTTGCATCGCTATTCTGGGCAAGTTTGCCCTGTTCTTTTAATTAACGCCTATTTAGAGGTCAGACGTTTCGGTAGGTTTTTCCTTGTTCATTTAGATGGTTCGCCGTTGACTAGGTATCAATTTCAAGCATTATTCGGCAAGTGTTTAACAGCATCTGGGGTACCAGTTCGTGACTATGGTACCCACTCATTTCGAATTGGAGCTGCGACAGAGGCGGCTAAAGCAGGTTTGCCCGATTCAGAGGTACAAAGGATCGGCAGATGGCGATCAGCTTGTTTTTCAAGGTATATTTGTCCTGATCTATTAATTTAATCTTGTCATCTTCATTCCAGGTTTGGGCAGTCCAACTGTGTGGCTGTTAGGCCACTCCTACATATTTTGGGCTGGTCAAAGGGCTGAATTCCGCCCAGGCGGTAGGAACCTAGGCTTTCGAGGCCTGAATTTTTCTTGGCGGGGGATAAAAGGCTTACAGTGGCCGCAAGTTTTGCCTGAAATAGTGGACATCTCCAAAGAAGCCAGGAGTCCGGTAGTTCTTGTTTTACACGCCGGCGGTAATGACTTGTGTTCTTACAAAATTGCGGAGTTAATAACAATAATGAAGTCAGATATAGCCCGTTTTCACAGCTTCTTTCAAGAACTTATATTTGTTTGGTCGGAAATAGTTCCTCGGTCGGTCTGGCATGGTGCCAGAGACGGCATGGCTATAGAGCGCACCAGGAGAACAATAAATGCCCGGATTTCAAAATTTGTTCGGGAAAGGTTTGGTGTTGTTATAAGATATAAGCAATTAGAAGGGGATAACAGAGCACTGTTAAGGCAAGATGGTGTACATCTTACAGATATTGGCCTAGATATCTTTTTATCAGGGCTACAAGATGGAATTGAGCAGGCTCTTTTGTTGATGGGTGGGGGTCGGAGTCCTGTGTAAGGACACATGATCCTTCCGTGGCGGGATTTAAAGAAAGGACACATGGGTACGGCTCGTCGGCTGACGTGCCTGTGAATTGACAACAGGGCATTTGGCGGCGAGCGTGGTTAATTAATTTTATGTGCCTTTCTAAGTGGTTAAAAAATATGTTGACAGTTATAAGAAATGAATTAATAAAAGCTGTGACCGACCTTCACCCATCAATTATAGTGTTCTTGTCTTATTTGTATATTTTAAGGGTTATGTGTGGAGGGATCATGGTTATGCTGGGTGGGGTCTCCGCAGTCTGGCAGGCACCGCACTGAATAAGAATGGTGCCTCTGACTGCGGTGCTTCTTGTCCTCACTAGTTTCCATGTCATTGAGTGTTGTCCCTACACACAGTTTAATAGTTATAAGGGGGCGGTGCTTTAACATGGTTGCGGGCCAATCATTATGAGTGACTCACTATCCCTCCCCCCCTTCATGTTAATGGGCTATATAATGCTGGGTTATTTTCCTCTCCCCCTCCTTCCCTCATTTTCAGTGGGTCCCGGAGGTGCTTTTCCCACCCTCCCTCCCCTTTTTTAATGTTTGTTTTGTAACATTGGTATTTTATTTATTTTAGATGCAAGTCACAGCGGGATTTAAAGAAAGGACACATGGGTACGGCTCGTCGGCTGACGTGCCTGTGAATTGACAACAGGGCATTTGGCGGCGAGCGTGGTTAATTAATTTTATGTGCCTTTCTAAGTGGTTAAAAAATATGTTGACAGTTATAAGAAATGAATTAATAAAAGCTGTGACCGACCTTCACCCATCAATTATAGTGTTCTTGTCTTATTTGTATGTTTTAAGGGTTATGTGTGGAGGGATCATGGTTATGCTGGGTGGGGTCTCCGCAGTCAAGCTTACCGCGAAACGCGCGTCCAGGGCATTCAGGTGGAGTGTGGTTGGGTTCCCTTTGACTCATGGGTAAGTACACATGATTAACAGCATCTGTATATATTGCATGA
Organism: Ranitomeya variabilis; assembly: GCF_051348905.1. NCBI lineage: Eukaryota > Metazoa > Chordata > Amphibia > Anura > Dendrobatidae > Ranitomeya > Ranitomeya variabilis. The sequence continues at coordinate 693,406,780 of NC_135233.1, read as the reverse complement.
CTATTGGTGTAGGAATGGCTTGACATACTAATGATGTTTGGTGGTGACTGCTCGCCATTCCTGTGATTTGCTGATATAGCTTTACACTATGTGCACTATTTAGGGGTGATGCCCTGTCTCACCACATTTTCACCTGATGTACCATCATATCCTTCTTGTGTCATCTGTCCTGTTTTGGTATATCTTGCATACAGCAGATATACACATATGTTTGTGATTTAATTATTGATTAATAAACTTTAACTGTTTTCTAATTATGCTGCTTTGGACTGTTTTACTCCATTTTCTTGTGTGGCGTCATTTTGCTTCTTGTAGATTTTGTATGTTTTGTGGCCAATGTGAACATGCGTTATATGCTGCATGTATACCAACTTAAACTAAGCTCAATTTTTGTGTTTTTTCTTTGCATTTTTTGCATTCTGTGCAAGCCAGGGTGTGGCCTCCCTCTCCTGAGCTGGAAATTACATTTAAAGGTTTCTCCAGACTGGTGTTTAGTTACAGCAGGGTTTTGTTCATTTTTTCTTGTAGGTTTTGTATGCTTTATGGCCACAAAACCATACACATGGTAAGGTTTTTAATATTTGACAGCATAGGACCATCCCGATCAGGGTCACCTTGTTGACGGTGGGATGGCTTTTATACTATTTTTGATCAAAAACAATATTACTAAGTTCTCTGTGTTATCTAAATGCACTTTTGCTTTTTACATATTTAGCTACAGCAGTGTTTTTGCTCATTTTGTTTCTTGTAGGTTTTGTATGTTTTATGGCCAATGTGAACATGTGTCTATGTGTGCATGCATACCTACTCAATCCAAGGTTAATTTTTGTGTTTTAACTTGTTAACTTGACAGTACCTAAGTTGTGTTTGACTCCATCCATAGCCAAATTGAACAAGTGATATGCAGTTTTTCCAACAGCTGTTTTTGAAAACCTGAAAACATGCTCAGAACACTAAACAAGTGAAGAACAAAATGATTTTATAATACAAAAGAATAGGAAGAGTATTAATGTATTTTTTAATGAGTTTTCAGTGTTTTTTTTCCATGGACACTCTACAAAAACTCCATTTGTAAATATTCTAATATATCAATGTTGTATAAACAAATCCTATTTTCTTTTTACATTTCAGATAACTTCCCTGTGGTAAATGAGTTTTCATTTCTAACTATATTTTAAATTTGTAGACAAATTAAAAACAGAAAATCTTAGCGACACAGGTTAAATTATATGGCACAGACTTTTTACTGGAATGCAATTTATTAATTTGATCCTACCTGCCCTTTAAATTTGTTGGCATTTTTGACCCAGTAGAGGCACATCTGATAGAAATGGTTAGAGTCCCTCTAGAGAAAGGTTGCCTTGTCATGACTGGTGGGAACAAACAATTTGGCTAATTTGCTTGCTAAATACTTTCACTTTATCAGTATTTTAACTAATTTAATCAATCAAATTGGTATGACATGACTGGGCCTGAAGTGTCAACTATATTATACAGTCAGCACACACAACTGACCCCGCAAGCACAGCCCCTAAACCTGCACTATCACATGGCTTAAGGACCCTAATCACCTAATTCTCCTTACTGAATCATTAGGAGTTTAATTGAAACATGGTCAAGCATGTATCGTTCTGCTCCATTAAATGTCTAAAGAACTGAAGAATACAGCCAAGAACAGTAGTATATGGAAATAACAACATATTCATTGAGCTTGCACATATGCAAATCACAAAAGCATAGAAATGTGTAGGTACAAAATAAATATATACATAATGCAATGGTGGATTTTTAGTTGTGACTGAAATGTTCCCATGGTGCACAAAAAAACTCTTGTCCAATCCGAATATTGAGAACTTTGCCATATAAAGAAGACTTGGAGATTGAGCACTTATGTCTTTTACTGCTAAATACACAATGTATAACTAAGTGCTGAGCGAGCATGCAACTTAAAAAGAGCCTGTCACCAGGTGAAAAGTGGCCAGTTTTTGCTCTTATTTTTTCCCGCTGTTCCACAGAGTATGCTGTTATTTGTTTTTCTTCAATCTGCCATATGGTTCCAGAATAAACTGTCCTTTTTAGTTTGTGCTACTTTTTACAGTCTTTACCAAATGAATGGTGCTGACCGTATTTTCTGCAGATGTGTTTACGCTGCTCTGTATTATTACCTTGTGCGCAACAGGATTTAAAAAAATGCATGCACGAAAGCAAAATGAGACCAAAAACTGGCCACTATTTTCCTACTGACAGGTCCTATTTAAGTCGTCTTTAAGTTTCCCCTTGTTGAGCAAAAAAAAAAAAAAAAGTAAAAATAATATGGATTATTTTACCTCAAAGTTTTGTGTAAAGTTTTGAAATGTCACATTGAAGAAAAAAGGAAAGAATTGCAAAGTAACCGCCATCAACCCAGTCACAAAGCAAAACCTAACATGTGAACACGTAGATTTGTCAAAGCGCTTTCATCTCAAAGCTGTCATTAAACACATTGAAAAATTACAAAATTGATGGCGCTGGGGAGGAGCCATATGGGGACACGGCTTAGCTACACACACCTGACAAATTCAATAAAAGTGCTGAGTGCTGACGTCTCTGATGCATTTCTGGTGAGGCTCAGGGAAGCATTGTACTCAAGGTGAGTCCTTCACGAACACCAGCCTGCACAATGTCAGTCTGAACGAATCGGATCCTTAACCTTTTTAAGCACCAAAATCATCTACTTGTCTACATAAGTCCATGAGTTGTCTTTGGTTGCCATTCTTCATATATTATATACCGTAGCTATACATTTTTTAGAGAAACCTTTCACCATGACAGTAGCCAACACTCTGAAGCATACGGCCAGATCATTGCTTTTTCGGGCATTCCTTTTTTACATAGGAAGTGACAAGTTATCTATTAAAATTGAACCAGCGGTGCCCCCGTATGGTGTGCAGTGGGGGAGCTTACATTATGTTTATTGGTATTTGTGATAGGAATTAAGTCCATAGCTAGAATCTAAGAGTTCAGTGCCGCTAGGTATTGTTATTCTGCTCACGCTCACGTCACATTTTATGACATATTGCCTGTTATGGAGACTACATCTCCTGTCCTTCTCTCGTTGGATTATGTATATACCATACTAAAAACTAATCCGTGACATTTTCTGCAATCTCTATGTGACATATAATAAGGAGAGCAAAGCGTTCCTTTAGCAGGGAGGTTTAGCTCGAAGATCTGTCTCTATTTCAGTATATCCCATCAACATGTATTTGACGTTTGAGAACATTTTGTGCATTCTGCATCGGTCGGGAAAACCGCCGGTTTATAGTCTCTTCATCTTGGAGTCAGAAACATTGCAGTTAGCCGGAATACCTTTTGTGACAGTAAATATTGTTGCTATATTCGGGAAATGACAGCGAGTAACACCATATAGATTATCCCCAAGGATTTATCTAAGTGTTTACACATTAACGGAGTAATCCTTCGCTTCAGATTGATTCCATTTCTGCCTGATCCTAAATTGCAGACTTCCACTAAGCAACTATTTCTTAAATATAGAAAAAAATTGAAATGAACTAGAAAAATCAATGTGAGAACAAATAAACTTAGAAAATCTATTGTTTTTGTACAAGTAATTTAACATAACACAACTATGTTGGCAAAGTTAAATTAAAATATTCTGCAAATTTTTACCGTCAGGTTTTAGTTCTATTAAATAGCAGGAAAATCAAAACTGTAACAAAACTATATAGATATAACATGTAAAAAACAGTAGAATAGAACATTGAAGGTGCTCATACACTTTAAACAAATCATGTCTGAACTCTGCAAGTTAGCACGACAATTTAAAGCTACGTTCTCACCATACTGTGTTCTCTGCTGAGCACTGTGTTCTCTGCTGAGCACTGTGTTCTCTGCTGAGCACTGGGTTCTCTGCTGAGCACTGGGTTCTCTGCTGAGCACTGGGTTCTCTGCTGAGCACTGGGTTCTCTGCTGAGCACTGTGTTGTAGTTTGACAGAATCCCCCAAAACAGGATTCTTATGGAAGCCCGAACAAAGCCATTCATTATTATGAAGCCAAAAGAAACACTTTGGACCCTGTCTGGCCTCCGTCCTGGCAGTATTCATCTTTTTCAAGTATGCACAAATATATGGCAGACAGACCCCTGATGCAGTGTTCATCAGAGAGCACTGTATGTGTGAATGAAGCCTTATGAGTAGGCAACATCCAGTTCTCACAATGGCCTATCGCCTTTTTGAAATAAACATGCCCCAACGGCTGAGCCTGCACTACACATAGGGGTTCGCTCACACAGGCGTATGTTGTCTCTTGTGAGAGAATCGGGCTAATTATGCTAATGATACTGGTCTCGAACTTGGTCATATTTTGAGCCAAGTGTCATCTGAGTGTGATTCAAGTCACTCGCATAAGAGAATTGCATCACAGGTGCGGATTGTGACACTAGTCACAACCCACGGCTAGATTTTGACGCTAGTTACAACCCATGGCTAGGCCGTGAATCAGCGCAGTCAGACGTTCTGGGGTCAATACCAAAAGAGCACGTAGTAAACCAAGGGAAAATACAAAGTCGTAATTCAGGTCACATGCGAAGGGTCAGAATACTAGAGAAATAGCAGATAAGCAAAGGGGCAATAACAAACTGGTAGTCTGAACACAGTCTAAAGGTCAGCAGCGGAATAGCAGATGCAAAGAGGCACTAACAAACGGGTAGTCTGAACACGGTCCAAACGTCAGCAGCAATGTGGTCCAAACGACTGACAGCTCGCCTAAATAGTAGGGCAATTACCACGAACATGGAGCACCTGTGGAAATATCTGCACCTTCCAGTCAGATAGGTCAACCGAGCTGTCAATCAAAGCACAGACAGCTCAGCACGCCCCAGCACAGGATAGGATTACAGAACTGTCCATCACAAAGTCCCAGACACTCTGAGCAGAGGAATCGTGACACGGATAAGATGGAGAACTTAGTTTTTAGTCCAATGTTTCACATGTACCCATAGACTTGTATGAATGAGTGCAATCCAAATATTGGAGTCTCGGCATGAGAATTGGCATGAGAAAATGATCGCAGATCTGCACTGCCCCATAGTATAACATTGGGCTGAGTTCTATCCGATAAAACATCAGACAGCACTTGGCTGTGTTATATGCTTGTGTGAGAGAGCCCTATCTGAGGGAGTTGGTAGGAAACGCTGACAGCTGGACAAGATCTCTTGTTTTATGTCATTTAGAATATATTAGGCCATCAGTTATCTGCTTGTTTCTCAATATGTTGCATCTGGGGACAGTCATAATACAGATTTAATCATCAGTGGATCCCCATGAAATTGCAGGATAAATTGATATTTACATCAGAAAAAATGTAAAACCTGTCCATTTATAATGACCATGGACAAGATAAAGATCCCCAACTCACATCAGGACTACAAGATACCAGGTACTTTCAGCTGCGTCACTTCTAATGTGGTGTACCTAATCATTTGTACTAAATGTCCAACTGGGGGTCTGTATGTGGGGGAGAGAGGGCAGAAACTGAGAACAAGAATGAATTCTCACCGCCATACAATAAGAGAAAAAAGAATGGATCTACCTGTTGCCACATTTTTGTCTCCCAAATCATAGCATTATGGACATGAAATTACTTGTGTTAAAAGGTAACTTTAAAACTCAGAGAGACAGAAGAGTCTGGGAATATAAACTGATGATGACCTTTGACTGTCTTAGTGGTGGAATAAATGTGTCGCATGGATTTATGTCTTTTTACATCAACTAAGGAACTTGCCCCTCAGACTATGAGGGGTCATCACTAGGGTTGAGCGAAACGGATCGGTCATTTTCATAAGTCGCCGACTTTTGGCAAAGTCGGGTTTCATGAAACCCGACCCGATCCCAGCGTGGGATCGGCCATGCGGTACACGATCTTCGCGCCAAAGTCGCGTTTCATACGACGCTTAAAGCGCCATTTTTCAGCCAATGAAGGTGCACGCAGAGTGTGGGCAGCGTGATGACATAGGTCCTGGTCCCCACCATCTTAGAGAAGGGCATGGCAGTGATTGGCTTGCTTTCTGCGGCGTCACAGGGGCTATAAAGGGGCGTTCCCGCCGACCGCCATCTTACTGCTGCTGATCTGAGCGTAGGGAGAGGATGCTGTCGCTTCGTCAGAAGCAGGGATAGCGTTAGGCAGGGTAAATTGACCCCAAAACCGCTTGTGCTGTAGCGATTTCCACTGTCCAACACCACCTTTTCTTTGCAGGGACAGTGGAGGCTAGATTTCTCTTCATCATCTCTGTAGGTTATAAGGCTCCCTGATAGCTGCGTTGCTGTGTGTACGCCGCTGTGCAAAGCAACTGCTTTTTTCAAAGCACAAATCCTGTCGCTCCTTCCTTTCTGCACAGCTATCTTGTTTGTTTGTCCACACTTTTGACTTTTGTGTGCAGCACTCCTTTTTATTGCTGCCTGCCACACTTTTCTGAGATTACTGTAGGGAGATAGTAATTGTAGTACTTTTTTTTTTGTTTTGTTATATCTCTTCAAGCCACTTTCTGCCACAGAAAACCTACTGTATAACAGTGTGCCTGATTTCTTCCTAATTCTCCCATAAAAAAAAAAAAGTGGGAGATTAAGACTGGCAAATCTGCATTAGTGTCAGTCCTGTGTGTGGCTTCTGTCTTTTTTTTCTGGCACAGAAAACCTACTGTATAACAGTGTGCCTGATTTCTTCCTAATTCTCCCATAAAAAAAAAAAAAAAGTGGGAGATTAAGACTGGCAAATCTGCATTAGTGCCAGTCCTGTGTGTGGCATCTGTCTTTTTTTTCTGCCACAGAAAACCTACTGTATAACAGTGTGCCTGATTTCTTCCTAATTCTCCCATAAAACAAAAAAAAAGTGGGAGATTAAGACTGGCAAATCTGCATTAGTGCCAGTCCTGTGTGTGGCTTCTGTCTTTTTTTTCTGCCACAGAAAACCTACTGTATAACAGTGTGCCTGATTTCTTCCTAATTCTCCCATAAAACAAAAAAAAAGTGGGAGATTAAGACTGGCAAATCTGCAGTAGTGCCAGTCCTGTGTGTGGCATCTGTCTTTTTTTTCTGCCACAGAAAACCTACTGTGTAGCAGTGGGCCTGATTTCTTCACAATTCTCCCATAAAACAAAAAAAAAGTGGGAGATTAAGACTGGCAAATCTGCATTAGTGCCAGTCCTGTGTGTGGCTTCTGTCTTTTTTTTCTGCCACAGAAAACCTACTGTATAACAGTGTGCCTGATTTCTTTCTAATTCTCCCATAAAACAAAAAAAAAAGTGGGAGATTAAGACTGGCAAATCTGCATTAGTGCCAGTCCTGTGTGTGGCATCTGTCTTTTTTTTCTGCCACAGAAAACCTACTGTATAACAGTGTGCCTGATTTCTTCCTAATTCTCCCATAAAACAAAAAAAAAATTGGGAGATTAAGACTGGCAAATCTGCATTAGTGCCAGTCCTGTGTGTGGCATCTGTCTTTTTTTTTCTGCCACAGAAAACCTACTGTGTAGCAGTGGGCCTGATTTCTTCACAATTCTCCCATAAAACAAAAAAAAAGTGGGAGATTAAGACTGGCAAATCTGCATTAGTGCCAGTCCTGTGTGTGGCATCTGTCTTTTTTTCTGCCACAGAAAACCTACTGTGTAGCAGTGGGCCTGATTTCTTCACAATTCTCCCAGAAAAAAAAATAAAAGTGGGAGATTAAGATTGGCAAATCTGCATTAGTGCCAGTCCTGTGTGTGGCATTTATTTATTTTTTTTCTGCCACAGAAAACCTACTGTGTAACAGTGGGCCAGATTAAATCACTTGTCTCACATATCCCCCCAAAAAATTAAAATAAAGGGAGAATAATCTTGCCAAACCTGTGCATCTGTGCGAGTGCTGTCTGTGGTATCTGTCAGTCATTTTGTGCCACAGGAACTATACCGTGATATAGTGGGCCTGATTCAATCCCTTGTCTCCCATATCAAAAAAAAGAGGGACATTTCTATTGCCAGTGTGTGCATCTGCGTCAGTCCGGCTAGTGCCATATCTGCCAGCCTCTTTCTGCTAATCCAACTGTGTATTGTGCAATACAGTGGGCCTGATTTTTCCCTGCATTCTCCCACACATAAAGAGAGACATTTCTATTGCCAGTGATTTTATCTGCGTCACTCCTGTTAGTGCCATATCTGCCAGCCTCTTTCTGCTAATCAAACTGTGTTGTTGTGTAATGCAGTGGGCCTGATTTTTCCCTGCATTCTCCCACACATAAAGAGGGACATTTCTATTGCCAGTGTTTTTATCTGCGTCACTCCTGTTAGTGCCATATCTGCCAGCCTCTTTCTGCTAATCAAACTGTGTAGCGTAATACAGTGGGCCTGATTTTTCCCAGCATTCTCCCACACATAAAGAGGGACATTTCTATTGCCAGTGTTTTTATCTGCGTCAATCCTGTTAGTGCCATATCTGCCAGCCTCTTTCTGCTAATCAAACTGTGTTGTTGTGTAATACAGTGGGCCTGATTTTTCCCTGCATTCTCCCACACATAAAGAGGGACATTTCTATTGCCAGTGTTTTTATCTGCGTCAATCCTGTTAGTGCCATATCTGCCAGCCTCTTTCTGCTAATCAAACTGTGTTGTTGTGTAATACAGTGGGCCTGATTTTTCCCTGCATTCTCCCACACATAAAGAGAGACATTTCTATTGCCAGTGATTTTATCTGTGTCACTCCTGTTAGTGCCATATCTGCCAGCCTCTTTCTGCTAATCAAACTGTGTTGTTGTGTAATACAGTGGGCCTGATTTTTCCCTGCATTCTCCCACACATAAAGAGGGACATTTCTATTGCCAGTGTTTTTATCTGCGTCACTCCTGTTAGTGCCATATCTGCCAGCCTCTTTCTGCTAATCAAACTGTGTAGCGTAATACAGTGGGCCTGATTTTTCCCAGCATTCTCCCACACATAAAGAGGGACATTTCTATTGCCAGTGTTTTTATCTGCGTCAATCCTGTTAGTGCCATATCTGCCAGCCTCTTTCTGCTAATCAAACTGTGTTGTTGTGTAATACAGTGGGCCTGATTTTTCCCTGCATTCTCCCACACATAAAGAGGGACATTTCTATTGCCAGTGTTTTTATCTGCGTCAATCCTGTTAGTGCCATATCTGCCAGCCTCTTTCTGCTAATCAAACTGTGTTGTTGTGTAATACAGTGGGCCTGATTTTTCCCTGCATTCTCCCACACATAAAGAGAGACATTTCTATTGCCAGTGATTTTATCTGTGTCACTCCTGTTAGTGCCATATCTGCCAGCCTCTTTCTGCTAATCAAACTGTGTTGTTGTGTAATACAGTGGGCCTGATTTTTCCCTGCATTCTCCCACACATAAAGAGGGACATTTCTATTGCCAGTGTTTTTATCTGCGTCACTCCTGTTAGTGCCATATCTGCCAGCCTCTTTCTGCTAATCAAACTGTGTAGCGTAATACAGTGGGCCTGATTTTTCCCAGCATTCTCCCACACATAAAGAGGGACATTTCTATTGCCAGTGTTTTTATCTGCGTCAATCCTGTTAGTGCCATATCTGCCAGCCTCTTTCTGCTAATCAAACTCTGTTGTTGTGTAATACAGTGGGCCTGATTTTTCCCTGCATTCTCCCACACATAAAGAGGGACATTTCTATTGCCAGTGTTTTTATCTGCGTCACTCCTGTTAGTGCCATATCTGCCAGCCTCTTTCTGCTAATCAAACTGTGTTGTGTAATACAGTGGGCCTGATTTTTCCCAGCATTCTCCCACACATAAAGAGGGACATTTCTATTGCCAGTGTTTTTATCTGCGTCAATCCTGTTAGTGCCATATCTGCCAGCCTCTTTCTGCTAATCAAACTGTGTTGTTGTGTAATACAGTGGGCCTGATTTTTCCCTGCATTCTCCCACGCATAAAAAAGGGAGATTTACATTCCCAACAAGTTCATGCACACCTTGTACCTGGTTTTACAGGACCACATAATGGTTGTTAGTTTGGTAACATTTTTCCAAGAATGAGGAAGTCTGGTGGAAGAGGTCGTGGCCGTGGGCGGTCACTGGCAGCTGGTAACGATGGTAGTGGTGGTGGTCGTGGAGCATCAGGTGGTCGTGGGAAAAGCAGTATAGCCCTAAGTCTCGAGTTGTTGAGCCAGCGTCATCGTCTGGCTGCACAAGGCCTCAAAGGCTCCCTTTTCTGGGAGTAGGAAAACCGCTTTTGAAGCCGGAGCAGCAGGAACAAGTATTGGCTTTCATTGCTGACTCTGCCTCTAGCTCTTTCGCCTCCTCCTCGGAAAGTGCCAAATGTCAGAGCAGTGTGTCGTCAGTGGATGCTCCCGGTCAGGAACAAGTCTCTTCCTTGTGTCCTTCACCCAGAACAACAGTGAAGGCTGTGTCAGGCGACACAACTGGTTACTAGGGTTGAGCGACTTTCATTTTTTAAAGATCGAGTCGAGTTTTGTGAAACCCGACTTTGTCCAGAGTCGAGTCGAGGGCAGTCGGCCGATTATCGCTAAAAGTCGGGGATCGACCGAAACACGAAACCCAATGCAAGTCAATGGGGAAGCATAGTCGGCAGTGAGTGGAGGCCAGGAAAACACCTACAGTGCCCATTTTAATGCCAAAAACATCCATTCTTGTTTCTGAAGCTTGTCAATCTTAATTAACTTTATAATAATAGTTGTTCATTGGAACTTGGGGGTCATTTGGCAAAAGTTGTGGGGGGTAGGGCTGGTTCAAGGTTTTAGTGGGCCCAGGAATCGTGGACTACGTCACGGCGGTGGAGCAGGGAGAGGTAAGTATTTCAACATTGCAAGTGCTGTGATCCTGAGCAAGCAGGGGGGGCCCACTCATTCGCATTGGCACTGGCACAGGGCCCCTCAAAGTACAGCGGTGTGTTTGCACGGGGCGCCTCCCACCAGCAGCGACACTTTTGCGTACTCTGAGGGGCCCTGTGCCAGTGACGTCGCCAACGAGTATGCCCCCCCCACCTGATGAAGGAACCTGCACTTTCATCTGCACCTTCCTCTTTGTCCCTGGGTAAGGTGGTATAACATGCGGGAAGGGGAACCTTACTTTCAGCAGGGTCAGATTCTGGCTGTGTAGAGTGCAAGGGGAATGTAGTGGTCTAGGTCAATGGGCAGGATGAGGAGGAAACAGATATAGGGCCAAAGAATAAAGTAGGCTAAATGCAGTTCAAAATTGGTAATAGGACTAAACAGGCGGCATTGCTTTGTTCAGTGGAGTAGCAAACCCAGGAGCAGCAGACACTGTTTTAAGGGCCCAAACACACTAATAGGCCAAATGCAGTTTAATATCTGATACTTTAGGCCAAAAGCCTAAAGACTGAAGCTCAGCTTTATACAGTGGAGGACAACACCAGGGAGGGGCAGACACCGTTAGTAGGCTGTAACCACCAAGTTTTTAAAAAAACAGCACTTAATGAGAGCCAGAAGGTTGAAGCTCAGTTTTATTCAGTTGAGGACAAACACCAGGGAGGGGCAGACACCGTTAGTAGGCCGTAACCAAAGTTGAAGGCCAAATGCATTTTAATATCTGATACTATAGGCCGAAAGCCAGAAGGTGGAAGCTCAGCTTTATTCAGTTGAGGGCAAACACCAGGGAGGGGCAGACACCGTTAGTAGGCTGTAACCACCAAGTTTTTTAAAAAACAGCACTTAATGAGAGCCAGAAGGTTGAAGCTCAGCTTTATTCAGTTGAGGTCAACACCAGGGAGCAGCAAACAGAGGTATTATGCCCCAACCAGCACTTAAAAAAAAAAAAAATTAGAGCCAGAAGGTTGAAGCTCAGCTTTATACAGTGGAGAACAACACCAGGGAGCGGCAGACACCGTTAGTAGGCCGTAACCAAAGTTGAAGGCCAAATGCATTTTAATATCTGATACTATAGGCCGAAAGCCAGAAGGTGGAAGCTCAGCTTTATTCAGTTGAGGGCAAACACCAGGGAGGGGCAGACACCGTTAGTAGGCTGTAACCACCAAGTTTTTTAAAAAACAGCACTTAATGAGAGTCAGAAGGTTGAAGCTCAGCTTTATTCAGTTGGAGACAAACACCAGGGAGGGGCAGACACCGTTAGTAGGCCGTAACCAAAGTTGAAGGCCAAATGCAGTTTAATATCTGATACTATAGGCCGAAAGCCAGAAGGTGGAAGCTCAGCTTTATTCAGTTGAGGGCAAACACCAGGGAGCGGCAGACACCGATAGTAGGCCGTAACCAAAGTTGAAGGCCAAATGCAGTTTAATATCTGATACTATAGGCCGAAAGCCAGAAGGTGGAAGCTCAGCTTTATTCAGTTGAGGGCAAACACCAGGGAGGGGCAGACACCGTTAGTAGGCCGTAACCACCAAGTTTTTAAAAAACAGCACATAATGAGAGCCAGAAGGTTGAAGCTCAGCTTTATTCAATTGAGGTCAACACCAGGGAGCAGCAAACAGAGGTATTATGCCCCAACCAGCACTTAAAAAAAAAAAAAAAAATTAGAGCCAGAAGGTTGAAGCTCAGCTTTATACAGTGGAGAACAACACCAGGGAGCGGCAGACACCGTTAGTAGGCCGTAACCAAAGTTGAAGGCCAAATGCATTTTAATATCTGATACTATAGGCCGAAAGCCAGAAGGTGGAAGCTCAGCTTTATTCAGTTGAGGGCAAACACCAGGGAGGGGCAGACACCGTTAGTAGGCTGTAACCACCAAGTTTTTTAAAAAACAGCACTTAATGAGAGTCAGAAGGTTGAAGCTCAGCTTTATTCAGTTGAGGACAAACACCAGGGAGGGGCAGACACCGTTAGTAGGCCGTAACCAAAGTTGAAGGCCACATGCAGTTTAATATCTGATACTATAGGCCGAAAGCCAGAAGGTGGAAGCTCAGCTTTATTCAGTTGAGGGCAAACACCAGGGAGCGGCAGACACCGATAGTAGGCCGTAACCAAAGTTGAAGGCCAAATGCAGTTTAATATCTGATACTATAGGCCGAAAGCCAGAAGGTGGAAGCTCAGCTTTATTCAGTTGAGGGCAAACACCAGGGAGCGGCAGACACCGTTAGTAGGCCGTAACCAAAGTTGAAGGCCAAATGCAGTTTAATATCTGATACTATAGGCCGAAAGCCAGAAGGTGGAAGCTCAGCTTTATTCAGTTGAGGGCAAACACCAGGGAGGGGCAGACACCGTTAGTAGGCCGTAACCACCAAGTTTTTAAAAAACAGCACATAATGAGAGCCAGAAGGTTGAAGCTCAGCTTTATTCAATTGAGGTCAACACCAGGGAGCAGCAAACAGAGGTATTATGCCCCAACCAGCACTTAAAAAAAAAAAAAAAAATAGAGCCAGAAGGTTGAAGCTCAGCTTTATACAGTGGAGAACAACACCAGGGAGCGGCAGACACCGTTAGTAGGCCGTAACCAAAGTTGAAGGCCAAATGCAGTTTAATTTCTGATACTATAGGCCGAAAGCCAGAAGGTTGAAGCTCCGATTTAGACAGTGGAGGACAATTTGAATTAGGGACTGCAGACAGACTTAGTAGGCTGTCCCCTGTGGACCATGCATCCACCACATTAACCCATTGCGCCGTAATGGACACGTAATCTTCCGTGGCCATGCCTACAGGTCCATGCGTCTGTTGTCAGGTGCACCTTTGTACTCACAGATTGCCAGAGTGCATGGACAATGCGGTCTTTTACATGCTGGTGGAGGGTTGGGATGGCTTTTCTCGCAAAAGAAGTGTCGACTGGTTAGCTTGTAGCGTGGTACAGCGTAGTCCATCATGGCCTTATTAATAGTAAATAAAATATATAACTAGGCTCAATGAACTTTTAAATAGGTTCCAGGGGTACACGGGCAGCATTGGTGTGGTCAGTGGAGGAGTATTGCAAGTAGGGGCCGCAGACAGGCTATCAAAGGCCTAAAATAACAAACAATAGGCTCATGGCAGTTTTAAATCGGTTACATGGATACACAGGCAGGCACTCCAGGCAGCATTGTGGTCAGTGGAGGAGTATTGCAAGTAGGGGCCGCAGACAGGCTATCAAAGGCCTAAAATAACAAACAATAGGCTCATGGCAGTTTTAAATCGGTTACATGGATACACAGGCAGGCACTCCAGGCAGCATTGTTGTCAGTGGAGGAGTATTGCAAGTAGGGGCCGCAGACAGGCTATCAAAGGCCTAAAATAACAAACAATAGGCTCATGGCAGTTTTAAATCGGTTACATGGATACACAGGCAGGCACTCCAGGCAGCATTGTGGTCAGTGGAGGAGTATTGCAAGTAGGGGCCGCAGACAGGCTATCAAAGGCCTAAAATAACAAACAATAGGCTCATGGCAGTTTTAAATCGGTTACATGGATATACAGGCAGGCACTCCAGGCAGCATTGTGGTCAGTGGAGGAGTATTGCAAGTAGGGGCCGCAGACAGGCTATCAAAGGCCTAAAATAACAAACAATAGGCTCATGGCAGTTTTAAATCGGTTACATGGATACACAGGCAGGCAGCATTGTGGTCAGTGGAGGAGTATTGCAAGAAGTGTCTGACACAGTTAGTACTCCCAAAAAATAAATAGATGTTAATGTCTCGCAAAACAACTTTAAATAAAAAAAGGGTGGCATGCTTAGGTACAGGGGTGGGCTCATTTGCAGAGTTTATGACAAAGTAATTTGGCAGTAAATTAGTATTTACTGGTGTCAATATAGGACACTGACCCAGACTACTTTAACTAGCATCATAGATGTCAACAAATTGGTATTGTTTGTCAGTGCCAGGCATTGAATGATGTCAGCGCATAGACTAAACATTGGTGGAGCTGTGCGAGATAATTTTGCACGTGGTAGAGCACAGTTTGAGCTGGGGGGGGAACTCTCTTGTGGCCGGCGGTACCGCCCCAGGGCCCCTCATGTTACAAAGGTGTGTCTGACGTTGGGTGCGCACCACCACCGCCAGAGACACTACATTGTACTATGAGGGACCCAGTGGCAGTGCCGTGGACCAAAAACGAGCACACCCACCTCTTCTGACAAACAGCACTGTAACTAACGGGTGCTTGCGCCAAGTGTCGAGAGTGAGACAACGGCCCCGTGGGGGGAGTTTTCCCATTGGGGGATTGTAAACATGTCGTATGCTGTTCAAACAGCTGCTGCAAATTAAGAGATTTGAACACTCAGTAAGACCACTCCACAAGCAAGACCTTTTTATAGGAAAGCTAGGTGTCAGCCGGGAAAGGTGGGGCAAAATAATTTGAAATCCAGGAGTGGTTCATTTTAATGAAGGTGAGATCATCCACATTTTGGGTAGCCAGACGAGTCCTTTTTTCGGTTAATATTGAACCAGCAGCACTGAATACTCTTTCTGATAGCACACTAGCTGCTGGGCAAGCAAGCTCCTGCAACGCATATTCTGCCAATTCAGGCCAGGTGTCTAATTTGGATGCCCAGTAATCAAATGGGAATGACGGTTGAGGGAGAACATCAATAAGGGCTGAAAAATAGTTAGTAACCATACTGGACAAATGTTGTCTCCTGTCACTTTGAATAGATGCTGCAGTACCTGTCCTGTCTGCGGTCATTGCGAAATCACTCCACAACCTGGTCAGAAAACCCCTCTGTCCAACGCCACTTCTGATCTGTGCACCTCTAACACCTCTGCCATGTAGACCCCTGCAGCTTGTGTGAGAACCATCACCTGCGCTGTGTGATGGGAATGCCTGAATCAAACGGTCTACAAGAGTAGCTTGTTTGGTTGCTAAGATTTGTTCGAGGTTCTCATGTGGCATAATATTTTGCAATTTGCCTTTATAGCGAGGGTCAAGGATGCAGGCCAACCAGTAATCGTCATCGCTCATCATTTTAATAATGCGTGTGTCCCTTTTGAGGATACGTAAGGCATAATCCGCCATGTGGGCCAAAGTTCCAGTTGTCAAATCTGCAGTTGTGCTTGTTGGAGGGGCAGTTACAGGCAAATCTACGTCACTTGTCTCCCTTAAAAAAACAGAACCCGGCCTTGCAACGCCACTAATTTCTGTTGGCCCAGGAGAAGCTTCCTCATTCAAAAAGTACTCATCCCCATCATCCTCCTCGTCCTCCTCCTCCTCTTCGCCCGCTACAGCGTCCTCTACACGGCCCTGACCAGACAATGGCTAACTGTCATCAAGGCTTTCCTCTTCCTCGGCTGCAGATGTCTGCTCCTTTATGTGCATCAAACTTTGCATCAGCAGACGCATTAGGGGGATGCTCATGCTTATTATGGCGTTGTCTGCACTAACCAGCCGTGTGCATTCCTCAAAACACTGAAGGACTTGACACAGGTCTTGTAGCTTCGACCACTGCACACCTGACAACTCCATGTCTGCCATCCAACTGCCTGCCCGTGTATGTGTATCCTCCCACAAAAACATAACAGCACGCCTCTGTTCGCACAGTCTCTGAAGCATGTGCAGTGTGGAGTTCCACCTTGTTGCAACGTCGATGATTAGGCGATGCTGGGGAAGGTTCAAAGACCGCTGATAGTTCTGCATACGGCTGGAGTGTACGGGCGAACGGCGGATATGCGAGCAAAGTCTGCGCACTTTGAGGAGCAGGTCGGGTAGCCCCGGGTAACTTTTCAGGAAGCACTTCACCACCAGGTTTAAGGTGTGAGCCAGGCAAGGAATGTGTTTCAGTTGGGAAAGGGCTATGGCAGCCATGAAATTCCTTCCGTTATCACTCACTACCTTGCCTGCCTCAAGATGTACAGTGCCCAGCCATGACTGAGTTTCATTCTGCAAGAACTCGGACAGAACTTCCGCGGTGTGTCTGTTGTCGCCCAAACACTTCATTGCCAATACAGCCTGCTGACGCTTGCCACTAGCTGTCCCATAATGGCACAATGGTGTGCAACAGTGGCAGCTGCGGATGGAGTGGATGTGCGACTGCGGTCTGTGGACGAGCTCTCGCTTCTGCATGAGGAGGAGGAAGAGGAGGAGGGGGGGCGAACGCCTACAGCCAACTCTTTCCTTGACCGTGGGCTAGGCAGAACTGTCCCAATATTGCTGTCCCCTGTGGACCCTGCATCCACCACATTCACCCAGTGTGCCGTGATGGACACGTAACGTCCCTGGCCATGCCTACTGGTCCATGCATCTGTTGTCAGGTGCACCTTTGTAGTCACAGACTGCCTGAGTGCATGGACGATGCGGTCTTTAACATGCTGTTGGAGGGTTGGGATGGCTTTTCTAGAAAAGAAGTGTCGACTGGGTAGCTCGTAGCGTGGTACAGCGTAGTCCATCAGCGCTTGGAAAGCTTCGCTTTCAACTAACCGGTAGGGCATCATCTCTAATGAGATTAGTCTAGCAATGTGGGTGTTCAAACCCTGTGTACGCGGATGCGAGGATGAGTACTTCCTTTTCCTAACAAGAATTTCATGTAGGGTGAGCTGGACTGGAGAGCTGGAGATCGTGGAACTAGCGGTGGTGCCGGTGGACATGGGTGACTGAGAGAGGGTTGGAGATGGTATTCTTGCCGGTGCCCTACATGCAGTGTTTCCTACTACTAACCTGGTGATTCCCTGACTGCTTTGGCCTGGCGACGATAGCTGCACAGATACTGCAGGTGGTGTGGGAAATGGTCGGCTTACAGGGAGGGAAGGGATGTAGCGTTGCTGACTAGCTTCATTGGCCGAGGGTGCTGCAACCTTTAGGGACGTTTGGTAGTTAGTCCAGGCTTGCAAATGCATGGTGGATAAATAGCTATGCATGCAACTTGTATTTAGACTTTTAAGATTCTGACCTCTGCTTAAGGTTGTTGAACATTTTTGACAGATGACTTTGCGCTGATCATTTGGATGTTGTTTAAAAAAATGCCAGACTGCACTCTTTCTACTATCGGATACCTTTTCAGGCATTGCAGACTGAGCTTCTTTAACCGGATGGCCACGCTGTCCTCCAACTGGTTTTGTTTTTGCCACGCGTTTTTGGCCAGATACGGGCCCGGTAGATGGAACCTGTTGTGATGTTGATGCCTGCTGCGGCTCCTCCTCCTCCGCTTCAGAACTACTGCCGCCTGCACCCTGTTCCCCCAATGGCTGCCAATCGGGGTCCACAACTGGGTCATCTATGACCTCCTCTTCTATGTCGTGTGCAATTTCGTCTGTGTCACCATATAAGCCGGTGGTATAGCGTTCGTGACAGGGCACCATAGTCTCCGCTGGGTTTGATTCTGCCTCAGTACACTGCGAGGGCAATGTTCTGGTCTGAGTCAAAGGAACAGCATAGTAATCTGGCTGTGGCTGTGCATCTGTGCACTCCATGTCCGATTCAACTTCTAATGGGCATGGCCTGTTAACTATTTCACTGTCTAACCCAGGAACGGTATGTGTAAAGCGCTCCATGGAGTAACCTGTTGTGTCGACTGACGCATCCTTAACTGTTGTTTTTAGTGAAGGACAAAAGGAAGCGACTTGTTCCTGACCGGGAGCATCCACTGACGATGCACTGCTCTGACATTTGGCACTTTCCGAAAAGGAGGCGAAAGAGCTAGAGGCAGAGTCAGCAATGAAAGCAAATACTTGTTCCTCCTGCTCCGGCTTCAAAAGTGGTTTTCCTACTCCCAGAAAAGAGAGCGTTCGAGGCCTTGTGTAGCCAGACAACGAACCTGGCTCAACAACTCGAGACTTAGGTGCTGTACTGCTTTTACCACGACCACCTGATGCTCCACCACCACTACCATCATTACCAGCTGACAATGACCGCCCACGGCCACGACCTCTTCCAGTAGACTTCCTCTTTTTTTGCAAAACGTAACCAAAGTAACGCTATTTGTTACTGTAAAACAACTTATAAGGTGAACTCAAACTTCTGTAGGATTTATATATACCTTTATAGGTGCCTGACACTGAAATGAAAATCAGGCCCAATGTTACACACTAGGTTTTCTGTGGCCCAATAATTTGAGACAGATAACACACACAGGACCAGCACTCAAGCAGAAATGCCAATCTTAATCTCCCACTATTATTTTTTTTTTAAAAGGGAGAATGTACCCCCCCCAAAAAAAATGGCCAAGTATTACACAGTGGTTTTCGGTGCCACACAATGAGAGACAGATGCCACACACAGCAATGGCACGGAGGCAGACTTGCCAATATTTATCTCCCACTAATTTTTTTTTTTTGGAAAGGGAGAATTTAGCAAAAAAAAAAATGGCCAAGTATTACACAGTGGTTTTCGGTGCCACACAATGAGAGACAGATGCCACACACAGCAATGGCACGGAGGCAGACTTGCCAATATTTATCTCCCACTAATTTTTTTTTTTTGAAAAGGGAGAATGTACCCCCCCCCAAAAAAAAAATGGCCAAGTATTATACAGTGTTTTCGGTGGCACACAATGAGAGACAGATGCCACACACAGCAATGGCACAGAGGCAGACTTGCCAATATTTATCTCCCACTAATTTTTTTTTTTTGGAAAGGGAGAATGTACCCCCCCAAAAAAAAATGGCCAAGTATTACACAGTGTTTTCGGTGGCACACAATGAGAGACAGATGCCACACACAGCAATGGCACGGAGGCAGACTTGCCAATATTTATCTCCCACTATTTTTTTTTTTTGAAAAGGGAGAATGTACCCCCCCAAAAAAAAAATTGGCCAAGTATTACACAGTGTTTTCGGTGGCACACAATGAGAGACAGATGCCACACACAGCAATGGCACGGAGGCAGACTTGCCAATATTTATCTCCCACTAATTTTTTTTTTTTGAAAAGGGAGAATGTACCCCCCCAAAAAAAATGGCCAAGTATTACACAGTGTTTTCGGTGCCACACAATGAGAGACAGATGCCACACACAGCAATGGCATGGAGGCAGACTTGCCAATATTTATCTCCCACTAATTTTTTTTTTGAAAAGGGAGAATGTACCCAAAAAAAAAAAATGGCCACGTATTACACAGTGTTTTCGGTGCCACACAATGAGAGACAGATGCCACACACAGCAATGGCACGGAGGCAGACTTGCCAATATTTAGCTCCCACTAATTTTTTTTTTTGAAAAGGGAGAATGTACCCCAAAAAAAAAAAATGGCCAAGTATTACACAGTGTTTTCGGTGCCACACAATGAGAGACAGATGCCACACACAGCAATGGCATGGAGGCAGACTTGCCAATATTTAGCTCCCACTAATTTTTTTTTTTTGAAAAGGGAGAATGTACCCCCCCCCCAAAAAAAGGCCAAGTATTACACAGTGTTTTCGGTGGCACACAATGAGAGACAGATGCCACACACAGCAATGGCACGGAGGCAGACTTGCCAATATTTATCTCCCACTAATTTTTTTTTTTGAAAAGGGAGAATGTACCCCCCCCAAAAAAAATGGCCAAGTATTACACAGTGGATTTCGGTGCCACACAATGAGAGACAGATGCCACACACAGCAATGGCATGGAGGCAGACTTGCCAATATTTATCTCCCACTAATTTTTTTTTTTTTGGAAAGGGAGAATTTAGCAAAAAAAAAAAATGGACAAGTATTACACAGTGGTTTTCGGTGCCACACAATGAGAGACAGATGCCACACACAGCAATGGCACGGAGGCAGACTTGCCAATATTTATCTCCCACTATTTTTTTTTTTGAAAAGGGAGAATGTACCCCCCCCCAAAAAAAATGGCCAAGTATTACACAGTGGTTTTCGGTGCCACACAATGAGAGACAGATGCCACACACAGCAATGGCACGGAGGCAGACTTGCCAATATTTATCTCCCACTAATTTTTTTTTTTGAAAAGGGAGAATTTTCCCCCCCCCCAAAAAAGAATGGCCAAGTATTACACAGTGGTTTTCGGTGCCACACAATGAGAGACAGATGCCACACACAGCAATGGCACAGAGGCAGACTTGCCAATATTTATCTCCCACTATTTATTTTTTTTGAAAAGGGAGAATGTACCCCCCCAAAAAAAAAAATTGGCCAAGTATTACACAGTGTTTTCAGTGACACACAATGAGAGACAGATGCCACACACAGCAATGGCACGGAGGCAGACTTGCGAATATTTATCTCCCACTAATGTTTTTTTTTGAAAAGGGAGAATGTACCCCCCCAAAAAAAAAATTGGCCAAGTATTACACAGTGTTTTCGGTGGCACCCAATGAGAGACAGATGCCACACACAGCAATGGCACGGAGGCAGACTTGCCAATATTTATCTCCCACTAATTTTTTTTTTGAAAAGGGAGAATGTACCCAAAAAAAAAAAAATGGCCACGTATTACACAGTGTTTTCGGTGCCACACAATGAGAGACAGATGCCACACACAGCAATGGCACGGAGGCAGACTTGCCAATATTTAGCTCCCACTAATTTTTTTTTTTGAAAAGGGAGAATGTACCCAAAAAAAAAAAATGGCCAAGTATTACACAGTGTTTTCGGTGCCACACAATGAGAGACAGATGCCACACACAGCAATGGCATGGAGGCAGACTTGCCAATATTTAGATCCCACTAATTTTTTTTTTTTGAAAAGGGAGAATGTACCCCCCCCCCAAAAAAAGGCCAAGTATTACACAGTGTTTTCGGTGGCACACAATGAGAGACAGATGCCACACACAGCAATGGCACGGAGGCAGACTTGCCAATATTTATCTCCCACTAATTTTTTTTTTTGAAAAGGGAGAATGTACCCCCCCCAAAAAAAATGGCCAAGTATTACACAGTGGATTTCGGTGCCACACAATGAGAGACAGATGCCACACACAGCAATGGCACGGAGGCAGACTTGCCAATATTTATCTCCCACTAATTTTTTTTTTTTTTGGAAAGGGAGAATTTAGCAAAAAAAAAAAATGGACAAGTATTACACAGTGGTTTTCGGTGCCACACAATGAGAGACAGATGCCACACACAGCAATGGCACAGAGGCAGACTTGCCAATATTTATCTCCCACTATTTATTTTTTTTGAAAAGGGAGAATGTACCCCCCCCAAAAAAAAAATTGGCCAAGTATTACACAGTGTTTTCGGTGACACACAATGAGAGACAGATGCCACACACAGCAATGGCACGGAGGCAGACTTGCGAATATTTATCTCCCACTAATGTTTTTTTTTGAAAAGGGAGAATGTACCCCCCCCCCAAAAAAAATGGCCAAGTATTACACAGTGTTTTCGGTGCCACACAATGAGAGACAGATGCCACACACAGCAATGGCACAGAGGCAGACTTGCCAATATTTATCTCCCACTAATTTTTTTTTTTTGAAAAGGGAGAATGTACCCCCCCCAAAAAAAATGGCCAAGTATTACACAGTGTTTTCGGTGGCACACAATGAGAGACAGATGCCACACACAGCAATGGCACGGAGGCAGACTTGCCAATATTTATCTCCCTGCAGTTATCTCAGAAAAGTATGGCAGGCAGCTATAAAAAGGACTGCTGCACACAAAAGTGTGGACAAACACACAAGATAGCTGTGCAGAAAGGAAGGAAAAACAGGATTTGTGCTTTGAAAAAAGCAGTTGGTTTGCACAGCGGCGTACACACAGGCACAGCAACGCAGCTATCAGGGTCAGGGAGCCTTCTAGTGCAGCCCAATGAGCTACAGCGCTGAGGAAAAAAAAATGTAGCTTCCACTGTCCCTGCAATCAAAAGGGAGTACTTACTGTGTCAGACACTCCTTCCAATTGTCCTCCACTGACCACACCAATGCTGCCTGTGTACCCCTGTTACCAATTTAAAACTGCATAGAGCCTATTTTATTATTTTAGGCCTAGGAAGTCTGTCTGCGGTCCCTCCTTCCAATTGTCCTCCACTGACCACACCAATGCTGCCTGTGTACCCCTGCCACCTAATGGAAGCTGCATAGAGCCTATTTTACTATTTTGGGCCTAGGAATTCTGTCTGCGGTCCCTCTTTCCAATTGTCCTCCACTGACCACACCAATGCTGCCTGTGTACCCCTGTTGCCAAATTTAAGCTGCATAGAGCCTATTTTATTATTTTAGGCCTAGGAAGTCTGTCTGCGGTCCCTCCTTCCAATTGTCCTCCACTGACCACACCAATGCTGCCTGTGTACCCCTGTTGCCAAATTTAAGCTGCATAGAGCCTATTTTAGTATTTTAGGCCTAGGAAGTCTGTCTGCGGTCCCTCCTTCCAATTGTCCTACACTGACCACACCAATGCTGCCTGTGTACCCCTGTTACCAATTTAAAACTGCATAGAGCCTATTTTATTATTTTAGGCCTAGGAAGTCTGTCTGCGGTCCCTCCTTCCAATTGTCCTCCACTGACCACACCAATGCTGCCTGTGTACCCCTTTTGCCAAATTTAAGCTGCATAGAGCCTATTTTAGTATTTTAGGCCTAGGAAGTCTGTCTGCGGTCCCTCCTTCCAATTGTCCTACACTGACCACACCAATGCTGCCTGTGTACCCCTGCCACCTAATGGAAGCTGCATAGAGCCTATTTTACTATTTTGGGCCTAGGAATTCTGTCTGCGGTCCCTCCTTCCAATTGTCCTCCACTGACCACACCAATGCTGCCTGTGTACCCCTGTTGCCAAATTTAAGCTGCATAGAGCCTATTTTATTATTTTAGGCCTAGGAAGTCTGTCTGCGGTCCCTCCTTCCAATTGTCCTCCACTGACCACACCAATGCTGCCTGTGTACCCCTGTTGCCAAATTTAAGCTGCATAGAGCCTATTTTATTATTTTAGGCCTAGGAAGTCTGTCTGCGGTCCCTCCTTCCAATTGTCCTCCACTGACCACACCAATGCTGCCTGTGTACCCCTGTTGCCAAATTTAAGCTGCATAGAGCCTATTTTAGTATTTTAGGCCTAGGAAGTCTGTCTGCGGTCCCTCCTTCCAATTGTCCTACACTGACCACACCAATGCTGCCTGTGTACCCCTGTTACCAATTTAAAACTGCATAGAGCCTATTTTATTATTTTAGGCCTAGGAAGTCTGTCTGCGGTCCCTCCTTCCAATTGTCCTACACTGACCACACCAATGCTGCCTGTGTACCCCTGTTACCAATTTAAAACTGCATAGAGCCTATTTTATTATTTTAGGCCTAGGAAGTCTGTCTGCGGTCCCTCCTTCCAATTGTCCTCCACTGACCACACCAATGCTGCCTGTGTACCCCTGTTGCCAAATTTAAGCTGCATAGAGCCTATTTTATTATCTTAGGCCTAGGAAGTCTGTCTGCGGTCCCTCCTTCCAATTGTCCTCCACTGACCACACCAATGCTGCCTGTGTACCCCTGTTAGAAATTTAAAACTGCATAGAGCCTATTTTATTATTTTAGGCCTAGGAAGTCTGTCTGTGGTCCCTCCTTCCAATTGTCCTCCACTGACCACACCAATGCTGCCTGTGTACCAATGCCACCTAATGGAAGCTGCATAGAGCCTATTTTACTATTTTGGGCCTAGGAATTCTGTCTGCGGTCCCTCCTTCCAATTGTCCTCCACTGACCACACCAATGCTGCCTGTGTACCCCTTTTGCCAAATTTAAGCTGCATAGAGCCTATTTTATTATTTTAGGCCTAGGAAGTCTGTCTGCGGTCCCTCCTTCCAATTGTCCTCCACTGACCACACCAATGCTGCCTGTGTACCCCTGTTGCCAAATTTAAGCTGCATAGAGCCTATTTTATTATTTTAGGCCTAGGAAGTCTGTCTGCGGTCCCTCCTTCCAATTGTCCTACACTGACCACACCAATGCTGCCTGTGTACCCCTGTTGCCAAATTTAAGCTCCATAGAGCCTATTTTACTATTTTAGGCCTAGGAAGTCTGTCTGCGGTCCCTCCTTCCAATTGTCCTCCACTGACCACACCAATGCTGCCTGTGTACCCCTGTTGCCAAATTTAAGCTCCATAGAGCCTATTTTACTATTTTAGGCCTAGGAAGTCTGTCTGCGGTCCCTCCTTCCAATTGTCCTCCACTGACCACACCAATGCTGCCTGTGTACCCCTGTTGCCAAATTTAAGCTGCATAGAGCCTATTTTATTATCTTAGGCCTAGGAAGTCTGTCTGCGGTCCCTCCTTCCAATTGTCCTCCACTGACCACACCAATGCTGCCTGTGTACCCCTGTTAGAAATTTAAAACTGCATAGAGCCTATTTTATTATTTTAGGCCTAGGAAGTCTGTCTGTGGTCCCTCCTTCCAATTGTCCTCCACTGACCACACCAATGCTGCCTGTGTACCCCTGCCACCTAATGGAAGCTGCATAGAGCCTATTTTACTATTTTGGGCCTAGGAATTCTGTCTGCGGTCCCTCCTTCCAATTGTCCTCCACTGACCACACCAATGCTGCCTGTGTACCCCTTTTGCCAAATTTAAGCTGCATAGAGCCTATTTTATTATTTTAGGCCTAGGAAGTCTGTCTGCGGTCCCTCCTTCCAATTGTCCTCCACTGACCACACCAATGCTGCCTGTGTACCCCTGTTGCCAAATTTAAGCTGCATAGAGCCTATTTTATTATTTTAGGCCTAGGAAGTCTGTCTGCGGTCCCTCCTTCCAATTGTCCTACACTGACCACACCAATGCTGCCTGTGTACCCCTGTTGCCAAATTTAAGCTCCATAGAGCCTATTTTACTATTTTAGGCCTAGGAAGTCTGTCTGCGGTCCCTCCTTCCAATTGTCCTCCACTGACCACACCAATGCTGCCTGTGTACCCCTGTTGCCAAATTTAAGCTCCATAGAGCCTATTTTACTATTTTAGGCCTAGGAAGTCTGTCTGCGGTCCCTCCTTCCAATTGTCCTCCACTGACCACACCAATGCTGCCTGTGTACCCCTCTAACCAATTTAAAACTGCATAGAGCCAACTTTTTTAGTTAACACATACTACCTTTGTCTGTCTGCGCCACTAAATCACGCTGTCCTCCACTGAAAAAGCTGAGCTTCAACCTTCAGGTTCTCATTAAGTATTTTTAAATGTAACACTGCAATTGCCCTACTTGGGGCCTAGTAACGGTGTCTGCCGCTCCTTGGTGTTCTCCTCCTCCTTGGTGTTCTCCTCCAGGTTTCCTTGTTTGAGCTTCAACCTTCAGGCTCTCATTAAGTATTTTTAACTGTAACACTTTTGTTGCCCTACTACTTGGGTTGGGGCCTAGTAACGGTGTCTGCCGCTCCTTGGTGTTCTCCTCCTCCTTGGTGTTCTCCTCCAGGTTTCCTTGTCTGAGCTTCAACCTTCTGGCTCTCATTAAGTATTTTTAACTGTAACACTTTTGTTGCCCTACTACTTGGGTTGGGGCCTAGTAACGGTGTCTGCCGCTCCTTGGTGTTCTCCTCCTCCTTGGTGTTCTCCAGGTTTCCTTGTCTGAGCTTCAACCTTCTGGCTCTCATTAAGTATTTTTAACTGTAACACTTTTGTTGCCCTACTACTTGGGTTGGGGCCTAGTAACGGTGTCTGCCGCTCCTTGGTGTTCTCCTCCTCCTTGGTGTTCTGCTCCAGGTTTCCTTGTCTGAGCTTCAACCTTCAGGCTCTCATTAAGTATTTTTAACTGTAACACTTTTGTTGCCCTACTACTTGGGTTGGGGCCTAGTAACGGTGTCTGCCGCTCCTTGGTGTTCTCCTCCTCCTTGGTGTTCTCCTCCAGGTTTCCTTGTCTGAGCTTCAACCTTCAGGCTCTCATTAAGTATTTTTAACTGTAACACTTTTGTTGCCCTACTACTTGGGTTGGGGCCTAGTAACTGTGTCTGCCGCTCCCTGGTGTTCTCCTCCTTGGTGTTCTCCTCCAGGTTTCCTTGTCTGAGCTTCAACCTTCAGGCTCTCAAGTATTTTTAAATGTAACACTTTTGTTGCCCTACTACTTGGGTTGGGGCCTAGTAACGGTGTCTGCCGCTCCTTGGTGTTCTCCTCCTCCTTGGTGTTCTCCAGGTTTCCTTGTCTGAGCTTCAACCTTCTGGCTATCATTAAGTATTTTTAACTGTAACACTTTTGTTGCCCTACTACTTGGGTTGGGGCCTAGTAACGGTGTCTGCTGCTCCTTGGTGTTCTCCTCCTCCTTGGTGTTCTCCTCCAGGGCTCCTTGTCTGAGCTTCAACCTTCTGGCTCTCATTAAGTATTTTTAACTGTAACACTTTTGTTGCCCTACTACTTGGGTTGGGGCCTAGTAACGGTGTCTGCCGCTCCTTGGTGTTCTCCTCCTCCTTGGTGTTCTCCTTCAGGTTTCCTTGTCTGAGCTTCAACCTTCAGGCTCTCATTAAGTATTTTTAAATGTAACACTGCAGTTGCCCTACTACTTAGGTTGGGGCCTAGTAACGGTGTCTGCCGCTCCTTGGTGTACTCCTCCTCCTTGGTGTTCTCCTCCAGGTTTCCTTGTCTGAGCTTCAACCTTCTGGCTCTCATTAAGTATTTTTAACTGTAACACTTTTGTTGCCCTACTACTTGCCCTACTACTTGGGTTGGGGCCTAGTAATGGTGTCTGCCGCTCCTTGGTGTTCTCCTCCTCCTTGGTGTTCTCCTCCAGGTTTCCTTGTCTGAGCTTCAACCTTCTGGCTCTCATTAAGTATTTTTAACTGTAACACTTTTGTTGCCCTACTACTTGGGTTGGGGCCTAGTAACGGTGTCTGCCACTCCTTGGTGTTCTCCTCCTCCTTGGTGTTCTCCTCCAGGTTTCCTTGTCTGAGCTTCAACCTTCTGGCTCTCATTAAGTATTTTTGACTGTAACACTTTTGTTGCCCTACTACTTGGGTTGGGGCCTAGTAACGGTGTCTGCCGCTCCTTGGTGTTCTCCTCCTCCTTGGTGTTCTCCTACAGGTTTCCTTGTATGAGCTTCAACCTTCAGGCTCTCATTAAGTATTTTTAAATGTAACACTGCAGTTCCCCTACTACTTGGGTTGGGGCCTAGTAACGGTGTCTGCCGCTGCTTGGTGTTCTCCTCCACTGAACAAAGCAGTGCCGCCTGTTTCCTACTGTTAGCAATTTAGAACTGCATTTAGCCTAGTTACTTATTTGGCCCTACTCACTGTGTCAGCCTCTCATTACAGTTGTCCTCCACTGAACAAAGCAATGCCGCCTGGTTAGTCCTGTTACCAATTTTGAACTGCATTTAGGCCACTTTATTATTTGGGCCTAGATCTGTGTTTCCTCCTCATCCTGCCCATTGCCCAGCCACTGCTTGATTAGCCCGCTGGTACATTGACTCAGACCACTACATTCCCATTGCACTCTACACAGCCTGAATCTGACCCTGCTGAAAGTCTGGTTCCTCTTCCCGCATACTATACCACCTTACACGGGGACAAAGAGGAAGGTGCAGGTGAAAGTGCAGGTTCCTTCATCAGGTGGGGGGGCCCACTGGTTGGCGACGTCACTGGCACAGGGCTGTCATGATTCCCCAATGGCATGGGAACATCAGAAACACAAAAATAACAGACTAGCTCTCGGGTGATGGAAACTCAAGCTGACCGTGACCTAAATCTACCACACAACTAACAGTAGCCAGGAAGCATTCCTACGGCCGCCTAGATGCCATGCGCCAGCCGGAGAACTAACTACGCCTGGAAGAGGAAGGAACAGACCTGGCTTACCTCTAGAGAAATTCCCCAAAGATGATAGTAGCCCCCACGTATATTAACGGTGAGTTCAGAGGAAAAGACATACACAGTATGAAGGTAGATTTAGCAAAGCGAGGTCCACTTACTAGATAGAGGAAGGATACAAAAGAGGACTTCACGGTCAGCTGAAAAACCCTTTCAAAAAACCCATCCTGAAATTACTTTAAGACTCCTGTGTCAACTCATGACACAGGAGTGGCAATTTCAGTCCACAAGAGCTTCCAGTAACAGGAAATGACAAAACTGTAAACTGGACAAGAAAAACAAAACAATAAGGACAAGAGTCCACTTAGCTGATCAGCAGACTAGTAGCAGGAACATGCAACTGAATGACTCAGGTTACAATGATGACCGGCAAGGAAGTGACTGGAGAGCAAGACTAAATAGGGAACTCCCAAAACTGATGGAAGCAGGTGAGCTGAGGCAGAAAAGCACACACAAGTCTCCAGTACCACCAGCCACCACCAGGGGAGCCAAAAAGCGGATCACAACAGTACCCCCCCCTTAAGGAGGGGGCACCGAACCCTCACAAGAACCGCCAGGGCGACCTGGATGAGCCCTATGAAAGGCACGAACCAAATCCGAGGCATGAACATCAGAGGCAGTTACCCAAGAATTATCTTCCTGACCATAGCCCTTCCATTTAACCAGGTACTGGAGTCTCCGCCTGGAAATATGGGAGTCCAAGATCTTCTCTATAACGTACTCCAATTCACCCTCAACCAGCACAGGAGCAGGAGGCCCAGCAGAAGGAACCACCGGCACCTCGTATCTCCGCAACAACGACCGATGGAACACATTATGGATAGCGAAAGATTCCGGAAGGTCCAAACGAAAGGAAACAGGGTTAATAATCTCCAAAATCCTATAGGGACCGATGAACCGAGACTTAAATTTAGGAGAAGAAACCCTCATTGGGACAAAACGGGAAGACAACCACACCAAGTCCCCAACACGAAGGCGAGGACCAACCCGACGCTGGCGGTTAGCAAACCGCTGAGTCCTCTCCTGGGACAAATTCAAATTGTCCACCACTTGTTCCCAAATCCGATACAACCGATCCACCACAGCATCTACTCCAGGACAATCCGAAGACTCCACCTGACCAGAAGAAAAACGGGGATGAAACCCCGAATTGCAAAAGAAAGGGGAAACCAAAGTGGCAGAACTGGCCCGATTATTAAGAGCAAACTCCGCCAACGGCAAAAAGGCAACCCAATCATCCTGATCCGCAGACACAAAACACCTCAAATACGTCTCCAAAGTTTGATTAGTTCGCTCCGTCTGGCCATTAGTCTGAGGATGGAAGGCAGACGAAAAAGACAAATCAATGCCCAACCTGGCACAGAATGCCCGCCAAAATCTAGAAACGAACTGGGTACCCCTATCAGAAACGATATTTTCAGGAATACCATGCAAGCGAACCACATTTTGAAAAAACAAAGGAACCAACTCAGACGAGGAAGGCAACTTCGGCAATGGCACCAAATGAACCATCTTAGAAAAACGGTCACACACCACCCAGATAACAGACATCCTCTGAGAGACAGGAAGATCAGAAATAAAGTCCATCGAGATGTGCGTCCAAGGCCTCTTCGGAATAGGCAAGGGCAACAACAACCCGCTAGCCCTAGAACAACAAGGCTTGGCCCGAGCACACACATCACAAGACTGCACAAAAACACGCACATCACGAGACAGAGATGGCCACCAGAAGGATCTAGCCACCAAATCCCTGGTACCAAAAATTCCAGGATGACCCGCCAGCGTAGAAGAATGAACCTCCGAGATGACTCTACTGGTCCAATCATCAGGAACAAACAGTCTACCAGGTGGACAGCGATCAGGTCTATCCGCCTGAAACTCTTGCAAAGCACGTCGCAGATCTGGGGAAATAGCGGATAATATCACCCCATCCTTAAGGATACCTGTAGGTTCCGAATCACCAGGGGAATCAGGCTCAAAACTCCTAGAAAGGGCATCCGCCTTCACATTCTTAGAACCTGGTAGATATGAGACCACAAAATTAAACCGAGAGAAAAACAACGACCAGCGCGCCTGTCTAGGATTCAGGCGCCTGGCAGACTCAAGATAAATCAGATTCTTGTGATCAGTCAAAACCACCACCTGATGTCTAGCACCCTCAAGCCAATGACGCCACTCCTCAAATGCCCACTTCATGGCCAAAAGCTCCCGATTACCGACATCATAATTTCTTTCGGCGGCAGAAAATTTTCGAGAAAAGAACGCACAAGGTCTCATCACTGAGCAATCGGAACTTTTCTGCGACAAAACCGCCCCCGCTCCGATCTCGGAAGCATCGACCTCAACCTGAAAGGGGAGAGAGACATCGGGCTGGCGCAACACAGGGGCAGACGAAAAGCGGCGCTTAAGTTCCCGAAAGGCCTCCACAGCGGCAGAGGACCAATTGGCAACATCAGCACCCTTCTTAGTCAAATCCGTAAGAGGCTTAGCAACACCAGAAAAACCAGTTATAAATCGACGATAAAAATTAGCAAAGCCCAAGAACTTCTGAAGACCCTTTAGAGAAGTAGGCTGCGTCCAGTCACAAATAGCCCGAACCTTGACAGGGTACATCTCAACAGAAGAAGGGGAAAAAATGTACCCCAAAAAGGAAATCTTTTGAACCCCAAAAACACACTTAGAACCCTTTACACACAGAGAATTCTCCCGCAAGACCTGAAAAACCCTCCTGACCTGCTGAACATGAGACTCCCAGTCCTCAGAAAAAATCTAAATATCGTCCAAATACACAATCATAAATTTATCCAGATATTCACGGAAAATATCATGCATAAAGGACTGAAAAACTGAAGGCGCATTAGAAAGGCCGAAAGGCATTACTAAATACTCAAAGTGGCCCTCAGGCGTATTAAATGCGGTTTTCCACTCATCCCCTTGCTTAATTCGCACCAAATTATACGCCCCACGGAGATCAATCTTGGAGAACCACTTAGCCCCCCTTATGCGAGCAAACAAATCAGTAAGCAGCGGCAACGGATACTGATATTTGACAGTAATTTTATTCAGGAGTCGATAATCAATACAAGGCCTCAGCGAGCCATCCTTTTTAGAGACAAAGAAAAACCCAGCTCCTAAAGGTGATGAAGAAGGACGAATATGTCCCTTTTCCAGGGACTCCTTAACATATTCTCGCATGGCAGCATGCTCAGGTACAGATAGGTTAAACAAACGACCCTTTGGAAATTTACTGCCTGGAATCAGATCTATGGCGCAATCACACTCTCTGTGGGGAGGGAGAGAACCAATTTTAGGCTCTTCAAAAATATCCCCAAAATCCGACAAAAATGCAGGAATCTCAGAGGGAATAGATGACGAGATAGGAACCAAAGGTATGTCCCCATGAGCCCCCCGACATCCCCAGCTTAACACAGACATAGTTTTCCAGTCCAGTACTGGGTTATGAGATTGTAACCATGGTAATCCAAGCACTAAAACATCATGTAAATTATACAACACGAGGAAGCGAATCATCTCCTGATGGTCTGGAGTCATACGCATAGTCACTTGCGTCCAGAACTGTGGTCTATTACAAGCCAGAGGTGTAGAATCAATACCCTTCAGAGGTATAGGAACTTCCAGAGGCTCCAAATCAAACCCACAGCGCCTGGCGAAGGACCAATCCATGAGACTCAGAGCGGCGCCAGAGTCCACATAGGCATCCACGGTAATAACTGATAATGAACAAATCAGAGTTACAGAAAGAAGAAATTTAGACTGTAAAGTGCCAATAGAAACAGACTTGTCAACCTTCCTAGTACGTTTAGAGCATGCTGATATAACATGCGCGGAATCACCACAGTAGAAGCACAAGCCATTCTTGCGCCTATAATTCTGCCGCTCGCTTCTTGACAGAATTCTGTCACATTGCATTTTCTCTGGCGTCCCTTCAGAAGATACCGCCAAATGGTGCACGGGTTTGCGCTCCCGCAAACGCCGATCAATCTGAATCGCCATTGTCATGGACTCATTCAGACCTGTGGGCGTAGGAAACCCCACCATGACATCCTTAACGGCATCAGAAAGGCCCTCTCTGAAATTTGCCGCTAGGGCACACTCATTCCACTGAGTAAGCACAGACCATTTACGAAATTTTTGGCAGTATATCTCAGCTTCATCTTGCCCTTGAGACAGGGCTATTACAGCTTTTTCAGCTTGAATCTCCAAATTAGGTTCCTCATACAGCAACCCTAAAGCCAGAAAAAACGCATCCACATTGAGCAACGCAGGATCCCCTGGTGTCAATGAAAATGCCCAATTTTGAGGGTCACCTCGCAGCAAAGAAATCACAATCTTAACCTGCTGAACAGGATCTCCAGAGGAGTGAGGTCTGAGAGAAAGGAATAATTTACAATTACATTTGAAATTCAGAAACCGAGATCTATCTCCGGAAAATACCTCTGGTGTAGGAATCTTAGGTTCAGAAATAGGAGTACGTATAACATAATCTTGTAAATTCTGAACCTTCGTAGCAAGATTATTTAAACCTGCAGCCAAACTCTGAGGGTCCATCCTTAAACCGGAGAGATCAGAGCCATTCAAGGATTAGAAGGAGAGAAAGGCAAGGCTGTAAATAGAGCAGAAATACAACTGAGCCAACTAAGTAGCAAACATGAGAGGAAAAAAAAAAAAAAAAAATCTACAGACTTCTTTTACTCTCCTTTCTTCTGCCAATTACTTTAACAGCGGCCGGTCATACTGTCATGATTCCCCAATGGCATGGGAACATCAGAAACACAAAAATAACAGACTAGCTCTCGGGTGATGGAAACTCAAGCTGACCGTGACCTAAATCTACCACACAACTAACAGTAGCCAGGAAGCATTCCTACGGCTGCCTAGATGCCATGCGCCAGCCGGAGAACTAACTACGCCTGGAAGAGGAAGGAACAGACCTGGCTTACCTCTAGAGAAATTCCCCAAAGATGATAGTAGCCCCCACGTATATTAACGGTGAGTTCAGAGGAAAAGACATACACAGTATGAAGGTAGATTTAGCAAAGCGAGGTCCACTTACTAGATAGAGGAAGGATACAAAAGAGGACTTCACGGTCAGCTGAAAAACCCTTTCAAAAAACCCATCCTGAAATTACTTTAAGACTCCTGTGTCAACTCATGACACAGGAGTGGCAATTTCAGTCCACAAGAGCTTCCAGTAACAGGAAATGACAAAACTGTAAACTGGACAAGAAAAACAAAACAATAAGGACAAGAGTCCACTTAGCTGATCAGCAGACTAGTAGCAGGAACATGCAACTGAATGACTCAGGTTACAATGATGACCGGCAAGGAAGTGACTGGAGAGCAAGACTAAATAGGGAACTCCCAAAACTGATGGAAGCAGGTGAGCTGAGGCAGAAAAGCACACACAAGTCTCCAGTACCACCAGCCACCACCAGGGGAGCCAAAAAGCGGATCACAACACAGGGCCCCTCATAGTACGCAAAAGTGTCGCTGCCGGTGGGAGGCGCCCCCACCGTGCAAACACACCGCCGTACTGTGAGGGGCCCTGTGCCAGTGCCAATGCGAACGAGTGGGACCTCCTGCTTGCTCAGGATCACAGCACTTGCAACGTTGCAATACTTACCTCTAACTGCTCCACCGCCGTGACGTAGTCCACGTTTCCTGGGCCCACTAAAAACTTGAACCAGCCCTACCCCCCACAACTTTAGCCAAATGACCCCCCAATTTTCAATGGCTACCTATTATTGTAAGGTAAATTAAGATTGACAAGCTTAAGTAACAAGAATTGATGCTTTTGGCATTAAAATGGGCACTGTAGGTGTTTTCCTGGCCTCCACTCACTGCCGACTATGCTTCCCCATTGACTTGCATTGGGTTTCGTGTTTCGGCCGAACAACGACCCCGACTTTTCAAGAAGATCGGCCGATTTCACTCGACTCGACTTTTGACAAAGTCGGGTTTCCCAAAACCCGACTCGACCCCAAAAAAGTAAAAGTCGCTCCACCCTAGTCATCACAACAGAGACCCCAATCAGAGGACAATAAAACATTCCTTATCTAAGAACTGGCCCAACATTTATGGACATAACTGTTTATCACTCATGGTAATTCTGCTTCACGTCACATGTCTTATCAATATTTTTTTTTCTGTGCTATGTTGTGCATAAATATGTGATTCTTCAGAATTTGTATTAGTCTATGCCTGATGAAGAGACCTGTGTAGTCTCGAAAGCTTGCAATTTGTTAATTTTTTCAGTTAGCCATTAAAAGGTATCAACCACTGAGGACTCTCAATTCTAAACATCTTTCTATTTACATCCTGGCTGTTACTGTAAAAAATGTGTCCTTCCTTTTACTTTGCTCATGGCTCCACATATCCCTAGATGTGTTTCACAAGATTAACAGCTTTAAGAAATAAAAAGCATGAATTTGAGTTATGCTGTCAAAAAATATGCTATTTGTGTCCATTTATTGTCAACCAGTGGTTGTGATATCAATTGGAGACTGTCTAGGTTTCTATTTCATGAGAAATTGTCTAAAATATAATATAGCCATTAGTGATGAGCGAGTACGCTCGTTACTTGGGGGTTTCTCCGAGCATGATCATGTGGTCTCCGAGTATTTCGGCCTGCTTGGAGATTTTGTTTATGTTGACGCATCTGCATGATTTGTGGCTGCTAGACAGCTTGAATACATGTGGGGATTGCCTGTTTGTTAAGCAACCCCCACATTAATTCAAGCTGTCTAGCAGCTGTAAATCATGCAGCTGCATCGACATAAACTAAATCTCCGAGCACGCCAAAATACTCGGAGACTACCCGAGCATGCTCGGAGAAACCCGAGTAATGAGCATACTCACTTAACAGTAATAGCCATTACTACTGTTACACATCTCTCCTGGCTCCAGCTCTAAATGCTGTGTCTCCCATCACTGGTGTTTGCGTCCATCTGTTCTTCTGAGCAATGGGTTACTGTGGCCACCCAACACACGTGACATCACCCTTCTAGGCCAAGAATAGGCAAGAATTTCAGTCTCTCGATGTACAAAACTGATAGAGACATACCCCAAGTGACTTGCAGCTGTAATCTCAGCAAAAGGTGGGGCAACAAAGTATTAAGTTAAAGGGCTGAATAATATTGCACGCCCCACTTTTCAGTTTTTGAATGCCACAAAAATGTAAAATAACCAATAAATTTCGTTCAATTTCACAATTGTGCTCCACTTGTTGTTGATTCTTCACCCAAAATTTACATATGGTATTTTTATGTTTGAAGAATGATATGTGGGAAAAGGTTGAAAAGTTCAAGGGGGCCGAATACTTTTGCAAGGCACTGTATGTAATCTGTAAACAGCAGTCTTAGTGTACCCTATGTAATATAATGTGCTCAGCATGAATGAGTAAATCTCCTTTTAAAATTTAGATTTCAATAAATATCTCACTGAATATAAGAACAATTTCCAAAATTGTGACAAGGCTGGGTTTTATAGAACATTTTTTAATCCATAGCATGATAATAATAATAATAATAATAATAATAATAATAATAATAATAATAATATCACTTTGATGACAAAAGTGCACATTGTTGGATGACAGCAGTGGAACAATCTCAAATCCACTTTTTCTAGTCTATTCCTATTTACCCCTTCCCACTCAAGTTCAGAGATAACCTTGGCATTCAAGACATTTTAATTCACAGCTGACATGTAGGCAAACAGAAATGATAACAATAATCTTTATTTTTATATAGCGCTAACATATTACTTATATCGAATATTTCGGCATAATCCTTTCTCAAGGATCTATAATATAACACTTGGAGAGTCACTCTGTCCCACCACTTTATAGACTGAGCAAGCGCAAACGCCTGCGCAGTCTGGACCCCACAGAGTGATGCAGCCCAGAGGAGATCGCGGTATGCGTAAGCACTGAATACATCCTGCGATCTCCAACGGAGAAGTAGGGATGTGCCAGGAGGGTGAGTATGCTATATTCACCTGTCCCCCGTTCCACCGCTGCACGCCACCGTCTTCCGCGATCTCTGCTTGTGACGTTCAGATCAGAGGGCGCGATGACTCGATTGGAGCGCGACGGCGCCACCCTCTGACTGAACAGTCACAGCCAGAGCACCCGGAAGAAGGAGTGGCGCGGGGCGCTGCAGTGGAACGGGGGACAGGTGAATATAGCAAGTGCCGGGGGCCTGAGCCAGTGGTGATACCGGCACCAGACGTCCAGAGCACACCAGTGTCCATGCCTGACTCCGGCAGAGGATTGAGACTAGTGGTGGACACCGCGTCTACACCCGGACACAGCACAGCTTCAAAGCTGGAACCAGGAGTGTTCTCTGGATATCAAGTTATACCAATAGGGCTCTATTGGCAAAGAAGCTTACTCCCCACTTACCTCACAAATAGTAACTGAGGAAGGTCCACAGGACCGAAACGTTTTATTGTTGATACTACACAATAAACCTTACAGCATCCATATTGAAGTTGAGTGCCGGGTTTTGTTACATTAACTAGTTATAGGGTGTGGGAGCCTACCCGTGCACCTACGCCAGCAGTGCTCACGTTTAAATTCTCCACGCCTGCTCAGGCCTCCGGCACTCGGCGCCCAGCGACGATAGGTGAGTATGTTTTTTTTTATTTTATATCGCAGCAGCATACGGGGCATATAATACTATGGAGCATCTTATGGGGGCCATCAACTTTTATAGAGCAGCATACGGGGCATATACTATGGAGCATCTTATGGGGGCCATCAACCATTATGGAGCAGCGTACAGGGCATATGGATGGGAACAGCACATTACAGAATGGGGGCGCAGGATGGGAGCACATGACAGAATGGGGCACAAGATGGGAGGAGCAAATGACAGAACGGGGGCGCAGGATGGGAGCAGCACATGACTGGATGGGGGGCAGGATGGAAGCAGCGCATGACAAAACGGGGGCGCAGGACAGGAGCAGCACATGGCAGAACGGGGCGCAGGATGGGAGTAGCACATGACAGAAAGGAGGCGCAGGATGGGAGCAGCACATGACAGGATGGGGATGCAGGATGGGAGCAGCACATTACAGAATGGGGGTGCCGGATGAGAGCAGCACATGACAGAATTGGGGCGCAGGATGGGAGCAGCACATGACGGCATGGGGGTGCGGGATGGGAGCAGCACATGACAGAATGGGGGTACCGGATGGGAGCAGCACATGACAGGATTGGAGCGCAGGATGGGAGCAGCACATGAAAACGGGGGCGCAGGATGGGAGCAGCACATTACACAATGGCGGCGCAGGATCGGAGCATATGACAGGATTGGGGCACAGGATGGGAGCAGCACATGACAGAATGGGGGTGTAGGATGGAAGCAGCACATGACAGAACGGGGGCGCAGGATGGGAGCAGCACATTACAGAATGGGGATGCAGGATGGGAGCAGCACATTACAGAATGGGGGTGCCGGATGAGAGCAGCACATGACAGAATTGGGGC
The DNA here is from genome assembly GCF_051348905.1 of Ranitomeya variabilis. Lineage (NCBI taxonomy): Eukaryota > Metazoa > Chordata > Amphibia > Anura > Dendrobatidae > Ranitomeya > Ranitomeya variabilis. The sequence continues at coordinate 693,368,724 of NC_135233.1, read as the reverse complement.
GTAGGATGGGAGCAGCACATGATGGCATGGGGGTGCGGGATGGGAGCAGCACATGACAGAATGGGGGTGTCGGATGGGAGCAGCACATGAGAGGATTGGAGGGCAGGATGGGAGCAGCACATGAAAACGGGGGCGCAGGATGGGAGCAGCACATTACACAATGGCGGCGCAGGATCAGAGCATATGACAGGATTGGGGCACAGGATGGGAGCAGCACATGACAGAACGGGGGTGCAGGATGGGAGCAGCACATAGCAGAACGGGGACGCAGGATGGGAGCAGCACATGACAGAATGGAGGCGCAGGATGGGAGCAGCACATGACAGGATGGGGCGCAGGATGGGAGCAGCACATGACAGAACAGAGGCGCAGGATGGGAGCAGCACATGACAGGATGGGGCACAGGATGGGAGCAGCACATGACAGAATGGAGGTGCAGGATGGGAGCAGCACATTACAGAATAGGGGTGCCGGATGGGAGCAGCACATGACAGAATGGAATGGGGCACAGGATGGGAGCAGCACAAGACAGTATGGGGACGCGGGATGGGAGCAGCACATGACAGAACGGGGGCGCAGGATGGGAGCAGCACATGACAGGATTGGGGCGCAGGATGGGAGCAGCACATGAAAATGGGGGCGCAGGATGGGAGCAGCACAATGCACAATGGCGGAGCAGGATCGGAGCACATGACAGGATGGGGATGCAGGATGGGAGCAGCACATTACAGAATGGGGGTGCCGGATGGGAGCAGCACATGACAGAATGGAGGCGCAGGATGGGAGCAGCACATGACAGGATTGGGCGCAGGATGGGAGCAGCACATGGCAGAACGGGGCGCAGGATGGGAGCAGCACATGACAGAACAGAGGCACAGGATGGGAGCAGCACATGACAGGATGGGGATGCAGGATGAGAGCAGCACATTACAGCATGGGGGTGCTGGAGGGGAGCAGCACATGACAATGGAGGTGCAGGACGGGAGCAGCACATGACAGGATGGGGGGCAGGATGGAACAGCACATGGCAGAACGGGGCACAGGATGGGAGCAGCACATTACAGAATAGGGGTGCAGGATGGGAGCAGCACATGACAGAATGGGGGCGCAGGATGGGAGCAGCACATGACAGAATGGGGGTGCAGGATGGGAGCAGCACATGACAGCATTAAGGTGCGGGATGGGAGCAGCACATGACAGAACAGGGGCGCAGGATGGGAGCAGCACATGACAGGATTGTGGTGCAGGATGGGAGCAGCACATGAAAACGGGGGCGCAGGATGAGAGCAGCACAATACACAATGGCGGCGCAGGATCGGAGCACATGACAGGATGGGGGGCTGGATGGGAGCAGCACATGGCAGAACGGGGGCGCAGGATGAAAGCAGCACATGACAGAACGGAGGCACAGGATGGGAGCAGCACATGTCAGGATGGGTATGCAGGATGGGAGCAGCACATTACAGAATGGGGGTGCCGGATGGGAGCAGCACATGACAGAATGGGGGGTGCAGGATGGGAGCAGCACATGACAGCATGGGGGAGCGGGATGTGAGCAGCACATGACAGAACGGGGGCGCAGGATGGGAGCAGCACATGACAGAATGGAGGCGCAGGATGGGAGCAGCACATGACAGGATGGGGCGCAAGATGTGAGCAGCACATAACAGAATGGGGGTGCAGGATGGGAGCAGCACATGACAGAATGAGGGCGCAGGATGGGAGCAGCACATGACAGCATGGGGGCGCAGGATGGGAGCAGCACATGTCAGAACAGGGCGCAGGATGGGAGCAGCACATGACAGGATTGGGGTGCAGTATGGGAGCACATGACAGGATTGGGGCACAGGATGGGAGCAGCACATGGCAGAACGAGGGCGCAGGATGGGAGCAGCACATGACAGAATGGAGGCACGGGATGGGAGCAGCACATGACAGGATGGGGCGCAGGATGCGAGCAGCACATAACAGAATGGGGGCGCAGGATGGGAGCAGCACATGACAGGATTGGGGTGCAGTATGGGAGCACATGACAGGATTGGGGCACAGGATGGGAGCAACACATGAAAACGGGGGCGCAGGATGGGAGCAGCTCATTACAGAATGGGGGTGCAGGATGGGAGCAGCACATGACAGAATGGGGGCGCAGGATGGGAGCAGCACATGACAGCAAGGGGGCGCAGGATGGGAGCAGCACATGACAGGATTGGGGCGCAGTATGGGAGCAGCACATGAAGATGGGGCGCAGGATAGGAGCAGCACATTACACAATGGTGGCGCAGGATTGGAGCACATGACAGGAATGGGGCACAGGATGGGAGCAGCACATGACAGAATGGGGGCGCAGGATGGGAGGAGCACATGACAGAACGTGGGTGCAGGATTGCAGCAGCACATGACAGGATGGGGCGCTGGATGAGAGCAGCACATTACAGAATGGGGCGCAGGATGGGAGCAGCACATGACAGAATGGGGGCGCTGGTTGGGAGCAGCACATGACAGCATTGAGGTACAGGATGGGAGCAGTCCTTGACAGAATTGGGGCACAGTATGGGAGCAGCACATTAAAACGGGGGCACAGGATAGGAGCAGCACATTACACCATGGCGGCGCAGGATGGGAGCACAAGACAGGATTGGGGCACAGGATGGGAGCAGCACATGACAGAATTGCAGGGCCAGCTCCTGGTTTTTGAGGGCCCTGGGCGAAAGAGTCTCAGTGGGCCCCCCCTTTAACACATACCACGATTCATGATCGCATATAACACAGCCATGTAGTATATAACACAGCCCACGTAGTATAAAACACAGCCACGTAGCATATAACACAGCCATGTAGAATATAACAGCCCATGTAGCATATAACACAGCCACGTAGTATATAGCACAGCCCACGTAGCATATAGCAGCCCATATAGTATAAAGCACAGCCACATATTATATAAGGCTGGTTTCACACTTGCGCTTTTGTCTGCAGCGTTTTTTGCACAAAAAACGCATGCGTTTTTTTCCCTATATTTAACATTGAAAACGCATGCATTTTTTTGCACATGCGTTTGGTCGCGTTTTCAAACGCATGCGTTTTTTGTCTGCATGCGTTCATTTTCAAAAATGCTACCTGCAGTATTTTCTTGCGCGTTTTGTTGCGGTGAAAAAACGCATGCGTTTTTTCGCGGCAAAAAAATGCATTGCTGTCTATGTAAACGCATGCGTTTTTAAGCACATGCGTTTGTTTGCGCTAAAAACGCATGCGTTTTTATAGAAAAAAAACAGAAAACACACTGAAAAGCCACCCACCACCATCAAGGTGATAAAGGGATCCAAACCCTAACCCTAACTCTACCCCTAACCTCACCCCTAACCGTTTAATGAACATTTTCTGACAGTCATATTGCCACGTATTTAAGTGCCACGTATTTCAGTTGCACGTATTTCAGTGCCACGTATTTCAGTCACATTTAGGGTTAGGGGTAGGGGTAGGGTTAGGGTTAGGGTTTTCTTGTGTTTTCTTGTGTTTTCTTGTGTTTTCTTGTGTTTTTCTATAAAAACGCATGCGTCTAAAAACGCATGCGTTTTACCGCGTTTACATGCGTTTTTCACACATGCGGTTTTTTTTAAAAAACGCATGCAGACAAAAACGCAAGTGTGAAACCAGCCTAACACAGCCCACGTAGTATATAACACGCCCACATAGTATATAAAACAGCCATGTAGTATATAACACAGCCCAAGTAGTATATAACACAGCCACGTAGCATATAACAACCCATATAATATATAGCACAGCCACATAGTATATAACACGGCCCACGTAGTATATAGCACAGCCCATGCAGCATATAGCAGCCCATATAGTATATAGCACAGCCACATGGTATATAACATGGCCCACGTGGTATATAGAACAGCCATGTAGTATATAGCACAGCCCATGTAGCATATAACAGCCCATATAGTATATAGCACAGCCCACGTAGTATATAACACAGTCATGTAGTATATAGCACAGATATGTAGTATACAGCACAGCCCCCCTCCCCCCAAGAATGGCCCCATAAACCAGTACTCACTGTTATAGTTAAAAAAAAAAACCACTCCTCACCTCTCAACATGCCCATGCTGCTCCCTGCTCCGGTCTCGGCGGCTGCCACTGCACTGCCTGACACCCAGCGAGTGCGCGATGACGTCATCAAGCACCCGCAGCGGCAGTGTCAGAGGCAGTGTGGGGAATGATGGGAGAGGGAACGTCAGGCGACGCTCTCTCCTCCATCATTTGCTTTGAACTTCACCGGCAGACGCCGGTATAGTTCAATGCGGCGGCGGGGGAGTTGGCGCTGGCGACAGGCTGGTGCCCCTGCCTCACAGAGGCCCCAGAGCGGCTGCGTGATGTGCCGCTAGCTGAGGGAACCAGGGGGAGCGAGGGTCCTAGGCAGCTGCCTGCCCCTAATGCCGGCCCTGAATGGGCCCCCCTGTCTCGCCAGGGCCCCGGCATTTGCCCGGGTACGCCAGGTGCTGACGCCGGCCCTGCAGAATGGGGTCGCAGGATGGGAGCAGCACATGACAGAACGGGGATGCAGGATGGGAGCAGCACATGAAATGACAGAACGGGGGCGCTGGATGGGAGCAGCACATGACTGGATGGGGGGGGCAGGATGGAAGCAGCACATGAAAATGGGGGTGCAGGATGGGAGCAGCACATGACAGGATGTGGGTGCAGGATTGCAGCAGCACATGACAGGATGGTGCGCAGGATGAGAGCAGCACATGACAGGATGGGGGCACAGGATGGGAGCACCACATGACAGGATTGGGGCGCAGGATGGGAGCAGCACATTACAGAATGGGGCTCAGGATGGGAGCAGCACATGACAGAATGAGGGCGCAGGATGGGAGCAGCACATGACAGGATTGGGGTGCAGTATGGGAGCACATGACAGGATTGGGGCACAGGATGGGAGCAGCACATGAAAACGGGGGCGCAGGATGGGAGCAGCACAATACAGAATGGGGGTGCAGGATGGGAGCAGCACATGACAGAATGGGGGCGCAGGATGGGAGCAGCACATGACAGCAAGGGGGCGCAGGATGGGAGCAGCACATGACAGGATCGAGGTGCAGTGAGAGAGCAGATGGGGCGCAGGATAGGAGCAGCACATTACACAATGGCGGCGCAGGATCGGAGCACATGACAGGATTGGGGCACAGGATGGGAGCAGCACATGACAGGATGGGAGCAGCACATGAAAATGGGGGCGCAGGATGGGAGGAGCACATGACAGAACTTGGGTGCAGGATTGCAGCTGCACATGACAGGATGGGGTGCAGGATGAGAGCAGCACATTACAGAATGGGGCGCAGAATGGGAGCAGCACATGACAGAATGGGGTCGCAGGATGGGAGCAGCACATGACAGGATTGGGGCACAGTATGGGAGCAGCACATGAAAATGGGGGCGCAGGATGGGAGCAGCACATTACACAATGGCAGAGCAGGATCGGAGCACATGACAGGATTGGGGCACAGGATAGGAGCAGCACTTGACAGAACGGGGGTGCAGGATGGGAGCAGCACATGAAAACGGGGGCGCAGGATGGGAGCAGCACATGACAGAACGGGGGCGCAGGATGGCAGCAGCACATGATAGGATTGGGGCGTAGGATGGGAGCAGCACATGACAGAATGGGGGCGCAGGATGGGAGCAGCACATGAAAATGGGGGCGCAGGATGGGAGGAGCACATGACAGAACTTGGGTGCAGGATTGCAGCTGCACATGACAGGATGGGGTGCAGGATGAGAGCAGCACATTACAGAATGGAGCAGCACATGACAGAATGGGGTCGCAGGATGGGAGCAGCACATGACAGGATTGGGGCACAGTATGGGAGCAGCACATGAAAATGGGGGCGCAGGATGGGAGCAGCACATGACAGAATGGGGGCACAGGATGGGAGCAGCACATGGCAGAACGGGGGCACAGGAGGGGAGCAAAACATGGCAGAACGGGGGCACAGGATGAGAGCAGCAGATGAAAGAATGGAGGAGCAGGATGGGAGCAACACATAACAGAATGGGGGCGCAGGATGGGAGCAGCACATGACAGCATGGAGGTGCAGGATGGGAGCAGCCCATGACAGGATTGGGGTGCAGTATGGGAGCAGCACATGAAAACGGGGGCACAGGATAGGAGCAGCACATTACACCATGGCGGCGCAGGATCGGAGCACATGACAGGATTGGGGCACAGGATGGGAGCAGCACATGACAGAATGGGGGCGCAGGATGGGAGCAGCACATGAAAATGGGGGTGCAGGATGGGAGCAGCACATGACAGAACGTGGGTGCATGATGGGAGGAGCAAATGACAGAACGGGGGCGCAGGATGGGAGCAGCACATGACTGGATGGGGGGGCAGGATGAAAGCAGCACATGAAAATGTGGGCGCAGGATGGGAGCAGCACATGACAGAACGTTGGCGCAGGATTGCAGCAGCACATGACAGGATGGGGCGCAGGATGAGAGCAGCACATGACAGCATGGAGGTTCAGGATGGGAGCAGCCCATGACAGGATTGGGGCACAGTATAGGAGCAGCACATGAAAACGGGGGCACGGGACAGGAGCAGCACATTACACCATGATGGCGCAGGATTGGAGCACATGACAGGATTGGGGCACAGGATGGGAGCAGCACATGGCAGGATTGGGGCTCAGGATGGGAGCAGCACATGACAGAATGGGGGCGCAGGATGGGAGCAGCACATGAAAATGGGGGCGCAGGATGGGAGTAGCACATGACAGAACGTGGGCGCAGTATTGCGGCAGCACATGACAGGATGCGGCGCAGGATGAGAGCAGCACATGACAGGATTGGGGCGCAGGATGGGAGCAGCACATTACAGAATGGGGCGCAGGATGGGAGCAGCACATGACAGCATGGAGGCACAGGATGGGAGCAGCCAATGACAGGATTGGGGTGCAGTATGGGAGCAGCACATGAAAACGGGGCAAAGGATAGGAGCAGAACATTACACAATGGTGGCGCAGGATCGGAGCACATGACAGCATTGGGGCACAGGATGTGAGCAGCACATGACAGAACAGGGGTGCAGGATGGGAGCAGCACATGACAGAATGGGGGCGCAGGATGGGAGCAGCACATGGCAGAACGGGGGCACAGGAGGGGAGCAAAACATGGCAGAACGGGGGAACAGGATGAGAGCAGCAGATGAAAGAATGGAGGAGCAGGATGGGAGCAACACATGACAGGATGGGGGCGCAGAATGGAAGCAGCACATTACAGAATGGGGGTGCAGAATGGGAGCAACACATTACACAATGGCGGAGCAGGATCGGAGCACATGACAGGATTGGGGCACAGGATGGGAGCAGCACTTGACAGAATGGGGGCGCAGGATGGGAGAAGCACATGAAAACGGGGGCGCAGGATGGGAGCAGCACATGACAGAACGGGGGCGCAGGTTGGCAGCAGCACAAGATAGGATTGGGGCGTTGGATGGGAGCAGCACATGACAGGATGGGGGCGCAGGATGGGAGCACCACATGACAGGATTGGGGCGAAAGGTTGGGAGCAGCACATTACAGAATGGGGGCGCAGGATGGGAGCAGCACATGACTGAATGGGGGAGCAGGATGGGAGCACATGACAGGATGAGGGCTCAGGAAGAGAGTAGCACATGACAGGATGGGGCGCAGGATGAGAGCAGCACATGTCAGGATGGGGGCGCAGGATGGGAGCAGCACATGACACGATTGGGGTGCAGGATGGGAGCAGCACATGACAGCATGGGGGTGCAGGATGAGGAGCACCACATGACAGCATGAGGGTGCAGGATGAAGAGCACCACATGACAGGATGGGAGAGCAGCACATGACAGCATGAGGGTCCAGGATGAGGAGCACCACATGACAGGATGGGGGCACAGGATGGGAGCAGCACATGACAGCATGGGGGTGCAGGATGAGGAGCAGCACATGACAGGATGGGGGCACAGGATGGGAGCACACATGACAGGATTAAGGTGCAGTATGGGAGCACATGACAGGATGAGGGCTCAGGAAGAGAGTAGCATATGACAAGATGGTAGCAGCACATGACAAGATTAGGGCGCTGGATGGAAGCACCATATACCATTATGGAGACCATATACCAATATAAATGCTCGCCACCCGGGAGTAGAACGGGTTCAATAGCTAGTCTCTATATAAACAAAAAAAAGAAATAAATAACAATCAGAGTACTAAAAAATAAAATGAATATTTCACTGATAAAGGTGACATAATAGATAGTAGTTGGAAAAATCATATAATATGCATTCTTCAGTTCATATAAGGTCTTGACTCAGGGCTGGTGTGAGTAGTGAAGGAGACCCAACTCCTTAGAAATGGGAAAAAATGCTTTTCTGAGGATCCACCTTCTAGTTGAGGGAAAAAATGTTGAAACCAAAAGAGCCGATGGGTTCTATTAGTATATGATCCAGCATCTTGTTGTGGGCTGTCGGGTGGTCGTCACATAGGGAGTTCTCACAGTGCATACAGGATTGCACAGCTGGACAGGAAAGTTTGTACAGTAAGTATAGAAGATTCTGGTATCCTCCATATCAGGCTGAGTAGATGCGAAGTGCTCCACTATATTCCCCAGCAGGGTTGATGAAATAACAGTCCTTGATGCTGCTAACAGCTCTAGTACGGAAGTCCTCAGGGGAGTAACTATAGAGGTGCATTGTTGCAGTCGTACCCAAGCCCTGCCGCTTAGGTGGTCTAAAAGGTCTCTTTGACCCATATGAATGCTATGAAACACCAGTGATAGTTGGGATCCTTCTTGAATATTTTGCATTGGGGTCCATGAACTTCAACTTACACAACTGGAAGTCTTGCCGCTGCCTTGTGACTTCTAGGCTTATCTGCTGTGCCTGACCCAACCTCTCCACAGGAATTTATGGTGTTACATAGGACAACAGATGACATCTAATACATTACCTGCACTTAGAGATTTATCACTCTGGTGGTACTAAGGACTGCCGAGAAGATCTCATTTTGTGTTCAGTGAGTTATCCATGCTATTACATAGGAGTGCAGGAAACATATACTACATTATCTGTATCCAGAGAGTCATTATTGTGTGTTACGTATAATTGCAAGTGACATCAATCCCATTATCAGCACTCACTTAATGTGTGTTATTTATGGTGTTACATGTCACTTCTGATAGCTTCATAGCACAGATAAAGTAGTAGCTGTTAATACTGTATTTTATCAGTAGTGTTACACAGGACTGCAGGTAACATCTACTGCTATTTTATCTGAACTAAGACAACTTTACTGCGTTATCTGTGGTGCTACATAGGACTGCCAAGAAATTCTTCTACATTTTGTGTTCAGCAAGTTAGCCCTGTGTAGTGTTGAGCGATACCGTCCGATACTTGAAAGTATCGGTATCGGATAGTATCGGCCGATACCCGGAAAGTATCGGATATCGCTGATACCGATACCCGATACCAATAGAAGTCAATGGGACACCAAGTATCAGAAGGTATCCTGATGGTTCCCAGGGTCTGAAGGAGAGGAAACTCTCCTTCAGGCCCTGGGATCCATGTTAATGTGTAAAATAAAGAATTAAAATAAAAAATATTGATATACTCACCCGTCCGGAGGCCCCTGCACCTTACCGCTGTTAACCGGCAGCCTGCTTTGCTTAAAATAAGCGCGTTCAGCACCTTCCATGACGTCACGGCTTCTGATTGGTCGCGTGCCGCTCATGTGACCGCCACGCGACCAATCACAAGCCGCGACGTCATTCTCAGGTTCTAAATTCCTAGAATGAGGAGTTTAGGGCCTGAGAATAACGTCGCGGCTTGTGATTGGTCGCGTGGCGGTCACATGAGCGGCACGCGACCAATCAGAAGCCGTGACGTCATGGAAGGTGCTGAACGCGCTCATTTTAAGCAAAGCAGGCTGCCGGTTACTACCAGGGCGCGTCAGAGGGTGAGTATATCCCTATTTTTTATTTTAATTCTTTATTTTTTACATGGATATGGATCCCAGGGCCTGAAGGAGAGTTTCCTCTCCTTCAGACCCTGGGAACCATACACTGGGAACTTCCGATTCCAATTCCCGATACCACAAAAGTATCGGATCTCGGTATCGGAAATCCGATACCGCAAGTATCGGCCGATACCCGATACTTGCGGTATCGGAATGCTCAACACTAGCCCTGTGTTATTGCATAGGACTGCAGGTAACATCCGCTACATTATCTGTATTCAGACAGTTATTACTGTGTTACGTATAATTGCAGGTGACATCTACTACATTATCTGCACTCAATGTGTGTTATCTATGTTACAGATGACTTCAGATAGCGTTTTACTATTACTACAGGACTGTAGGTAACATTTACTACTACTGTATCTGAACTCAGGCAACTATTGCTGTGTTAACTGTGGTGTTACATAGGACTGCAGTTAACATCTTGTGTACTTCCTATACTCAGACTGTAATCACTGATATTATCGGTGGTATTTAATAGGACTGCTGGTAACATCTACTATAATATCTGTACTGAACGTTATTGCTGTAGTATCTACAGTTGTGCTCAAAAGTTTACTTACCCAGTAGAATTTTTGCTTTCTTGGCCTTTGTTCAGAGAATATGAATGATAACACCAAAACTTTTTCTCCACTCATGGTTAGTGGTTGGGAGAAGCCATTTATTGTCTAACTACTGTGTTTCCCTTTTTAAATCATAATGACAACCCAAAACATCCAAATGACCCTGATCAAAAGTTCACATACCGCATTTCTTAATAACGTGTATTGCCCCCTCTAACATCAATGACAGCTTGAAGTCTTTTGTGGTAGTTGTGGATAAGGCTCTTTATTTTCTCAGATGGTAAAGCTGCCCACTCTTCTTGGCAAAAAGCCTCCAGTTCCTGTAAATTCCTGGGTTGTCTAGCATGAACAGCGAGCTTGAGATCTCCCCCGAGTGGCGCAATAATATTGTGGTCAAGAGACTGAGATGTCCACTCCAGAACCTTCACTTTGTTCTGCTGTAGCCAATGACAGGTTGACTTGGCCTTGTGTTTTGGATCGTTGTCATGTTGGAACGTCCAAGTATGTCCCAGTTTCCGGGCTGAAAAATGCAAATTTGCCTTCAGTATTGGCTGATAACGTGCTACATTCATCTTTCTTTCAACTTTGACCAAGTTCCTTGTGCCTTTGTAGCTCACACATCCCCAAAATATCAGTAATCCACCTCCATGCTTTACACTAGGATTGGTGTTGCTTTCATCATAGGCCTTGTTAGCCTCTCTCCAAATGTAACATTTATGGTTGTGGCCAAAAAGTTAAATTTTGGTTTTATCGCTCCAAATTACCTTGTTCCAGAAGTTTTGAGGCTTGACTCTGTGCTGTTTTGCATATTGTAGGCGAGATACTTTGTGGCATTTGCGCAGTAATGGCTTTATTCTGGCGACTTGGCCATGCAGCCCATTTTTCTTCAAGTGCCTCATTATTGTGAATCTTGAAACAGCCACACGGCCAGTTTTCAGCTGATGTTATCTGTGAGTTTTCCTTTGCATCTCAAACAATTTTCCTGGCAGTTGTGGATGACATTTTTGTTGGTCTTCTTGACCATGGTTTTGTTTTTACAGAGCCCTTGATTTTCCATTTGTTAGTCACAGTTTGAACGCTGCTGACTGGCATTATCAATACATTGGATATCTTTTTGCATCCCTTTCCTGTTTTATACAGTTCAACTACCTTTTCCTGTAGATCACTTGACAATTCTTTTGCTTTCCCCATGACTCACAATCCAGAAACGTCAGTGGCTGGATGAAAGATGCAAGAGTCTGTCTGGATCCCAGAAACTCACTCAGCTTTTATGCACATACACTTATTACAAGCAAACAGGTCACAGGTGAGGATGTTACTTTTAGTAGCCATTCAAACCCATTTGTGTCAACTTCTGTGCATGTTTTCAGGCCAAAATCACCAGGGTATGTGAACTTTTGATCAGGGTCATTTGTTTGTTTTGGTTGTCATTATGATCTAAAAAGAGAAAACACAGTAGTTTGACAATAAATGGCTTCACCCAACCACTAACCCATGAGTGGAGAAAAATCTTTGTTGTTATCATTCATATTCTCTGAAAAAAGGCGAAGAAAGCAAAAATTCTGCCAGGGTATGTAAACTTTTGAGCACAACTGCTATTATTTTTTTTTTCTTTATTGACAGGAAAATGTACCATGGTGCGATCGTTTCCGATGCCCATTGCAACACCTACAAAGAGTAAAAGCTAATGAAGAAAAATGTGCACAAGTTTCACGTTTTGATTTTACTGCAGCTTTTGCCTGAGGGTATGTGTAGATGTAGACGATCCGGAACTAGCAGCACTTTTCAAGCAGCGCATAGGAGGCAAGTGATCTGCATGTGTTCACTGAACCGTGCGGATTCACCGCGTCCAATGCATTGTATGGGTGAAAGACGCGCTGTATGTCAGTCTCCACTCGTGTTTGTGGATGCGTAGTAGGCATGGGACTTCTTGAAAACATATGGCCACTGCGGGTTGGACGCTGCACAAGTATGCAGCGTCCAACCCACAGCATTTACTGATCACATGCACATAACTTTACAAATCCTGCCATGTGAGAAAAGACAAATGGTGTATAGATCAGTCAGTGACTTTTTGCAGACGTCAGGAATGGATACATATCTTGTATCTATGGGGTTGGTGGATGAAAAATAGTTCACCTATAGATGAATATAGCCTAATATAAATACAGTTTAAGGTAATTTTAACAGGAAGTCATTGGGAAACCATAGATACATGTGTCAGAACCACAGGTAATGGGCAAGGCCTACAATTGACAAGTACTAGGACAATCCCCAGATGATAAGTAGAGTGGAGCTTATCACTTAGAACTCCACTGTCTGTCTGGGACCAGGGTCTAAGGGGTATCGTTTCTCCTTATGGAGAGTGACATACCATCTCTGGCTTGTCAAGGTAAGGAGGCTTATTTGCCGTACAATGCTCCTCTGGGAAATTAAATATGCAAATTGCCTCTTCTGAGAAAAAGAGGACTTAACTCTATAGCGCCACCTGTTGGAAGTAGCGATCCTACAAGTCACAATCAACCCTCTAACGAGTCGTGCAATATGACTTAGGATAAAAGCCAAATCAGTATCTTAATTCGCAGACACGGTGTTTCGGGCTGTTGGCCCTCGTCAGTGCGAAGCATGAGAACTAATTTGGCTAGATGAGAGGCTCTGGACTGGGGTCTAAGGGGTATCGTTTCTCCTTATGGAGAGTGACATACCATCTCTGGCTTGTCAAGGTAAGGAGGCTTATTTGCCGTACAATGCTCCTCTGGGAAATTAAATATGCAAATTGCCTCTTCTGAGAAAAAGAGGACTTAACTCTATAGCGCCAACTGTTGGAAGTAGCGATCCTACAAGTCACAATCAACCCTCTAACGAGTCATGCAATATGACTTAGGATAAAAGCCAACAGGTGGCGCTATAGAGTTAGGTCCTCTTTTTCTCAGAAGATCTCTGGCCTCTCCTTGTCTTGTGTTCAGCTCATACATCAAAGCGCTGGGACTAGGGAAGGGTGGAGAAGAGGGCCTTATCTTCCAACAGCATGGCACTGTTCAATTTTCGTGATCATGGATATTTATATATAGTTTGCAGTCATTGTCTTTGGACAAAAACTCTGTCCATAAAATGGATCTGTACTTTCAACAAATTTTGAATAAAACAATAGTACAGGCGATTATAAGAAACCTTGTAAGATATCTTATCAGAGTCTTTATGGACATAGGGAAAAAAAATGACAATTATGAATGAGACCTTATATGTATGTGTACAAGCAGTAGCATGTGGTCAAATCATGGCAAAAAGGTCTAGAAAATTAATATAAACCAGGTTTTGTTGATACTTTTCAGCAAGGTTTGGAAAGTATCAACTGTCTACACCTATGGATAATTAAAAACACCAACTGGAGAAACAATCCAGGTAAAAGTTTTTTGATGTGAACAACTAGAACACTTATGAACCTATCATCAAGTCTGTGGGCTTTTCCCCCCTCATTTCCAGGAATAACTGTAAATTCACAGATGGTATTTTACTGGCACGTCCTCAACCTCATTACTGGCATGTTAATCTTATCTTGTATAGAACACTACAAACTGTTCCCAGGACTAATGAGAACACAACTGAGCAACATGTATTGTTTAAAAATAAAATAAGGTCAAAATTAAAATGATATTCTCAATGTGCACAGTGCATGACAAGGAGTAAGAGAACTTGGCCAATGCATCTTTTTTCCATTTATACTATTTCTCCGATTACAAAGTATTTTTCTGATAAAGCTACGGTAAATGGCTTATTACTAGGGTTGAGCGAAACGGGTCGATCATTTTCAAAAGTCGCCGACTTTTGGCTAAGTCGGCGTCTCATGAAACCCGATCCGACCCCTGTGCTTGTCGGCCATGCGGTACGCGACTTTCGCGCCAAAGTCGCGTTTCAATGACGCGAAAAGCGCCATTTCTCAGCCAATGAAGGTGAACGCAGAGTGTGGGCAGCGTGATGACATAGATCCTGGTCCCCACCATCTTAGAGAAGGGCATTGCAGTGATTGGCTTGCTGTCTGCGGCGTCACAGGGGCTATAAAGGGGCGTTCCCGCCGACCGCCATCTTACTGCTGCTGATCTGAGCTTAGGGACAGGTTGCTGCCGCTTCATCAGAAGCAGGGAGAGCGTTAGGCAGGGTCCACTAACCACCAAACCGCTTGTGCTGCAGCGATTTCCACTGTCCAACACCACCTTCGGTGTGCAGGAACAGTGGAAGCTATTTTTTTTTTTTTTTCCCCTCAGCGCTGTAGCTCATTGGGCTGCCCTAGAAGGCTCCGTGATAGCTGTATTGCTGTGTGTACGCCACTGTGGAAACCAACTGCTTTTTTCAAAGCACATATCCTCTTGTTCCTTCCTTTCTGCACAGCTATCTTTTTTGTTTGTCCACACTTTTTATTTAATTTGTGCATCAGTCCACTCCTATTGCTGCCTGCCATACCTGGCTTACATTACTGCAGGGAGATAGTAATTGTAGGACAGTTTTTTTTTTTTTTTTTGTTTTTTTTTTGTGGGAGATTAAGATTGGCATTTCTGCTACAGTGCCATCCCTGTGTGTGCCATCTCTCACTGAGTGGGCCATAGAAAGCCTATTTATTTTTTCCGTGATTTGTGTTCTAAAATCTACCTCAACACAGAAACACTACATCAATCAGTGGGAGAAAAATATTGGCCTCAGTCAGGGCTTGTGTGCCACTGCTGTGTGTGCGCTATCTCTCATTCAGTGGGCTATAGCAAGCCTATATTTTTTTTTTTTTTTTTTTTTTTTTAATATTATTTGGTTTCAAAAGTCTCCCTGAAAAAAAAAAAAAACCTAAAAAAACAGTGGGAGAGTAATATTGCCCTTTCAGCTTGTGTGCCAGTCTTGACTCCTGGGTGTGCCACCTCTCTCCCTCTCATTCAGTGGGCCATAGAAAGCCTATTTATTTTTTTTTTAAAATATTATTGGGTTTCTAATTCTCCCTGAAAAAAAAAAAAAAACCTAAAAAAACAGTGGGAGAGTAATATTGCCCTTTCAGCTTGTGTGCCAGTCTTGACTCCTGGGTGTGCCACCTCTCTCCCTCTCATTCAGTGGGCCATAGAAAGCCTATTTATTTTTTTTTTTAAATATTATTGGGTTTCTAAAGTCTCCCTGAAAAAACAAAAAATACATAAAAAAACAGTGGGAGAGTAATATTGCCCTTTCAGCTTGTGTGCCAGTCTTGACTCCTGGGTGTGCCACCTCTCTCCCTTTCATTCAGTGGGCCATAGAAAGCCTATTTATTTTTTCCGTGATTTGTGTTCTAAATTCTACCTCAACACAAAAACACTACATCAATCAGTGGGAGAAAAATATTGGCCTCAGTAAGGGCTTGTGTGCCACTGCTGTGTGTGCTATCTCTCATTCAGTGGGCTATAGCAAGCCTATTTTTTTTTTTTTTTTTTTTTTTTTAATATTATTTGGTTTCTAAAGTCTCCCTGAAAAAAAAAAAAAACCTAAAAAAACAGTGGGAGAGTAATATTGCCCTTTCAGCTTGTGTGCCAGTCTTGACTCCTGGGTGTGCCACCTCTCTCCCTCTCATTCAGTGGGCCATAGAAAGCCTATTTATTTTTTTTTTTAAATATTATTGGGTTTCTAAAGTCTCCCTGAAAAAACAAAAAATACATAAAAAAACAGTGGGAGAGTAATATTGCCCTTTCAGCTTGTGTGCCAGTCTTGACTCCTGGGTGTGCCACCTCTCTCCCTTTCATTCAGTGGGCCATAGAAAGCCTATTTTTTTTTTTTTTAATATTATTTGGTTTCTAATTCTCCCTGAAAAA
The DNA here is from genome assembly GCF_051348905.1 of Ranitomeya variabilis. Classification (NCBI taxonomy): domain Eukaryota; kingdom Metazoa; phylum Chordata; class Amphibia; order Anura; family Dendrobatidae; genus Ranitomeya; species Ranitomeya variabilis. Next base: position 693,352,281 of record NC_135233.1, on the reverse strand, counting down.
AAAAAAAAAACCTAAAAAAACAGTGGGAGAGTAATATTGCCCTTTCAGCTTGTGTGCCAGTCTTGACTCCTGGGTGTGCCACCTCTCTCCCTCTCATTCAGTGGGCCATAGAAAGCCTATTTATTTTTTTTTTTAAATATTATTGGGTTTCTAAAGTCTCCCTGAAAAAACAAAAAATACATAAAAAAACAGTGGGAGAGTAATATTGCCCTTTCAGCTTGTGTGCCAGTCTTGACTCCTGGGTGTGCCACCTCTCTCCCTTTCATTCAGTGGGCCATAGAAAGCCTATTTATTTTTTCCGTGATTTGTGTTCTAAATTCTACCTCAACACAAAAACACTACATCAATCAGTGGGAGAAAAATATTGGCCTCAGTAAGGGCTTGTGTGCCACTGCTGTGTGTGCTATCTCTCATTCAGTGGGCTATAGCAAGCCTATTTTTTTTTTTTTTTTTTTTTTTTTAATATTATTTGGTTTCTAAAGTCTCCCTGAAAAAAAAAAAAAACCTAAAAAAACAGTGGGAGAGTAATATTGCCCTTTCAGCTTGTGTGCCAGTCTTGACTCCTGGGTGTGCCACCTCTCTCCCTCTCATTCAGTGGGCCATAGAAAGCCTATTTATTTTTTTTTTTAAATATTATTGGGTTTCTAAAGTCTCCCTGAAAAAACAAAAAATACATAAAAAAACAGTGGGAGAGTAATATTGCCCTTTCAGCTTGTGTGCCAGTCTTGACTCCTGGGTGTGCCACCTCTCTCCCTTTCATTCAGTGGGCCATAGAAAGCCTATTTTTTTTTTTTTTAATATTATTTGGTTTCTAATTCTCCCTGAAAAAAAAAAAAAAACCTAAAAAAACAGTGGGAGAGTAATATTGCCCTTTCAGCTTGTGTGCCAGTCTTGACTCCTGGGTGTGCCACCTCTCTCCCTCTCATTCAGTGGGCCATAGAAAGCCTATTTATTTTTTTTTTTAAATATTATTGGGTTTCTAAAGTCTCCCTGAAAAAACAAAAAATACATAAAAAAACAGTGGGAGAGTAATATTGCCCTTTCAGCTTGTGTGCCAGTCTTGACTCCTGGGTGTGCCACCTCTCTCCCTTTCATTCAGTGGGCCATAGAAAGCCTATTTTTTTTTTTTTTTTAATATTATTTGGTTTCTAATTCTCCCTGAAAAAAAAAAAAAAACCTAAAAAAACAGTGGGAGAGTAATATTGCCCTTTCAGCTTGTGTGCCAGTCTTGACTCCTGGGTGTGTCACCTCTCTCCCTCTCATTCAGTGGGCCATAGAAAGCCTATTTATTTTTTTTTTTAAATATTATTGGGTTTCTAAAGTCTCCCTGAAAAAACAAAAAATACATAAAAAAACAGTGGGAGAGTAATATTGCCCTTTCAGCTTGTGTGCCAGTCTTGACTCCTGGGTGTGCCACCTCTCTCCCTTTCATTCAGTGGGCCATAGAAAGCCTATTTTTTTTTTTTTTAATATTATTTGGTTTCTAATTCTCCCTGAAAAAAAAAAAAAAACCTAAAAAAACAGTGGGAGAGTAATATTGCCCTTTCAGCTTGTGTGCCAGTCTTGACTCCTGGGTGTGCCACCTCTCTCCCTCTCATTCAGTGGGCCATAGAAAGCCTATTTATTTTTTTTTTTAAATATTATTGGGTTTCTAAAGTCTCCCTGAAAAAACAAAAAATACATAAAAAAACAGTGGGAGAGTAATATTGCCCTTTCAGCTTGTGTGCCAGTCTTGACTCCTGGGTGTGCCACCTCTCTCCCTCTCATTCAGTGGGCCATAGAAAGCCTTTTTTTTTTTTGGTTTTTTTAATATTATTTGGTTTCTAAAGTCTCCCTGAAAAAAACAAAAAAAACATAAAAAACAGTGGGAGAGTAATATTGCCCTTTCAGCTTGTGCGCCAGTCTTGACTCCTGGTTGTGCCACCTCTCTCTCTCTAATTGTGGGCCATAGAAAGCCTTTTTTTTTTTTTTTTTTAATATTATTTGGTTTCTAAAGTCTCCCTGAGAAAAAAAAATAAATAAATTAGGTGGGAGATTAATATTGACATTAGTGCTTGAGTGACAGTCCTGCGTGTGTGTCATCTCTGTGATTTTGTGCCACAGAAAACAGAGTGTGTAACATTGTGCCTGATTTTCCTTGTGGTCTCACCAACCTGTTAAGGGATATTGAAATCATACTGAAGTTATAGCTCACCGTGTAAGTTGTTTGATAGCAACAAATAAAGTTACTTTGGTTAAGATTTTAAAACAATGAGGAAGTCTGGTGCAAGAGGTCGTCGTGGGCGTTCATTGTCAGCTGGTAATGATGGTAGTGGTAGTGGAGCATCAGGTGGTCGTGGGGATAAAAATATTCCACCTAAGTCTGGAGCTGTGGAGCCAGTTTCGTCGTCAGGCTACACAAGGCCTCGAACGCTCTCTTTTCTGGGAGTAGGAAAACCGCTTTTAAAGGCGGAGCAGCAACAGCAAGTTTTGGCTTACATTGCAGACTCAGCCTCTAGCTCTTTTGCCTCCTCTTCCGAAACTGGTAAATGTAAAAGCAGCGCGTCGCTTGTGGATGTTCACGGTCAGGGACAAGTCGCTTCCTTGTCCTCCTCAGCAAAAACTACAACAAGAGAGAAGGATGCAGCAGGCGACACAACGGGTCACTCCATGGAGCTCTTTACACATACCGTCCCTGGCTTAGAAAGTGAAACATTTAACAGGCCATGCCCATTACAAGTATATTCTGACATGGAGTGCACTGATGCACAGCCACAGCCAGAGTACTATGCTGCTCCTTTGACTCAGACCACCACATTGCCCTCTCAGGGTACAGATCCACAATCAGACCCTGATGAGACTATGTTGCCCCGCCACGAACGCTATACCACCGACCGACACAGTGACACAGACGAAGTTGCACACGAGCTCGAAGAGGAGGTAATAGATGACCCAGTTATTGACCCCGATTGGCAGCCATTGGGGGAACAGGGTGCAGGCGGCAGTAGTTCAGAAGCGGAGGTGGAGGAGGGGCCGCAGCAGGCATCAACATCGCAACAGGTTCCATCTGCCGGGCCCGTATCTGGACCAAAACGCGTGTCAAAGCCAAAACCTGTTGGAGCACAGCGTTGCCATCCGGTTAAAGCTCAGTCTGCAATCCCTGAAAAGGGATCAGAGTCTAGGAAGAGTGCAGTCTGGCATTTTTTTAAACAACATCCAACTGATCAGCGCAAAGTCATCTGTCAAAAATGTTCAACTAGCTTAAGCAGAGGTCAGAATCTGAAAAGTCTAAATACTAGTTGCATGCATAGACACTTAACCACCATGCATTCTCAAGCCTGGACTAACTACCAAACGTCCCTCAAGGTTGTAGCACCCTCGGCCAATGAAGCTAGTCAGCAACGCAACATCCCTTCCGTCACTGTAAGGCCACCATTTTCCGCACCACCGGCAGTATCTGTGCAGGTTTCTTTGCCAGCCAAAAGCAGTCAGGGTCAGGGAATCACCAGTTTTGTAGGAGGAAATATTGCATGTAGGGCACCGGCGGAAACAATACCGTCTCCAACCGTCTCTCAGTCTGCCATGTCCACCGGCACACCCGAAAGTTCCACGATCTACAGCTCTCCAGTCCAGCTCACCCTACATGAGACTCTGGTTAGAAAAAGGAAGTACTTATCCTCGCATCCGCGTACACAGGGTTTTAACGCCCACATAGCTAGACTAATCTCGTTAGAGATGATGCCCTACCGGTTAGTTGAAAGCGAAGCTTTCAAAGCCCTGATGGAGTACGCTGAACCACGATACGAGCTACCCAGTCGACACTTTTTTTCCAGAAAAGCCATCCCAGCCCTGCACCAGCATGTTAAACAGCGCATCGTCCATGCACTCAGGCAATCTGTGAGTACAAAGGTGCACCTGACTACAGATGCATGGACCAGTAGGCATGGCCAGGGACGTTATGTGTCCATCACGGCACACTGGGTGAATGTGGTGGATGCAGGGTCCACAGGCGACATCAATTTAGGGACAGTTGTGCCTAGCCCACGGTCTAGGAAACAGTTGGCTGTAGGCGTTCGCACCCCCTCCTCCTCCTCCTCGTCCTCCTGCAGAAGCTACAGCTCTTCCACAGAACGCAGTCGGCCAACCACTCCATCGGCAGATGACACTGTTGCACACCAGTTGTCCCATTATGGGCCAGCTACTGCCAAGCGTCAGCAGGCTGTATTGGCTATGAAGTGTTTGGGCGACAACAGACACACCGCGGAAGTTCTGTCCGAGTTCTTGCAACAAGAAACGCAGTCGTGGCTGGGCACAGTAGATCTTGAGGCAGGCAAGGTAGTGAGTGATAACGGAAGGAATTTCATGGCTGCCATCTCCCTTTCCCAACTGAAACACATTCCTTGCCTGGCTCACACCTTAAACCTGGTGGTGCAGTGCTTATTGAAAACTTATCCTGGGTTCTCCGACCTGCTCCTCAAAGTGCGTGCACTTTGCTCACATATCCGACGTTCGCCTGTACACGCCAGCCGTATGCAGACCTATCAGCGGTCTTTGAACCTTCCCCAGCATCGCCTAATCATAGACGTTGCAACAAGGTGGAACTCAACACTGCACATGCTTCAGAGACTGTGCGAACAGAGGCGTGCTGTTATTTATTTGTGGGAGGATACACGGGCAGGCAGTAGGATGGCAGACATGGAGTTGTCAGGTGTGCAGTGGTCGAAGATACAAGACATGTGTCAAGTCCTTCAGTGTTTTGAGGAATGCACACGGCTGGTTAGTGCAGACAACGCCGTAATAAGCATGAGCATCCCCCTAATGCGTCTGCTGATGCAAAGTTTGACGCACATAAAGGAGCAGGCGTCTGCACCAGAGGAAGAGGGAAGCCTTGATGACAGTCAGCCATTGTCTGGTCAGGGCAGTGTACAGGACGAGGTAGCGGGCGAAGAGGAGGTGGAGGACGAGGAGGATGATGGGGATGAGTATATTTTTAATGCGGAAACTTTCACGGGGGCACAGGAAATTGGTTGCGTGTCACGGCCGGGTTCTGGTTTTTTGAGGGACACAAGTGACGTAGATTTGCCTGCAACTGCCCCTCAACCAATCACAACCGGAGATTTGACAAGTGGAACTTTGGCCCACATGGCGGATTATGCCTTACGTATCCTACAAAGGGACACACGCATTACGAAAATGATGAACGATGACGATTACTGGTTGGCCTGCCTCCTTGATCCACGCTATAAAGGCAAATTGCAAAATATTATGCCACATGAGAACTTGGAACTAATATTAGCAACCAAACAATCAACTCTTGTTGACCGTTTGCTTCAGGCATTCCCAGCACACAGCGCACGTGATCGTTCTCACACGAGCTCCAGGGGGCAGCAGACTAGGAGTGTTAGGGGTGCACACATCAGAAGTGGCGTTGGACAGAGGGGTTTTCTGACCAGGTTGTGGAGTGATTTTGCTATGACCGCAGACAGGACAGGTACTGCTGCATCAATTGAAAGTGACAGGAGACAACATTTGTCCAGTATGGTTACTAACTATTTTTCATCCCTTATCGATGTTCTCCCTCAACCGTCATTCCCATTTGATTACTGGGCCTCCAAATTAGACACCTGGCCAGAATTGGCAGAATATGCATTGCAGGAGCTTGCTTGCCCGGCAGCAAGTGTCCTATCAGAAAGAGTATTCAGTGCTGCAGGGTCAATATTAACCGAAAAAAGGACTCGTCTGGCTACCCAAAATGTTGACGATCTAACATTCATTAAAATGAACCACAACTGGATTTCAAAATCTTTTGCCCCACCTTGCCCGGCCGACACCTAGCTTTCCTATGAAAAGCTCTTGCCTGTGAATTACTTTTCTAATGTCTAATTTGCTGCTGCAGATTGTACAGCATACGACATGTTTACACCTCCCTAAATGGCCAAACTCCCCACACGGGGCCGTGGTATCGCGACTTGGCGCAAGCACCCGTGAGACTGCTGTTTGTCTGAAGAGGTGGGTGTGCTCGCTTTTGGTTGACGGCATTGCTACTGGGTCCCTCATAGTACAATGTAGTGTCTCTGGCGGTGGTGGTGCGCACCCAACGTCAGACACACCGTTGTAACATGAGTGGCCCTGGGGCGGTCCCGCCGGCCTCAAGAGAGTTCCCCCCTACCCCAGCTCAAACTGGGCTCTACTACGTGCAAAATTATGTCGCACAGCTCCACCAATCTTTAGTCTATTCGCTGACATCATTCAATGTCTGGCACTGACAATACAAATTTGTAGACATCTATGATGCAACTTAAAGTAGTCTGTGTCTGTGTCCTATATTGGCACCATTAAATAGTTACTGCCAAATTACTATGTCAGAAACACAGCAGATGAGCCCACCCCTGTACCTAAGTATGCCATCTTTTTTTTTGTTTTGGTTGTTTTGCGAGACATTAACATCTATTTATATTTTGGGAGTACTGGGACAGACACTCCTTGCACTACTCCTCCACTCAGCACCAAGCTGCCTGCCCGTGTATCCATGTAACCGCTGTAAAACTGCCATGAGCCTATTGTTTGTTATTTTAGGCCTTTGATAGCCTGTCTGCGGTCCCTACTCCTCCACTGACCACCAAGCTGCCTGCCCGTGTATCCATGTAACCGCTGTAAAACTGCCATGAGCCTATTGTTTGTTATTTTAGGCCTTTGAAGCCTTTCTGCGCTCCCTCCTTCCACTAGTCCTCCACTGACCAGACCACTGCTGCCCGTGTACCCCTGGAACCAATTTTAAAGTGCCTACAGCCAGCCCATTTTATTGTGTTAGGCCTTCGAAGCCTGTCTGCGGTCCCTCCTTCCACTAGGCCTCCACTGACCAGACCACTGCTGCCCGTGTACCCCTGGAACCAATTTTAAAGTGCCTACAGCCAGCCCATTTTATTGTGTTAGGCCTTCGAAGCCTGTCTGCGGTCCATACTTCCACTAGTCCTCCACTGACCAGACCACTGCTGCCCGTGTACCCCTGGAACCAATTTTAAAGTGCCTACAGTCAGCCCATTTTATTGTGTTAGGCCTTCGAAGCCTGTCTGCGGTCCATACTTCCACTAGGCCTCCACTGACCAGACCACTGCTGCCCGTGTACCCCTGGAACCAATTTTAAAGTGCCTACAGCCAGCCCATTTTATTGTGTTAGGCCTTCGAAGCCTGTCTGCGGTCCATACTTCCACTAGGCCTCCACTGACCAGACCACTGCTGCCCGTGTACCCCTGGAACCAATTTTAAAGTGCCTACAGCCAGCCCATTTTATTGTGTTAGGCCTTCGAAGCCTGTCTGCGGTCCATACTTCCACTAGTCCTCCACTGACCAGACCACTGCTGCCCGTGTACCCCTGGAACCAATTTTAAAGTGCCTACAGCCAGCCCATTTTATTGTGTTAGGCCTTCGAAGCCTGTCTGCGGTCCCTCCTTCCACTAGGCCTCCACTGACCAGACCACTGCTGCCCGTGTACCCCTGGAACCAATTTTAAAGTGCCTACAGCCAGCCCATTTTATTGTGTTAGGCCTTCGAAGCCTGTCTGCGGTCCATACTTCCACTAGGCCTCCACTGACCAGACCACTGCTGCCCGTGTACCCCTGGAACCAATTTTAAAGTGCCTACAGCCAGCCCATTTTATTGTGTTAGGCCTTCGAAGCCTGTCTGCGGTCCATACTTCCACTAGGCCTCCACTGACCAGACCACTGCTGCCCGTGTACCCCTGGAACCAATTTTAAAGTGCCTACAGCCAGCCCATTTTATTGTGTTAGGCCTTCGAAGCCTGTCTGCGGTCCATACTTCCACTAGTCCTCCACTGACCAGACCACTGCTGCCCGTGTACCCCTGGAACCAATTTTAAAGTGCCTACAGCCAGCCCATTTTATTGTGTTAGGCCTTCGAAGCCTGTCTGCGGTCCCTCCTTCCACTAGGCCTCCACTGACCAGACCACTGCTGCCCGTGTACCCCTGGAACCTATTTAAAAGTTCATAGAGCCTAGTTATATATTTTATTTACTATTAATAAGGCCATGATGGACTACGCTGTACCACGCTACAAGCTAACCAGTCGACACTTCTTTTGCGAGAAAAGCCATCCCAACCCTCCACCAGCATGTAGAAGACCGCATTGTCCATGCACTCTGGCAATCTGTGAGTACAAAGGTGCACCTGACAACAGACGCATGGACCTGTAGGCATGGCCACGGAAGATTACGTGTCCATTACGGCGCAATGGGTTAATGTGGTGGATGCATGGTCCACAGGGGACAGCCTACTAAGTCTGTCTGCAGTCCCTAATTCAAATTGTCCTCCACTGTCTAAATCGGAACTTCCACCTTCTGGCTTTCGGCCTATAGTATCAGAAATTAAACTGCATTTGGCCTTCAACTTTGGTTAGGGCCTACTAACGGCTTCTGCCCCTCCCTGGTGTTGCCCTCAACTAAATAAAGCTGAGCTTCAACCTTCCGGCTCTCATTATGTGGTTTTAAAAAAAAAAATGGTGGTTAGGGCCTACTAACGGCTTCTGCCCCTCCCTGGTGTTGTCCTCAACTAAATAAAGCTGAGCTTCAACCTTCCGGCTCTCATTATGTGGTTTAAAAAAAAAAAATGGTGGTTAGGGCCTACTAACGGCTTCTGCCCCTCCCTGGTGTTGTCCTCAACTAAATAAAGCTGAGCTTCAACCTTCCGGCTCTCATTAAGTGGTTTTAAAAAAAAAATGGTGGTTAGGGCCTACTAACGGCTTCTGCCCCTCCCTGGTGTTGTCCTCAACTAAATAAAGCTGAGCTTCAACCTTCCGGCTCTCATTATGTGGTTTAAAAAAAAAAAATGGTGGTTAGGGCCTACTAACGGCTTCTGCCCCTCCCTGGTGTTGTCCTCAACTAAATAAAGCTGAGCTTCAACCTTCCGGCTCTCATTAAGTGGTTTTAAAAAAAAAATGGTGGTTAGGGCCTACTAACGGCTTCTGCCCCTCCCTGGTGTTGTCCTCAACTAAATAAAGCTGAGCTTCAACCTTCCGGCTCTCATTAAGTGGTTTTAAAAAAAAAAAAAATGGTGGTTAGGGCCTACTAACGGCTTCTGCCCCTCCCTGGTGTTGTCCTCAACTAAATAAAGCTGAGCTTCAACCTTCCGGCTCTCATTATGTGGTTTTAAAAAAAAAAATGGTGGTTAGGGCCTACTAACGGCTTCTGCCCCTCCCTGGTGTTGTCCTCAACTAAATAAAGCTGAGCTTCAACCTTCCGGCTCTCATTAAGTGGTTTTTAAAAAAAAATGGTGGTTAGGGCCTACTAACGGCTTCTGCCCCTCCCTGGTGTTGTCCTCAACTAAATAAAGCTGAGCTTCAACCTTCCGGCTCTCATTAAGTGGTTTTAAAAAAAAAAAAAATGGTGGTTAGGGCCTACTAACGGCTTCTGCCCCTCCCTGGTGTTGTCCTCAACTAAATAAAGCTGAGCTTCAACCTTCCGGCTCTCATTATGTGGTTTTAAAAAAAAAAATGGTGGTTAGGGCCTACTAACGGCTTCTGCCCCTCCCTGGTGTTGTCCTCAACTAAATAAAGCTGAGCTTCAACCTTCCGGCTCTCATTAAGTGGTTTTTAAAAAAAAATGGTGGTTAGGGCCTACTAACGGCTTCTGCCCCTCCCTGGTGTTGTCCTCAACTAAATAAAGCTGAGCTTCAACCTTCCGGCTCTCATTAAGTGGTTTTAAAAAAAAAAAAATTGGTGGTTAGGGCCTACTAACGGCTTCTGCCCCTCCCTGGTGTTGTCCTCAACTAAATAAAGCTGAGCTTCAACCTTCCGGCTCTCATTATGTGGTTTAAAAAAAAAAAATGGTGGTTAGGGCCTACTAACGGCTTCTGCCCCTCCCTGGTGTTGTCCTCAACTAAATAAAGCTGAGCTTCAACCTTCCGGCTCTCATTAAGTGGTTTTAAAAAAAAAAAAAATGGTGGTTAGGGCCTACTAACGGCTTCTGCCCCTCCCTGGTGTTGCCCTCAACTAAATAAAGCTGAGCTTCAACCTTCTGCTCCAAATTACCATTTTAAAAAATGCAATAGGCTTTTCCGGCCTACTAAAGGTGTCTGCCCCTCCCTGGTGTTGTCCTCAACTGAACAAAGCTGAGCTTCCACATTCTGGCTTTCGCCCTATACTATCAGATATTAAACTGCATTTGGCCTACTAGTGTGGTTAGGCCCTTGAAACAGTGTCTGCTGCTCTTGGGTTTGCTACTCCACTGAACAAAGCAATGCCGCCTGTTTAGTCCTGTTACCAATTTTGAACTGCATGTAGCCTACTTTATTCTTTGGCCCTATATCTGTTTCCTCCTCATCCTGCCCATTGCCCAGCCACTGCTAAATGAGTCTGCTGGTACATTGACCTAGACCACTACATTCCCCTTGTACTCTACACAGCCAGAATCTGTCCCTGCTGAAAGTAAGGTTCCCCTTCCCGCATGTTATACCACCTTACACAGGGACAAAGAGGAAGGTGCAGATGAAAGTGCAGGTTCCTTCATCAGGTGGGGGGGCATACTCGTTGGCGACGTCACTGGCACAGGGCCCCTCAGAGTACGCAAAAGTGTCGCTGCTGGTGGGAGGCGCCCCCGCCATGCAAACACACCGCCGTACTTTGAGGGGCCCTGTGCCAGTGGCAATGCGAACGAGTGGGCCCCCCCTGCTTGCTCAGGATCACAGCACTTGCAACTTTTAAATACTTACCTTTCCCTGCAACACCGCCGTGACGTAGTCCGCATTTCCTGGGCCCACGAAAAACTTGAGCCAGCCCTACTCCCCCCACAACTTTCCCCCAATTCCCTATGCCCAACTATTATTATACAGTTAATTAAGATTGGCAAGCTTCAGAAACAAGAATGGATGTTTTTGGCATTAAAATGGGCACTGTAGGTGTTTTCCTGGCCTCCACTCACTGCCGACTATGCTTCCCCATTGACTTGCATTGGGTTTCGTGTTTCGGTCGATCCCCGACTTTTAGCGATAATCGGCCGACTGCACTCGACTCGACTCTGGACAAAATCGGGTTTCCCAAAACCCTACTCGATCTTAAAAAAATGAAAGTCGCTCAACCCTACTTATTACTATAAAGGTGAATTTATATGGAGCAAACTGGTTGCAGACATTTTGGCCTTAAGGCCAGGTTCAGATGGTCATAGCTTACAGCCTTGTACATGCCTGAGCCTCTAAGTTTGGCCCATGAAGTATGGCTCTCAGGTTCCACCCATAGAGCTTATTCAGTCGTTTAGTGCGTGTGAGTGCTATCTGTGCTTTCCATAGATAGCACGCGCACCTGTTTTAGTCTATGGGGCATCTCACATGTCCATGATGTTTCTCGGACCGAGATCTCCACGGCAAATCGCAGAGATGTCTCTGACATTCTTCCGAAAGTGAGATCAAAATTGTCAATGGGTCCACAAGAACAAAGGAACAGCACTTGGATGTTATCAGAGTTCAGTTTTAGGCCTGTTTGAGCCTTTAACCTCTTTACCCCCAGGCATGGGGGGATGAGTTGTACATTTTAATTGCACCATTTATTCTGCCAGATATTGTACTGGAAAATGGGGGGGGGGAAATTCCAAGTGCGGTGAGATTGCAAATAAAGAAAGTGCAATTCCACAATGCTTTTTAATTTTTTTTTTATTCACCAAGTTCCCTATATGGTGAAACTGACCTGGTGATATGATTCTCCAGGTCAGTACGAGTACGCAAATGCCCAATATATATGTCTAGGGTTTTTTTTATTTACCTTATTTTTTGGACTATATGACACACTTTTTTCCTCCAAAAGTGTGGAGGAAAATGGGGGTGCATCTTACAGTCCAGATGTACCTGCTCTGGCTGTGGTGGTGAGGTGGGGAAGCCGCAGCAGCAGAGCCATGTGTCACAGGAGGCTGGCAGCTGCAACTAACTCCTGTTCCCGCTGCTAAAGAGAAATGAATGTTCACTGCATTCCTCACCCATGGGCGTGAAAAACTGTGAATATTAATTTCTCTTAAATAACGGATACGCGGTTAGCCACAGTAGCTGGCTCCCCGCAGCTGCCGGGTGATCACGTGTACCCGCTACTTAAGGCAATGAATATTCCCTGCTCTTCACCCCCATAGGCAAGGAATGCAGTGAATTTTCATTCCCTTTAGTAGCGGGCACACGTGAACGCCCAGCAGTTGCAGGAAGTCGGCAGCTGCAGCTGACACTGTACACGCTATTAAACATGAATATTCACTACTCTCCATGCACATAGTCCCAGCGTGGAGAGCAGTGAGTATTCTGGCAGATGTCTTCGGCTTGTGTGCAGCGCATGACATCCCTGTACCATATATACCAAGATAGGTGATATTAGTACAGAGCTGACCACATTTGTTTCAATTTTTTTTCTAATTTCCTCCTCTAAAACCTAGGTGAGTCTTATGGTCTAGTGCGTCTTCTAGTTTGAAAAATACGGTAAGTGGTGAAATTTTTTTGAGAAATTCTGAAAAAAATAAAAATTAGCTTCTGTCTCCATTTTTCGAGACCCATAACGTTCTCATTTTTCAGGATCTGAGGCTGTATGAGAGCTTATTTGTTGGCTGAGCTAACATTTTACTGATACCATTTAGGGGTAGATACAATGTTTTGATCGTCTCTCATTATATTTTATTGCAATATTCCGGCGACCAAAAAAAAGTAGTTCTGGAGTTTTGTTTTTGTTCTGGTCCGCTGTTTATGGATCAGAATAGTTTATTTTATATTTTTATAGATGAGACATTTCTGAACGCAGCGATGCCAAATGTTTTTTTTTAATTTGGGAAAACGGGGGTGATTTTTTATTTTTTTTTAATCTTTTTTACTGTATTTAATATTCTCCTTTGGAGACTTGAAGCTGTGATCGTCCAATTACCTGTGCTATACATAGTGCAGAAGTACTGCTTCCACGTACAGCAAAAAACACTATCTCCTATGAACGACGGCCACAAGGAAGACCCCCAGCTGTCATGACAATCCATCAGTATGCCACAATCGTGTGACAAGTGCGCAAATGGGTGGGATCAATGACACACTTTCTGCCTGTGCTTGTTAAATATCGATGCTAGTGACCTGGGTAGAGGAACCAGACAAGGCTGCCCTTTGTCAGTGAAGCTCTTTGCTCTAGCGATAGAGATTATTGCTCTTAAAATTAGACAGGACCCTTTAGTAAAGGGCATTAATATAAATTCCAGAATAGACAAAGTGGGACTATATACTGATGATCTTCCTAAATAAAGTGGCGCAATCCCTCCCGAGAGCAATTGACCTCATTAACTGTTTTGAGGAATTATCATGTCTCAAAATTAACTGGGGCAAGTCAGTCGTTATGCCACTTATAGACAATATGACTGAGCCTGTGGTTTTTGGATTACAAGTAGTACATGACAATAGGTATTCGTGACTCAAGTGAGCTTCTAACCATTTCCTAAGTCACCTGATTGCCATCCCACCACTATTATTAAGAAACCCCAATAACGGCACGTTACAATTAATTCTTTGAAGAAATTGGCCTCAGCAGCCTTTATTTAACATGTAAAATAACATGTCAAACACAATGTCCCGGAATAAGTGGTCCTCGAAGCCCCAAACAATAAAACCTCAGGTTCAGTGTTCCAACTTGTCCCCAGACCGAGTCTTGCCTCTAGCCGCTAAGCAGCAGCTCAGTGGCACCAGTCAACCCGTCTGGCCATTGACTATTACCATTAAACACGGGTCCCTTTTTATCACTTCCAGGACCTTCCCCCACACCACCAACATAAATCTTCTGATCCCTCAAACATTTATGTCCCTCCACACTTTTAAGCCTTTTTGGATGCCTTCTTGTACTGCCAATACCACATGTCCAAATGAATCTTATCCGACCTCCAGAATTCCACTTCGCCAGATTCCAAATCCATGTGGCGTACCACCACTGCCCCACTCCTTGCCATAAACTGAGACACTGCTGTTTACTTTGATCCTAGCTCTATTCACTCCATAGAGAGACCGCAACCCATACCAAACCTTCCTAGGGATGATATCCAACCACACCACTAGTAGCTTGGGGAACATGGACCATAGTGGCAACATGTCAAACTTAATATCATTGATCAAGTCTCAGCATGACCACTTACCCAAATCGTTGCCCCCAAATGAATTACCAATACATCTGGGGTCCGATCCAGTCGAACGAACCTGTGAAACACAGGCACTAACTGCTTCCAAACTATTCCTCTCTTTCCAATCCACCACAAGACTGCTATGTCCCTTGGCACTCTTAACTGACGTCTGTCCAGACAAACTGCTGCCATCAACGCTGCTCAAAAGACAAAAGAATGTCACATCCATCCCAGCAGTCGGCCACACTACCAGAGCTGGACGCACATATGACTTGAATCTCACAGACTCCCACCGGCCAATCCTCCTCACCCTTTCTTCACTTAAACCCCTCCTAGCAGCCTCAGTGGCTTCCCCAATGCAAAATGAGTGTCCACTATAATTCTTTGCAGGAATGCCCCCATGCTCCAAACACCTCTTGAATCCTGTCACAAATTGAAAGCGAGATAAAAATGAACCGTCCTCATGCACCAACAATGGGGAATCCCACTGCCCACTATTACTCAAAAAACTCCTTGAACACTCCACTGGACATAAACGAGAACCCTCCACCTGGAACAGAACCAACTTGCAACCCTTTCCTTCAACGTTCGTTTTGGAGGTCCTAATAAATATTACCACCCTATCCCCAAAAAACATCTAAGTCTTGCCTCAACAGCCCATCTTTTTTATATCTAGAAGGACTAACTAGTTCACCCAATCGAAAGGCACCGGAAAGGCCAACGAAAAGGCCAATTTAAAAAGAACTATCTCCCATTGAGAAGAACAGATATCCACTAATTGCTTGCCCAAAATCACCTACACCTCATAAGACACCCAACTCCTCCTATCCAACACCCTCCAACCTTTTTTCCAGCCCTTAACAGCCTGAAGAACCAAGAAAGACTTAGTTAGATTGGGCATGCCCCTGAATTTAAAGCCAAAAGCTAAGCCAGCCATAAATTTATTCCATTTGGGAACAGACCAGCCTCATTCACAGCTATGCCCCACCAACAACAAAAGCTCATCTTCCAGCCCATCACCTAATGCTATCTTCCAATCCTCCCAAATGTTCTACGCCTTCCTGTACTGTGCCCACATTCCATCTGATAGAGACCTAGATAACAAATCCCTTACAGCCCCAAAGGAAGGTTCCACAATTCTGTCGGGCACACCAATTCTGTTGCCTCCGCTTGATATGACAACTCTTGACAGCGATCCTTCAGCGAACAAGAAAGAGCTTCAGAAATTGGATAATGCATATCAGACCCAACCTCTGCTGTAATCCACAAGTTAAAACTCTAAGCCAACCAAACCAAATGCTGTAAAAACCTGCACCAACGGCTGTTCACAGGAAGACAAAGTATTTATGGCCCTCTCTGCCCCTTCTAACTCACAACAAAGAAGAAACTTCTTATTCTGAACCTTATCGCCCCACAAAGATACTGCCACAACGAGAGGTAATACCTGACAAAAGACGATATTAGCCACCAAACCGTTGGCAAACCAAACTCTTGGCCACAACTCAACAATACGTTCGCCCCTAAAATTCAAAATGAAACCTTGCCAACCCGTTAGACCAACCAAAAAGCCCAATGACTCTGCCGACACCACCGGTGAAATGCAAATAGACCTACCATTATACGATTCCAGGAAAAGCGCCCATACTTTTCGATCATCCCACAATTCTTTCTTAAGCCTGATGAAGTGCGCAGGAGATTTGACCCCCACCGTCGCCAAGGATAACTGATGGGCAGAACGCTCTGCCTATTGGCATAATACGGCAAGCAAAATTTAAATTGGTCCATACAGAGCTCTGTACAACGTCACGTGCCTCATCACATGCCTGGTCACGTGAGTTCTGACGTCATTCAAGGTCCTTCTTGCTCTCCGCATGCTGCCGGCTTCTACCGCTAGTGTTACACACTCGTGCAAGGTTCTGCCAGAGAAGCAACAGGGGCGCCTGTCAAAGGCCAGGACAGCGCTCCAGAAGATCTCTATCTTTGAAGTCCTATTGCTGATGCCTTTTGTGAAACCTCTGTTCTCCTCCGGGATTACCTATACACTGATCACTGGATCAACCTTTCATCACTGTTATATAAGGTAATCCATGACCTATTAATTAATATTTTATTACCCTGGTGTAACATTATGTACTTAAATCTTTCTGAAAGGGATACATATCTAGCGCAAATACACGGTTTCTACAAAAATTTACTTCCCTAGCAGAGACTGGACCTCACGTAACGTCTCCTTCCGCAAACCCCAACCCAAATCACCTCGTCCTTCATGTCGATCACTTTTTCTTCTGGTAACCTACACTCCATCACGACTGAGTCAATTTCAATACCCAGAAAACTCAATGACGTCACCGGCCCCACTGCCTTCTCAGCTGCTAGTGGAACCCCAATTTTTTTAGCCACACTTTCCGTCGTTGGAAGTAACAAAGAGCAATCATGAGCTTGAGCCGGACGATGAGCAAAAAATCATCCAGATAGGGGATACAAGAATTCAAACCCGATATTTCTTTAACCGTTCACTCCAAAAAGTGCTAAACGTCTCGAAATACGCACACGAAAGTGAACACCTCATGGGCTAACAGCGATAAACAAAGTAACCCCCATCCCAGAAACAGACCAGAAAATGCATACTATAAGGGTTAAACTGGCAACAAACGAAAGGTCGCCTCAATATCTGTCTTGGCCAACAACTCCCCTTTACTGCACGACTGTACTCAATCCGTAGCGGCATCAAAAGACATGTACAACACTGAACATAGCTGAGGGTCAATCCCATCATTTACTGACGTACCGTTTGGAAATGAAAGGTGATGAATCAGTCTGAATTTGTTAGGCTTCTTTTTAGGCACCACCCCCAGCGGTGACACCCTCAGATTATTGAGGAGAGCCGACTCGAATGGACTAGTCATCATACCCAACGCCACTTTTTGTAATTTTTCTGTAACCACCCCCAGCAATTGCAAGGCTGACTTCAAATTCTTAGTCGACAACCGGACTTCAACATCAACAAAAGGAATTCTAAAACCGTCCCTCAGTAACGCTCCATCTCTTCCAGACGCACTTGCATCGCCCTTTCTTTCAAGCCCTTCAGCACCTCTCTGTTTTGCTCCCTTAAAACATTTCATTGCTCCATGACTCCCTCCACAGGATGAACGCTCATGCTTCAATTTACATTTGTTCCTGAATTTGCATGACCCCTCATTAAATGAGAAACACAGGCCTTTCTGCACTGCTACCGATTGTCCTGACTGCCACAAACGCACAGTGCCCCCAAGAAACGACTGACTCCCTTACCATTATCTGGCAACCCCTTTGTTCTCCCACCTCCCAACCCTGATGAATGGACCCCGACACTGCCATCCAGGTGGTCCATCCTCTGCCTGCGCCGATGTTCCCCCTCCTCTCCTCTGCTCCCAGGCCAGCCCGACACTGGCCGCCGTCATTTGAATTTGCCGCTCGTGATGACATCCCCACTCAGGCATACTGTGTTTCCTGATCTCGCCGAGAGGGGCCTGGTCCTCGCTGTGCACCTGCCGCACCCGGAACTGAATCCTGGGACACCACTGCCGTAGAGAGGGAGGCCGCCACCTCCCCCTGATGTAGGCCCTGCCGAATGCCTGGATTCCTCCCAGCTCGGCTGCAAGCCCTCGGCCTGACACTTGTGCCCCTCCCTGGAGGGTCCCCGGAGGAGCTCCTAATGCGGTGCCAGATACAGGGGTTGACCTCCAGACTGAGGCACACTGGAGGCCTTGTTCTCAGTGTCCGACATGCTGGGTCTGAGGGGATCCAGTCACCACTCTCTGCAGCAAGCCCCTTACGGATACTTGTAGCCAATCCACACCCAAAAGGGCCGTGCAACCCTCAACTGCTGGAGTGCTGCTTCTACGTCCATCATCCAGGTACACACAGCTTCTTGTTGCTACAAAAGGGTACCTAAAATGGTTGCCCCTAACATGTCTGCCTCCTTTTATAGTGATCCCTGTGACCCATCCTCTGACCCCTCCTTCGCCTCCAGACCAGCACCAGCCCCCACCTTATTCAAATATATTAACCCTGCTATACCTATACCTAGCTCACTGTCACCCCCTCAACCCTGTAATGCCATCCTCCCTTTTATGGCCTGCGGCCCCAGTATGGCCTCACTGAAATTCAAATACCTAGGTATTATAATTAACCAAAAACCAATAAAGGACGTGAAGGATAATGT
Organism: Ranitomeya variabilis; assembly: GCF_051348905.1. Lineage (NCBI taxonomy): Eukaryota > Metazoa > Chordata > Amphibia > Anura > Dendrobatidae > Ranitomeya > Ranitomeya variabilis. The sequence continues at coordinate 693,333,979 of NC_135233.1, read as the reverse complement.
ATACCACCTAGGTGGTATGATGAAGAAAAGGTTTGAGAACTGGTCTCAACTTCCTTTGTCTGTAACGGGAAGAATTGACTTAATCAAAATAATAATTCTTCTAAAATTTTTCTATGTGTTGGAACATTCATCAATTAAAATCCCCAAAGGGCTTTTTATGAAAATACATGATATGATGGCAACATTTATATGGGGTTCATCAAGGTCCAAATTAAGTATTGGATCCCTGCAGAGAACCAAAAATCAGGATGGTTATGCGGTGCCGGACCTACTTTTGCATTATTTAGCTGGCCAGATACTTTATTTGAAACATTGGGTAGGTGGCAGCAACCTTACTAATGCAGAAGCTCATCTTATACACTTCTTGGGTGGGAATACACCATGGCAGTAGTGTAGCTATCGGGGGGCAGAGGGAGTGGCCTCCCCGGGCCCCTCGTTGAGGGGTCCCACCCAGAGTTATGCTACTGTAGCTGTATTGGCATGTACAGCGCACTGATACAATTACACTCTGCTGCAGAGCAAGGAAAATCAATCTCTCTGCACTGCTGCCTGGCAGCTATGGGGCCCCTGAGCAGGTGGGGGCCAGGTGCCAGCAGTGGGCCCCCCGCCCATCATCGCAAGTGCAGCTGTATCAGCTGCATACCGATGCAGCTGACCAGATTGATGAGAGAGGGAATGCTACACTCCCTCTCCCAGCAACCCCCTCAGCGTGACATCCCTGATGCAGACACTGACAGGGGTTATGATGACGTCACTACTCGGCGCCCGCTGAGATGTGCAGGCTATTGGAGCAGTGGAGGAAAGAGGAGAAGAGGTGACTCAGGTGGGTATTGGATTTATTTTTATTGGGGATGCATTACAGTATAGAGTCTGCCTATAGAGTCTGTCTGTGGGGGCTGCCTTATACTATACAGAGTCTGCCTGTGGGGGCTGCCTGATGTTAGAGTCTGTCTATGGGGGCTGCCTTACACTATACAGAGTCTGCCTATGGGGGCTGCCTTATACTATAGAGTCTGCCTATGGGGGCTGCCTTATACTATACAGAGTCTGCCTATGGGGGCTGCCTTATACTATAGAGTCTGCCTATGGGGGCGCCTTATACTATACAGAGTCTAACAGAGTCTACCTATGGGGGCTGCCTTATGTTATAGAGTCTGCCTATGGTGGCTGCCTTATACTATACAGAGTCTGCCTATAGGGGCTGCCTTATACTATATAGTCTGCCTATGGTGGCTGCCTTATAATAGAGTATGCCTATGGGGGCTGCTGTTGTGAATTCCATTCTGGAGCTCCTTCCTGTGGTTGCTAATGGTATTTTTGTGAGTTCTGCCCTTGGGCTCCCTCTGGTGGTTTCGAGTGGAACTGCTGCTCCTTTAGGTAGCTGTGGCAGCTGCCTTCACTAATCGCCTTGCTTGGGTTTGTTATTTAAACCTGCTCTGGGCTTTAGTTCATGCCAGCTGTCAATGTTCTTGGTTGGGATTTGGTTCTCTCCTTGGATTTCTCATATGGCCTGTCCTTGTCAGCAAAAGATAAGTTTTTGCTAAGTTTTTGTTTGTCTATTTGCCTGGACTCTATTGCTCTGCAGATGTCTCTTTTTGTCCAGCTTGTCACTATGTCATATTCTGGCTAGCTAGAAGCTCTGGGAAAGCAGATTTGCCCCTCCACACCGTGAGTCGGTGTGGAGTTCATTTTTGTAAACTCTGCGTGGATTTTGTAGTTTTTAATACTGACCGCACAGTATCTTTTTCTCTCTATCAAGTTTAGTATTGGCCTCCTTTGCTGAAATCTGATTTCCTTTCTGTGTACGTCATTTCCCTCTTCACTCACAGTCAATATTTGTGGGGGGCTGTCTTTCCTTTTGGGGTTTTCTCTGAGGCAAGATAGCTTTCTATTTCCTTCTTTAGGGGTAGTTAGTTCTTAGGCTGTGAAGAGGTGTCTAGGGAGAGTCAGGAACATCCCACGGCTATTACTAGTGTTGTTGTTAGGATTAGGGACTGCGGTCAGTAGAGATACCACCTTCTCAGAGCTCGTTCCATGTTGCGTTTTAGCCACCAGGTCATATCAGTGTGGCTTCTTAACCACCAGGTCATAACAGGCTGCCTTATGTTATAGAGTCTGCCTATGGTGGCTGCCTTATACTATAGTTTGTCTGTGGGGGCTGCCTTATACTATACAGAGTCTGCCTATGGAGGCTGCCTTATACTATACAGAGTCTGTCTATGGGGGCTGCCTTATACTATACAGTCTACCTATGGGGGCTGCCTTATGTTATAGAGTCTGCCTATGGGGGCTGCCTTAAACTATAGAGTCTGCCTATGGTGGCTGCCTTATACTATACAGAGTCTGCCTATAGGGGCTGCCTTATACTACAGAGTCGGCATATGGTGGCTGCCTTATACTATACAGAGTCTGCCTATGGGGGCTGCCTTATATTATAGAGTCTGCCTATGGGGGGTGCATTATACTATACAGAGTTGGCCTATGGTAGCTGCCTTATACTATAGAGTATGCCTATTGGGGCTGCCTTATACTTTATGGAGTCTTCCTATAAGGACAGCCTTATACTATGCAGTCTACCTATGGGGGCTGCCTTATGTTATAGAGTCTGCCTATGGTGGCTGTCTTATACTATACAGAGTCTGCCTATAGGGGCTGCCTTATACTATACAGAGTCTGCCTATGGGGGCTGCCTTATGCTATACATTTGAAAAAACTGACCGTCACATCCAAACATAGATCAAGTGTGAACAGGTGCTGAACCTTAGAGTCACCAACTCTTATACAGTCAAGCAAAAAAGGCAGCACACTGCTGCCTTTTTTGCTTGCCTTATGCTATAGTCTGCCTATGGGGGGTGCATTATACTATACAGAGTCTGCCTATGGTAGCTGCCTTATACTATACAGAGTCTGCCTATGGGGGCTGCCTTATACTATAGAGTCTGTCTATGGGGGTGCATTATACAATATAGAGTCTGCCTACAGGGAGTGCACTACACGATATAGAGTATGCCTATGGGGAATGCATTATACTATAGAGGCCTATGCGGAGTGGATACTATATGGAGGCCTTTGGGGAGTGCATTATACTATATTGAGGACTATCTGGTGCATTATACTATGTGGAGGCTATCTAGGGGGCCATCATGCAGTGTGAAGATTACAGTGAGGAGGCCTTCATACAGTGTTGGAGCCATCAACAGTTTGGGGGCTACTAAGGGGTCAGTATACTATGTGAGTGGTACTATACAGTGAGGGGGCATCATGCTGTGTATAGGGGAGCTGTACAGGGACAGTGACATATTATTAAATGTAAAGTGGACACATTGTTATAAGGGAATTCAGGTTACTGTGACTATCAAAGGGGCACACATTATTACTTTCTAGGGGGAAAAATGTGGGCACTGTTTTCTAGAGCAGTTCCACCTAGTATTACTATATTCTAGAGGGTTGCTTTAGAATTTAGAGGGCACAGAGAACCATACAGTAGGTGCAGTAATAGGTCACACACGGCAGCAGCGGCTCAGTATTGTGATATCAGCAGGATGAGTAGTTTGTGCAGGGTGGGAATAGTCCCATTGGGGACAGTGCTGAAAATATGAGACTTGAAATGTGTCTTTGTTGTAATCTCTGCAGTCGAGTCCTGGCTGGAAGAAGTTGACATGTCGTTCTGTGCCAGATGGAAAAGACGTGAACAGTGAACAATTCCATAAGAAAGAAGGTCAGCTGTAAGTCATCATCAATAACTAACTGTGCTGTGATCTCTTATATGTTCTGTAAGACTGGTATTTACCACTGACCATATGACAGTAATATCAATGTTGGTCTTTATATAGAGATTATTTTCAGCAACATCGTAGTCATCTGTTGAGGTTCTCCTACATCCACTATTAGGGTGCGTCACCCAGTTGTAATCAATGTTTCCTGGTTAGGGGCCCACACAAAAGTTTTGCCCCCCTGAACTGAAACCATAGCTATGCTTCTGCACCATGGGCAAAATTAGAAGGGTCCTACAGACCACCACAAGGTTTATTATTTGCACACAATGTAGCGATACAGGTGTGGCAAGAGAGTAAATGTATCATGAACTTCACTGACCAAATGGGAGAAACTCAGATATGGGATAATCCCCAATTTCCACCTCTCAAAAATCTCCAGGACCCAATTTTATGGAAGCAATATGGAATAACACCACAATAATTTTTTGAAAATGAAATTGTATTATCATTTGATTAAATTCATATAAAGTTAGGGAACCCTCATAGGGATTTTTATAGATATTTGCAAATGAGATATGCCATAATGCACCAGTTTCCATATCCTAGTATGCAAATATCCAGATATCCATTGATAGGAGTGCTAACAACTCAAGGGCCCAGAGGTGTAATATCCTACCTATACACCTTTTTACTAAACTCCAGGATTGCTTCTACTCAACTTGATGTAGAGAGTAAATGGCAGAAATTAATTCCTTCTATCACTGATGATCAGTGGAATGATGCCCTAGAGCAGGGATGGGGAACCTCAGGCCCCCGGGCCATTTACGGACCTCAATGACCTTTTATCAGGCCCCCGGGCAGATTCTCAGGAACCGCATTCTTGGGCAGGGAGCTGTATTTTGATTGCCACCAGCTCAATAATTTCTTCTTACTCTGTTAGCACACACACACAGTGTTCACTACTGAACATTGAAGCAATGAAAGATTACGTCCTGACACCAGAACCAGAGTCAGGATGTACTTTCTAGGCAGAGTTTGTACGGGCCCCGAAGGATGGTTTAAATATCCAAATGGCCCTTGGTACAAAAAAGATTCCCCACCCCTGACTAGAGGCACATACAATGGTGTCCCCAGCTGCAAATAATAAGTTAATTCAACTACACTGCTCAAAAAAATAAAAGGACAACAGAATATAACTCCAAGTAAATCAAACTTCTGTGAAATCAAACTGTCCACTTAGGAAGCAACACTGTTTGACAATCAATTTCACATGCTGTTGTGCAAATGGAATAGACAAACAGATGGAAATTATTGGCAATTATCAAGACACTAAATAAAGGAGTGGTTCTACAGGTGGGGACCACAGACCACATCTCAGTACCAATGCTTTCTGGCTGATGCTTTGGTCACTTTTGAATGTTGGTTGTGCTTTCACACTCGTGGTAGCATGAGACGGACTCTACAACCCACTCAAGTGGCTCAGGAAGTGCAGCTCATCCAGGATGGCACATCAATACGAGCTCTGTGGCAAGGTTTGCTGTGTCTGTCAGCGTAGTGTCCAGAGGCTGGAGGCGCTACCAGGAGATAGTCCAGTACACCAGGAGACATGGAGGGGGCCGTAGTAGGGCAGCAACCCAGCAACAGGACCGCTATCTCAGCCTTTGTGCAAGGAGGAACAGAAGCACTGCCAGAGCCCTGCAAAATGACCTCCAGCAGGCCACAAATGTGCATGTGTCTGCACAAACAGTTATAAACCGACTCCATGAGGATGGTCTGAGTGCCCGACATCCACAGATGGGGGTTGTGCTCACAGCCCAACACCGTGCATGACGCTTAGCATTTGCCACAGAACACCAGGATCAGAAATTCGCCACTGGCGCCGTGTGCTCTTCACAGATGAAAGCAGGTTCACACTGAGCACATGTGACAGAGTCTGGAGACGCTGTGGAGAGCAATCTGCTGCCTGCAACATCCTTCAGCATGACCGGTTTGGCAGTGGGTCAGTAATGGTGTGGCATTTCTTTGGAGGGCCGCACAGCCCTCCATGTTCTCGCCAGAGGTAGCCTGACTGCAATTAGATACCGAGATGAGATCCTCAGACCCCTTGTGAGACCATATGCTGGTGAGGTTGGCCCTGGGTTCCTCCTAATGCAGGACAATGCCAGACCTCATGTGGCTGTAGTGTGTCAGCAGTTCCTGCAAGATGAAGGCATTGAAGCTATGGACTGGCCCGCCCATTCCCCAGACCTGAATCAGATTGAACACATCTGTGACATCATGTCTCGCACCATCCACCAAAGTTATGTTGCACCACAGACTGTCCATTTGGCAGATGCTTTAGTCCAGGTCTGGGAGGAGATCCCTCAGGAGACCATCCACCTCATCAGGAGCATGCCCAGGCATTGTAGGGAGGTCATACAGGCACATGGAGGCCACACACTACTGAGCATCATTTCCTTGTCTTGAGGCATTTCCACTGAAGTTGGATCAGCCTGTAACTTAATTTTCCACTTTGATTTTGAGCATCATTCCAACTCCAGACCTCCATGGGATATTAGTTGTGATTCACGTTGATCATTTTCAGGTTTTATTGTTCTCAACACATTCCACTATGTAATGAACAATGATTTATAACTGGAATATTTCATTCAGTGATATCTAGGATGTGGGATTTTAGTGTTCTTTTTTTGATAAATAAATTAGATATATATATATATATATATATATATATATATATCTATCTATCATCAATCTTACCTGACCCCGAGTAGACTACATAGATTTGGCATACTAGCATCTGATGAATGTCATATGTGTGGGGAACCAGGAGCGGACTTCTGGCATGTCGTCTGGGATAATGCTAAGGCACTGGAGTGAAGTGACAACTATATCCGAACGGATGTTAGTGAATGATATAATACCATATGAAAATATATTATATAGAAATAGAGGATGTCCCCAGACGTTCCATAGGATTTGGAAGAGATGGTAAGACTCATCCTTAGGCCAGGGTCACACTTGCGACTGCATGTATTTCTATGCAGCTGAGCGCTCTGGTCCGACTGCCGATGGCAGTGGCGGGTACTGAGACGCGAGACTCGTGGAAGTTTCTCGCAAGTGTGACCCTGGCCTTAACACACTTATCCACCAATGCCATGACTTCGTCAATCTCACATTATATTCCCTGACATGTGTTCCTTTAAACGCATGGTGTACATAGACTAAAAGAATATACTTCGGATATGGCCCGAATTGGTACGCATTCAGAATTTTAATAAAGAACCAGCTAAGTTAGTTGAAAGTGCGATGCTTTATAACAGAAATTGTCCTAGTATATCATGTTCCAATCTCTTCGCTTTTCTTTATTTCTTATTGAGAGTATGATGTTACTTTCATATTATTGTATTGAATGGAAAAAGGTAACTGTTTGAATCATTCTGACCTTATACTATGATATTATATGTTTGCAACTTTATCCTGTGGAATCTTTCAATACAAAGTAAAAAAAAAAAGAAAAGATGTCTGTGAAAGCGGCATTCAACTGGTTAACAGCAGCAGAGGGTGGATCTCCGATCTATGCGTAGCTGTTAGAGGTACTTGATGGCTGATTAAATCAGCCATAAAGTTCACGAAAAGATGCAGACTCAGCGTGTTAAGGTAACCTGTCATCTGATTAATGCAGTCTAAACTGTGAGAAGCAGCTCTAAGGCCTCTGTCACACTTCAGTCTTTTTGCTTGTCAAAATCTGTCATTTCGTGAAAAAAACCAGACCCAGCAAACGTTGCTGCTGGATCCGTTTTTTTCTCATAGACTTGTATTAGCGACAGATGGCCTTCCGTTTCATCCGTCTTTTGACGGATCCGTTGCAAATTCTGTGTCCGTCACCCGGAGACAACGGAGATAGTAACTTTTTTGTGTACGTCGGAAAATCGGACAGCGACGGATCCCGCGCTGTCCGTCGTTGGCTTTAATGGAAGCCTATGGATGCAGGATCCATTAAAAGACGGAATCCAGTGTCGGATTCTGTTTTTTGAAACTGAGCATGCCTGGAAGAATTTCTTATTCCTGTAATTTAACCCATTTTTCCATTAAGGGAAAATCTCTCTTTCTCTGTCTCTCCAGAATTTTGTTTAAATTCCGGCAGCAGCTGCTTCGACGGATCCGTCAAACGGATCCAGTGCATCACTTTTTTACAATCTGCACAGGATTAGGGATGAGCGAGTTTACTCGTTGGTCGGGTTTTCCCGAGCACGCTCGGGTGACCTCCAAGTATTTATGACTGCTCGGAGATTTAGTTTTCATAGCGGCAGCTGAATGATTTACAGCTACTAGCCTACTTGAATAAATGTGGGGATTCCCTAGCAACCAGGCAACCCCCACATTTACTCAGCCTGGCTAGTAGCTGTAAATCATTCAGCTGGCACGATGAAAACTAATGCATGTCAAGTTAGGCCTCATTGAGCAATTTCTCACGGCTCTTGACATGGAGTCAGCAGCTTTCAAGTACTTCCAAGATCTCTTTCCAAAGCTGTTTGAAGCAAAGGTCAAGGCTGGCATCTTTGTCGGACCGCAGATCAAGAAGATCATAGAATGTGACGAGTTCGCCAAGCTGCTGAACAGGATGGAAAAAGCGGCTTGGAACAGTTTCGTTGCAGTGGTTCATGGCTTCCTGGGTAATCACAAGGCTGAAAACTATGTGCAGTTGGTTCAGACTCTCAAAGACTTATGCCATAATGGGATGCAGAATGTCTCTCAAAGTCCATATCATTGACGCTCATCTTGACAAGTTCAAGGAGAACATGGGAGCTTACTCAGAGGAGAAAGGTGAGTGCTTCCATGAAGATATATTGGACGTCATCGTAAGAAGATGGGAGGCGCTGGAACGGACTGCGACATCCATCGGACCGGACCGCAGCGGGAACGCCCCTGGGTGAGTATAATCTAACCTCTTTTTCTCATCTTTCAGGTTACATCGGGGGCTTATCTACAGCATTCCAGAATGCTGTAGATAAGCCCCTGATGCTGGTGGGCTTAGCTCACCATCGATTTTGGGGGTGACAGATTCCCTTCTAAAGTCTCTAAATGAATTAGGAGAATCCACTCCAACGTGCCCCTTCATCAAGGCCTGTGACAGAATCGCCTGTGCGCTAACTTCATTTTTAAATGGGGATAGGGTTGTCAGGATAACGGTTTTCTTTTACTTAAATCATCACAAAAGTCTTTGATGGTAAATGTCATATTCATGTAGTTTACAATCATCCAAGGAAACAGTGTGGCAATGCCAATGAACAAAGTTTCACCCTTGAAAACTCTAATATATGTATAGCTACCTGGAGGTGTAAAGACTAATCACAATAACTAAACTACTACCTATATGTTTATTTTGGTAATTCAAACTTATTATTAAATTATTCACTGCCACATAGTCTGTTGCTCCCTGTCCCCTGTGTGACACATCTTCTCCCACATTTATACATGTATGGATTTTCCATAGATGTATAATTTTATATATATTATTTTTATATAATTTTTAATATATTAAAATTGGTTCATTGGACATTGTTTTTAATTTATTTCTAATAAAAATTCTTGTGCATTGTGGGTTTTGTATGATTTATTTATAAGTATTTTTTTCATATTTTTGTGTATAATCATTATTCGATTGTCAATAAAATAAAATGTATCTATATATTTCTCTTTTTGAATACTTCTTTTTGGGTATTACAGAATGCTGTAGACAAGCACCTGATGCCGGTGGGCTTAGCTCTCCTTCGATTTTGGGGGTGACAGGTTCCATTTAATGTGCTTCTTTTTGAGCCACTCCTTTGTTGCCTTGGCTGTATGTTTTGGGTCATTGTCTTGCCGGAAGACCCATTATCAATATCTTGATGTAGTGAAGGGGGTTGCCACTCAGGATTTTACGGTACATGGCTCAATCCATTCTCCCATTGATGTTGTGAAGAAGTCCTGTGCCCTTAGCAGAGAAACACCCCCAAAACATAATGTTTCCACCTCCATGCTTGACAATGGGGACGTGTTCTTTGCGTCATATGCAGCATCTCTCTTCCTCCAAACAGTAGTTAATGCCAAAGACCTCAATTTTTGTTTCATCTGACCACAGCACCTTTTCCCAATCACTTATCCAGGTGTTCATTGGCAAACTTCAGAAGGGCCTGCACATGTGCCTTCTTGAGCTGGGGGACCTTGCGGGCACTGCAGGATTTTAAACCTTTACGGCATAATGTGGTACCAACGGTTTTCTTGGTGACTCTGGTCCCAGCTGCCTTGAGATGATTAATAAGTTCCCCCCTTGTAGTTTATGGCTGATCTCTCACTTTCTTCATGATCAAGGATACCCCACGAGGTGAGATTTTGCATGGTGCCCCAGATCGATGTTGATTGACAGTCATTTTGCATTTCTTCCATTTTCTAACTATTGCACCAACAGTTGTCTCCTCCCATCCAGCGTCTTACTTATGGTTTTGTAGCCCATTCCAGCTTTGTTCAGGTCTATGATCTTGTCCCTGACATCTTATAAAATTCTTTGGTCTTGCCCATGTTGTAGAGGTTACAGTCTGACTGATTGAGTCTGTGGACAGAAAGTTGTTTTTTTTTTTTTTTTGAAGGTGACTATGTAAGACAGCTGTCTTTAATGCAGGTAACAAGTTAATTAGGTGTGTCGAACTGGTCTGCAGGAGCCAGAATTCTTAATGGTTGGTAGGGAATCAAATACTTATTTCTAACTGCAAAAAGCAAATAAATTTATATAATTTATACAATGTGATTTTCTGGATTTTATTTTTGATATTCTATCTCTCAATGTTAAAATTAACTTACCCTTAAAATTATAGACTGCTTATGTCTTTGTCAGTGGGCAAACTTACAAAATCAGCAAGGGATCAAATCGTTATTTCCTTCACTGTACATTCGTTCTGTACATAGGCTGGTGACAATGTGTGTGTTTGTGTTTTATCGGCTTAGTAATGAGGGTGTCGGGCTGACACCTTTTTATTACTAAGGGTACCGTCACACAGTGCCGTTTTCATCGCTACGACGGCACGATTCGTGACGTTCTAGCGATATCGTTACAATATCGTTGTGTCTGACACGCTACTGCGATCAGACATCACGCTGAGAATCGTACGTCGTAGCAGATCGTTTGGAACTTTCTTTCGTCGCTTGATCACAAACTGACATCGCTGGATCGTTGTGTGTGACACCGATCCAGCGATGTGTTCGCTTGTAACCAGGGTAAACATCGGGTAACTAAGCGCAGGGCCGCGCTTAGTAACCCGATGTTTACCCTGGTTACCAGCGTAAACGTAAAAAAAAACAAACAGTACATACTTACATTCCGGTGTCTGTCCTCCGGCGTCTCAGCTTCTCTGCACTGTGAGCGCCTGCCGGCCAGAAAGCGAGCACAGCGGTGACGTCACCGCTCTGCTTTCCGGCTCTGGTGCTTACACAGTGCAGAGAAGCAGAACGCCGGGGGACAGACACCGGAATGTAAGTATGTAGTGTTTGTTTTTTTTACGTTTACGCTGGTAACCAGGGTAAACATCGGGTTACTAAGCGCGGCCCTGCGCTTAGTAACCCAATGTTTACCCTGGTTACCCGGGGACTTCGGCATCGCTCCAGCGCCGTGATTGCAAAGTGTGACCGCAGTCTACGACGCTGGAGCGATAATCATACGACGCTGCGACGTCACGGATCGTGCCGTCGTAGCGATGAAAATGGCACTGTGTGACGGTACCCTAAGACTAGAGAGATGGGTGTCAACATTCATTGCTGTACAAAAACGTTTGCAAAAACGCATACAAAATGCGGCAAAAATGTGTTTTTTCCTGCCAAGAGATGCAGAAATCTTTCAGAAATTTCTGCAAGCAAATTCTCAACGTGCGCACATAGCCTAGCTCTTCAGGTGCATCTCAGGAATTAGGAATGTGGATTTAAAAAAAAAAAAATTAACATTTAACTTTATTTTTTTTCCACAAAAATTTTAATTTTAGACCCAATTTTTTTATTTTCACAACGGTAACAGTAGAAAATACACCCCAAAATTTGTTGTGCAATTTCTCCCGAGTATGATTTTTACAACATTGATCTGTGAAAATGAAAGAAATATTTTTAGCCCCAATTTTTTTTCTCATTTTCACAAGGATAGGAGAAAATGGACCCTAAAATTTGTTGTGAATTTTCTCCTGGGTATACAGATACCCCATATGTGATCAAAAACTACTTCTGAAGCACAATGCAAAGCTCAGAAGGGAAGAAGTGTCACATTCTAGTTCAGATTTTGCAGCAATGGTTTGAGGGTGCCATGTCACATTGGCAGAGGCCTTGAGGTGCCAGAACAGCAGAACACCCCAATAGTGACTCCATTTTACAAACTACACCTCTCAATGAATTTATCTAGTGGTGCAGTTATCTTGACACCACAGGTGTCTCACAGAATTTTACAACATTTGGCAATGAAGAGAAAATACCACCAAAATTTAGTTTTAGCCCCAGATTTTACATTTTCACATGAGGAAATGGGTAAAAATAGCACTTGACCTTCATAAAATGTTTGTTGAAATGTTTCATATCATAAAGAAGATTTCTAATAAGCTTGGAATAAGTTGTTGATGCTCATCAGGCTGGAAAAGATTAAAGTTTGGACTCCACAGAAAGATTTTGAACAAATGGAGGAAATTAAAAAATCATTATCACCTTCCAAAGGAGTGGTCAACTAATGAACATAACTCAAAGAACAAGGTATTTAATTATTCATCAAGATCAGAAAAGAGCACAATGTAACCACTAAGTAACTAAAGGCCTGTCTTACAGTAGCTAACGTTAATGTGTAGTGATGAGCGAATATACTCGTTACTCGAGATTTCCCGGTCTCGGGTAACCTCCAAGTATTTTTTAGTGCTCGGAGATTTAGTTTTCATCGCCTCAGCTGAATGATTTACATCTGTTAGCCAGCATAAGTACATGTGGGGGTTGCCTGGTTGCTAGGGAATCCCCACATGTAATCAAGCTGTCTAGTAGCTGTAAATCATTCAGCTGAGGTGAGGAAAACTAAATCGAGCACTAAAAAAATACTCGGAGGTCACCCGAGCAACGAGTATATTCGCTCATCACTATTAATGTGTCCTCCATCAATAGCACACTGAACAACAATGGTGTTAATGGCAAGATTACAAGGAGAAAGTCACTGCTCTTCAAAAAGAATAATGCTGCCCATCTTCAGTTTTCTAAACATCACCTGGGCTATTGGAACAAAGTTTGGTTGAAAGATGAAACAAAAAAAAAGCTTTTTGGTTTAAATGAGCTTTATATTTGGAGAAAAGAAACACTGCATTACAACATAAGAACTGATATCATCTGTGAAACACGTTGGTGGTAACACGATTGGAGCGGCGTTTTGTTCCATCTGAGCCAGGATGGCGTGCAATCATTGATGGAGCAATTAATTTTGAATTATTCCATCACATTCTAAAGAAAAATGCCAAGACCATGAGCTGAATCTCAAGAGAACAGCACAGCATTTTAATAATAATTAAAAGAAGAATGCATTTAGTTTTGAAATGACCAAGTCAAAGACCTGAACTTATTCCTATAGATATGTTGTGGTACAACCTGAAGTGACCAACTCATGAGAAAAAACCCACCTGGTAGAAAGAAATGGGCTAAAATTTCTCTAACCTGAACTGCAGGACTAACCACCACCAGATACTGAAAGAAAAGGTTCACAGACTTTTGTCACTCACAATGGTCATTTTCCACATTTAAAAAATAACAGTCTAATACTTTGACTCATTTGTTTGATTTGGTTCTTTTTATGTACTTTTTTTGTGATATAGTTTTAGGTCAAATTTATACAGAAATGTGGAAACTTTCAAGCGTCACTGTATATATGTGGAGTCTTATTCACACTGAGGATCTGAATGGGAGAACAGGTCACAGAGACAATTCTCCTCACCAATGCTGACAGGAATAAGATTAGAGCTGTGCACTCGCTTCTTATCCTCCATTACTCAAACTGACAGCTATGACTGACAGGTGGCTGAGAAATCCTAGTGACCTAGGGGCAATGACTGCCATGACTGGTCCCCTTCCTGCTATGATCTTCAGCTCACTAAGACAATGCTGTGAACACAATTTGAACCTGTGCGGAAAACTACATTCATTTCAAGTCCAAACGTCTTAACCACTTGGCCACCACAGCTCACAATTCACATCATATGATTATGAACATTCAGCACCATCCTGTCACTGCATAATTACATATGGTGACAGTTTTAATCTGTAATAAAAATATACGCTGTAAAGTAGAAACTCGCACTAAAATGCAATGCTGATTATCGCCACTGGTCAGGAACCAATGAAATAATTTTAAAAACTGTGGGAGGCGATTCATCAACGCTTTCTTGACAAATTTCTGTCGAAAAAGGCTTAGAAAAGTTGCAATATTTTTGTGCAATGCAAGGTTGCACAAAAAAAAATTCACCTTTTGGCATTTTCACGCCTTTCTTGAGCAAGCTCTGTTTAAGTGGGCGGAACTGTGTGATGGAGGCATGGCAACTGCCACTAGTCAAATTTATGACGTGTGGTGGCATTTGTTAAGCCACAAATCTTGCTCCAGAAGTGTCTGGAGTAAGATGTGTGGTGGCATTTGTTAAGCCACAAATCTTGCTCCAGAAGTGTCTGGAGTAAGATTTGCGGCAAGGCGCACCTAGCAATGCACACTACTAAGCACCTCACCTGATTCATAGGCATGTGTCTCTAAATGAATTAGGAGAATCCACTCCAAAGTGCCCCTTCATCAAGACCTGTGACAGAATCGCCAGTCTTGATGAATCAGGGCCTGTGCGCTAACTTCATTTTTAAATGGGGATAGGGTTGTCAGGATAACTTTGTTTTCTTTTACTTAACGGGAACCTGTCACCCCCAAAATGGAAGTTGACCTAAGGCGGTCCGAGGCCTCCTATCATCATCAGATGACGTCCTCTTGTCTTCACGCTGCGGCTCCGGCGCAGGTGCACTTTGCTCTGCCCTGTTGAGGGCAGAGCAAAGAACTGCAGTGCGCAGGCGCTGGGAAATGTCAGAGAGGACCAGCGCCTGCGCACTGCAGTACTTTGTCTGCCCTGTTGAGGGCAGAGCAAAGTGCACCTGCGCCGGAGCCACAGCGTGAAGACAAGAAGAGGACGTCATCCTATGAAGATGGGAGGCCCCGGACAGGACCACAACACCCATCGGACCGGACCACCCCTGGGTGAGTATAATCTAACCTCTTTCTCATCTTTCAGGATACATCGGGGGCTTATCTACAGCATTCCAGAATGCTGTAGATAAGCCCTTGATGCCGGTGGGCTTAGCTCAACTTCCATTTTGGGGGTGACAGGTTCCCTTTAAATCACAAAAGTCTTTGATGATAAATGTCATATTCATGTAGTTTACAATCATCCAAGGAAACAGTGTGGCAATACCAATGAACAAAATTTCACCTTTGAAAACTCTAATATATGTATAGCTACCTGGAGGTGTAAAGAGACTAATCACAATAACTAAACTACTACCTATACGTTTATTTTGGTAATTCATTTATTTTGCAAAACCTGCACCTGCATTAAAACTGTGACAAAAATATTGTCATGGCTGTAGTATGCAGAGGTAGGTCTCTCAGAGACAGCACTGTTCACATTGTGGCTGGTTTGGAGAAATTCATGAATATTTGATGAAAAAGTTATATTAAAGGGAATCTGTTGGCACAAAATGACTGTTCAAACAAAGTACAGGTGCTTGGTGCATCATGGTGTGGCCATACCTTTAAGTGTACCTTCCCACCTGCCTGTTTTCCATCTATCTCCAACTTTTCTGACCCTATGAAGCCAGATCTGTCAAAGAAGAGAGGAGGGAAGAGACAGATGGAAAACAAGCATGTGGGAAGGTGTGTATAAATGATTTGCCCCACCAAGGGTGCATCGAGCGCCTGTACATGGATTGAAGAGTGATTCTGTGCTGACAGAGTCCCTTTTAAGTGCAGCTTACCATATTCTTGTTTTCTATCTAACTCAGCCCTTCTCGGTCTCTAAAATGCAAGAAAGGTCAAAGAAGAGGGGCGCTGGAGATCGAGGGAAAATAAGAAGGTGGTAAGGAACACTTAAATATTTGGCCACGCCAAGGATGCACCGAATGCACGTGCTTGGACTGAACAGGCACTCTGTGCCGACAAATTTCCTTTTTGCTATACTGAGTAATACTTGGCACTTGCCAGTATTATTTATCATGCATTATGGGAGAAGGGCAGAATGTCGTTCATTATCATACAGATGTTAAAAGAATTCTAAAACAAAACTAATAATGTACACCAAAAAAACTAGGGTATACATTCATAGAAACGGGGGAAAAAACAAATACTTTATTTGTACTTGATGCTTGTATTATTGGAATTGATAATATATAACACCTCTTCATATAAAATATACCTACTGCAGATGATAACATTTTAAGAAACGTATTCAAATGTAGACACAAAGAAGTGAGATATAAAATTACAAAGAAAAAAGGTAATAAAAAGCAAGAACAAATTGTTGGTATAAATCAGAATTTCAATCTTTTTTTCTGGGAATCATGGGACAAGGGACACGCCTGGAATATGGTAATCATTTATTTCAATTTACTTTGCCGAGAGCCCAAAGCTTACAACTTTGTAAACATCAAGACACATTTTCTTACAATGTGCTAATCAAATGTTCTCAGGCCGTAGACCAAAATGTTGCCTTCTCCTCCTAAGAGTAACAAGCGGCCCGGGACTCTGATCTTGAATTTGTAAGCGTAGATTTCCCACGTGGTATATGAATAATTGATCCATGGTTACGAATATCTTGGTGGAAAACTGTAGATCACTTTGGTCCTGTTTTTAAAGAAGGTCCAGAACCAAACAAATTCACGTAACTTGTGTTCACCAGAATGAAATACAACAAAACATCTTTAAAACAATTGCTCTCGGGTTAATGCGGAAAACAGATTCCTTTAACTTACGCTCGTAACATACAAAAATAAACCGCCATCGTTTTCAGCAAAAAAAGCTTTCCTCAGGAAAAAATGATTGTTTCTTCAGCCGTCAAAATAAAGGAATGTAAATAAGCAATAAATACAGAGTGTGCTTCTCCATATTGACATATTTACAATTGATTCTTTGGCTTATGTTTGGGATTCCTTTAAAATAATATATATGGTGCGACCCATGTAGAAAAAATATTAAGCCAAGTACAGTTCCATGATGCTTGAAATGTAGAGAGAATTACAGGAGTTTACTGCCAAATCTGCATCATTTTAGACAAATTTTATTTAAAAAAAAAAAAAAGAAATTGCCACATTGTAAATGGATACATGCAACATACTGGCTCGAGAGTTGGCTTGTGAGGCGGCTGCATATACAAATACATACAAATCCTGGTTCTAGGATCCAGCAGTGATCATGTGGCACTAAATTCATCAATACTGTCTCTACAGTCATATAAACAGCTCATGTCCTTTGTATGAAGATACAGAAAGTCATAAGAAAAATACTTTTTTTTTCCTTTAGCTTTTTTTTTGTTTTTGTTTGCTTGGTTTAAAACTTAAAAGGTCCCATGTAAAAATCCCCCACTGCACAGCTGGAGTGACGCTTGTCCGAACTTGGCACATCCTACTATGATGATTCTAGGTATTCCAGTGAGACATCGTAGCAGAAGCGGTACTGTTCCTGTGAAATGAAGGGTAACTGTTAGTAGAATGAAAAGGATATTCACTAAATCGGTTGTCGCTATAAGGTTAGGAGGCTGTATTGAGCCAATAAGAAAAGTCATACAGGCTGAGGTGTTGATGCACCTACCTTATCTTCATTTACAAAAAGTTTCAGGCTCTATATAAAAATCATGACACGATGTCATAAATATCTAGTTTTCTCTGTTCTAAATATTCTATGGTACAATGCAATGGCAATATGTATACCTTGGTGGTTTAAAGGGGTTGTCCAGGACTTTAACACTGAAGGTCTATCCTTCTATAGGATATACACACCTATGTGTGATGGGTGGTGGTGTAACACCTGGCACTCCCGCAGAACAGCTGTTCCCGGGGTCAGCTGTGGCCAGAACTGCTCAGTTAAGGAGGTGCACAGCACAGCTCCGTCCACAGAATAGTGGCTGCAGCCAGGTACTGCACATCCACCCCCTACAGATATAAATAGGGGGTGGATGTGCAGTACCTGGCCACGACCACTAAATAGTCAACGGCACTGTGCTGTGCACCTCTTTATGAGAAGTCCCAGTCGCTGCCAACACTGAAAACAACTGATCGGCGAGGGGTGCCAAGTGTCACAGCTCCACTGATCAGACACTGATGACCTATCCTAAGAATATCCTCAATGTCAATGTCCCGGACAACCTTTTTAAAGAGCACCTGCCACCATTTCAAAAGTGCTTAATTTTTGCTCTTATTTTATTCCCATCGGCCTTGATTATTCCATTATTTTCTCTCTTAAAATATGCCATATTATTATGGAGATATGGGCCTTTTTATTAAGATCTAATCTTTATGATCTTTGTCAAGGGTGTATGATGGAGTGGTGAATAATACATTGCACCTAAGGACACACACCCCAGAGAATTCTATGAGCCACACCACCTTGGTACAGAGCGTAAAAATTTGCACTAAATAAAAAAGGCCATAAAAAAAAACAGAAGAAAAAAAACCCCAAAGCTAAATAGGGAGTCATCTTTAAGAACATTATATGTGATATTTGCGCTAAGAACACCTACAGTTAGGTCCATATATATTTGGACAGAGACAACATTTTTCTCATTTTGGTTATAGACATTACCACAATGAATTTTAAACAAAACAATTCAGATGCAGTTGAAGTTCAGACTTTCAGCTTTCATTTGAGGGGATCCACATTAAAATTGGATGAAGGGTTTAGGAGTTTCAGCTCCTTAATATGTGCCACCCTGTTTTTAAAGGGACCAAAAGTAATTGGACAGATTCAATAATTTTAAATAAAATGTTCAGGGATGAAGGAGTCAGCGACTCTGAAACGCGTAGGATTAGTTGGTCCTGTGTGCTATTCGTAGCTCCTTAGCTCTGCAGTTTTGTAGCTGGTCACGTGTACACATCACGTGACTGTGACGTCACACAAGGTCCTGCACCTTGTCGGCTTTAGCTATACACACGCGGCCGCCACTGCCTGTGCACGGCAGTTACCAAGCTCTGGGGGAGTACGCTAGTCACCGGCCGGGAAAGCGTCTCCTATACTACTATTTGCTCTGCAACATATTGGATATTTTTGGAACAGAGATTCAGAGAAGGCTACAGATACCAACCTTTCAGCGCATGAGTGAAGGACCTGTCCGCATGCCAGCACTGGATACAGTTTTCCTTTTCTTTGATATTAGGGTAAACACATCTTGTTAATCCTAGTCCTGAATGAAGAACCTTGTTTATGACATTTCCCAGTATTTTAACTATTTATGGCTTCATATAGGTGTTCGTAGCGCAAATATCACATATAGTTTTCTTTGATTAACCACTTCTGGGACGATTGGGAGTGATCTCGTCCATATATTTGCTGCTTATTCACCTGGAGCAACTAAGCAGCGCCGTATGGTTCATTTTTAGACTCTTTAAGAACATGTCTTCTAAAACTCAAAGCTTGCTAAGGCTAAATAGGAGAAAATGTTATCATACCCCCACCACAAAATGATTTTGCCAATTGAACAGAACATAGAACTATTGTATAACTAAAGTACATGTTATTTTAAAGGTGTGGTCCACCTTTGAGGAATCGACTGCCTGGAAAGGGTCAAAGGGGTTTTCCGGTTTAGCAAAATCTCTTATCTGGCCACATTTTGTTTAAAATAAAAAATAACTGTGTGCCGAATCTCTGCTGCTGCACTCAGTGCATGCAGGTCTGAAGCTACGTCAACAATGCGATAGAGCCGCTGAGGTCATGGATTGGCTAAGTGCATTGTCCCCTTAACTCTGGAATTTTGGAATGCTGTAGATAAGCCCCCGATGTATCCTGAATGATGAGAAAAAGAGGTTAGATTATATTCACCCAGGGGCGTTCCCGCTGCGGTCCGGTCCAGGCCTATCTTCATACGATGACGTCCTCTACTTGTCTTCACGCCGCAGCTCCAGCGCAGGCGTACTCTGTTTGCCCTGTTGAGGGCAGGGCCAAGTACTGCAGTGCGCAGGGCCTCTCTGACCTTATCCGGCACCTACGCACTGCAGTTCTTTGCTCTGCCCTCAACAGGGCAGCCAAAGTACGCCTGCGTTGGAGCCGCAGCAGGAAGACAAGAAGATGACGTCATCGTATGAAGATAGGAGGCCCCGGACCGCGACACCCATCGGACCCGGACCTTTAGCGGGACCGCCCCTGGGTGAGTATAATCTAACCTTTTTTTATCATTCAGGAAATATCGTGGGCTTATCTACAGCATTACAGAATGCTGTAGATAAGCCCCTGATGACGGTGGGCTTAGCTCATCTTCGATTTTGGGGGTGACAGGTTCCCTTTAAGGACTTCTGTCTGAAACGCGTTTGCCCATAGTCTCCCCTTGATGGTTGTGACAGTTTTTTGTATACTAATTGATATATTTCACATTTTTATACTTGCCTAATAAATTTAGAATTTTATGAAGATCCTGACACTGGAATTCCAGATTCCCGTATACATCTTACATCACCCTTTACCTAACTACATCCAATAACGATAACAGAAACTCCAGTGTTTACATGCAGTACTGTCTTATTCTGATCCACACCCCAGCCCCGCAATGTGCATAAATCATAAGTCACAGCGGGCCTGGGATTCACAAGTAGGGCAGCCGCGCAGGCGCAGTCAGCTGGACTGCATATGAGGAAAGATGGGCAGCGCTCACTGCGCCTGCACCAGGCAGGGGAAAAGAGCGCAGGCTATTTTGAAAACAGCGGTGAGGAGGCGGCTGCGCCCGGCGCCAAGAAGATGTGAGTGACAGCTGTGTGCTGTATGAAGCAGGGGGGAAACGCCGGCCTCCTTGACTGAAGACAAGGTATTTCTTACAAATTTAAAAACAAATTATTTCTCTAGTTACAGCACCCAGAACTAAAAGAGCATTACTGCTGCACAAGGTGGCTCTTTTAGTTTTGAAACGACTGGGGGGGGGGGGTGACAGGTTCCCTTTAAGTAAAAATAAATGAATATAATAGAATTTAGCACATACAAAAAACAATACACACATATATATATATATATATATATATATATATGTGTATATATATATATATATATATATATATATATATATATATATATATATATATATATATATATATATATATATATATATATATATATATATATATATATATATATATATATGTATATATATATATATATATATATATATATATATATATATATATATATATATATATATATATATATATATACACACACACACACATGCATACACACAAATACATAAACACAAATACATATACACAAACATGACCAAGTTAAATTGTGCTTTGTAGTCCTGCACCCATCAAAGGAATATGTCCTTGACAATTATTTAAAAAAAAAAAAAACTAAAGAAAAGTCAACGCATATTTCTTATTTTCATCACATTTTCCACTTACATTAGTGAAAGAAAAAAAGCACAGAAAAAATACATAAAAATGTAAGCCCCATGTAGTGTAAGAGAAAAAAAATAAAAAAAATAAAAAAGGAGGTAAAAATTCTAAGAATATCTGAAGGAGGAAAAGATTTTAGCACTGTTAAAAGCGCATGTACAATAAAACCTTAAAATGTGCCTGGTCAGAAACAAGGGAAAATGGCTCGGTCATAAACTGGTTAAAGAAGACCTACAGTGGGGAAAATAAGTATTGAAAAAACTACAGATTTTGCAACTTTTCCCACTTACAAAGAATGGAGAAGTCTGTTATTTTTTATTGTAAGTACATTGCAACTGTGAGAGCCAAAATCTTACAAAAAAAAAAAAAATTCAGAAATTCAATTTGTATGATTTTTGCATAATTAATTTGCATGTTATTTGATTTATTTGTGCAGGTCTACAATTTTGTTCCTGGTGTCCTTATACAGCTCTTAGGTCTTGGCCATGGTGGAGAGGTTGGAGTGTAATTGAGTGTGTGAACAGGTGTCTTTTGTACAGGTAACGAGTTCAAACAGGTGCAATTAATACAGGTACAGGTAACAGTTAATGAGTGCAGAGTAGGAGGGCTTCTAAAAGAAAAATTAACAGGTCTGTGAGAACCAGAATTCTTGCTGGTTGGTAGGTAATCAAATAAATATTTCATAAAATAAAATGCAAATTCATTATTTGAAAATCAAAGAAAGTTATTTTCTGGAATGTTGTTTTAGATGGTCTCTCACAGTTGAAGTGTACCTACGATAAAAATTACAGACCTCTCCATTATTTGTAGGTGGGAAAACTTGCAAAGTCAGCAGGGTATCAAATACTTACTTTCCCCACTGTGTGTTAAGAAGAAATATTAACAGATTATAATAAAGAGAAAAATAGATTACTGAGGTGGCTAGTGTGGCACACTCTCCATTTAGGTAAATTGTGCCATGATTAATGTATCAATTTGAGCCAACGATGTTCTCCCCACCTTCTGTATCTGGGGATAGTTCTTAGGAAAATGTGCTCAAGTGTGTGCTGGAAATGTAAAGCCATATTTTTTCGATATTGAAACAGTATGTGTAAATCACATTAGCTTTGACTTCATAGCCAGGCGGCATAATAAAAATGAGTTAAGACCTGATCCTCTGCAGGCACACTGTTATAACACTGGTGCAGTTATTTCTAACTCCTGGATCCAGGAGTTTGTGGGAATAAATCAGGTTTACTACTATGGGCAATGAAGTTGCTTAACAGACAGGTGGTAAATACATAGAAATGATATTGCTTGGAAAAATGCTATTACATTAGGGCGCGTGTAATAATCTATCTACCTGATAGATTATTGTGATTAAAGGTGTATTTTCACAGTCTATTACTGTGCCGTCCATGCGTTTTATAGCAAATTAGTCTTGTGATGTGGCTTTTCACCTGTAGTTTTCATGGGTCAATCACTTAACAAATGTGTCTTACCTGTACAAAGCTCGTGGTCAAAAACAGCTTTGCAAAACGGTCAATTTGGGGTAAAAACTAGAGCGCGCTAATGGCCTGTGCAAACACAGGCAGATAATGGGCAGCAGCTTGCTAAAAACAGTAACCAAAAAACTGAGCCAGGTACATATGTTCGTATAAGGCTACTTTCACACTAGCCATGCGTCGGCCCGACGTACGTTGTGAAAATAATGAACAACGGGGGCAGCGGATGCAGTTTTTCAACGCTTCCGCTGCCCCATTGCAAGGTCCGGGGAGGAGGGGGCGGAGTTCCGGCCGCGCATGCGTGGTCGGAAATGGTGGACACGAAGCACAAAAAAAATTACATGCAATATTTTTTTGGTGCCGACTGTCCGTCAAAACACGATGCATCCGTCGCACGACGGATGCGACGTGTGGCCATACGTTGCAATGCGTCGCTAATGCAAGCCTATGGAGAAAAAACGCATCCTGCGGGCAACTTTGCAAGATGCGTTTTTTCTTCTAAACGACACATTGCGACGGACAGCAAGCGACGCTAGTGTGAAAGTAGCCTAAGTGCAATGCATGCAAAAAAAATGCACTGAACGCTGAACAATTGACACTTTGATGGCAATTTGGACATACTAAGGTCTACGGTTTCTCCTTCTGGAGAGTGACATACCGGCTCTGGCATGCCAAGGTAAGGAGGCTTATTCGCCGTGCTATTGTCTCTTCAGAGAGGATGAGGACTTGAACGCTATAGTGCCAGGAGGCTAATAAGCCTCCTTACCTTGGCATACCAGAGCCGGTATGTCACTCTCCACAAGGAGAAATGTTACCCCTTAGACATCTGTCCAGAGCCTCTCACCTAGCCTAATCAAGTTCTCATATGTTGCACTGACGACGGTCAATAGCCTGAAACACGTGTCTGCAAACTGAGATTCTGATTTCACTTTTATCCTAAGGGTACCGTCACACAGTGCAATTTTGATCGCTACAACGGCACGATTCGTGACGTTCCAGCGATGCATTTACGATATCGCTGTGTCTGACACGCTACTGCGATCCGGATCCCCGCTGAGAATCGTACGTCGTAGCAGATCGTTTGAAACTTTCTTTCGTCGTCTAGTGTCCCTCTGTGGCGGCATGATTGCATTGTGTGACACAGGTTGTATACGATGTGCGCACAGTAACCAACGGCTTCTACATCGCAAATACGTCATGAAATTATCGCTCCAGCGCTGTGTATTGCAACGTGTGACCGCAGTATACGACGCTGGAGCGATACTTATACGACGCTGCAACGTCACGAATCGTGCCGTCGTAGCGATGAAAATGGCACTGTGTGACGGTACCCTAAGTTACACTGCAAGACCTGTTAAAGGGTCAATAATGACCCCCTGGTTCATCAAGTGATTTGTTATAATTATTGCTAATACATGGTAACTAATTTCTACCACTGCTGATTTACATATAAGCAATTTCACAGTACATTTTGCAGAATTCGAGAGATGAAAGTAAAACTAGGAGGTTTGCAAAACGCAATTAAGACAGATTCCTTTGTAGGTGCAGGATTATTAAAAGTCAAAACAAGTCCCATTTTATGTTTCACATCCCTTAAAAACAGCCATACATTACAGCAAAAAAAATAAATAAATAAAGGAGCAAAGAAAAGAAAAAAAGAAAAAAAAATATGTGCAAAGAAGAAAAAATAATTAGAAAACAATTATCCAAACAAACATTATTTCTCATTAACTACACAGCTCATTTGAGGAATGTTTGCTTTGTAGGATTTCCATAATTTGCCCTGGTTCCATTGTTCCCTTAGCACAGTGATATATGCAGGAGATCCCTGCCAGTTACTTTCTCTGCAAACACTAGATCATTATGAGTTGATGAACCTGATTAAGCAAACATAAAATGTTACGCTGGAACACACAGGGCATAAATGTGCTTTGCCATTCTAAAAACAACTCTTTATAGAAGATTTGGGCTGTTTTTTATGACTATGGGACTATTTGCTGAGAGAAATAGACTACAAACATAAGTTATACCCATGTTCTATATAGACATTTCCACATCGGGTTTTAAAAGTCGAAGTACACATGTACAATAGATAATTGTACCATAAAGTTGGTCAAAAGTAACCCGATACTGCTTGGATGGAAAATCATTCTTTAGAGGAGAACATACATTATATTTAGCTGCAGCATTACATATACACACTTATTATGCTGTTTACAGATGCTATAGCGGATGACCCCCGCCTTAGAACTCACCGGAGTCTCCACCATATTTGGCTTGCTGTTGCGTAGTGTTTTCACAGCGTGGAAAACGTCCACCACATTTTGTCTCTTGATCATTTCGCACACAATGCTAATGGCGCAGAACACACCGCTTCGTCCTCCACCATTTCTTGAAAGAAAGAGAGAGAAAGGCATTATAAGTCACGGTTCACATTCAATAAATAGGCAACAAAACTAGATCATACAATTAGCTCTAATAAAGAAAAAAATCACTCAACGGTAGAAATGAACAAACGAGGCAAAATTCAAATTTACCTGTTCCAGAAATTTTCCTGTGAAATCCTTCTCAGAGAAATTATTCTCCAAGAATTGATAATATCCATTATTCTCTAGGGTCTCTTCAGACATAGGAACATAATAAATACAAGATGTAAAAAATAAAAATTCTACCTGCCTTACCATTCACCTCTCCAGCCCTCGCTCTGCACCATCACCTGTCTGTTCCTCATCGCATCATTTGACTGCCGACACGACTGCTGAATCACAGAGCCTCTTCAGGACAGTCCAGGCCTTAAGTTTTGATGAAGCCCAGGATGGTTTTGCGCATGCAATCAAGGTCACGGTGGCACATCAAGACATCATTAACCTTACGGGTGCTTGTACAGAACCCACCCGAAGCCTCATCTGAGACAGAAGTCCTGGCCCAGCATGAACAGACTCAGAGGTCCAGCACTCGCGGCGGCAATCAGAAGATTCAGCAAGCGCTGGGTGGGTGATGGTGAAGAGAAGAGGGGCCAGAGAAGTAAGTGCTAAGGTAAGTAAAACTATGTATTTTTGTTTTTTAACTGTTTGACGGCTCTTCATGGTTAGCATTTTGGCAAAGTGGATTTTTGTAATATTCAAGAATAACTAAATTTTACTCAAACATATTCGCTCATCTCTACTAAAAAGGCTTTTCCACTCCACCCAAATTAGCTTTCCAGTAAAGGACTGCCACATTGTTGCCTTCATCAATGTTTGTCAGTGGTTTATGGTTTCTAATAATAAGAGTAAAAAAAGGAAAACAGCACAAAAAAGCTGAAAAAAAGTGGACTTTATTGCCCAAATGGCGTGGCAACGTTTCGGATGAAATATCCTTTAATATATATATATATATATATATATATATATATATATATATATATATATATATATATATATATATATATATATATATATATATATATATATATATATACACACACACACACACACACACACACACACAAAGTATTGGATCTGACTGCTCATGGAGTGGAGGAAGGCACGTTAGAAGTCTCTTCTACCCATATATTTTTGTATGGGTAGATACCACTAAAATAAAGATAGAAACCTAAACACTTTATTGACCCACATATGTTCTCTCTTCAATGATGTCCCTGCTTGGAAAGTTTACAGCCACTACAGAAATGTTTCAGGTTTTATGTATTTAGCAAGTAACAAAATACATAACTTTGTTCTTAGTTTTCACAGATGTATCTAATCTTCAGAAAAGACAAAGAGAATCTCTCTATCCCTACCTATATAATATGAAGGCAAATAAAGCTACTGAAATTAAGCAGAAGCATTATGAGATTCTCATTTCACACCTTTAATTGTGTATCAGATCCACAGGCCAAGTCAATAAGAACATCCATTAGAGAGCTCAGTGACAGAGTTACAATATATGATGGCTATTAGTGGTTAACTCACAGGCAGTGAATAATGGTGCGTCCTTCTCCTTCATCACATTCCTCTTGCCATTTCTCAACTTGCAAAATCAATTTTAGGAAAGATCTTTTGGAATTTGGCACTTCTCTATGAGCCGCCCATCCTAAGTACTGGAACTGCTGTACCATCAGATACCCTTCTTGAGGCTGTCCAAAGTAAAGAACATGAAAATTAATGTTTTAGTCAGCTACCGCCCACAATCATTCAAATAGCTGTTACCATATATTATTCTGCAGAACATGTGTATCCTTGTAGAAAGTAAACTACTGACCAATGTCATATTGCCATGTTGTTATGGCTTGTAAAATCATTAACTTAAAGGCAATCTCCATGAATGAGACAAAATGGATATATATAATTCAAACTCCAGCCCATTCTAGTCTCCTGTCAGTATGGGCTGCAGACTGAAGACACACAGCTCACGAGACCTGTGTCTCAACTGACTAGAGTTGTATCACACATATCTCAGTTACTGGGAGCATGGCTGGGATATGTAAAGAAATATGTTTTATCCCACATTTTGGTCAGCGAGGAGATCTCCAAGTTCATAATCCTCCATCAAAAGAGGACAGCTTTATAGCAATGCACGAAGACTACACGCTAAAGGAAAACAAAGATTGATGAGGATGTAGCTGGAGATATCTCTCGCGGATCACAAAAAATGTTATTTCTTCATTTATGTCAGCTGTGCTCCCATGCGTCAACCGAGGTATGTGTGATACAGCTGTAGTCAGTTGAGACACAGGTCTCGTGAGAAGTAGGTTTTCAGTCTGCAACGTCCCTTGACTAGGACGGGCTGCTGTTTGAACTATATCAGGGACACCATTTTATTTCATTCATGGAGACCCTCTTTAGCCAGTATGCTTGCTTAACATGTATACTTAAAAGGGAATCACAACAAAGCGTTCTCTGTGCAGACAGAAAACCTTGTACGATTACTTCCAATAACTGCAGCCAATATTGATATATTGCCATCTTACATGTGAATTGGTACATGACCAATTTCATTATGTTAGTTGGTGCTCGGTAAAAACATTGCAATCTAAAAGCTAAAACAATATAGACACTACCCTAAATGTAGAAATTAGAAGACTGTATCATTGGAGGTGGATGATTCACACCCACATGGTTTCTGCTGAAGTTTGTACTCTCTGTTACAAGTTTGTGAATAAAGAAATTTTATCTTCACAGATTCGGTGGAGCTGGACATTTTTCTTCTTTTGATCATTGGAGGTGTACCTCTCAAACCAGTAAAAATACCTTTTTGGTCAAATAAAAGCTAATTGCATCTTGCCCATCCCCCCGAAAGATAGATGGTAAATTGTTATCTAAAAGGAGTTATCTGATTACAAGATTAAGAACAATGTGAAATAACACCTATTTATCCATGCATCTCAAATGGGAGTGGGCGGCAATAGTTGTTAAGCATTGCTTTGGAGAGTTTTGACAGAAGCGATCATTAACTGCACAGACCTTTACTTGGCTTCATCAATCTCTGAACAAAGCACAAAAAGCGTAAAAAATGCAGCTAAATTAAAGTTCTACAGTACAGTGAATCAAATTAGATGTGAATTGAGTATTATTTTTAAAGTTAACACATTATATCCAGAGAGTGAGGACCACTATGACCGAATACTGAAAAATGAGGCCCAGTAGAAACATTTAGAAGCTTTAGATAGTAGAGGACAATTTGTTTTGCTTAATTTTTTTTTGTTCTGTGGGAAGATAAGTCAATACCAGGGGTGTCTGGCATTGACTTACTCCCCACTCCCTAATGAAACCATATTAATGCAAAGCAGAGCTGAGCGTTCAAGGGTATGGGGTAGCTAGGAGAGATCGCTGTGGTCAACATGGTATATTGGCACCTAAGGGAATTTATAAGAGTATGCCGTACGATTTTTGGCTCATTTACATTTGACATTCTGGAGAATAATAATAATAATATTACGGAACACTTTTTTAACAAATCAAAAAATTAAAATAACAGTAAATCATACAGCTTATATACAGGTGCTACTCACAAAATTAGAATATCAAAAAGTTAATTTATTTCAGTTCTTCAACACAAAAAGTGAAACTCCATATATTATATAGTCATTACACACAGAGATACCTATTTCAAATGTTTATTTCTGTTAATTTTGATGATTATGGCTTATAGCCAATGAAAACCCAAAAGTCATTATCTCAGTAAATTATAATACTTTATAGCACCAGCTAAATGCACTCAATACTTGGTCGGGGCTCCTTTTGCATCAATTACTGCATCAATGCAGCGTGGCATGGAGGCGATCAGCCTGTGGCACTGCTGAGGTGTTATGGAAGCCCAGGTTGCTTTGCTGCAGCCTTCAGCTCGTCTGCACTATTGGGTCTGGTGTCTCATCTTCCTCTTGACAATACCCCATAGATGCTCTATTGGGTTAAGGGTCAGGTGAGTTTGCTGGCAAATCAAGCAGAGTGATACTGTTGTTTTTAAACCAGGTATGGGTACTTTTGGCAGTGTGGCAAGGTGCCAAGTCCTGCTGGAGAATAAAAATCTCCAAAAAGCTTGTCAGAAGAGGGAAGCATGAAGTGCTCTAAAATATCCTGGTAGATGGCTGCACTGACTTTGGTCTTGATAAAACACAGTGGACCTGCACCAGCAGATGACATGGCTCCCCAAGCCATCACCGATTGTGTAAACTTCAAACTATACCCTCAAACAGCTTGCATTGTGTCTCTCTCCACTCTTCCTCCAGACTCTGGGCACCTTGATTTCCAAATTAAATGCAAAATTTACTTTCATCTGAAAACACCACCTTGGACCACTGAGCAACAGTACATTTTTTTCTCTCCTTGGCACAGAAAAGACGCTTCTGGCGTTGTCTATTGGTCATGAGTGGCTTGACACCAGGAATGCGACACTTGTAGCCCATGTCCTGGATGGTCTGTGTGTGGTGGCTCTTGAAGTAATGACTTCAGCAGTATTCCACTCCTTTCTCCCCCAAAATTTTGAATGGCCTTTTCTTAACAATCCTTTCAAGGCTACGGTTATCCCGGTTGCTTGTGCACCTTTTTCTACCACACTTTTTCCTTTCACTCAACTTTCCATAATTATGCTTGGATACAGCACTCTGAACAGACCACTTCTTTAGACCTTTTGTGACTTATTCTCCATGTGGAGCGTGTCAATGACCGCCTTCTGGACATCTGTCAAATCAGCGGTCTTCCCCATGATTGTGGAGTCTACTGAAACAGACTAAGGGACATTTTTAAAGGCTAGGAAGCCTTTGCAGGTGTTTTTGTTAATTATTCTAACCTACTGAGATAATGACTTTTGGGTTTTCATTGGCTGTAAACCATAATCATCAACATTAACAGAAATAAACACTTGAAATAGGTCACTTTGTTTGTAATGACTCAATATATGAGTTTCACTTTTTGTATTGAAGAACGGAAATAAATTAATTTTTTGATGATATTCTAATTTAGTGAGAAGCACTTGTATATCCACAATCAGCGTATAGAGAGAAATACAATAGCAGCATCCACTATGAACTTTAAAATGATAAAAGTACAAGCTTTTCAAGCATCAAAGAAAAATACAGACATACATTTTTTTTCTGGACATTGCAAAAATAGACTTTTTTTTTTTCCACTTTCCAGAAATGTATGAACATTTTGGCAATCCTTCCCAGATGTCTTCTAAACTAATCTAAAGTCAGTTTATAAGGGATCCCGCACATCCACTTTTATGGTGTATAAAAATGTCCCTCACGCTAGTTGACAGCATTTCCCAATAGTGAATGTAAAAGAGGACCTGTCAGCGTTTCTGAAGTCCACATTGTGCCATTCCTCTTTCCAGAAATGTGTGGACACATTGACAACTGGGTGTTACCAGTGTGTCTGTAAACAATCTGACCTTGACCAATACATGCCGTATTAGTAGGCCCTTTGACAAGGGCAATGGTAATACCCAGTTTATTTGTAATTTCTAACCTAAGAAGTGATTGCCTAAATGCAAGGTCTTCTAATGACTGGATGCAAAAATAACAGATACAGCAAATTTCATGCATTTGTTCACTTTAGTTACCCGTGTGAGATTGCATATTCTGAAGATTCGGCTGATAACATCACAATCCATCGAGCACGACATGCATTCCACTTGAATTGGGCCGTACCGCAGCATTCCCTCTTCTGGCCAGTACTGTGGACAACCCTGCGGGTGACAATCCATACCTTGTCAATCTAATGATAGTTTATGCAACATGGACTGCACACTAAGCCTGGGGTTACACGCTGACGGCAATTGTCAGATGTAACTATGATATTGAGATAAAAAAGTGACCAAATCAGAGACAAGATGCACGCACATCGCATATGACTTGCATTGAAGTCTATGACAAGTGAGTCACTTGCAAACAGACATATTTAGAAACATTTGCGACTGTTTTTAGTAGATCGCTGTGCGACACCATAAGAAATCATTACATGCCATGTCTTGATTTGAGCGTAGCTCGTCACTGTGTAGCCCTAGCCTAAAAAAACAGCAAAATGACCTGTGTCAAGTCCACTTCATTCAGCATTACTAAGGACGAGCAGCCGTAGTCATACACTAATCGCCAGAAATCCTTCACAGTGTTTGGCAAGGGATGCTGGGTAACGATGAAGGCAGCTGGCTGTCTGTAGCTCTGTCAAAGAGAAAGGAAAAAAAAGATGAAGACATGCATTTAGCAAAAAGAGACAAAGGGCAGAAAGATGGACAGGTCTGCCAATAAGGGCATGAGAGCCAACGGCTTTCTATTTAGAAGCTCCTGATATAACTATATGGAAGGCTTACACAAGGTCCGAGCTGTCAGACGCAGGAAAGGATGTGGAGATTCTTACACTGATCCACATAGGAAAGCTATTCAGAGCCGCCGACACGGATGCCCTAAAGTCACAGCGCATTAATTCCGTCACTGTGGCATGGACATGATTTGTGCCTCATGCATTGAACACATCCCGCACGACATTCCCCGATGCATTTTATCACATCGAGCGTCACTTTAACAATTATGCTAAATGAAACAAATAGCAGTGCCTCTTCTAAATGCAACAGAAAATGCTCTGCCTAATGTGGTTCATTAAAGTCTCCATTTACAACTTAATGTATCCGTTAATTATTCAGCGTGAAGAATCGGTGAACTGGAATGGAGTAAACATCGCAAAACAAGTCATACCGCAGCTCCGTGACATGCCAACAAGGATACGTGCTGCTGTGGGGTTCGCCAATTACGGCTCCTTAGATTCTTTTTTTACTTTCCATTTTCAACTTGTTATTAAAAACCATGTTGCTTGTACCTTTCTCAGTAATTACACATCACTTTCGTCACCTCCTTTACGCTGCGCATCGAGCAATCAGCATTAGCAGAACAGCTTGGTTCATCGAGTCTGTTCTCTAGAAGGGATATTCGGCTTCTGAAGCGAGCAGATGTGTAAGAAATCTCAGAGCGACGCACACAAGGAACAGAGTTATGGCATATTACAACTAAATGACATCTGGGAAGAAGTGATCGCCTGTCACCCACACTGTGGCCTTAGAGCTGTAGACTACCTTGGAAACCTTGAATGCTCTACATTAATAGCTACAGTGGAAATAAATGGACCATGTGAAGGCATCATTCCCACTAGAGGTGAACCCTGAAAATGACAAACAACTCGCCAACGCTTCATGGGAATTCAACTTCAGTGAACGACAACAGGGCTCTAATTACTGCCCATTAGTTTCCTATTTGGTTTGGAATATTTCGCAGCACAGATCCATCAATCACAGTGTATCAGGCTGATTCCTGTCCTCTACACGGATCATGCAGAGAGAGAGGTCTCCTTACATCCACCAGGGCTGCATTGATGTAATTGCTGCTCTCCCCATCTATGGTAATTAAGAAAGGCAGACATCTGTCAGGCGGCAGCAGGTCCATGAAGCGGTTCTTGTCATGGTTCCTTGGTAAACAGGCTATACTGCAGTCTTCAGCCTGTAATCTTGGAGTCACAGAATTCAGCGTCTGTAGGAGAGGGAGTCATTAGAAACAAAGTACTGCTCTTAGTGAATATTGGAGTGGGAAAATTAGCTTATATTTCTGTGGCGTAACGTTGATTAACTTTAGCAATAAAGGACTATAAAGCATGGATGGGTTTGCTGGGAAAGTTTCAATAAAACTTGTATTTTATTAACTGAAATCCCTGGTGTTTGGATCCATGAGTCCAGAGTGGGTGGTCCCACTCCGTGACTGACAGCCATCTGCATGCACAGTCATACAGGGAAGTCTGTCAATTACTGAACAGGACCGCCCACTGGACTTTTATGCAAACACACCAGGTAATTATATGTTTTACTGAAATCTTCCCGAAATGAATGTATGTCAATCTGATCAGCTCCTCCTGCTGTATAACATCCTGCCTGGAAAGAAGATACTATTTCCAACATGACAGAATGCCTTTAAGGAGCTGGGACGTCCACAAAGAATGCCAGCCTTTTACTACAATACTCTGAGCTCTTATAGTTTAACAGAGATTTTTTTCAAGTTGCAGTAGTTTAGCAGCTTTTTATCTTTTTACTCTATATTTTGCTTGAAAAAAGATAAAAATGTTGCAAACGTTACACAGACAAATGCAACGCAAATCCGTGGGATAAATACTTAAGAGTGAAGTGTCAATTTATGGAATTCCACTCAATTTGAAATTTTAGCAGAACTGGGTACATAAAGATCCAGCTAAAATGTACTTTTTAAATTTAAATGAAAATTCTGACAGCTAAAATTAAGTTAAAATCTAAAAGTAGACTGAAACTAAGTAAACAACATAATTAAAACCACTTGGATGGTATAAACTGGGACTGAATGGCTGGTTGTATGCAGACTATTGTTCATTCTGGATATCTGATCATGGTGACTTCAATTCTAACATCACAAGGTTCCTTGTACACCAATCTGCTGACTGACTATTCTGAAGTCTCCAAATAGGGGCCTAAATCCAATTTACAGACATAATCCACAGTATTATTGGTCTTTAGTAGTTATGAGTGAATGTGCTCGGGGTAAGGTGTTATCTGAGCATGCTTGAGTGCCAATAGAGCAGCTTTGGCATTTACTAATAGTATGTATGAGTTGCCATGGCTGCATCTCTCGCGGCTGTCGAATAGCCCCTACATATGCAGGGATTGCCTATGTGATTTGCATACTTGAGGTCACGTGCCAACTAGATTCTCAGCCGCTTTCCTCACTAGAACATTGGGATCATGTTATGACTAGCAAGTAAATGTCATACTTGGCTCATGTGACGACTGCTTAAACTGGAAATAGAAGGGAATCCTGACAGTGTACAATAGCCAATCTGGAGTCACAGAGGCTGCGCCAATTTATGTAGAGCCCATAAAACACTTTTACAGCGAAGCTCTATATTTAGGGGGTCTCTATTCTAATATGGCCATCAAAGGCAGAAAGCCAAGGTAATAGCACATTTTTCCACATGAAGAGGATGAAAATGGCTGCACTAGAGCTTTGAGCCTATTTATTTATACCCAAACACTGCACATACCCAATACAAGTTATGTACATCTCTTTATGAAAGGAGCCTCAAAAGTAGAGCTTTACTTTAAAGCACAAAACGTACATTCATTTTCATCGAATTATATGAGCTGGATTCCCAAAATGCAAATTGGGATTGCAGCATTTTTCCCCAAAATACATTTGTTTCCCCACACTGCTAAACACAACTCAAAAGCAGAGCATAGAAGTTTGAAGACATGAAATGTACCGTACATTACAATACAGTAAAGAAAGAGAAGCCTAGAATACATACTGATAATACCTGGAATTCATCTTTGAGATGTGACGAGTTGGTCTGGGAGTCTATTCTGATCATGTCAAAGTACGCGGCTTTAAATTCACACACTGGAATGGCAGTTTCTCCGCATAAGCATGCTTCAAGGATGGCATCGTGGATGAAGATATACTGCTCCTGCGTACACAGGGAAATAGGAACATAAAAGCATTAAAGAGGACCGGTCACTGGAGTTTGGTAACTTTACCCAAGCATCTCCTCCAACCGCCGATATTTGGAACAGTCACCCCCCGTTTCCCTTTGTTCCAACAAAATATCTTCCAGTAATGAAAACTTTACTTTTTTTTTTTTTCAACAAACTGAAATCTTGAGGAAGCCTAGGTAGGTCCACCAGGGCCTTCGCCAGCATTATCTAGTCTTCCTAGTTATCTAGTCTTCCTCTTCGCCTTGTCCCTTCTATTCCTCCGACCATGATTTCCTTCTCCAGTGATTGCGCTCTTTGTATGATGTGTCCAAAGTAGGCAAATCGTAGCTGGGCGATCCTTGCTTCTAGTGAGAAGCATGGCTTGATTTGTTCAAAAATTGATTTATTTGTTCTTGTTACCATTGATAACATCTTTCTCCAGCACCACATTTCAAAGGCTGGTCGTTGATTCTCCTGACTAGTTTATCGTCCAAGTTTCGCATCCATATGATACAAGAGAATAGACCAGTTTATGTACAAGCCGTGTCTAAGGCTTCTTTCACACTTGCGTAGTTTGGCATCCGTTGCAATGCGTCGTTTTGGGGGAAAAACGGATCCTGCAAATGTGACCGCAGGATGCGTTTTTTGCCCATAGACTTGCATTGCCGACGGATCGCGATGGATGGCCTTATGTCGCGTCCGTCGTGCACTGGATGCGTCGTGTTTTGGCGGACCGTCGGCACGAAAAAACGTTCAAGGGAATGTTTTTTGTATGTCGGGTCCGCCATTTCCTACTGCGCATGCCCAGCCGGAAATCCGCCCCCTCCTCCCCGGGACTTTACAATGGGCAGCGGATGCGTTGAAATAAAAAAAAACTGCATCCGCTGCCCACGTTGTGCCAAATTTTCACAACGTGCGTCGGTACGGCGCGCCGACGCTTAGCAACGGACCCATACCAACGCAAGTGTGAAAGAAGCCTTAAGGTACCTTCACACTGAACAACTTAACAACGATATCGCTAGCGATCCGTGACGTTGCAGCGTCCTGGATAGCGATATCGTTGTGTTTGACACGCAGCAGCGATCAGGATCCTGCTGTGACATCGTTGGTCGGAGCTAGAAGGCCAGCACCTTATTTCGTCGCTGGATCTCCCGCAGACATCGCCGAGTCGGCGTGTGTGACGCTGATTCAGCGATGTCTTCACTGGTAACCAGGGTAAACATCGAGTTACTAAGCGCAGGGCCGCGCTTAGTAACCCGATATTTACCCTGGTTACCAGTGTAAATGTAAAAAAAAATAAACACTACATACTTACATTCCGGTGTCTGTCGGGTCCCCCGGCATTCTGCTTCCCTGCACTGTGTCAGCGCCGGCTGGCCGTAAAGCAGAGCACAGAGGTGACGTCACCGCTCTGCTTTACGGCTGGCGCTTACAGTGCAGGAAGCGGACGCCGGGGGACAGACACCGGAATGTAAGTATGTAGTGTTTGTTTTTTTTACATTTACACTGGTAACCGGGGTAAACATCGGGTTACTAAGCGCGGCCCTGCGCTTAGTAACCCGATGTTTACCCTGGTTACCAGGGGACTTCGGCATCGTTGGTCGCTGGAGAGCTGTCTGTGTGACAGCTCTCCAGCGACCACACAGCGACGCTGCAGAGATCGGCATCGTTGTCTAGATCGCTGCAGCGTTGCTAAATGTGACGGTGCCTTTAGTCTCCAGCGAAACAATCCTCGATTTGAAGACCTTGTCCAGTGACTTCATTGTTGGTTTGGCCATAGCTATTCTCTTAAAGTCTCGCTGCATATTAAGCGATCATGCAAAGCAAGTCAATTTGACATGGCAGTGCATATGTGCACTTTTAAAAACCTTTTTATATGTTTTTGAAGCGGGTTACAGAGCAGACCCACCTGAAAAAGACATGGTCATGAGAACACACCCTTAGTCACGTTTATTTTCTTTTCCTCAATTCTCATGACCCCCAATTCGAAAAGGACATCCTGAATACAGAGCTTTAACATTTGGTTAAAATAATAACATGCAACTCCATATAACTTAGACTTAATATTAAAGGGGTTGTCCACTACTAGGACAACCACTTCTCAAACCGTATGTTTCTCTCCAGTAAAAACATAACACACTCAGTAGTAGTGGATAACCCCTTTAAGTAAAATTAGCAGAAAAGTAGCTAATTACCTCTGTTTGAACCATGTTGATTCGGCGAGAACGCAGAGCTTTGACACAGTTATAGATGTCTACAACTCCTTCCCGCTCTGCCATGTCCAGCATGATATCAATAACTATGTAACAGCCAGTGCGGCCAGCGCCAGCGCTAGGAAACAAAAGGAAACATGACAGCATGGGCATACATGGCAAGACATCTTTGATAAATAAGAATTTAATGTAGGATAGTGTGTAACTTCTTGATTGCTGGTATTCTGACACTCCCTTGAAAATTAATGGAGAGTATTGTGCACATGCTCATCCTCCCTTCAATTCAGACATTTTCATTGAACCTTGTTTCGGGATTGGTAGGAATCCCAACAGTTGGGAACCCAGCGATCTCTATTTAATCCCCTATCCTTTATATACTTGGTACAATCCCTTTAACGGTTTTAAAATAACCTAAATACCGTACGTACAGCTCTGGTAAAAATTAAGAGACCGCCACATCAAAACCCTGTAATGGGTAGCCCAATCTCCAGACCTGAACCCCATTGAATACCTCTGGAATGTAATCAAGAGGATGATGGATAGTCACAAGCCATCAAACAAAGAAGAACTGCTTACATTTTTGCGCCAGAAGCTGTGTGAAAAACTGGTGGAAAGCGTGCCAAGACACATGACAGCTGTGATTAAAAATCATGGTTATTCCACAAAATATTGATTTCTGAACTATAAAACATTAGTATTGCTGTTTCTAAATGATCATGAACTTGTTTTCTTTGCATTATTTGAGGTCTGAAAGCGCTGTTTTGTTTTTTTGTTTTTTTTATTTTTACCATTTCTCCTTTTCAGAAAAAAAAATTGCTTGGAAATTCAGAGACTTGTTGTCAGAAGTTTATAGAATAAAAGAAAAATTTACGTTTTACTCAAAAATATACCTATAAAGAGAAAAATCAGACAAACTGAACATTTTGCAGTGGTCTCTTCATTTTTGCCAGAGCTGTATGTACTTTTCCAGATTAATTAAAGTATTAAAGTATTTCTTTTGAAAAATTTCATAGGGATAAAACACAATGTAAAAATTAAAAAGAACCCTATAAAACTATTAACTGGTCCCTATGGAGAGTGAACTGGGAATTCCATGAGTTGTGTATAATACACCGGGAGTGTTGATCATTTTAAAGGACCCACGGTAATGTGGGATCAGGAGAACTATGAGAGATCTATCCAATACGTGAATTAGCTTTGATATTCCATGGGCTGTCATTTTCTCTGACTCATTCTTTATCTAAAGCTTTTACTGAGGTATATGGAGGAGATAAAGCTGGGGGAAATGATGATGCTTTACTGATAAAACACCTTAGATCTGTCATTTTCCCTAATAACCATTCTCCTTACTTCTCTCAGACAAGAATAGAGAGGTTTTTGGAACAGAGCACAGTATGGATTATGGCATCTTTGCAATTAAACGTTCCTACTTTGAACAGGTTTCCTGTTTAGAGTTCTATTTTTTCCTGAAAAGGAGCAGTGTTAGTGAAATAATAGAACAAAAAAGGAAAATTAAGAAAAACAAAACGGTGTGGCTGCCTGCTGGGCATCTAGCCTGACCAGATAATGGACTGTGGTGTACAATAGGTTACATCCCATGCATACGAGTGCAGCACATACATCCCCCGATTCTCATTAGCAGGTGTAGCACCGGCAGGAGATAACCGCTCCGCGGCCCGACTCTCCGACCTGCCTCGGCACTCAATCATGGAAGATCAATACCAAGAGGTTTGCAGCCCAGCTATTTGTTTACACTTCACCGCCGTCTGAATAACACAAGCCGAGAAGCACATTCGACAGTCTGATTTATTACAAGTGCATTCTCCATCCGCTCCTTTCAGGAAAATGGAAGTTACAGCGCTGCTCAGAGTTATTTAAAGCAGCCAACTCATTCTCTCAAAATGACACCGGCATTTAGGTAAACATGGAGCGGTGAGCGTCGAAAAAAGGCATGGCAGAGCGTCCACATTGTTGGAAAAGACCGATATAACTTTCTCCAAAGGCAGGAAATGGGTCCGAAAAAAAAATAAATTAACTTAAAAGGTCCTTTACTAGTAGACACCTTTGCCCAAAAGTCTGTAAAGTCATTGTGAACAAAAAAAACCAACCATAAACATTTTGGAACATTTCTATTTACGGTACTCCTCCTGCCTCCATTAAAACCTGTCATCAGGTTTTTGCTATCTTATCTGAGAGCAGCATAATGTAGGAAATAAGATTGGATGCAGCAGTTGTGACACAATCAGAGCTTTTAGAGGTAGCAAAGCTCAAAACCTAACCCTGCCCACATCAGGCTGTCTATATACATTGTCTATTGACAGTGAGCTACTTATAGGAGCGGCGTGGTCTGACCAGTGCTCACATGAGCTGTAGTCCAGGCAGTGATAATCTTCTTAGACTATTTATTATGGAATGCTTACATAGCACCATCATATTCCATAGTGCTTTATAGACAAAATCATCACTGTCCCTATTGGGGCTCACAACCTAAATTCCCTATCAGTATGTCTTTGGAATGCGGGAGGATCCCGAAGTACCAGGAGTAAACCCACGCAAACACGGGGAGAACATACAAACTCCTTTCACATATTGTCCTTGGTGGGATTTGAACCCTGGACTCCAAAGTGGCAAAGCAACAGTGCTAACCACTGAGCCACCGTGCCAACTGACACATCACTGAAATCAGTGTCCCAGCCACTACATCATGCTGCCCTAAGATCTCATAGCAAAAACCTGCAGATTCCATTTAAAATTAATTTACAAGTTCTTTTCCCACTTCACCAAATTTAGAAAATTGCCTCAATCTACTACTTCTTAAAAGGAAAAAAACTGTAAGAAATTATCCTAAAATTTCCAACATGCCTCAACTTTAGTAAGTAACAACTGTAACGTGATGCAATTTACCGGTGCTATTGCATCATGTTCATGTTACTATCTTTGTGATACCGCACTCAAAAAATCCAAACACTAACCTGCAATGAACCACGATGGGACCAGCACTTGGAGGGTTGGACATTTTCACTCTTCTTATAAAGGACAATAGTCCAGTGGCATGGTATGGCACGCCATGGTCTGGCCAACCAGTGAAGTGGAACTGCTTGACTTCCCTGATTTCATTATATCCTCTCTGTAAGAAAAACAAAATACCATTTCAGATATTGTTCTCCAGGTACAGCACCAGATATCATCTTCAGAGCAAGGATGGGGAAGAAAAAGCTTTTAAAATATACTGCAGTTAGAGCAAAATAAATGTAGTAATACCTGCACTGAGAGCTCCAGCGCTCCACTGAGTTATAGCACGAAGGAGCAGGTTGATGGCAAATGATTGCTTTATTCCAGGATATTTTATAGTACTATCAAGCAATCAATTGCCACCAAACGGCTATCTGCAGGGGAAAGAATCTCGCTTCGCTGCACTACAAGCAACAAATGTCTACAGAGCAGTAACAAATAATTAATCCAGAGCAGAGCAAACATCCGACACGACAAGCAGCAACAAGCAGCTACAAGCGCAGATAGCATTATACTCATTTTACAAATGCATAATGCATATCATGACAACAGTGACATTTTACATCTGCTCATACAGAATAGCGATTCCAGCCAGATCGCAAGGTGTAAAATGCGGGGGGGGAAAAAAAAAAATTGCATAAACTATTATTATCCATCCTTATGGCTGTATTAGAGTATTTTTGCATATCGTCTGTTTTAGAGATGTTTGCACCCTTAAATCAGTTGCATTGATCAGAACAGGGATGTTTTTTGGAAAACGTCCAATTAAATTACATTTAGAAATTTCTGCAAGTATTCACGGTGAATGTGACTCTACCCTTGGAAATAAATGTGGCTCCTAGGGTGTGATCACATTTCATCGTAGGAGTTCAGTAAAACCTTTTCCCTAACACGGCTATGCGCACAAGCCATTATATAGTCCAAAATACATGGTACATATGTCATTGAATTAAGGCATACACTTAGGCTCCTGTGAGTACCTGGAATTAGTACAGTGATATACAGTATACTACAACTGTATAGACGCTTCTTCATTACTAAGCCGTGAGCTTGATGTCACCGGACAATACAAAAGTGGCATCAACCCCACAGATATGATCCCCACTTGCCACCGCTACAGGGCAAGTGGGAAGGGCTGGGCAAAGATCCAGAATTGGTGCATCTGATAGACACGCCTTTTCTGGACAGCTGGAGGCTGCAATTTTTAAGCTGAGGGGGGCACTATCAGACTGAGAATACCAGCCCTCAGCTGTCTACTTTAGCTTGGCTGGTTGGCAAAAGTGGAGGGGACCCATGTCGTTTTTTTTTTTATTATTATTTATTTAAATAATTAAAAAATGGTGTGGGGAACCCCTCTATTCTTCATAACTAACCAGCCTTGCTAACGCTGACAGCTGAGGGTTGAGGCCCCCAACTGTGAGTTTTGCCTGGCTGGTTATCCAAAAAACAGGGGAACCTGTGTCAGTTTTTAAAATTATTTATTTCTTTAAAGTCTCACGGTGCAGCGCTGAACTCTGAGTGTTTACCACAGTTCACGGTGAGAAATTCCTTACAGTGAACTGCAGTGAACTTTCTGAACTCAGCTCTGCACTGTGAAACTTTCTCACTGTGCGAGCGGTGATCTCACCTAGGTCACTGCACTCACAGCGGCTCATTCCCCAGTGGTTCTCAGCCTGGACTGTAGCATCTTGGCACCTTCCAGTTGAATACTGTTTATCCCCCCCAGACAGGAATTACGGCGTGGGACAGAACGACAGAGGTGAGGGATATTGTTATTTTTTATTTTATTACAGGAGATGAGGGATTCAACGTAATGGGCATTAGGTGTGTATAACGGAGTTTGTTATTTTTAAATAAAAATGGAAAAGTGTGTTTTGTTTTATTTCTAATAAAGAACTTTATTTTTACTGTGTCTTTATTTACCATACAACCATAAGATTAGCAATGGATAGGTGTCTTATAGATGCCTCTTTATTATTAATCCATGGGCTTCATGTCGTCGGGCACTTACTTACTCACATCATTAGCTAATGGTCTCAGGGCGGGGGAGCGCTATAAAATCCTATTACACTCACTCCTGCTCTGAAGACAATAGCCTAACAGAGCCTAAGGGTACCGACACACAGTGGCATTTTTATCGCTACGACGGCACGATTCGTGACGTTCTAGCGATATCGTTACGATCTCGCAGTGTCTGACACGCTACTGCGATCAGACACCCTGCTGAGAATCGTACGTCGTAGCACATCGTTTGAAACTTTCTTTCGTCGCTGGATCTCCCGCTGTCATCGCTGGATCGTTGTGTGTGACAGCGATCCAGCGATGCGTTCGCTTGTAACCAGGGTAAACATCGGGTAACTAAGCGCAGGGCCGCGCTTAGTAACCCGATGTTTACCGTGGTTACCAGCGTAAAAGTAAAAAAAAACAAACAGTACATACTCACCATCTGATGTCCGTCAGGTCCCTTGCCGTCTGCTTTCCGCTCTGACTGTCTGCCGGCCGGAAAGTGAGAGCAGATCACAGCGGTGACGTCGCCGCTACGCTCTGCTCTCACTGTACGGCCGGATCTCAGTCAGAGCAGGAAGCAGACGGCAAGGGACCTGACGGACATCAGATGGTGAGTATGTACTGTTTGTTTTTTTTTACTTTTACGCTGGTAACCACGGTAAACATCAGGTTACTAAGCGCGGCCCTGCGCTTAGTAACCCGATGTTTACCCTGGTTACCTGGGGACTTCGGCATCGCTCCAGCGCCGTGATTGCAACGTGTGACCGCAGTCTACGACGCTGGAGCGATAATCATACGACGCTGCGACGTCACGAATCGTGCCGTCGTAGCGATGTAAATGGTACTGTGTGACGGTACCCTAACAGCAGGAAAAGGATGCCACTTCGTTTAGATTAGTCCGGAGCATAGATTTCGGGCAGTCCAGCAAAAATCAGTAAAGGCTGAGTCACACATAACGATATCGTTAACGATATCGTTGCAACGTCACGCTTTTGGTGACGTAGCAACGATCCCGCTAACGATCTCGTTATGTGTGACAGCGACCAACGATCAGGCCCCTGCTGGGAGATCGTTGGTCGATGGGAATGATCAGGACCTTTTTTTGGTCGCTGATCACCCGCTGTCATCGCTGGATCGGCGTGTGTGAAAAAAAACACAAAAACAAAAAAAAACAGTACATACTCAGATTCTGATGTCTGTCACGTCCCCCGGCGCCAACAGGGTTAAAACTGCTTTCGGCAAGAGCGCTGCTAATATGCATGCGCTGCTGCCGAGAGCTTCCCTGCACTGACTGTCAGCACCGGCCGTAAAGCAGAGCACAGCGGTGACGTCACCGCTGTTACTGCCGGCGCTGACACATTCAGTGCAGGGAAGCTCTCGGCAGCAGCGGTGCATATTAGCAGCGCTCTTGCCGAAAGCAGTTTTAACCCTGTGGACGCCGGCGGGGGACGTGACAGACATCAGAATGTGAGTATGTAGTGGTTTTTTTTTTACTTTTACAATGGTAACCAGGGTAAATATCGGGTAACTAAGCGCAGCCCTGCACTTAGTAACCCGATGTTTACCCTGGTTACCCGGGTGCTGCAGGGGGACTTCGGCATCGTTGAAGACAGTTTCAACGATGCCGAAGTCGTTCCCCTGATCGTTGGTCGCTGGAGAGAGCTGTCTGTGTGACAGCTCCCCAGCGACCACACAACGACTTACCAACGATCACGGCCAGGTCGTATCGCTGGTCGTGATCGTTGGTAAGTCGTTTAGTGTAACGGTACCTTTAGAGAGTGATTTAAAAAAATGATTAAACTCTGGAGTTCTGCACTATAACCATTTTCTTGTGAAAGTGGAGGCAAACTTTAAGTGACTAGGCATAGTTTGCAGGAATTACAAGAATATACTTGTCTTGGATTTTGTTTATCTAGTGTTCATGTTTTAGCTGCCCTTATACTTTCATATTAGCATTGGCTGTCAACGAAGGCTTAAAAGAAAAATTACCAAATAGTTTTAAGAATAATTTAAATGAAGCAGCCATCAGAATATTACCCGATGCGTAAACAACATTTTTGGGTTAGTAAGAATGTGCTAAAAATGAAAAATAGAAATCTTGCAATTTTCTCACTGGTCTTTGAGACTTTTTTTTTTTGAGAGTCTAATATCTGATTGTTTCAGGAAACAACATATGTACATAGCGACAGTTGCCGAAACCTGACCCTAATTTTTGTATCCAAGTGTCTAACAGGCGTGTGCAAAGACCATTGTGAAGGGAAGAGAAACCGTGTGATTGATGAATCCTTTTTTATCAGCTGAGAATAAGGAGACTTTCCTGAAAGGACAGGACGTAGGAGTCTAAAAAGGCTACATTGGTAATGAGAAAATTGCAAGGTTATCATCATTTGTTTTGTATAAAGATTGTAATATGAAAAAAAAAAATTGACAAAAAAAAATGTTTAAAATTTTTTTTGCCCCCAATCCTTGTAAAAACAATGAAGAATCAGCATATAAATAATTTATAGGTTTAGGGTTTTGCTTGCTCGGAATCTTTGTAAAAGGTGTTAATAGACAATTTAAAGGGACCCTGACCACCAAGGACCCTCCCTTTCTGACTGGTCTCTCATGCACCTTGGCTTTGAAAGTATATTTTTTTC
Source organism: Ranitomeya variabilis (assembly GCF_051348905.1). Taxonomy (NCBI): domain Eukaryota; kingdom Metazoa; phylum Chordata; class Amphibia; order Anura; family Dendrobatidae; genus Ranitomeya; species Ranitomeya variabilis. The sequence goes on along the minus strand of NC_135233.1, from coordinate 693,289,301 downwards.
TTAAAGGTGGAGTTTCAGAGTAAAACGTACTTGGCTTAAATCATACAGCCAGTGATTGATCCATGCTGCATATGGATTGGGCAGCATGGATCAGCGGTCAGATACTTTTTAAAGGAACACAGATAAACATAACAAAAGTACTTATTTCGCTAGGATTTTATTCCTGACAAGCACTTGGATGGAGGCAAAAAAAACCCCGCTGTATTCAAAATGCTGGTTTTGCGGCATTTGAATTTTTCTACATGTTTAGTGTAATACAATTCGTTTTATTCACCAAAAACACAGCAAAAAAACACTACAAAAACGCAGCAGACAGGTTTTGCTGAATTTTTGCAGCTTTTCATTTTGCGGTGTTTGTGGTGGAGAATTTATATATGCTGCAGATTTCAAAAACGCAGCAGTGCTTAAATTCAGTCAGGAAAAAAATGAATGAAAATTCAAAGCTTTGGTTCGTACAGTAAAAAGCAGCTTCTTTTCTGCAGAAAAAAACATTGCAAAAATTGTGTATGGGAACATAGCTTTAGGGTATATTCACGTGTGTCTTGTCATGTATTTCCCACATCGGTTTACTGTGCCAGAAAGGTGAAAGATTTCTGGAGTCTCATGCACACGTTGCTTATTTTTTCCTTGCAGATTTGAAAAAAATGAAAAATCTTTTAGCATTTTTTACCCTTTCAAATAAATGGGGCAAAAACAAAATAAAAATCGTATGTATATTTTATGCAGCGTTTTTTCTGCCAATACTCAAGCATTTGCAGCACATTTTTCCGGTGTGTGCACATAACCCTAACGCTAGTACTGGTGTCCCCAACTTGTGTCTCCGGGACCCGTGATGTGTGGTTCTCGGGCGCCTGCCATTAGCACTAGGTCTAGCTATCTAGAGAAGGTCTCCAGATGGTGACTTTTAGGAGTAGCACGACATTGAAGAGCAGTTCTGGATGTTGTATACTTGCCTCGGGGGTAGACAGATAAATGACGAATGGTGGGGTGGAGATGGGCTGATACAGGATACTGATACTGGAGATAGGTACTTGTAGCTGGATGTGTGGTGGGTGGTACTGCTCGATGTGAGGATGAGGAGGGAACCCCTAGATGTTGGTTTTCTGCCTTAGTCTGAACTGGGCTGGCATAACAGGGGCTCTGGTATCACTATTATTGAAGAGGTGGAAGCAGGAGCTGGATAGGGCACTACATGGGGGCTTTGAATGTGGCTCCCGAACCTCTCTCAGGGCTGAAGGTGACTCATGGTGAGAAAGGCTGGGGACTAGTGCACTAGTACAACACAACTATTAGGAGAATATTATTGACTGGGCGCCATTTTATTTCAATAAACCAGCTAATGAAAAAGCAGATTTTCTGACTAGATATCTGTTGGGCAAGGGAAAAGCTGATACATAGTAAAACAAAACATTTAAAGTATTTACCCTTTCTAGAGTGAATGTCCGGATCACATACTCCGCAAGTGGTTCCATTTCTACACAAGTCACTTTAAAATCTGCATAGACTTCGGTGTCATCGGGCCAGTATTTGTAACATTTCACCTGAAACCACATAACACAACAGACTGTAATGCTGCTCTACATACCAACAAAGCTTATTTGATTTAAAGGGATCACATTTTTGGAAATATCACAAGTAGTGATGAGCGAACATGCTCCAATAATGTGTTATCTGAGCATGCTCGGGTGCTATCCGAGTGACTTTGGCGTGCTGGAAAAATAAGTTTGAGTTCCTGCGGCTCCATGTCTCGTGGCTGTTCGACGGTCGCAAAACATGCGGGCATGGGGGACTCGAATATATTATTTGCGCACACCAGAGTCACTTGGTTAGCACCTGAGCATGCTCAGATAACACCTTATTGGAGAATATTTGCTCATCACTAATCACAAGCATTTACTAATCACTGAGTTTTTGAGGGTAAAAACATACTCTATAAAAGAATTCCCTTTCACACAGACGAGCACTATGGGGTATCACCAGCCATTTTCCAAATTAGGAAAAACAATTTGGCGGCCATGGGACTTTCTTTTTAGGAAGTACTGTATAAACCGCATAAAAGATTAAGGAATGTAATCAAACTTTACTGTAAATCAGTATAGTTAAAGATTTTCGATGCACAACAATCTGCAGTGTCTGAATATAGACTTAATGAGGTCCAACATCTGTAAACGTTGGTAGAAACATGAAAAACTCCATAAATGGCTGAGGCCGGACACCCAATTAAGTCACAGAGGGAAACTCTTACCCTGCCAACTTCTACTAGATTCGTGACCATTACAATGCAGGCAGACTGTTCTTGCCAAATCATCCTCCAGAAATCATACACCGTCTCATGCACTGGACCTGGAAAATGGAACAAGAAATGTTTATAGCGAAGAGAATTAGCAATATCCATCAGCACAGACTAGATTTAGTAACTGGAAGCGGCAGTCAAAGGAAAAAGGGAGCCAGGATTGGCATTTTCCCCTTTGAACTTGGCCTATATTGTGGAGGTAGAAGGCACTAAACTATTCTATGCTATTAGATTCAATGTGTTTTCTTTCAACATGGTTTCAAGGATGGGGATAAGGAGCCACGCATGCAAGGATAGGGATAAGGAGCCACGCATGCAAGGATAGGGATAAGGAGCCACGCATGAAAGGATAGGGATAAGGAGCCATGCAGACAAGGATAGGAATAAGGAGCCATGCATAGAAGGATGGGGATAAGGAGCCATGCAGACCAGGATGGGGATAAGGAGCCATGCAGACACAGATGGGGATAATGAGCCATGCATACAAGGATGGGGATAAGGAGCCATACAGACACAGATGGGGATAAGGAGCCATTCATACAAGGATGGGGATAAGGAGCCATGCCTACAAGGATGGGGATAAGGAGCCATGCATAGAAGGATGGGGATAAGGAGCCATGCAGATCAGGATGGGGATAAGGAGCCATGCAGACACAGATGGGGATAATGAGCCATTCATACAAGGATGGGGATAAGGAGCCATGCATAGAAGGATGGGGATAAGGAGCCATGCAGACAAGGATGGGGATGAGGAGCCATGCAGACAAGGATGGGGATGAGGAGCCATGCAGATAAGGATGGGGATGAGGAGCCATGCAGACAAGGATGGGGATGAGGAGCCATGCATACAAGGATGGGGATAAGGAGCCATGCATAGAAGGATGGGGATAAGGAGCCATTCATACAAGGGTGGGGATAAGGAGCCATTCATACAAGGGTGGGGATAAGGAGTCATGCCTACAAGGATGGGGATAAGGAGCCATGCATAGAAGGATGGGGATAAGGAGCCATGCAGACCAGGATGGGGATAAGGAGCCATGCAGACACAGATGGGGATAATGAGCCATTCATACAAGGATGGGGATAAGGAGCCATGCATAGAAGGATGGGGATAAGGAGCCATTCATACAAGGGTGGGGATAAGGAGCCATTCATACAAGGGTGGCGATAAGGAGTCATGCCTACAAGGATGGGGATAAGGAGCCATGCATAGAAGGATGGGGATAAGGAGCCATGCATAGAAGGATGGGGATAAGGAGCCATGCAGACACAGATGGGGATAATGAGCCATTCATACAAGGATGGGGATAAGGAGCCATGCATAGAAGGATGGGGATAAGGAGCCATGCAGACAAGGATGGGGATGAGGAGCCATGCAGACAAGGATGGGGATGAGGAGCCATGCAGATAAGGATGAGGAGCCATGCAGACAAGGATGGGGATAAGGAGCCATGCAGACAAGGATGGGGATAAGGAGCCATGCAGACAAGGATGGGGATAAGAACCATGCAGACAAGGATAGGGATGAGGGGACAATGCATACCCTTATACTCGAGTCAATAAGTTCTCCCAGTTTTTCAAAGCAAAATTAGGTGCCTCTGCTTATACTCAGGTCGGCTTATACAAGAGTATATACGGTAATCCCACAGATTTAATCTCTACACTGCTTGGAAGATATTGAGGGAATTATACCCCTCTTTCAGAGGTACACTGTTGTTCTTCACCCAGGTAATACAGGTTCTGTTCAATATTAGAAGCCAATAAAACTATTCACTATATATAAAAAAAACATTAGAATGTCTCAGCATATGTTTCTGGAGAAAGTAACCTAATAAAACATGGAGCAGTCATAAACAGACTCTCTTACCTTGAGTGGCAATGTAATGGCTCGGCCGCTGGTATCCCTGAAACAACATGCAAATAACTGTTCACTCTGTCATCTACTTCAGCATTTGACGTGAACAAGCAGTATCACCAGGAAATGCTAGGCAGTGGCAACCACTACATTCACACATTCTTACAGACAACTATATATCATGGGTAAAAAAAACCTGGAGAACACAGCTATCAAGTCTAACCTAGTAATGATATTGTTAAATGATTACTGATCGATTTCCATTTTGTGGTGAGGGTGCAAGCATACACTAAAACCGACATGAAAGGAGGCAGGATCCACTTTACAGTGGTCCTGTCAGGGCAATTTATACCACTGATACTAGTGCAGTGGCTGTATAGGTACTAGAAGGGAATCTTGCCACCTAGTCTGAGAGCAGCATGATATAGGGGAAGAGACCCTGATTACAGCAGACTAGGAAGGTCTCTCCTTATAGTTCCCTGTCGGCTTTTCAAGCAATGCTTTCTCAGAAATGCTCCAGCGCTTCAGAGCAAAACACACTTGGCTGCAACTATGCAACCAAGCTCCGATTCATACTGCTCATAGCTTGGCCAGCATGAATTTAGTGATAGGCACTGGATGGCTACAAAACAGGTAAAAGGGTTGGTCTCGGAGCTACATAAACATAGCCCAATTCCATTAGTAATTGTCCAGATGTGTTTGGTTTAATTATAGCAAATAGACTGATAACCCCATAAGACCTAGAACGGCAGTTATATATTGGTAGCCACATGGTAACAAAAATAACATCATTTTAGACAACTTGACAACCAGAGAACTATTGTCTACCGATATCTATATTTATAAAAGTCAGAGGGATGAGCGGGATGGGAGAACAGCAGAACTTTGTGCATTACAAATGCCTATTGCACCTCTTTTCACACAGCAGTTTTGCTGTACTCTCCCCTAAACCCACACTGACTGCCGAGAGATGAAAGCTGGAAGTGTTTGTAATGACACATAGCTCTGCTCAATTCTATACAGTTTATGCAGAGATCACAGAGGAGAGCAGTGATTTATGGCATTACATGCATCACAAGAGGAAGCCCGCTCTAATCTTCTCTAGGCATGTGCTCTATTTCCCCCCCCCCCATCATTACGCCTTCTGATTGCGATTGGTCAATATCAAGCAGGGGAATAAGTACACGCCCTCGATGAATCTCTGGTAACACCCACTTAGCCTTAGCAAAAATTCAAATTCCAACTTTACATGACAATATCGCCGTAACTGACATGAAAAAAAAAAAGGTTTATTCAGCTCTGCAGTTACTATACCATGATGTGACTAATTTACCATGCTCAAAATGGTAAACAGTCCTCTTTTAATAAGCTTCATGTAACCTTAATTTCATGAAATTGTGTTTGTCTATAATTCTAGGCAGTGGTGAGCACATGCCTAATAATGAGAGGCTCTCAGTTACATAAAATAAACTGCAACACCATATAGACAAGAAAAAGCAACACAGAGAGAGCTACGTGCAGGAAGGAGATGTTAAAGCAGTAGCCGTACATAGCCACAATATGCAACCGATCAAGGGCTTTCTTTCCTAGGAAATGAGTGCCCAACTAACTTTTTAGCAGAAAAGTCACATACTACTCACTGACAATTTATCTAGAGAAGAATGGAGTATACAGCTAATATACATCATGCATAAGGGACACCAAGTCCGTCAACAGGTTTTACAACAGTTTTTATTGCTCTCATGCCATAATACATCTTATATGGTGTGCAGACCAGGAAATTTGGGACATTTGATTTCTTTTTAATTGATTTGATCTTATAGCGAATTTAGTATGCTAAAATGTAAAACCTCTCTCGAACTGTGGTGTCCCACAAAGGGGAAGGTGCTGATCGAAGCATAATGACTAGACCAAAACTGAAAGCCTCTCTCTAGAGCCTTTACCAAAGCTCAGGCTCACAATGAGTCTTCTCTAGCTTTTTAAAGTATAGGATTACATACATAAGGCCATGACAATCTAACAATGTCAGCTAATAACAAATCTAAGTAATCGCATTTCATTTTGTTTTTATACACAGAAAAATCAAGAACAACCATAAAGTAAAGGCAGTTTTAAGAAATGTGATCAGTTTCCAGATGTCTGTAATATCAAATGAGGACACCATTTACAATCTAAGTAAGAGAAAACCCTCTATGCCCTTGGCATGGTGGTATCAAAACCCTAATGTTTAGGCTGTAGCACAAAATCTCAATGAATGGTTGCAGGGCATTATAGTAGGTGCATGAAATAGTTGAAAAAAATGCAAGTTAATTCCTCATGCCATATACAGTGGGGAAAATAAGTATTTGATACACAAGTTTTTCTGTAATTTTTATCGTAGGTACACTTCAACTGTGAGAGTCTAAAATAAAAATCCAGAAAATCACAATTAGCATTTTATTGCTTGAAATAAGTATTTGATACAATAGAAAAACAGAATTGAATATTTGATACAAAATCTTTTTTTTCTGGAATTACACAGTTCATACGTTTCCTGTAGTTCTTCACCATGTTTGCACACACTGCAGCAGGGATTTTGGCCCACTCTTCCATACAGATCTTATCCAGATCTTTCAGGTTTCGGGGCTGTCACTGGGCAACATTGAGTTTTCAGCTCCCTCCACAGATTTTCTTTTGGGTTCAGGTCTGGAGACTGGCTAGACCACTCCAGGACCTTGAAATGCTTCTTACGGAGTCACTACTTTGTTGCCCTGGTTGTGTGTTGTCATACTGGAAGGCCCAGCCACAACCCATCTTCAATGCTCTTTCTGAGGGAAGTAGGTTGTTGGCCAAAATCCTACAATACATGACCCCCCTTCCTCCGTTCAATACGGTGCAGTCGTCCTGTCTCCTTTGCAGAAAAGCACCCCCAAAATATGAGGTATCTCCCACCATGTTGGAATGGTATTCTTGGGGTTGTACTCATCCTTCTTCCTCCAAACACGGCGAGTGGAGTGGATACAAAAAAGTTTTATTTTGGTGTCATCTGACCACATGACCTTCTCTCATGCTTCTTCTGGATCATCCAGATGGTCATTGGCAAACTTCAAACAGGCATGGAAATATTCTGATGTGAGCAGGGGGACCTTGCATTCCCTTGCAGGATTTTTATCCATGACGGCGCACTGTGTTACTAATGGTAATGTTTGAGACTGTGGTCCCAGCTCTCTTCAGGTTATTGACCATGTCCCCAAGTGTAGTTCTAGGCGGATTCCTGACCTTTCTCAGAAACATCCTTACCCCACAAGGCGAGATCTTGCATGGAGCCCCAGACCGAGGAAGACTGACAGTCATCTTGTGTTTTTTCCATTTTCTAATAATTGTGCCATCAGTTGTTGTCGTCTGACCAAGCCTCTTGTTTGTTGTCCTGTAGCCCATCCCAGCCTTGTGCAGGTCTACAATTTTGTCCCTGGAGTCGTTAGACAGCTCTTTGATCTTGGCCATGGTGGAGAGGTTGGAGTGTGATTGATTATGTGGACAGGTGCTTTTTATACAGGTAACGAGTTTAATCAGGTGCAATTAATACAGGTAATGAGTGCAAATTAGGAGGGCTTCTTAAAGAAACACTGAGAGCCAGGATTGTTGCTGGTTGGTTGGTGATTAAATACTTATTTCATGCAATAAAATGCAATTTAACTATTTAAAAGTCATATGTGATTTTCTGGATTTTATTTTTAGATACGGTTCTCACAGTTGAAGTGTACCTTCGATAAAAATTACAGACTTCTACATTCTTTGTAGGTGGGAAAACTTGCAAAATCGACAGTGTTTCAAATATTTATTTTCAACACTGTATCCTCCTGCTAAGCAATTTCAAGCCCTCTCCTCTAAGCAGCTCTCAACTTCAAATATGTATGGCCCTGGGCGTATCGGCAACGCGACCGCTGTTTTTTTCTGCAGCTCTGATAAATTATAGGTCTGTCAGATTTAGACTTTAGAAAAAAACCCCCTTGAATATTAGTTTTGTTATTTACAGTAGCCTAGGCTTTCAGACTATATGCAGGCTCAGATGACTGGTAGCAGCTGCCAAATGAACACATTTTAAAGTGGTTGTCTGGTACATAAGTCCTGTATAAAATCTATTTTTAAACCCCACCAACTTTTATTTAATTAGCTTTATTTGAAAAATTCCTACTGTTCTCGCTTTATTTCTAATCCCTATACTGGTTTTCTCACTTTACCTCTTGTGATGTTTCCATTCAATTCCCAGCATGCACTGGGGAGTCTCAAAGGGGATGTCATCAGGAAGATGGCGCTGCAGTCACGTCTCTGTAGCTTTGACGGCTGCCTAAAAAAGTACGGTACCAGGGAGCAACTGTGATAAAAGCAAGGTGGTCACTTGTCCCCTTGCTTCTTTAACTGTGATTGGTTTGGGAAGTCATAAGGGGGCAGTGGTGAAAAAAACTGTAGCAAGTTGAGTGCAGTGCTGCCCCCAATGATGTTTTAGGGGAGGGGTCAGTGATCGAACCTGCTGGGAAGTGACTGTAGGGCTGAATCCTGATGATGTCCAGTTTGAAAATCCCCAGTGAATGCTGGAACTTGAACATCACAATAGGAAAATAGATATAGGGATTAGCTGTATAGGGGAGAACAGAAAGCTCTTTTCAAATAAAGATCATTTGGGAAGTGGCTAGGTTTTAAAAACAGATATTTATTCAGGACATTTTATATATCAGACATCCAATGTAACATCTTAAAAGATAGATTAATACTACACACAGCAAGCTGCTCATTTAACTAACATGGAGATTTACAGTTAATACATATTGGATGAGGATTAGTGATGAGCGAACATGCTCGGATCAGGTGCTATCCGAGAATACTCGAGTGCTAAAAGAGCATCTTTGGTATACTCCAATACGATGTTTGGGTCCTCGCCGCTGCATGTCTCGCAGATGTTCCACAGCCGAAACACATGCAGGGATTGCCTGTTTGTTATGGAATACCTATATGTCTTGCGACTGTTGAATAGCCGTGAGACATGCAGCCACGAGGACTCGAACATAGTATTAGAGCGCCCCCGAAGACACTATTAGCACTCGAGTGTGCTAAGATAACACAACAGAGCACGCTCGCTCATCACTAATTAGGAGTAATCATCCATCATGGACCGTTTGCAAAAAAAAAATGACTTCTGAAACTTGCCTTAAAGCAAACCGGTTACCAGGTTTTCACAAGATACACTAAAGTGACAACCTTTAACTGGTCTATTACCAGAGTCCCAACTCCCCCTGAATATTCCAAAAACTACCTTTCATAAAGTCTCCCAAGTTATATGCTAGTGAGCACAGTCTGGTCTGATGGCTGTCTGTGGTCTGCACACCTCATATCAGCAGAATCGCCATCATGCTGCCTTGACTGATGTGGATGATGCATCCAAGTCATCCACAGATCCCTGCAAATCTTGGGCCCATAAAAGTGCACTTTGCTGGACCCTACTAAGGCCAGAGCAAAGTTGTTGAAAGTGTATGCGTCGGCACGGACTTCATTCCCAGTGAATTGATTCCAGCGCATTACAGGACTTCCCTGCCAATGTTGCGTCTGCGCAGTTATCTGTGGATGATGTAGAGCGATTGGACTCTACTGATAGAGGGGGAGCAGACCCCAGACCACCAAAGCTTAAAGGACTGGATGGCCTGGCCCTAGTTATCATAAGGTGAGGGAGTCGTAAAGTATTTTTAGGGATATGCAGGCTTACGGTACATACAGGTTGATAGTAGTAACGGACCAGCTAAAGGTGGTGGCATGAGTTTATATTAAGCAAACCTGGGGACAAGTTCCCTTTAAAGGCGTTGTTCAATATTTGGAAAAACCCTTCCTAAATGAAACAATGCCCCATCTAAAATAAAGACAGCAGATACTAAACTACTAAATCAGCGCCAACAAAGTCGACACTGACTGCTGACTTATGGAGACAGAACACCAGTAAAGATTTCTGCACTCTGGCTGGTTCTGAATAAAGACATGAGGATCCAGGCGTTGGATCTATAAAGTGGACACAAAAAGGTGCTAGTATAATGGCCACCTGAAAGGCCATTGGGGGCACAAATAAATACTTTTCGTATACATCAAAAGTTTTTTCACAGGCAAAATTTAAAAACCTACAACACGCAATACAACTGGAAATTAAACATTTGATACAAAAAGTACACTACGTTTTAACGAAAAGCATGAAGCAGCCAGATACTCAAAACATAAAAAAAAATAAAAATGAGCATGGAAAGTTACTGGGGAAAATAGAACACACTTCAGGGACCTTACAAAATAAATTGGACTATTTTGCCAGGTTACAAAATTTTGCTACATAATAGTAAAATTAATAAGAAAAAACTGAATAATAAAAAAAAAAAAGACAAACGATACAAAGTTATTCAGGTGGAGCATGCACAAATGTTGGGTAATAAGCATTAGTCGGAATCAGAAAGTAACTGGGGACAATGTCTATAAGTAAATATTTACTGTAGGGGTCTGTTATTCACATATAGTGGTACTTACATCCCTGTACAGCCAAATCTACAGCCCAAACCAAAGTCAGGTGTGAAAGAAAGCACAACAGTGTCAGTGAGTACTAGGACTTCAAACAAGGAAAGTGTACAGTTTCTCTTCTTTTTACACACTTGCAATCAATTTCATAAGCAATGACATGCGGAAAAGAAACACTCACAAACAAAAGCCAAAAGCTCAAAGCATGCAGAATCGGGGAGAGATGGTGCCGCTCACTTACATCAATATAATTGGCGTTTATGTAGTCAGAGGATGGGTCGTCCTCCACTGGTTGTAGGATGACTCTTGAGTGATCATCTAGCAAAAAGGAAGTAGACAAGAGATTTAATTTTTTTTTAAAGGAAAAGAAAGTCACCATTATTTAAAAGTAACAACCATTTTATTATATATATTGCATTCCCACTCCAATATTTAACCAATTACAATTCACATCAACCAACACTTTATCATATTTTTTTTTTTTTTTTTTAAAGTGTAAAATCACATTTTATGTTCTTTTCAGAAGGAATAGAGAAAATAAACTTTTTTTTTTTTTTTAACACACACACACACACACACACACACCTTCCGAGGAAGAATGATTAGCGCGGAAGAAGCCGCATGCGTGACGTAAATATAGCAATAGCAATGACACCACTGCTTGTAAATCATGTTATCACACCCACAGGGGCATGATAACCTCTAAAGGTACCGTCACACTCAGCGACGCTGCGGCGATATAGACAACGAGCCGACCTAAACTAGATCGCTGGAGCGTCGCTGTTTAGGTCGCTGTAGAGACGTCAAATACAGCAGCTCCACAACGATGCAGGAGCGATCCAGTGACGTAACGGTGACTCACTTCTCGTTCTCGCTGGTTGTTAGCTCCATTATAATCCATTGTTAGCGTCGTTGCTTTTGCTGTCAAACATGACGATACACGCCGACCTGGCGACGAAATAAAGTTCTGGACTTCTAGCTCCGACCAGCGATATCACAGCGGGATCCAAATCACTGCTGCGTGTCAAACACAACGATAGCCAGGACGCTGCAACGTCACGGATTGTTGTCGTTCTCGTTGTAAAGTTGCTGAGTGTGACGGTACCTTACGTGGGACAGCTAGTCTGGGGCCACTAACACCCCTTCGACTAGTCAAAGGCCTCATTTACATATCATAAACAGACTTTAGACATACTTTTTCTAAAGATTTGTTTGTGTGTGTAAAGTAATCAAGGGACTGTTAGGGTATGTGTCCACGTTCAGGAAACGCTGCGTTTTTGACGCTGCGTTTTTCCGCAGCGTCAAAAACGCAGCGTCCAGATGTTACAGCATAGTGGAGGGGATTTCATGAAATCCCGACTCCACTATGTGTTAAAAAACACATGCGTTTTTGCCGCGAAAACGCACATGCGGTGCGTTTTTTCAAAACGCAGCATGTTGCTACAATGAGCAAAACACGCAGGAACACCGCAGGTGACCTGCCAGTGACCTCAGGTGCAGTTTTGGTCAGGATTTTACTTGCATAAAATCCTGACCAAAGCCTGAAGCAATCCTGAACGTGGACACATACCCTAAGGGTACCGTTACACTAAACGATTTACCAACGATCACGACCAGCGATACGACCTGGCCGTGATCGTTGGTAAGTCGTTGTGTGGTCGCTGGGGAGCTGTCACACAGACAGCTCTCCAGCGACCAACGATGCCGAAGTCCCCGGGTAACCAGGGTAAACATCGGGTTACTAAGCGCAGGGCTGCGCTTAGTAACCCGGTGTTTACCCTGGTTACCATGTAAATGTAAAAAAAAAAAAAAAACACTACATACTCACCTTCTGATGTCCGTCACGTCCAGCGCAGTCTGCTTCCCGCACTGACTGTCAGTGCCGGCCGTAAAGCACAGCACAGCGGTGACGTCACCGCTGTGCTCTGCTTTTACTTTACGTCCGGCGCTTACAGTCAGTGCGGGAAGCCGCCGGCGAGGGACGTGACAGGCACCGGAATGTGAGTATGTAGTGGTTTTTTTTTTACATTTACAATGGTAACCAGGGTAAACATCAGGTTACTAAGCGCGGCCCTGCGCTTAGTAACCCGATGTTTACCCTGGTTACAAGCGAACACCGATCCAGCGTTGACAGCGGGAGATCCAGCGACGAAAGAAAGTTTCAAACGATCTGCTACGATGTACGATTCTCAGCGGGGTCCCTGATCGCAGTAGCGTGTCAGACACAGCGATATTGTATGGATATCGCTGGAACGTCACGGATCGTGCCATCGTAGCGACCAAAGTGCCACTGTGAGACGGTACCCTTACTGTTTAGTGATGTTGACACAAATGCTAATGGTTCTTGAAGCACGGGGGACCTGACAGGTTCCCTTTAATTCCAGGGACCCACAGAACCCTTTTACTGTAGCTTACAGAGCAACCGCAGTTTTCATTCTTATTTTATAAATCAATTGTACAGATGAAAATAAGCAACTTTGTAATAAATCCTATCAGAGAAATTTGCTTCGCTCACCTCCTGAACTGATCTTTCAGTCTCATTTCATGGGCAAAATCTTTAAAGATTTTAGATTCCCCCTAACTGAGATAAAAGGAGGAGGATGGAGGCGCTAGAAATACAGGCAGACAGATTTTCTGCTCAAATGAAAGGACAAATTTTTAAAACAAAGTTTAGAATTTTTTAAATTACTTAGATAAAAAAACAACCACGACATGTTTGGTGTCTATGAACCCGTAATGACCTGGAGAATCATAATGACAGGTCAGTTTTAGCATTTAGTGAACACAGTAAAAAAGCAAAACAAAAAACAAATGTGGGATTGCATTTTGTTTTTGCAATTTCACCGCACTTGAAATTCATTTCCCGTTTTCCAGTACACGATATGATAAAACCAATGTGGTTGTTCAAAAGTACAACTCGTCCTGTAAAAAACAAGCCCTCAAAAGGCCATATTGACTGAAAAATAAAAAAAGTTTTGGCTCTGGGAAGGAGGGGAACAAAAAACGAAAACATGAAAATACCTCCGGTCATGAAGGGGTTAAAAAGCTGCCTACGAGCGGTGTGTCCATGCTTGGGACCTGGTCCTCCACAGCCTTTAATCACACAGGACGTCACTATGACGCAGGGTAAGGTTTCAATACTAACACAAATTTCGATACACATTGACTGACGTTGGTATGATGGCTTTTACGTTTTTTTTTTAAAAAAATTAAAACCTTTGTTTACCAAGTACCCAATGTTATTTATATGAACTATTGCTCTTACTTATTTACTTACAGTAGGGTAATTTGATGTTGTTTCTATCTTGGGTTTTGTTTGATGGCCAGTGTGAACCTGCTGCTATACTGCATTCATACCAACTTGTACTTCAGTTCATTTTTTTCGGTTGGTAAAAATTTAGCAGCTTTTGTCGTTTTCACACAATTTATGCCCAGCCCCAGAACGGGGCGAACCCCTCTCATCAAGATCATGTTCCTTTACAACAAAAATCTTACTCAAGTCTCCAACTAGAGTAAGAAGTGCATGCCACTGCAGACACACCAGATTCATTAAGAGACATACAACTCAGAGAATTGTTTGCCTCGCTCGTCTCACCGCTTCATCATTAAGACTGGTGTGAAAACTGATGGTCATGATGAATCGGGGCCCTAGATGGTATCACTAGCTAAGGAAATAGTTATTACAAACTACTTTTCATTAGGCTATGGCTACACAGGGTCACTGAATGGGGTTGCAACCAACAGAGTCTGATTTTTTCACTTGCAGGTTTTGGTAGTATAGGCGTCACTGCTATAGCATCGCGATGTAGCAGCGGCACCAAGCGAACTTCGAGCTCACGATGGTTATTGCGGCCATAATTGCCGTGTAGCTCTAGCCTGAAGGTGATACTACAAAGCAGGTGGATAAAAGAGCAAAGAAGTTCCATTAAATACAGTAGAACGTGTTCATTCATCTAGAAAACCATGAACGAAGACGACTTACAGGCGATGATGTTTCCGTATCTATTCTTTGTCCGGTTCTGATCTTTCTTTGCTACCTCCCATGATGCAGACTGCCCCTCAAAGAAACTCTGTAACAATAAATCATACATACGATATCCACATGGAATTTCTTACATTTCAGGAATAATGGGAAAATTAAACTAGTTAATATTCGATAGTGCAGAAACATTAGTGGATTGTCGAAAAAATGAAGAAAAATCACAAAATTTGTGCTATGGGTGCGTTTAGGCTGGAACCAATACCTCATACTCTTCTTTAAATCCATAGCTGTCAGAGGTCTTCATAAGGTTAATATGCTGAAGCAGGTCGGCGACTCTGATGGCTGGATGAAGCTGGCCCGTCTGGTACGGAGATTCAGTGCCTTCACACAAGTAACGTGGCACATCCAGGAGACGGCTGGACTCTGCTGGTGCAGTATGGTTTTCATCTGAGAACACAGCAAAAAAAACAACACACATTTCAGTAAAGACAGGTTAGACTATCGGTTTTGCACCCCAAGTAGCACTTACGTCTACCAAAGGACTAAGTCCAGTCAATAGTATCGAGTGGATATAAAAAGGATAAAAAACAAAATTGCTTTTCCAAATTAAGTGGTTTCCTGGTTTGTAAATCTTGAAAGGCTCAGGAAGAGATTGGTGGCTATACCTTGAATTCACTGCACACTAAGGCGTTGTTCACAAGCAGTTTTTTTCTGCAAATGAGAAGCTGCATTTTTATAGCATCAGCAAAATTGGAGATTTTGAAAATCTCATGCACATGTTTCTTTCTTTTTTTTTCCTGAGTTCACTTGATTTGGAAAACGGCAGCGGTATCCAAATCTGCAGCATGTCAATTCTTTCAGTGTTCAATTTTTTCACCCACATAAAACAATAAGAAAGTGAAAAAATGCTAAACCGTTTGTTTCAGGAATAAAATTACGGTAATTTTATTAAATACCGGTATGTACCATGGACAAAACACGTATGTAATCCGTGCCAAAAATAAGCAGCTAAAATCTTGTTTGTTGAAGGCGTTTTTACTGCCTAAAGAGCAGATTTTGGCTGCAGAAAAAAACCCCTGCAAAACCCACTAGCCGCAGGATCACAATCTATCTTTTAATAACGCAATACACAGGATCTGCATCCGTATTTACAATAAATGGAATGACACATGATAAATTATACCAATGGGAATAAAGAGTAGACGTTTGGGCTGTATATTCCATTAGCTCACATGGTAAGGACATAAGTTGTCACTTCCCTCATGCCTGCTGACTGAGGGGTATGGAGAAAATTACCAGTATACACCTCTATTATCAGGAAAACAGCAAGTATGTGTCCCCTGGACCTGTAGACTCTGGGCAATGGAAGATCTGCATGTTGTAATTCAGGTTTGGTGACAGCATGACATTCCCAGTGCTCCAATACATTGAAATAAGCCAAACCGTCTTCCATGCTTCACAGGACATCCTCAAGTTTGTCTGAGGCTTCGAAGCAGTAAGGCAGGCATCTGGCAGGAGCAGCTGGGGGTGGCATCTGCCATGAATTACCGCAGTAGCACCTCTCAGCAAGACTGTTAAGCCTAGCTGTCTAATTACTGGAATTGTCATACGCAAAATGGATTTTACCTGCGAGAGATTCTAGTTAAAGTGGTGGGTTTAAAGCATTACAAGCCGGGAGATTAGGACAAAAACACACCTGTCATCCTACTTACCAGTGATTGGCACTGAAGCGGGGCGGCAATGGGAAAAAAAAATAAAAAAGATTTTTACATATTATTCTTTGTTACCTCTCGATCAAGCTGCACCAGATGTACGCACAACGTATTTTATGGTTATGGTTTGCAGAGATGGATGAAATAGATGGACAATACAGCCATGCAGACTAAAACCAACATACAAGGAGGGGGTGAAGCGAGTACGCATGGCTAGGGTTACCCCACAATCACGAAAGACCAATACAGCAGGCAGTATCACCCCATCGGTGCTCTAACAACATTAGGGGAAGGCGCAATTTGCTACAATTTTTGAATAGTCACATTGAGGCCAGCCCAAGGAACAGGCAACGTCCACTGCATGGTGACAGTGTGTGCAGCTAATGTCATTGTAGGCAAAATTTGCAGTGTAGCCATAACCATAGCAGACCTTAAAAAAAAAACTACAGGTAAAATCCAAGAGAAGAACCAACACCAAGAGCATGTAAAAATACACTACGACCTTTTTTTCAAATCTCGACTCCTTGAAGGAGCACTATACACAGGAAAAAGAACGGCGATTTTCCCTGCAATGTCTATTTCTCTGCAGCTACTAAAAGAGCGTAGCAGGAATCAGGTGTTAAGGAGGATGCACACGGCTGATTGCCTTCAGATTTCTGGAGATGAAAATCACTTCCCTATATCTGAAGGATATTTCACATGAGAGATTTCGGTAACAAATTTGTAGTGTCGGAATATACCCTTTAACTGTCTGGGATAAGAAACAAAGCCTTTGTTTTTTTCTCCACTCGAGAAATAGCGTTACGCTCGATCACGGGAGGCATCGGATATTGCAGCTCAGCCCCATTCCTTCTCAATGAAGCATTATTCTCATATTAAAAGGCAAGGTGCCAGATTCATCATTGCATTTCCGCTAGTTTTTAGGCGGGAATACCTTTTAATTAGTGACTTTGTGACAATTTCTGCCTTGGTTTAGTTATGTGATTTTTATGCCACTGTGGCTTTTCCAGATGTTTTAGACAGATTCATGAAATATGACTTTTACAAGAATACGTCACAAAATTGGGTGTAGCTATGCTCCAGTTGCCTTCTGGAGTGATTGTATGTACTTATGTCAAAATGTTACATTTTACTTTGCATGCCACTTTTTGCACTAATCTCAAAATGGTTAGCACAAATAAGAGAGTTTTGGACTTCATGCAAACAGAGTGTGTGCCATTTTGATGAATTTGGTGAAAAAAGTTATCAAAAACCACAAATGATGAATTGAGCCCAAAGCATGTGTGTAGCTAGTTGTCATATAGTCAGAGAAAGGTTTGGGAGCTAAAGTTGTGATGTTCTCCCAAGACACACTGAGAGGAACATTGGGTGGGATAATATACTGTGTGCTCTGTACATTTCAGTGTTATGTCCTATAAACTAGACAACCCTGGGATGTAACCAAGAAAGAAACATAAAACGGATTCAATAAACATTATAAATAGTGAGAAAATGTAAATGCAAGTCGCTGGTTATGGTAAAAACCATACGAGCTTAGAAAGGATATCCGGCATCTCTCACTTCTAATAACATTACAACCGCGCACACATGACACTTGCCGATCTCGTCCGTGAGTCAGGTGGTGTGTGGGGCAATAACGTCATCAGCAATACTCATTACCGAAGTGAGAGGCGTAGTATAACCCCTTAAATTTCTCACAAACTATGTTCATCAATCATCGTCACTTTTGTTCCTCAAAATAGTCTCATCGTGTTCTCTGAAGAGACAATTCGCATATTTAATTACCAGAGGAGCATGCAAGGCTATTAAGTCTCCTCACGCTGACATGCCAGACTTGGCTCGTCACTCACCACAAGGAGAGACGTTACCCCTTATACCAGAGCCACTATCCGAAACACATTCCACACCAACACAAACCAGGATTACATTTTCCACAAGGTTTTACTCCTAACAAATTACAATAAATCATTTAAAGTCCCCAAAATAGAACTTTCTTTGGATATTGAAGGGGAAAATCAATCTATGATACGGCCTGTTCTCCTCTCCTCTGAAATGAAGCGTGTCTGAGATCTGTACGTGTGCGCACTTCTAAGGCCCATCCATGCATCTAGGCTCCCTGCTGGTACTCATTTTACACCAGCAGATTTTCTCTTTGTTTTATCAGAATGAAAGTAAACCCTTCAAAATAGCTCGATATTATAGGTTTATATCTGGATAAGCTTTTACCATGGAAGAGATAATTGTAAAAGAGGTGTATCAGAGGCGTGAAATAGAAAATGTAGCCTGAAATCTCCAAGAGCACTGCGCTCAAACAAACAATAGATGGAATCTCCCACGACCTGTTTTATAGAACGTGTCTCGTTTACCTATAATTCCCGGTAAGCAGAATGTCAGCGGCAGGGCTAGGATGTGCAGCGACCGGCTACAGCTAGCCCAGATTACCACTTCTATAGTCCGAGCCCTGAGCATTGCCATCACAAGCTGCCAACATTTCATACAACCAGGGGACACGTTATGTGCCACACGTACCAAGTAACGCACAAGGCGAAACGCTCCAAGCGCCACAACGTAATAAAGCGAGGATGCGGGCTACAGCGGTCATCCAGTTGGTTTTATGCCAGGCGTGGGAGGATATGGAACACTTACAGGGACTTGGCTAGGAGGACATATGAGAAGTGAGTATCGCCGCGCATGAAACAGATACAACTGTTTAAAGGGAATGTATCACAGAGATTTTTAAGGATCAATACCAAAAAAATACGGTACATATTTCTCCAATATGTTCTGATTTTCGTTTTTTAGCGCTTTTGACATCTATCTTCTGTATGTGATTATGAGGGCTGCAATCTTTGTAGTTAAAGAGAACCTATCACCAGGTCAAAGGGGTCGGTCTTGCCATTTTATTTACACTGCCTAATTTTTCCCGTTGTCTTAATTCCACTATCCAGTTCCAGAATTGTGTTTTTTTCCCTCTTTGTTGCCAAGTTTTATGGCCTTTACCAATGGGGGTATGGAACGCAGGGTCATAATGAAGAGCGTGCTAAGGACACGCACCAGAGAATCCGGTGAGCACTTCACTCTCTGGTAAAGAACAAGAAAATTACCTGTAAAAGGCCCATGAATCTGGGGCCATATGGCGGAAACAACTTTCTCAGGAAGCAGTGCGGGGAGGCCTGGCCACTTTTGACCTGGTGACTAGTCTCTAACAGCATTTAGAGATATGCAGTACAGCAGCAACTTGACCAAAGACAACAATAGACAGGATCGGACTCATTGACTTCTATATAAAGCGCTGAGGAATATGTTGGCGCTATATAAAGATTATTATTATTATTCATTATTATTATAAGGTAATTTCTTAGGCATGCTCTCATTTTGACCTAGGTCACTTTGCAGAGATGGGGAATAGATGAGCTCTGACATAGCACAGGATCACACCATCCACAATACATAGTCTACATGATATAGGGTGTGTTGACCTCCATGATTGTGATTATGATAATGAGATGAAGAGTGAGCAGTACAGAGCACAAAGAATGTTTTCACATATAACGGTCCGCATTACATGTCAGCACACGTTATAGTTACCCACGTAACAAACACTATATAAAAAAGCTTTTATATGACATGCATTGCACAGTGCTGCTGATTAGTGGGGGGCCAGGTCCTCTTCATCACCAGTCAAAATATTGCTCTCCTACATGAGCTCCAAGCATGGAATGCTTAGCGGGCTCCATAGTTAGTCTATGGGTTCTTACATTCACTCTCAAAGAGGTGGTTATGGAACCATAGACAGCTCATGCAGGAGCTGCGCACTTCAAAGCCGTATTTTGACTGATCGGAGGGGGTCTCTAGACCCGGACCCCCACTATTCAGCAACACTGTGCAGCATCTGTCATATATAACGAACTTTTATATAGTGACGGTTACACTTTAATATTAAATTTAGGGGCCAGAGTAAAACAAGAGGGTATGCAGGATTTATTTTTAATAGTTATTGGTGGAAAAAAGCACATTAACATGTTTACATAAAAAAATATTAAAAAAAAAAATTAAAATTAAAAAATTTAATTAAAGTTAATTAAAGTTAATTTTCTGTTGACACATTCCCTTTAAAAATAAGTGCTCCTGGAACTTGCCACAAAACACCAAATCTAAACAGTATTTTTATGGCTATAATTTACAGGCTTTGGCTTCTATTCATTTCAATGTCTCTCTAGGCCGGTACTATTGCACATGCAACTAGTCATTCATGCATGAACTGTGATGATGCCAGACTGGGTCCTCACCTAACACAGCAGTCGGCACAAGTGGATCATTGGGCACTGCAGGAAAACAAAGCTCATGAAAATACATATTACCTCCATTTTGGGCAGTTGAAAAAAAAAAAGACACACAGATTTAAGCACAATAACATCGACTGCTATAGAAAAGTGAGTAAATCCACAAGAAAAAAAAGCCAACAACATAATATGTAACAAATCTGCGGGAGAGCACCAACTCAAAATTACGCCAACTAGGTCTGCGTTTCGTTCATGAGCGGCACACGAATGCAACACTGATGATATCGGTGTGCTGTGTTACATCACAGACCCAATCATTGACATGTGCGAGTGCGATCAGCAAATGAGACCCAATTCAGACTCCGTGTTTCACGGGCATGTGAAAATATACATAGACTATAACTGGTACATGTTCCAGCTGTGAAAAATTGGATACGACAAACATGCAAAAATCAGAGATAGAGGTCTTTAATGTAACAAGCCCAAGAAAAGAGATGTGGGTCCGTATTGTAACAGTGCTAAGAGCCGCCACGGGTCCATGATGCAACGGGCCTATGAAAAGAGATGGGTCCATAATCGCAACGTAGTACAGCCACAAGAATTGATATGGAGCTGTGATGTAATAGTCCTAAGAAAAGAGCTATGGGGCCGTGATGTAACAGGTTTAAGAAAAGAGGTAGGGGTCCATAATGTAACAGGCTTATGAAAAAAGGTATGGGTCCAGCAGCAAAATTCCATCATTTTGTTTATTTTGAGAATACATATCGGCACTGATACAATATGTTTAGTTTTGGTGTATTTTTCTTCAATTTACAAACCTAGCCGACTACTAGTCAGGGCACAACTGGGCCACTTGCCATGTTTAGTGACAGTTGAACAGTGCTGGTATCGTCATTACCAATAAACTGTGAATCAATCATTCAGAAGTCTTCATTTCAATAACAGTCCATCATGCGATACATGGCACTAGAGCAGTGTTTCTCAACTCCAGTCCTCAAGACCCCACAACAGGTCATGTTTTCAGGATTTCCTTAGTATTGCCCAGGTGATAATTTCATCACCTGCTCAAGCATTATTTCCATCGCCTATGCAATACTAAGGAAATCCTGAAAACATGACCTGTTGTGGGGTCTTGAGGACTGGAGTTGAGAAACACTGCACTAGAGGACCATACATTGCAATGCAGCATGCCTCCGGTATAGAGATGGGAAAAGCATTGCACAGGTCCCCGGTCCATTGGCCAGATCAGTAATACGAGACCACTGGAAAAAAGGTCCATGAGTCTCCATACCTACCCGGCTCTTCTTTTGATTAGTTGATTTTGGTGACACACACACACTTTGCCCCAGCCTAGCCAATTAAACAGGAAGCCAGGAATGCCAAAAGGTAAGAAGATTCACAGACAAATCAATTCTCCCATCTCTACTCCGGTACTGCAGACAGTCTTCATTTTGTGGGAGCAATACTGCCCAGCAGAACCAGTAGGGTGAGGTAGGAATTTAAAACCCTACATGGGGGGACAGAAGTTCTGAACAAGATCAGTTAACAGTTACTTGGGGGAAGAAAATTAAGGTGATCACTTTAGCAAATATGGCTTTTACTAATGGGTCAAAAATAGCAATATTTGCAATATCTCCAAGTTATAAAAAAAAAAATAGATGACCCAACTTTGGATATTGCTCTAGCTTTTGAGATGGACAATTATACATTTTGGGTGGAAATTCAGTTTAAATTTTCAGTCTTGAAATACCGAATGGAAGATGGTACTTGTGAGGGCAAATACCGGAAGACATGGATGTCCAGAGTATAGCTACCTTGACTCCTGTATAGACTGGAAAATAGGGGCATCGGAATATTACTATAGTGCTCATGTTTCATAATGCTGCCAACTTACAAGACAAACAGAATATGAATGCTTGATACAGCTTAAAAAATATCATGCATCAACTGTGCAAAATGGGGCATTGGAAGAAGCAGATGTGACAGATGAATGGCTTAGCGTGTCAATGAGAGCTCGATCAGCCAATCACAGTACTGCCAGAAATGCAGAAAACAAGCAGAAAATGTTAGGATCGGTAACAAAATACAACACTGCAATGTATTTCCAAAATCATTGATCTCAGACAATGTTGTACAAGCTATACTGCTCTTCTTTCCTACAAATGATTGTACAGAGTCCGTAGTAAGGAGTGACCTCTTTGGGGAGGTAAGCGTGAAGTTCTAGTTTAAAAAAGGCTACACAAAATAACTGCATGGCTATGACATAAATCAAGTTTCTTAAGATTATATAGAGACTGTAAAATGCCCTTGAAATGTAAAGCAAGGCTGGTTACAATTATAACGTTTACACAGGGTAGGCGATTGGGTTGTCTGACTGTTCGGATTCCGTCCAATCATGGGGACTGGCAAAACGGTCATCTTCATCAGAGCTATGGAAGCTAATAGAATGGAGGTCATGCATGTATACCCATGTTCCCATTTACACAGGGATTTTGTGACCCCCGTTGTTGGAAGTGCCAACAGTTGAACCGCCAGAAATCACATGTTTATTACCTATCCAGCACATAAGTGATGAATGCATTTAGGGGGAACCCCACTTAAGGTCTATTCACATGGAATTTGCAGGTATGTTGGAGGTATAAGTCAAGAGTTCTTAGAGATATACCTCAGATGGACCTCGACGTATGCAACTGCACAGCCAAACGTCGACTTGATCTTTGCAGATGCCTCAATATAGTAGACTGCCCTCTTCCATACAAATGGAAGTACAGTGATGTTGGGTAATCCAACTTGGCATCTGTCAGTTAAATGGAGGCCTCACTAGACGTTTGAAGTGTAGTGTGAATTCCGCCTAAGATATGTCACACGAGCGATATAAATCAATTGTTTTAGTAGATTTAGTTACCAGCAATCATGGTAAGCAGAATCCTCAATCCACTATGGAAGTCAATCAATTGTCAACAAAATATAGTGCTCTAGAAGGATCTACATTTTATATCAATAGAGGAAAGGTCCAGTTCTTTAAGACCTGTATTTTGCACACCACTCATAATGAAGTCATCGCTGGAGTAAGAAGCGCCAAATTCATTAAGAGACGGATGCCACTTCATGAATTAAGAGCACCTTACAACCAGCGTGCCCTTCCTCCGAATTTTACTCCAGTCTGTCACTCATTACTGGCATAGCCACTAAAGTGGCATAAAAGTTGATGAATTTGCTGGGCGGGCTTCGAAATGTTCAGTCTCACCCAAGGTCAACCCACTTTGGCAGAGCCGGCCAGGACTAGTGTAAAAAAACCGCCAAAACTGTGCAAACAGTATTCAACATTTCAAGGTGTTTTACACAAAAAAACTGGCACGCACTCCTGCATGAATCATTATGTATATAATTCACTCCCCATGGAGAGGTACAGCATTTGCTGAATTTCAACACACTAATCAGCATACACACAGAATACATTTTGAGGTCACTGCAGCGCGACGTGAAGGTAGATTTAGTCCAAAGTTACTCAATATTTGTTTACTATGCCAATACTTACATCTAGGGCTGAAATTGTGAGAATCCATATAGGTGATGGACAGAGGATCTTCTGCGTGAAGGGTACTTTGATCTGCGTAGCTTCTATCCATTGCATTCACCATATGGGTCATCTCCTGCCGGGTGTTACCCATGGCATCCTTACGTTTCTTGGCCAGTTTACTGTAAGGTAAAAAATATTTGTTTAGCGCCACCAATTTGTATAAAGAACTGATTAGCGTATTACCAATGCCGAGACCTGTTAAAGAAATACAGATTACACATACACAAAAGCTGTCTATTAAAATTTTAACGTTGGACAGGGGATATCTTCCCAATTCCTGGGGATCTGACTGCTGCGATACCCACTGATCCAGAGAAGAACCCCATGTGAATGGAGTGGTGATCAGTCATTTGAACTGCCGGACCACCAGCAAAAATTATCCCCTATTCTTTGGAAAGCGGGTAACTTTCAAACTTGGTAATATCCTTTTACGCTGTACATGTGATGTAAACTGCAACTATTATTTCCAATTTTGCATAAACATCGTATTATTTTTCAGTGCAGCTATGGATGTCACAGCAGTCTTTAATGCAGGTAATGAGTGGATTAGGCGCGTCTAACTGGTCTGTAGGAGTCAGAACTCTTAATGGTTGGTAGGGGATCAAATACTTATTTCTCACTGCAAAATGGAAATAAATGTATTTACTTTATAAAATGTGATTTTTTGGATTTTATTTTTGATATTCTACGTCTCATTGTTAAAAATTACCTACCCTTAAATATTATATACTGTTCATGTCTTTGTCAGTGGGCAAACTTACAAAATCAGCAAGGGATCAAATCCTTATTTCCCTCACTGTATCGCCCAAGCTCCAGAATACGCATGCGAAACTAATGAACTGTTTTGCCCACATAACTAAAAAGACATGGGCACGTCAGTAAGTAGACTACTCCTGATCTACAGCTGTAGTCTCTATTACAAGACGTCTAACCAGTCGTAACACTCTCAAAGCTGGACCCTTGATGACTAAGGTTGCATGCCTTAAAGACTATATGTTCCCTTAACATTACTTCGGTTTCAGATAACAGGAACACATTTAGTGCCAAGTAGTGAGGTCATACGTTTGACAGCAGCATGGAAGCATAACATGGTCTTCAAGGAACACAAGGAAAATAAGAGTGTAAGGCCGCATTCAGATGTCCGGTGTAACTACAGTCCGCAAGTCTCCTGAGCTGCCTAATAGCCATACATGAGGCCGTGAAGTTCGGGTCAGGAGACCCGTGTCCAGACCGTGCATCGCGATCTGTTCTCTGACCATGATACAAGGACATCTGATCTCAGCCTAATGCACACATCCTCAAAGGTTTTCTCAATTATAAATGGGTAAAATTGCAACGTTCTTTTCAAGCCAAGCTACTATGCAATTTACGGGGGGATTTTTAATGTTATAGTGTAGAGCTCATCATCTAATAGAGATTTCTGGTTTCTCAGGCACGCTTATAAGTGCTGCTCTGAGCTGGCCGGATTGCTGGATCTGGCCAACTCCTGTGCCTCTGAGCGCCTCGATTCTGCGGAGGCTGCTGCCTTTGCTTGCAGTCCGAGAGAGCCCCCAGTTTTGGCCAGCAGCTCAGCCATACTGACTGTCAATCTTCAGGAGTGCACCAATCTCCAGCAAGCATGTAGCCAGGAGGAAGTCGATGAGAAAAAGCCTTTAAAGGGAATCTGTCACCAGGTTTCTGTGTCACCTAATCTGAGAGCAGATAAAGTAGAGACAGAAGCCCTGATTGCAGTGACCTATTACTTTCAGTGCGGTTTGCTGTAGTTTTGATAATCTCCTGCTGATTAAAAGTGATACTATCATTAGAGGATTAGTAAATATGCTGCCATGTAGTCCTTCATGGGCTGTGTATAACCCCATCCCCACTACGGATTGGCAGCTTTCTGCCTATGTACAGTGTACATAGAAAGTTGCCAATCAGTGGTGTTGGCGGGGTTATAGAGATCTCAGCATTCAGGGAACTGGTAGATGTGCAGGAGATACAGCAGTGATTTTATACAAAACACAACATACAGGCCAGTAAGTGATACATTGCTGGAATCAGAGTCTCTGCACATCTTGTTGCTCTCAGATGGCATAGCAAAAACCTGGTGACAGATTCCCTTTAAGGAAAAAAAAGCCTCTGAATGTCACTTATGTGCGGATTTACAATTAATAAATATAAATTTCACAGAAAATGAACAGATGTACAAAGTGATTCTTCCCACATCCTGGCAGAGGTGCCAACCTGATTTTACATCTGATTAACTCATCCAAAAATATCAAGGTCAAGGGGTATAAATTGTAATCTGAAGCCTTCAGCAGCAATTATAGTATCTTCAACTATAGTAAACTGCACAAACGCCTCCAGGTCCAAAAATTATCACTGACCAAACTTTTATATATAGACAATAGGGAAAAAGACTCGTCAATTACTGATGGTTGGAAATCCTGAAAACTGGCAAAACCAATTTAATGATCTTAACACTAATCATCGCCTGTAAATGAAGAAGAATATTGTTGTAGAATACAAAAAAATATCAGTGGTAATATTTATAAGCATTTGATTGCATCACCATAGCCAAGAGAACCAAACAGCAGTAGAAAGGAAGTTAAGTCAGATAGTAATGCTACTGACAACCTGCATCGGGCAATGGATGTCAAAAATGCTATTTTCAGCTGCAACATTGGCTGTCACTTACTAGCGGCCCTTGCCGCAACCAATATCTCAAGGCTGGACAACCACTTACGGCAATATTAATGTCCACATGTTTGCATTGTAATATCCCTTCATACATTAACCCCGCTGGCAGGTGTAACTCATTCACACAGAAAATAAATATTTTAGTATGGCGCAGACTTGTCTATGCAATGCATATTGCAGAAACTTACGGATGTTAGCTGTGTACACTTGTTGGGCAATACATAATACATGCAGAAGGAAAGGGAATATTTGATCAAGATAAGGTTCAGCAGATCTGATGAAATTTCCGGGCCCTACATCCATACATTTTTCTTGTGCCTCTTATTTCCTTGCCGAGAGAAGCAGTTAAAGTTGACTTAAGATATATCCATCCACTTCTGATTCATTTCGCCGAGCCAACGACAACTCTCAGCTTTTGCATATACATGATCTGTACGAAGCGCGTTATCTAGTTGTTGCCCGCAGCTTTCTTCTTTCTGCGATCACAAGAAATATTTTCTACAATAACAAAGCATCCCCTGCAACTAAGAACCTTTCCAATTTAATTTTTTTCTTTGTTAAATTATTTCTGCAACTTAATGCCTAACCTTACATCCACGCCACTAGGCAGGAAAAATCGCTTTTATATCAGGTAACAAGACGCTTTTCTGAACGGTTGAAATAGAAATGGCAGGGTAGAAGGTCAACTGCTGCAAATAGCTTCGGCAGTAAATGTTATGAAGCTATATTTTTAATGAATACAAATGACTGTTGAGTTAAGGATTCGCCCCCCCCTCTTTCATATTACGGCAGCTGAGGAATTTCATTTCATTCAGGGCTAATGCATTGGATGTTTCTTGGTTTATAATACATCAGGATTAGAGGCGAGAGGAATCTCATCAGCGTCTTTTATTAGGTACAAAGGCGGTTTTAAATATTGATGTGTGTCGCCACCTCTGCTTCAGCTTGGTTGCTTATATCCCACGGTCACAGGATGTAATGTCATCCAATACTCACTGCCACAAAGTTTTATAAGAGCAGAAGTCATGCTATTCAATTGTGGATGCACATCAAGTAATTACCAACACATTGTTCAGGTGATCGGCTGCAGCGCTTAGGATGTTCATACAGTAGATGGCAGGGCTGGTGGGGGGCACAGTGCCATGTATGAAGGAGTGGCAGCAGTCTGGGGTTTTTTTTTGCCTCCCTGGGCCCATTAATACGAGTTTGTCCTATAATGGATGACCCATTAACTCACACACTGTTCAGGTGATCGGCTGATGCGCTTAGGATGTACAGTAGATGGCAGGGCTGGCGGGGGGGGCACAATGCTCAGTATGGAGGAGTGACAGCGGTCTGTGGTTTTTTTTGCCTTCCTGTGCCCATTAATATGAGTTTGTCCTATAATGGATGACCCATTTAAGACAAACATATACCGTTCGGCTTAGATGAAGCTTTATAAACGCAGGTAAGTGGTGCATATATCCACTATGTCTGGTTAAAGACGACTAATGATAATCACCCTCTTATCACATTTCATCTTATGCATGTAGCCATTTTTTATTTTATTTTCTTTACATTGATTATAGGACAGCAATCTTGCCAGAGCTGCTTTTCACGGCATTCAGATATATGCTTTACAACGTGCCACAATGAACTGCTGATGTTCCCCGACTTGTATGGGAGCCATTGTGCTAGGTGGCGAGTGGTGTCCGTCATCTATCGGGAGCGATGAGCAAACGTGCTCGGATAAGGCATTATGGAAGCATGCTTGGGTGCTAACCGAGTGTCTTCGATGTACTAGAATAATATGTTCCAGTCCCCGCGGCTGCATATCTCATGGATGTTAGCCAGCCGCAACATATGCAGTAATTGCCTGTTTGCTAGGAAATCCCTGTGGAACAGCCGTGAGATATGCAGCCGCGGGGACTCGAACATACGGTATATTTCGAGCACGCCGAAAGGCTTGGATAACACCTAATCCGAGCACGTTCACTCATCATCACTAATCCCCAGTTATCAACAAGTGGTTTCTGTCCTGTAAGGCTATGTTCCCACACAGCATTTCTGCTGCAGCCAAAATCTGCTCTCTTGGCGGTAAAACGCCGCCCATTTTTTGTACATGTTTAATAAAGTTAGCTTTATTCACAAAAACAAACTTTATAAACACAGCGAAAAATGTCTGTTGTGTTTTTCACACTTTTTAATTGCCTCCTATTGCTGAAAAAATGCTGCAAAAACACTAATGAATTGACACTGAATTAATCCTGACAGCGCACACAATGTGAAGATTCACAAGTCTGCAGCCACATAGAGTGACTGCAGACTTGTAGCTTAAGTGTATGCATGAGATTTCTGACATCTCATAACTTTTGCTGATGTCGAAAAAAGTCTATGGGTCCGTGTGAAATATCACACTGCACTCGGATATCACACGAGTGCGGTGCGATTTCCGATGATGCCTACAATGGAGGAGATGGAGAAATTAATTTCTCCCTCTCCTTGGCACCTGTGCTGAGATTCTCTCATGCGAGAGAGCATCAGATCACTGACACTCAGCTCCCGCTCGCAGCAGAGCAGGAGTCAGGGGTCATTAGCATATTGTATACGATGCCATACGCTAATGTAACTCCAGCCTTAGACCCTCAACGCGCTATCCAATTAACTAGCATACACTCACTGGCCACTTTATTAGGTACACCTGTCCAACTTCTTGTTAACACTTAATTTCTAATCAGCCAATCACATGGCGGCAACTCAGTGCATTTAGGCATGTAGACATGGTCAAGACAATCTCCTGCAGTTCAAACCGAGCATCAGTATGGGGAAGAAAGGTGATTTGAGTGCCTTTGAACGTGGCATGGTTGTTGGTGCCAGAAGGGCTGGTCTGAGTATTTCAGAAACTGCTGATCTACTGGGATTTTCACGCACAACCATCTCTAGGGTTTACAGAGAATGGTCCGAAAAAGAAAAAAAATCCAGTGAGCGGCAGTTCTGTGGGCGGAAATGCCTTGTTGATGCCAGAGGTCAGAGGAGAATGGGCAGACTGGTTCGAGCTGATAGAAAGGCAACAGTGACTCAAATCGCCACCCGTTACAACCAAGGTAGGCCTAAGAGCATCTCTGAACGCACAGTGCGTCGAACTTTGAGGCAGATGGGCTACAGCAGCAGAAGACCACACCGGGTACCACTCCTTTCAGCTAAGAACAGGAAACTGAGGCTACAATTTGTACAAGCTCATCGAAATTGGACAGTAGAAGATTGGAAAAACGTTGCTTGATCTGATGAGTCTCGATTTCTGCTGCGACATTCAGATGGTAGGGTCAGAATTTGGCGTAAACAACATGAAAACATGGATCCATCCTGCCTTGTATGGAGCATCTTTGGGATGTGCAGCCGACAAATCTGCGGCAACTGTGTGATGCCATCATGTCAATATGGACCAAAATCTCTGAGGAATGCTTCCAGCACCTTGTTGAATCTATGCCACGAAGAATTGAGGCAGTTCTGAAGGCAAAAGGGGGTCCAACCCGTTACTAGCATGGTGTACCTAATAAAGTGGCCGGTGAGTGTATATGGTTTCAAAGCTTGATTCCTCAGCACCGACACGTTATATTACTGAAAATGGGCTTCCCTTTTTCTCATCTGAGAGCAGCTTAATGTAAGCAAAAAGAAGCTGAATCCAATGATGTATCACTTTGATTGCTGGGTGCAGCCTTTCTGACATAATCAGAGCTTGTAGATTTAGAATGAAGCAGAGCTGACTAAGCTAACCCCGCCCACACCAGGCTCTCAATGTACAAGGTCCATAGACAGTGAGGTGCTTATCACAGGAGGGGACGTTGCTGGTCTAGTGTAGTCCAGCAATGTCAATCCTTCACAGTTTGTAAACAACTGCACATACTTTTGACAAGTGACACATCCCTGAATTCTGTGTTTCAGCGTCTACCTTCAGATTACATAGCAAACACCTGCTGACAGATTCCCTTTAAAACAAATGTTATTGTTCATTGATTCTAAAAGAACATTATCAATGCAGCAACGTGTCAGACCTAGAATGTGTCATTAGGCTGCATGCTGGTGTTACATGGTACTTGTAAATGATTAAACTGTTGAGTTCGCCAATATTGCAACACATTTTCTGCAAAATTTAAAAAAATGAGGTTCTAACCGATGAAGGGGGATGTATTACTGAAGCGGTCTTTTCAGAAAAGTTTCCACACTACAGCCTGCTACTAACTATTCTGGTCAATACCAGCATCAGTCACCGAAGTAGGCTCATGACAAAGAGAACCTTTCACAGATTTTTTTTTTAAATTTGAAACTGTATTGTACTGAGAGGAACGATTAACAACTTTTTTTTCTGTAGACACCAGATCACACTGAAAACCTGCTCTGACCGCATTTGCTTTCTGTTTTCCCCCCTTAATGATGATGTCTTATTTTCATTGGGCAATGTCATACAGAGAAAAAGTAAACGCCCCCAAGAGAAAAATCAATGTTGATGCCCCCTTGCTTGAAAGGAAAATGTACATAAATGCAAAAAGCCCATTACTTTGCAAATCTGCCGTGAAAAGAAAATTAGGATCAGCCCCACTGCTTCTTTTAACTTACAGTATAAAATAAGCTTTAAAACAAAATTTTGTAAAAAGTTCTTTTAACTCAAAATTCTGGGTCAAGCTAAACAAACCTCAAAAAAGACCTCAAAAAAGCAAGTTGGGAACCAGTACCTTAGTTTGTGTTACAAAATCACCTTTTCAGCTGGCAATGACTGTCAACCAGAGCTGCCAACGATTTCCTAGGATTTCAAAGTGTGTCTTCAACCTCTCTCAGTTTTTTTTCGGGGATAGGTTGTATTTTTTAATGACACCATTTAATTTACCATATAAATGTATAAGAAACTGTATATATACAGTTTGTATATATATATATATATATATATATATATATATATATATATATATATATATATATATATATATATATATATATATACACACATATATATATATATACACATATATATATACACACACATATATATATATATATACACACACACACATACAAAATTGTCGTGGTGCAAAAAAACAAAAGAAAAAACCTACCAGTTAACCAAATAACTTTTTAATTTTTTCACTCGAATTATTAATTTATTGTACTTTTTACGAATATCAATATATGTTTATTTTTCATTTTTATTGGGAAAAGGATGATAATTACAATTTTTAGTTTTTGGGGTTATTTGATGAATATTATTTTTACATTTTAAATCTTCTTTCTTCTAGGGAACTTGAAACTGATCAATTGTAAAATAGGCAAAAATACTTCTTTTGAGGAGATTGCTAGAAGGACAATGCAGAAGTGCTGAAATGGCATACGAGAACACATTAGCATTACGGGATGATAGGGAACTGTTACAGAGGGAGGGCCCACCTCTATAACGGATTACTTAGAAACTGCGACCTTTGTAGGGCTGATAATGACCGCTACGAGTGAGTATTAAGTAGTAAAAAGCTAAATTAACAGCTTTTACAATAGACGACAGAACCTCCAAGACACACATCCAACAGAAGTATACTACCCCCAGTACAAACCAGTAATTGTGGTCATGCCACTAATAAACTGATGGTACACGCTTCAGGTCCACATTATCCTACTACTTTTAATCTGCAGTAAGGCTAGGGTCACATTTCGTTATGTGACCGCGTTTAACGGACTATGTTACACCGCGGCATAACGCGGTGTAACGTAGTCCGTTAACGCTGCCATTGCCTGTAATGGCGAACGCATCGCTAGCGCCCGCCCACATTGGGCGTGCGCTAGCGATGTGCCGTCATTTGAGTGACGGCCCGCGAACGCTGCTTGCAGCGTTCGCGGTCCGTTCCTCGCTTGTACAGATCGGGGATCTGCGCTAGCGGGATCGGCTAACGCGATCCCTTTTGGAACATTGCGTTAGCGCAGTCCGTACCGCTATGCGCTAAACGGACTGCCCTAACGCAATGTGACCCTAGCCTAAGAAGTCCAATTCAGATAAAAAATATATATAGAGAGAGAGAGAGAGAGAGAGAATGCTGTGCAAATTAATTGGGACAAAGCAAAAAAACAAAAAAACCCCACATTTTTGAATATTTAATAATAAAATGTTGTAATAAACTGTTACATACTAATTTTTAGTAAGAATTATGTCCTCCTTTAGCAGATATGAGATTTTTAATGCGTTTTGGCATTGATTCTACCAAGTTTTTGCATAAATTCTTCAATTCTTCATCATGGAACCCACACTTGTATGGCACTGTTTATCATGCGTTCTTTGGTTTTGCAGTCCTTTTTGCCAAAACGTCTCTTCATAATGCTCCACAAATTTTCTATAGGATTTAAGTCTGGTGAATTGCCAGGCCAGTCCAGCACTTTTACTTTATTTTCTTCAAGGAATTTCTTCACACACTTGGAATTGTGGCATGAAGCCAAATCTTGTTGCAATGTCCCTTCAAATTTACGCATGAATGGCACAATAATCACCTTTTTCCACTGGCTAGATGACCAAGATTTATTTATTATGTATTAAAACTGGTTAGAATCACTGACTATAATATTTTGGCCCAATCAACTTGCACAGCACTGTATATACTGTATGTATGTATGTATATACTGTATGTATGTATGTATGTATGTATGTACGTACGTACACACACACATACACACACAGTACAGACCAAAAGTTTGGACACACCTTCTCATTTAAAGATTTTTCTGTATTTTCAGGACTATGAAAATTGTACATTCACACTGAAGGCATCAAAACTATGAAGTAACACGTGTGGAATTATATACTTAACAAAAAAAAGTGTGAAACAACTGAAATTATGTCTTATATTCTAGGTTCTTCAAAGTAGCCACCTTTTGCTTTGATGACTGCTTTGCACACTCTTGGCATTCTCTTGATGAGCTTCAAGAAGTAGTCACCGGGAATGGTTCTCACTTCACAGGTGTGCCTTGTCAGGTTTAATAAGTGGGATTTCTTGCCTTATAAATGGGGTTGGGACCATCAGTTGTGTTGAGCAGAAGTCTGGTGGATACACAGCTGATAGTCCTACTAAATAGACTGTTAGAATTTGTATTATGGCAAGAAAAAAGCAGCTAAGTAAAGAAAACCGAATGGCCATCATTACTTTAAGAAATGAAGGTCAATCAGTCCGAAAAATTGGGAAAACTTTGAAAGTGTCCCAAAGTACAGTGGCAAAAACCATCAAGCGGTACAAAGAAACTGGCTCACATGAGGACCGCTCCAGGAAAGGAAGACCAAGAGTCCTCTCTTCTTCTGAGGATAAGTTTATCCGAGTCACCAGCCTCAGAAATCGCAGGTTAACAGCAGCTCAGATTAGAGACCAGGTCAATGCCACACAGAGTTCTAGCAGCAGACACATTTCAACAACAACTGTTAAGAGGAGACTTTGTGCAGCAGGCCTTCATGGTAAAATAGCTGCTAGGAAACCACTGCTAAGGACAGGCAACAAGCAGAAGAGACTTGTTTGGTCTAAAGAACACAAGGAATGGACATTAGACCTGTGCAAATCTGTGCTTTGGTCCAAAGCTGAGATATTTGGTTCCAACCACCGTGTCTTTGTACGACGCAGAAAAGGTGAACGGATGGACTCTACATCCCTGGTTCCCACTGTGAAGCATGGAAGAGGAGGTGTGATGGTGTGGGGGTGCTTTGCTGGTGATACTGTTGGGGATTTTTTCAAAATTTAAGGCATACTGAACCAGCATGGCTACCACGGCATCTTGCAGCAGCATGCTATTCCATCCGGTTTGCGTTTAGTTGGACCATCATTTATTTTTCAACAGGACAATGACCCCAAACACACCTCCAAGCTGTGTAAGGGCTATTTGACCAAGAAGGAGAGTGATGGGGTGCTACACCAGATGACCTGGCCTCCACAGTCACCAGACCTGAACCCAATCGAGATGGTTTTGGGTGAGCTGGACCGCAGAGTGAAGGCAAAAGGGCCAACAAGTGCTAAGCATCTCTGGAAACTCCTTCAAGATTGTTGGAAGACCATTCCCGGTGACTACCTCTCGAAGCTCATCAAGAGTGTGCAAAGCAGTCATCAGAGCAAAAGGTGGCTACTTTGAAGAACCTAGAATATAAGACATATTTTCAGTTGTTTCAAACTTTTTTGTTAAGTATATAATTCCACATGTGTTAATTCATAGTTTTGATGCCATCAGTGTGAATGTACAATTTTCATAGTCCTGAAAATACAGAAAAATCTTTAAATGAGAAGGTGTGTTCAAACTTTTGGTCTGTACTGTATATACACACACATATTGATCGAAAAAATAAAGGGAACGCTAAAATACCACATCCTAGATATCACTGAATGAAATTTTCCAGTTGCAAACCTTTATTCATTACATAGTGGAATGCCCTGAGAACAATAAAACTTAAAAATGATTAATGTAAATCAACATTAATATCCCATGGAGGTCTGGATTTGGAATGATACTCAAAATCAAAGTGGAAAATCAAATGACAAATGCCTCAGGACAAGGAAATGATGCTCAGTTGTGTGTGTGGCCTCCACATGCCTGTATGGCCTTCCTTACAATGGCTGGACATGCTCCCGATGAGGCAGCGGATGTTCTCCTGAGGGATCACCTCCTCCCAGACCTGGATTAAAGCATCAGTCAACTCCTGGACAGTCTGTGGTGCAACATGGCGTTGTTGGATGGAACGAGACGTAATGTCTCAGATGTTCTCGATCGGATTCAGGTCTGGGGAATGGGCAGGCCAATCCATAGCATCAATGACTTCATCATGCAGGAACTGCTGAAACACCTCAGCCACATGAAGCCTAACATTGCCATGCATCAGAAGGTACCCAGGGCCCAGTGCACCCCGCATATGGTCTCACAATGGGTCTGAGGATATCATCCCGCTACCTAATGGCAGTCAGGGTACCTCTGGCAAGCACATAGAGGGTTGTGTGGCCCTCCAAAGAAATGCCACCCCACACCATTACTGACCCACAGTCAAACTGGTCATGCTGGAAGATGTTGCAGTCAGGAGAACATTCTCCACAGCATCTCCAGACTCTTTCATGTCTGTCAGATGTGCTCAATGTGAACCTGCTGTCGTCCGTGAAGGGCACAGCGCCAATGTCGAATCTGCCAATCTTGGTGTTTTCTGACAAATGCCAATCGCCCTGCACGGTGTTGGGCTGTAAGCACAACACCCATTTGTGGACGTAGGGCCCTCATACCACCCTCATGGAGTTTGTTTCTGACAGTGAGCAGAAACATGGATGTTAGTCGCCTGCTGGAGGTTATTTTGCAGGGCTCTGGAACTGCTCCTCCAGTTCCTCCTTGCAAGAAGGAGGAGGTAGTGGTCCTGCTGCTGGGTTGTTGCCCTCCTATGGCCCCCTCATCTTCTGGTGTACTGGCCTGTGTCCTGGTATCTGTTCCATGCTCTGGACACTGTGCTGAGAGACACAGCTACCCTTCTTGCCACAGCTTGCATTGAAGTGCCATCCTGGATGAGCTGCACTACCTGAGCCACTTCTGTGGGTTGTAGACACTGCCTCATGCTACTGTACAGTACCTTTATAGGAGAGAGCAATGACAAAATGCAAAGGTGACCAAAACTACAGCCAAAAAGTATGAGAATAGAGAAATGGCCTGTGGTCACCCCAGAAGAACCACTCCTTTAAAGGGGTGTCTTACTAAATGCCGATCATTTTTACCTGTTGTCTGTTCCATTTGCAATACAGCAGCAGGAGAAACTGATTCACAATCAGTGTTGCTTCATAACTGGACAGGGTGATTTGACAGAAGTGTGACTGACTTGGAGTTACATTGTGTTGTACAAGTGTTCCCTTTATTTTTTTGAGCAGTGTATAGAGATACATATATATTAAACAAAAAAGGGAAGCAGCACAAAAAGATGACTTTAATGCCCTATGTACATACATATAGATTTAACCGTATCCACACCAAGCCCACCGATGAAAATAGAGGCATACTCCATCTATGGTTTAGGTCACTTACCACAATGTCATCTGAAGCTGTCATCCCAGTTTTCCAAGTTTTAGTTCAGGAGACCTGACACTAACCAACACTAAAGCGCTATCAAATGTAACCTTTTGAAACCCAGTTGCAAGTCTTTTGAGGCTGCCAGGTCCCCACATTAAAAGCCACCACATGCAGCCCCCTGTTGCCTTTTGACGGTTTCCAAAATATGTTCTTCCAAAAACTTAAAAGCTTTCAATACTTTGTTAGTAATTTGTTAAGGAGACAAAATATGACATAACATAGAACGTGCAACAAAAAAAGTGTTAGTGGCTTGTGAAACATCCAGCATGATATCCCTCTAAGGATAAATAACGCAGAGTTCAGGACATTCATGAATCATGAGAAATAATACTACAACACTTTCAGTACACCAGTTGGATTACAAAATGCAAAAAAAAAAAAGACAGAATATTTGGGCAAATAAATGTACTAATCAGAGAATTAGGATTATTGATGTGCTGTATTTATTCTTAAAGGGATATTGCTTCTTGAGTAAATGTTAATAACCAAAATAAAGTAGGTGGCCATTTTCTACTTACAGGTAGTAGGAGTAAGAATAGTAGCTCCTCCTGGTAAGCAAATCACAAACAGTGGGGAAAGAGAAGCAATGGTGAATGAAAAGCATGAATCATCCACATTCAACAAAGCAGCATACGAAAAAGAAAAAAAAATAACAATGAACACTTAAAAAATATATAAAATTATTTTCATATACATGTCACTTGTTAGCAATTAGGTGTCTCCATGCATTAAGTATATGTTGCCATGCAAATCAACATAAAATACATGTTAGCTGCAAAATAATATGTGTAGACAAATAAGATGACTTCTTGAAAAGAGAGCAAATTACATGCTGACATTAAAACCATTGGAGAAAAGGCAAAAACAAAGGAAATGAATCAACAAAAATAATTATGAACATTTAAATGGTTTATGAATTTCAACTTCACTGTTACTGCCCTGAAAGATGACATTTCTTAAATTGCCCCAAAAACTACACGAGAATTAGATTACCAGTATCTTGGAATCTTACAAGGATTTTTTGGCACCTCTCACTTCTGTATTGAGAGGTGAGAGGTGCTGATAAAATTGCATTAAAAAATGCCTGCTAAAATCTGTTAAAGTCTGGCAAGCCTTGTGCCCCGGTCCTGTTCATTAGAGCAGGAACGAGGCACAATACCCGCCGGTCCACGTCCTGGTAGGCACCTATGGACACAACACCGGCTGTGCACACATCCTGGTAGGCACCTATGGACACAACACAGGCTGTGCACACATCCTGGTAGGCACCTATGGACACAACACCGGCTGTGCACACATCCTGGTAGGCACCTATGGACACAACACAGGCTGTGCACACATCCTGGTAGGCACCTATGGACACAACACAGGCTGTGCACACATCCTGGTAGGCACCTATGGACACAACACAGGCTGTGCACACATCCAGGTAGGCACATATGGACACAACACAGGCTGTGCACACATCCTGGTAGGCACATATGGACACAACACCGGCTGTGCACACATCCTGGTAGGCACCTATGGACACAACACAGGCTGTGCACACATCCTGGTAGGCACCTATGGACACAACACTGGCTGTGCACACATCCTGGTAGGCACCTATGGACAACACCATCATCACCTCTCACTTCCCAATGTGGTTTCAAATACTCGCTTTGACTCAATAACAGTGGCGTGGATTTTATGTATAATCCATTAGTACAAAGAGGAGGATCTGTTAGCAAGACTTTGGTCCATTGGCCAGGTCACTACTGGGACCACTGGACGGAGGACCTTCCCAGGTCCTTACCTACCGGCATTTATGGCTCTTCTTTTGATTAGTTGGGCTGGCGTGACTTGTAACAAGATGTACACACAATGTCACACCAAGCTGGCTAACCCCAAGAAGAGCCAGGAATGCCGGGATGAAAGGTGGTCGAACGCCTCCTAACCAGCAATCAGAGATAAAAAGTTCTCAAGCCCTACTGTAATGTAATAATTAGCTTGTAAGCAAAGTACCAGCATCATTTGAGAAGCTGCAGGACACGATGAGGAGAAAAGGAGCGATCAGACATTAAAAGGATTCTCCGGGCATATGATATAAATGACCTAGCCTTAGGATAAGTCATCAATATCAGATCAGTAAGGGTGTGACAAAGGGCACTCCCGTCCATTAACCCCTAAGAGCCATTTTGCAGTCCCCAAAAGCGGTTGCTACACTTTGAGTGGAGCTGCGCAATCCAACTGTAGTCAATGGCTTCTGTGAGTTAGATTTCCCCACTGATCTGATATTGCTGCCGAATACTTAATATAGGCCATAGATATCAAACAGAGAATCGGTCATCACGCCTCCTAAGCTTTTTGAGCACGGCCCTCAAGCCTCCTAAGCTTGCGAGCAAGGCCCTCACACCTCCTAAGCTTGCGAGCAGGCTCCTCACGCCTCCTAAGCTTGCGAGACAGGGTTCTCACTCCTCCTGAGCTTGCGAGCAGGGTCCTCACGCCTGCTATGCTGGCCAGCAGTGCCCTCACGCCTCCTAAGCTGGCCAGCAGTGCCCTCACGCCTCCTAAGCTGGCCAGCAGTGCCCTCACGCCTCTTAAGCTTGCAAGCAAGGCCCTCACGCCGCCTAAGCTTACCAGCAGGGCCCTCACGCCTCCTAAGCTTGCGAGCAGGGACCTCACGCCTTCTGTAATTTATGAATCCTGTCTTAATTTGCATTGTTTTTATTGTCTGTACATGTTCCAGCTTAATTGAAAAGTACTGTGGAATATGTTGGCACTATAGAAATATATGTATTATGATTTAATGTACCGTATATACAAATCTCCTTATTGCAGTGACACCGTAAATAGTATAGTGTCAAAATAAAAAAATAAAAAAATCTTTTTGAGTAAAACTAACAATGTAAATAAGACTCTATGGCAGGACAAATGAAGTAAACCAGGAATACATTTTATAGGCTGCACATCTCCTATTCACTACATACCTTAAAGATTAGGTGTGTAATTTATCTGTAAAGTACATGGGGAGATGAGCAATGGACACTTAAATGATATGTCGAAGGGCCAGGATGTAAGTTTTGGCCTGTGCATCACTGTGTATGATTGAAACGCTCACATAATGAAGTGTCACAGGATTAAAACACGTCGTGGAGTCCAGCACCGATCTCAATCTGTAATGCGGCACCATCACAAGCCTATATTGTGCGCCAATGATCAAAGCTTCATTATTGCTAACATTGGTAGAACATTACGTTCACCTCTTTGTAGATCGGCACAACCATGATAAATGAATGGTAGGAACTGTATGACCATGGCAGATCCTGATGGAATCCTTGCATCAAAGTTTACAAAGTTGGAAGCAAATCAAAAGCAAAAATGGATACCACAGAAGGAGCAGACTAGTGACCAGAAAGGCAATGTCATAATGACTTGTCTTTGATCCATATGAACCATGACATGGTATAAATCCATAGTATTAGCCTAAATGAGGACTTTCCCTGCTCTCATGGACTCCAACTTTGTCAACTGACCTGTCATTCACACATATTCCATCACTTCCAGACTGAGAATTGTCAAAAAAAAGAAAAACGGAAAAGTTTCAGACTCCATCCAGTAACCGTCCCCATAGAATAATATAATAAAACGACAGTCAGATGTTCTTTTACCTGGAGCTAAATTCATGACCGACTACACCTGTGGCAAGAGGCTTTATGGCAGCAGATGTGCCAGACAGAAGATCTAACATGGCATCAGTGCCAAGCCTCTCCTGCCAAATGTGTTTTCATTGCAGGGGAGTCGGTTTGGGTAACGTCAGATAAATAACCCAAAATGTATAGAAGCGCTTGTAATAGTCTGTACAATAATGGAAACCTACACACCGTGCGCTTCCTGCCCAAATGAGAGCCATGAACACACAGGCCCAGCCCAACAAGTCACCCCAGTATAAATCCCCATTTTCAGCTGTCTACCGTATTGATTGATGGAGGGGTCTGACTGATGGGATCCACACCTTATTATCAAAAAAGGGATATTGTTTTTTTAGAATAAAAAGGCGGTGCGCATGTCCGACAGTTAATCCTCTCACTTCTCTATGGGGTTGCCGGTGGCCTCATACATAATGAATGGGCCTAAAGTCAAGCATGTGCGCTGCCTCTCCATTCTACCAGGGATAATAGTGCCCCATCCTACCAGGTCGTCCCCGCAATTGGATTCCCACCCATCCGGAAGCCATCACCAGTCCTATCATTAGGTAATCACTTGTTTTCTCCAAACTGTTCCTTTGATCAATTAAATCTCAGAGTTTAAGCATGAGAACCCGATTGTAGGGAGAGTCTTACAAAGCATTGATATATGTGAGCATACATGAATGAAAACTGTGCCGCAGACTCCAAAAAGCTACTAAAAGGCAAATATGTGACAAACTATGCATGAAAAAAGGTAATTATTCCAAATCACACCATGTCCATGCCGCGTGCCTGGAGCCATCCAATTACTACATAACTAAAGCCATTAACAACCTCTTCTAAGGTTCAATATAGTCACGGCATCATTGGAGACTAATAGCCCAATTAGCTAGCTGACCGAACTTCACAGACAAAGGTATGTCATTGCTAAAGACCACTGTCTTACATCCGAGACCACTTTTCTTATAGACGTAGCAATGGATTAGCCATTTTACCATAATTTCTAAGAAAACATCCACTCCATGACCACATGTACAGTCCTACTACAAGAGCGGACTGGTCAGAGCTGCAGAGCCCTAAAATGGCAGCATAAAATGACTGTTCAAACCAAGCACTCAGTGAACCCTTTGTGTGGGTAAGAAGTTTAGTGAACCTTCTTTTCCATCAGTCTCCACACTAAACTGGCTTTTATAAAGCCAAAGCTGTCAACCGAGGAAGCAAGGGGGAGATCGATGGAAAACACACAAGTGACAATGTGCAGCGAGCGGCTCCACCACGACGAGGAAGCACCAAGAACCCGGGCTTTGTGCTGGCAGATTCCCAGTAGAAGTGACTTGTTATGAATTGCCATTTTACCTCCTTCTTCAATGCTAATTAATATGAGGGAGGAACAAACACTAGAAAAAAAATGCCCACCAAGACCCTAAAATTCTACTGACAGGTAATTGTTGAGGAGCTAAAGCCTATCTTTACATTACAAATCATAAAATGTATGAAGGCGTGGAAACATTCTAATAAATACACATATCAATATGCATATTATTGGTTTCCATCTACCAAAGGCAAAACAAAGGATTACGGTAAGTGAAATGTATATAGCACTACGGAGCGTCCGCACCACAATGTGTGTCTGCCAAGAAAGCCTTGCACCCCAATGACAGGGTGCCGCTGTGAACGGCAGCTACGGAGCTACAGCACCGGACTTGTTCCAACTAGTCCACCTCCATGTACAGCGGCTAGTCCTCGGATCCATACACCATCTATTGGTTTTTTTTACCTCTACAGAGAGTCAGGAGACTAAAGGTACACTTTAAAGGGAATCCGTACCAGGCTTTTGCCACCTAATCTGAGAGCAGCAATGACAGACGCAGATTCAAGCCATGTGTCACTTACTGGGCTGCCTGCTATGGTTTTCACTATTTTAATAGGAGATCACTAGGGAACTAGGAAACATGTTGCTATGTAGTCCTCCATATTCATGAGCTCAGTAGAACCCTGCCCACATCACTGATTGGCAGCTTTCTGTCTATGCACTGTGCACACAGAAAGCTGCCAAGCACTGGTGTGGGTGGTGTTATACAGAGCTTAGCATTCAGAGAACTCATATCTACAGCAGGTAAAACCATGATTGTATCAAAACTGCAGCAAGCAGCTCAGTAAGTGATGCATCACTGGAATCAAGGTCTCTGTCCCTACATTATGCTGTTCTCTGATGGGGGGTGATGACAGATTCCTTTTAAGGCTTTCTATAACATTTCTTTCAACTATTTCACAATACTTGTCAACTACAAGTGAAAACATCCAAAATAATTCCTCAAAAGAAAAAAAACAAACTAGAAAATGAATACATGAAAGCACATGGGTAGCTGGCTTGAACACAACACCGGGAGCATACCTAATGCTTCTAATGCAGAAGTTCCGTCGCCATGTAATATATCTCCAGGGGGTAATAGTAAAAAGGCAACAATTAATCAGTCCAATCAGAAAAAAAACACAACATTAACGGCAACAAATAGGTGAAATTTGTTTTGGTTAGACACAAACATTTACTAATATTCTGTGTTATACATGACATACTAGGACA
Source organism: Ranitomeya variabilis (assembly GCF_051348905.1). Classification (NCBI taxonomy): domain Eukaryota; kingdom Metazoa; phylum Chordata; class Amphibia; order Anura; family Dendrobatidae; genus Ranitomeya; species Ranitomeya variabilis. The sequence goes on along the minus strand of NC_135233.1, from coordinate 693,246,063 downwards.
CAAGGGCAAGCAGATATTAAGAAGAGGCCTAAAACAGAAAGGTTATCATTAAAGTTCATTATATGCAGGGAATGCAGCCAAGATTACATAGGACAGATACTGAGCAAACATTAATAAAGGTTAGTGGCTGCTGCACACCAGAATGCCACTAGGTGGTGCTGTTCTATTTCAATTTTTTCATCTAGTAAAGGATACAAGTGAAATTCTAAAACCTCAGTAATGTCTGATTGATGGGGGGGCTAATGAAATCATCGGGCACAGTATCATTCGGCAAAAAATATGCTGCTTGGTATAGGTAACATTGGAAATAAATACGCTAATGGTGTAAAAAACTAAAACTCAAATAATAAGAACCATTCCTTTTTTAAACAGTAGGATTTAACTACGGTATTTGGTTAAAATGTAAGAATATCAACGTGACGTCAACATTGTAGGGGAATCAGCAAGTAAGCATCCATGTTCTCTCTTGCTTGGTGCATTTTTATATGGCGCTCTCCACATATCTGGCTTTTCAGACAAACTACTTGTGGAGAAGAAAGAACCAGACAGACTTACTAGAAGATGATAAAGGATCATTACATACTAGACCAAAGTCATTGTTTCTCTTCTCATACATAACTTTCCCATGCTCCATTTTAGATCAAAATAACTTCCGTCTGAATTTCTATGGAGTCACCAAATATATCGCTCAAACTATTTCCATCCGAGTGTTACTTTCTACAAACCTCTGCGCACCATCCCTAAAGGAAAGTCACTTATGGTACACTAGAATTAACACTGGATCCCATAAACAAGAGAGGTGCACCAGAAGTATGGGGTCTGGGGTTCACTACTGAGTCCGTACACTGCCAGTTCCTTTCTTGGCTTTGGGATGGTGTGAGAGACCACTCTGACATCACTGTCAGACCTATAGACCCTAACTGGCATTGTGCATCCTCAACTACTGCACCAATAGAAGACCGCGGGCGGACCCCCGACAATGTGATCAGTGACCAGGGGAATCCGTAACATACAACCTACCAGCTAACCAGTTGATAAAAAGTAATTGTGGGGAACCTCACTAAGCATAATAGCTACTTAGAAAAATAATTTACAACATAAAGAAATGAATTCCATTTTAAATTTGACATAGCAATAAGAAAGTCAATTTTAGAAAGTGATTTGGACTTACTTTCTAAAAACTTGAAAAGAATACAATGTTTTTAGATCAACTCCTCTCAGTCTTCCCTTCGCATATACTTAAACATTAGAAGGCCCATCTATATATTCCTCCTATTCTGGTCAAGGGGAGACTTAGGCTGGCTTCACACTAGCGTTCGGCAGCCTTCTTCCTCCAATAAGCCCCGCCTCTTCCTTCAGCTCCGCCTACGTCTGCATGCGTTCTGCGTACCCTATCTTTAACATTGGGTACGCAGGCCATGCGGATGTATGTGGATGCCTCCGCATGCGTCTTCTTGACACTGCGCTGACCTGCATCAAACGCAACATGTTAGGATTTTGTTGCGGTCGGTGCAGCTTCAAAATGAAGCATGGGGAGGCATCTGCATACATCCGCATGCCTGCATACCCAATGTTAAAGATAGGGTACGCAGAACGCATGCAGATGTAGGCGGAGCTGAAGAAAGAAGAGCAGTAGTGGGCGGGGCTTCACGGAGGAAGGCGGCTGCCGTCCGCAGCCCTGCCGAACGCTAGTGTGAAGCCTGCCTTATCCTTCTGTTCCCCCTAGTGGTTGCAACAGGTAGCTGATATTTTATTAAAGGGAATCTGTCAGCAGATTTTTGCTATGTAATCTGAAGACAGCAAAAGATAGAGGCTGAAACATAGGTTTCAGGCATGTGTCACTTGTCAAAGTGCATGCAGTAGTTTACTAACTGTGAAGGATTTATCACAGTTAACATTGCTGGCAACTAAGCACCTCACTGTCTATGGACTTTGTACACAGAGAGCCTGGTGTGGGCGGGGTTAGCTTTCTCAGCTCTGCTTCACTGCTAAATCTAAAAGCTCTGATTTTATCAGAACGGCTGCACCCTGTGAAAGTGATAGATCAATAGATTCAGCTTCTCTTTGCCTATGTCAGACTGCTCTCAGATAAGGTAGCAAATATCTGCTGATAGATTCCCTTTAAATGTGTGTGGGTGAGCAGTACATTCATGTATATTGTGCACTTTGTAGTCAACTTGGATAACGGAGGATAAAAATGACTTGTTTTCAAGGTGGCCCAATGATTTGGACAACCGGTCACTCTAAACTATGATTGCAGAGATCTGGATGCCAAGTTTAACAATACAGACAGGTCTGCAAATGGAAGAATTCATCTAACGCATTTGACACATACACATATATAACAGGTCACTGATAGACACACAAGCTATAATGGCCCATTTTTACATTAATGTTCTGGTTTTATAGTTAAAATCTACAAGAGTTTAGGAGAACAAATCGAAAGAGAATCTCTGGCACTTACCTTTTTTTAACAATTAAAACGACGACTAGTAGGAGGAGGATGAATACCAAAATGCCTGCACTGATGCCAGCTATTTTCACAACCTGATCGGTTTGCTTGGCTGGATCGGGGATGACCTCCGGTTCCTCAGTTGCAGCTGCTGAAATAAAATCAAATACATATTATTCAAAAGAGATTGGTATCTCAGATATAAAGTACGAAGCACTCCCATTTCTTAAATACCGCGAACAACAAACTGCACGTTGATAGACCTTGTGCACATTATTTTAAGTTTGTCTAATATGTTTTCCACATGACATGATGAGTACAGACTAGAAAATGAATACTCTGACAAAGCATACAGACAGAACACTGGCCCTTTGAAGTCCAACAGCTTATCACAATGCACAATTCCAACTGTTTTAGGGGTGTGTTGGGAGTCGGGCTGTTCCTGGTGAGCACTATGCTCATTCACATACTGGGAGTCCGGCTGCCCCTGGTGTGCACTACGCCCATTCATGTGCTGGGAGTCCGGCTGCCCCTGGTGAGCACTATGCTCATTCATGTGCTGGGAGTCCGGCTGCCCCTGGTGAGCACTATGCTCATTCATGTGCTGGGAGTCTGGCTGCCCCTGGTGAGCACTATGCCCATTCATGTGCTGGGAGTCCGGCTGCCCCTGGTGAGCACATGCTCATTCATGTGCTGGGAGTCTGGCTGCCCCTGGTGAGCACTATGCTCATTCACGTGCAGGGAGTCCGGCTGCCCCTGGTGAGCACTATGCTCATTCATGTGCTGGGAGGTCTGGCTGCCCCGGGTGAGCACTATGCTCATTCATGTGCTGGGAGTACGGCTGCGCCTGGTGAGCACTATGCTCATTCATGTGCTGGGAGTACGGCTGCGCCTGGTGAGCACTATGCTCATTCATGTGCTGGGAGTACGGCTGCGCCTGGTGAGCACTATGCTCATTCATGTGCTGGGAGTCTGGCTGCCCCTGGTGAGCACTATGCTCATTCATGTGCTGGGAGTCTGGCTGCCCCTGGTGAGCACTATGCTCATTAATATGTTGGGAGACCAACTTACTAGCCATTTCACACATTAGGGCAACTTTTTTTTTAAACCAGAAGATGTACAAATCCCTGTAAGTACAACTGAAAATCCATGTCTTAAAAATGTTTAATGCCAATCTGAAGCAAAACTTGGCTTACAAGTAAGTTAATGTCCCTCTCCAAACTAAAGCAGAAAAAGTAATCATCTTGGATGATCCGAGGTGTCTATTTACCCAATGAGAAAAATGTTCCTATCACAGGATGATAAACTCTACCAACTTCCCGTAAGAAGACTCTTTCGCACCATGTGATGATCAGAACAGTCATCATGTTGGAGTGGTAGGAGAAGACACTTTTTTAGCAGGTCATGTAATAGAGGAACCCAATGGATCGGATCATTTTTGTACATATTTAGTACTTGTCCACTACAGTGCGCAAGGGTAAAATTGTTTTTCACAATGGACAGGAATTTTGATGGCAAACTTTTTCAGCATTGGTTGCCACTAAACGTTGAACTCTACCATTACCACAATTTGTTCGCCGGTAGATTGCATGTATGAATAATCCTATTACTATTGGATAGGTCAGTAGGCTACAGTGAATCCGGAAAAGTGCGGAGAAATTCATGGATAATTGAGTAGAGAAACCAACAATAGGCAACGCATGCCAGATGGATAAATTATTCATGGGCATAAACTTTTCACCATTACAGAAGTGTTCGCTTAGCGGCTGATGCCAGATGTACCATTCACTAAACCATTATTGTACAAATATTAACACAGATTTTGAAAAATGATGCAAACTTATTCAGACAGCTCAGCATAGAAATGTAACCTAAAATAATTGTGCTTAATGTCCAAGACACAAACATACACTGCATCCATTACTGAGTACAGCTCCGGAGTAATGAATCTGAACAAAGCAGAGGGAATTATACAACACAGGCTCTGCTTCAGAGAGCCAAGAATCTATCATCACTGCTGCTTTAATATGTAGTGCTCAGTCAGTACAACCTGCTCCATCCCAGTAATTCAGCTTTGCAGTTTTCTTGTTTGGCACAATATAAAACCCTGATTCACTTGTTCAGCTTTCCCAATTCATAATACCGAGCAAGGGAAAGGAGAAAAAAATAAAGAGAAAAAAAATAGGGCCTCTTTCAAGACGTCTGCTTGAGATAAAATGCAACATTTCATCAATTTGCTGGGTCCAATCGGTGGTCTATTTTTACCACTAATATGGCCATACATCTTTCTCAGGAGCAAAAAATAAAATTCCAAGTTTGTCCTATTTATTATGGTATGCTCACACGTCACAATTTTGCCGAGTTTTCCCCCCAGCATGTTTTTGCCTTGAATACCGCAGCATTTTACTGTCTCAGCAAAGTGAACAAGATTTCTAAAATCTCTTGCATATGTGATTTAGTTTTTCCTTGCAGACTTTTGAAGCAGTTTCACATCTGCACAGTGTCAATTCTTTCAGCGTTTTTGAAGAGTTTTTCAGTTTTTTACCTATTCTAATCAATGAGGAAAAAGCAGCACAAGTGCGTGTTTTTATGCAGCTTGAATGATGCCTAAAAAAAAAATAAATGAAAAGGACTATGTGCCCTTGACTTTTTTTTCAGCCAAAATTCACCACAAAATAGCTGCAAGAATAATTAACGGAACTCACAGCAATGTAAAAATTACGCTGCTGTGGTCATTTCTGGCATTCCTTACTTTTTAAATGTTTCAAGTTTCGGAAAGCAAAGTGGTTAAAAGAAGTAGCATGTTCATTCTCCACTAGGAAGCTGGTTGTTATAGTATAAAGTACAGGAAAAAAATAAAAAATAAAAAAAATCAACAGTCCAGTCACTCGTTGCAAAATCAACAGCAAGACCGCCTGCTTTTTCCTGAAGTGGACATACACATATATCCAGCATGTATAGCGCAGAGAGTTAATTGGGCATTTCAGGGCCGGGTTTACAAGCAGTCAAAGAGACGGGTGGGACTGGCTGCTCACATATCCCCACCCCGGGCGCGAGGTATGGCAGATAAAAAGGAGACCAGTTGTTTCATTCAGTGTCTGTGTCTGGAGGTGTGCAGATCTCCACTGTGTTGGTCTCTGCTAAGAACTCAAGCTCTAGTGATGAGCGGAAGTGCTCGGATGTTAGATGTTATCTAAGAATGCTAGGCTGATGATCGAGTAACTTCAGAGCGCTCGAATAATAGAATATGTTTGAGTCCCCACAGCTGCATGTCAAGCCTGCTCGACAGCGACAACACATGCAGTGATTGCTTAACAGGCTCGAGACATGCAGCTGCAGAGACTCAAACATATTTTTCGAGCATGTTGAAGTCACTCGGTTAGTGCCCAAGCATGCTCGGATAACACCTTATCTGAGAACATTCGCTCAATACTACTGGACAAACAAACCTGCAATACTGTATGGACTATTTACTTTTTCACTTTGTGCCGGAAAAGGCTACGTTTTTGGTTTCCTAACCAGTTTATTTTATTTAAGTACAGGTAATAGAATGTTTTAAATAGTCACACCTGTATGCCCATATCTGTGGTCTTGATGTGCAGAAATTGTCTTTTATTCTGTTATGGTAATGAGTTTTCAGTAGTGACTCGCCTGTGCAGAAGAACAATGATGCCAATGTTCATAACAGGGCAGAAAAATAAGTATAATCACTCAATTGCGGGCAACAGGCATGGGATTCCTGGGCCAGCAATTCACATCACAGGGCATTGTAACGCTGATTGGGGAAGGGTGGTATTTAAATGAAGACCGGAGACGGTTTTCTTCCAGGCACTGCACGCCCCGAAGCCATGTAGAACTCATTACCATAACAGAATAAAAGATAAATTCTACACATCAAGAAAGCAGATATGGGCATATAGGTAAGATTATATTAACCATTCTATTACCTGTAAGCACATATTAACAGGTAAAAATATAAGGCGAATGACAGATTTCCTTTAATAAACCAGCCTGGACATTTTTACTGATACCGCTTCCTGTGCCTAGTGAGAGAGAGAGTAGAAGCCCAACAATATTTATAAGTCCACTACTTTTTAATTGATGACTGATCCTGATCTTATTCGATCTGTAGTGTACTGATTTGAATAGGAGACGGATGTGTACTACCCTGCCGTGGCCATTAGCAGAAAACAGAGCAATGTGATGGTCCGGAACTGCTCGATTTCAGAACTGCTCAGGCTTCTTATAGTGGCAGCGTAGTACACATCTGCCTTCTAATAAAATCAATACCCTAGAAATCAAATCAATAGGAGGCGAATGTGTGATACCCTGCCGCAGCCACTATCAGAAGACGAAGCAGCTCCGCAATCTGGCAGTTCCGGCTGGCAGCCATCGCCAATACCAAGAACAGCTGATCAGCAGGGGGTCTACTATCCTAAGGTCATCAATGTAAAAGTTGTGGGCAACCTCTTTAAATAATTAGCCAGAACATGGGGTGTTTTCAAAGAGATTCCAATGACCCCAAATGGCACAAACCAGAATGTCTTGTTTTGCATTATACATAATTTCACTATAGACTATATGAATTGACTGGCCAAAGAATTTTTTTTTTTTTTTTAAGCACAAAAATAAACTTTTACTCTTCGCCACGACAGCACCCTACTGGAGAGAGGGATCCGCCCCGCAGGAACAGGAAACCTATTGAGAAATAAATGGGGGCGGTCCGCCTCTCCTCCTCAGTTTAGGTTTCCTGTTCCTGCGGGAACGACAGGACTCTTACTGAGAAGACATACCTGGGCTTGCATGCCGCCTGCGCAGTATCCGTGAGAACGGCAGGGGCTGCGGCTCAGAAGCAGCGTCGGGGGAGTTCCGTTAGACGGCTCCCCCCTCGTCTGATGGAGTGGGCAGACGGCCGGGTCCGGGAAAGGCCGACCGGCGTCCTTCCCAGCGTGCGGTACGGCAGCAGGAGCCGGGTAAGGTGACCTTCCAGCGGCCGGCGTTGAATCCCGGGCCGCGCGTGCGCCGACCGCCGCACATACAGGCTACCCCGGAAGTGGTTCTTGGACTTCCGGGGCGCCTAGGCCGGATCCAGGGCGGGGGAGCCGGCACTGATCTGCGCATGCGCGAGAAAAAAAAAAAAAAAAAAAACGTTTTGGCGCTCTATTTAAAGCGCTCACTAACGCTGAATCGGCGATGCAGAGATGTCATCCCCAGGTGCCATGGACCCTACAACCGGAGTTCCAGTACCCCCCGCCAAAGATCACGCCAGAGGATCCTCGGACACCGCTCGTAAAAGCGACGGTTCCAGAACAGGATCTCGGCCTTCTGATCCGGTATTATTTGCTTCACTGGGTGAGTTGTGAACTCTACCTATTAAGCTAATGCTGTCTCCCTATCTCTCTCTTTTCCCTTTCTCTCTCTACTTACACGCTTAGAGCAAAAAACGACAAAAAACGAAGCACAGGGAATGTGCCTTGTGTAACCAGCCCCTCCCTGACTCATACCCCAAAAAACTTTGTGAGGACTGTTTAAAAGAAACACAGGGAGCAGCAGTGTCCATTACGGACCTTCGGGCCATTATTAGAGAAGAACTAAAAAATATGACCCAGGAAAAACCGCGTAGTTCTAAATCTAAAACGCCAACACTTGTGTCAGACTCCGACAGTGACCAACCGATACTGTCAGATGCCTCCCTATCATCATGTCCAGCGTCATCATCCTCATCAGAGATTGAGGGACGCTCATGTTTCCCCTTGGACAGTGTGGACAACTTGGTAAAATCTATTCGAAATACCATGGGGTGTGAGGAGTCTAAGGGTGCGCAAACCGCGCAAGAAATAATGTTCGCGGGTTTGGCAGACAGAAAGAGGAGATGTTTTCCGGTTATTCCAGCAGTGAAAACATTGATTAAAAGAGAGTGGGAGAAGCAAGATCAGAGAGGCTTTCTACCCTCAGCCTCAAAACGCAAATATCCGTTTAGTGACGAGGAGCTTCTTACTTGGACCAAAGTCCCGAAGGTCGACGCAGCTGTAGCCTCTACCTCCAAACAATCCACTCTACCTGTGGAGGATGCGGGACTATTGGTCGATCCTTTGGATCGTAAGGCTGAATCATCCCTTAAACGTTCCTGGGAAGCGGCTACAGGGATATTCAAACCTGCAGTAGCCAGCACTTGCGCGGCCCGGTCAATGATCATCTGGATTGATCAGTTAGACCAGCAAATTGAAAAGAAAAGCTCGAGGGAAAAACTAAGAGCAGCCATCCCTTTAATACGAGGAGCAGCGGCCTTTCTGGCAGACGCCTCCGCCGACTCACTCCGTTTAGCAGCAAGATCTGCGGGCCTTGTAAATAACGCAAGAAGAGCCCTATGGATGAAGAGTTGGAAAGGGGACGCGCAATCTAAGTCTAAAATATGCGCAATCCCATGTGAGGGTGAGTACCTCTTTGGTAAAACCTTAGATGAGATACTCAAAAAGGCAAAGGACAGGAAGAAAGCTTTTCCTGAAACCTCTATTCCGTTTTACAGGAGAGCCTTTAAAAGGAGGCCGTTTGGCAAAAGGAGGCAAACGGATAGGTCTACAACATGGACCCCTAAGGACGACAAGCAGAGAGGTACCATGTTTAGAAGACCCAACCCCCCAAAAAACAAATACTGAGGACATACCAGTTGGGGGCAGACTTAAATTTTTCACCACCCAATGGGAGAAGATAACATCTAGCTCGTGGGTTTTAAATATCGTCCGAGATGGAATTAAATTAAAATTCTCTCGTGTACCCCACGAGTCTTATATTATAACAACTCTCAGCTCGCCTATACAGCAACAGGCTTTAGAGCTTGAAATTCAAACCCTAATATCAAAACGGGTCCTAGTCCAAGTGCCAGTGGGACAGGAGGGTAGGGGATTCTATTCTCCCCTATTCTTAATCTCTAAGCCCGACGGTTCTTTCAGAACCATCATAAACCTTAAAAAACTCAATTCATTCATTGAAAATTATACATTTAAAATGGAGTCCATTAGGTCCACCATAAAACTCCTCTTCCCAAACTGTATGATGGGGGGCATTGATCTAAAGGATGCTTACTATCATCTCCCCATTCATAACAGATACCAAAAATTCCTCAGAGTGGCGGTAAAAATCAACAACGAGGTTCGTCACTTCCAGTATGCGGCCTTACCCTTCGGCCTCTCAACAGCGCCGAGGATCTTCACCAAGATAATGCTAGAGGTGATGGCATACCTACGCCAGAAGGAAACTTTGATTGTGCCCTATCTGGATGACTTTTTGGTAATAGGAAATTCAGTTACTCAATGTGCCGATCGTTTGGCTCACGCAATTTCCTCTCTACAGGACCTGGGCTGGATAATCAATACCGACAAATCCAGACTCACTCCGCTTTCCCGTCAGGCGTTTTTGGGGTTCCAGTTAGACTCCATATCTCAAAAGTGTCTCCTGCCGCAGGTAAAAATCCTACTGATCAGACACAAAGTCCTAGCCGCAATAACTAATCCTCGTATATCCCTAAGACAAGCTATGTCGTTACTAGGGTCTCTTATCTCTTGTATACCAGCAGTGAGATGGGCTCAACACCACACTCGAGTCCTACAACATCAAATTTTACAAGAGGATAGACGGTTATTTGGTCACCTAAATACAAAAATAACCTTATCTCAGGAGGTTTTAACTTCCTTAGAGTGGTGGCTAGACTCAAACCATTTGTTGAGTGGGGTTCCATGGGTAATAACGCCATCTCACACCATAACCACTGACGCCAGTCCTCATGGATGGGGCGCTCATATGGGGAACGATTATTGCCAGGGTTTATGGAGCAGGGAAGAAAATTGCAGCTCCTCTAACTTTAAAGAACTGAATGCTGTAAAATACGCCTTATACCATTTCCTCCCACAGATTCGGGGGAAAGACGTCAGAGTCCTGTCCGACAACACCACCACGGTGGCGTATCTAAATCGGCAAGGAGGTACGCGATCAGAGACTCTGATGTCTTCTGCTACGGAAATCTTAAATCTAGCAGAAAGTCACCTAACATCCCTTACTGCATTGCACATAAGGGGAGCAAGCAATCAGCAGGCGGACTTCTTAAGCAGACACACCCTGAGGCAAGGAGAGTGGTGTCTAAACCAGCAGATATTTCTGGACATAATATCTCTTTGGGGCCATCCTCAGATAGATCTCTTCGCCACAAGGAAAAACAGAAAAGTCCGGAGATTTGCTTCTCTATCTCCAGCGGATCATCCGGACATTCTGGACGCTCTCCAAGCCCCTTGGCAGTTCAGTCTGGCGTACGCGTTTCCTCCGATCATATTGCTTCCTCAAGTTATACGCAAAATCAGGGAAGAAGGGGCGAGAGTTGTACTGATAGCTCCATTCTGGCCCAAGAGACCATGGTTCTCATGGTTACAGACCATGTCGGTCTCAGATCCTTGGGTCCTCCCCTCAACGCCCAACCTTCTCTTCCAGGGTCCGTTTTTCCACCCTCAGGTGGACAATCTACACCTGACGGCCTGGAACTTGAGAGGCAGATGTTAAGATCGAGAGGATTCTCGGGGGGTTTAATTGATACGCTTCTCCATAGTAGAAAACCCTCCACCACAAAAATCTATACAAGAGTATGGAGAAAATTTTTTCAATTCCATACATCTACCGACACATCAGAAATTCCGATACATTCTATCCTGGAGTTTCTTCAAAAAGGGAGAGAACTAGGTCTAACTGTAAACACCTTAAAGGTTCATGTTTCAGCGCTAGGAGCCCTCTATGGCCATAACATCGCGGGGGATAGATGGGTATCCAGATTTATTACGGCCTGCGAAAGAATGAATCCAGTTAACATACCTAGGATTCCACCCTGGGATTTAAATTTAGTCTTACAAGCCCTAACAGACTCTCCATTCGAGCCAATAGACTCAATACCAATTAAATGTCTATCACTAAAAACGGCCCTCTTGGTAGCACTGACTTCAGCTAGGAGAATCAGTGACATCCAAGCACTCTCTATAGATCCACCTTTTTTGTTAACCTTTCAGGATAAGCTAATTCTTAAACCAGACCCTTCCTACCTGCCCAAAGTAGCAAAAAAATTCCACAGGTCACAAGAAATAATCTTGCCCACTTTCTTCAGTAATCCATCCACTCCTGAAGAACAAAAATATCACACTCTAGACGTTAAAAGAGTAGTGTTAAAATACATTGAAAAGACCAGCAGCTGGCGACAGAGTAGGGCTCTGTTTATTTCCTTCCAGGGCGTCAAGAAGGGTCATGGAGTAACAAAAAGCACCTTATCCCGGTGGATCAGAGAGGCTATCAGACTGGCTTACTCCGCGAGGAAAGAAAACCCTCCGGAAGGCATAACGGCACACTCTACCAGAGCGATGGCATCCTCCTGGGCAGAGAGGGGAGACGTCCCGATTGAAACTATATGTAAGGCGGCAACGTGGTCAAACCCTTCTACATTTTATAACCACTATAGGCTAGACCTATCGTCAACTTCTGACCTAGACTTTGGCAGGACTGTCCTCAGCACGGTGGTCCCCTCCCTAGGTGATGGTCTCTGAAAGATCTCCAGTAGGGTGCTGTCGTGGCGAAGAGTAAAAAGCCGGATTACTCACCGGTAATGCTCTTTTAGTGAGTCCACGACAGCACCCTCTTACATCCCTCCCTAGATTAATATAATACATATTATTTGAGTAAAATCCTTTTAATCATAAGCAAATAAGTTTAAACAATGAAATAAATGATATTTGCCTAATACTGGCGGTCCTCCGGGTACTCTGAAATCAAAACTGAGGAGGAGAGGCGGACCGCCCCCATTTATTTCTCAATAGGTTTCCTGTTCCTGCGGGGCGGATCCCTCTCTCCAGTAGGGTGCTGTCGTGGACTCACTAAAAGAGCATTACCGGTGAGTAATCCGGCTTTTTTGAAAAAACAAAAAAAAATCAAAATACTGTGTGAATCCAGTTTTAATCTAGAGTCCGATAGCCCCTAAATTACCGAAGTCCAGCAATACTTAAACCTGCAGTCTATTGATAAAAGTCTAAGGAACGCCAGTATCATTCGGTGTAAGTGCGCACAGAGATTGGAAAATCTTCCAGAATTCTTAGCAGGCATATTTCATCTGAGATAGTTTATCTACAGGCCCATCTGTTTCTCAGATTAGGCTGCAGGCAGCCAGCTGTAAGTCACTTCCAAAGACGCAGTTACAGTCTGAGGTTTCTTGTTAACTTCTGGCACCCATACATAGGAAAATAATGGAAAAGGCTGTGAAAACCTAGATCTGGCTGCTATATGAAGAAGGTACAAATAACAAGCTTAAAGGCTCAGTCCAATTTATAAAAAAGCATATGTATAAAAAATTGTTCTTCACACATAATTCTACCAGATAACTGTGACATGTCCAAGTACAATTCCCTTTTTCTTTCTCAATGGTGGTTATATTTTTTCATCAAAACGGAGAACTGGAGAATTGATAGTTGCTGTCAAGGGTAGGGGCGAACGTGATCAACCCTCTAAGGGTACGTTCACACAGGACTTTTTTGCTGCTTTTTTTTGCTGCTTTTTTTATGCTAATTTAGGTGCGTTTTTTTGGTGCGTTTTTGGTGCGTTTTTTGGGTATGTTCACACAGGACTTTTTTGCTGCAGATTTTTGCTGCAGATTTTTGCTGCTTTTTTTTATGCCAATTTTCAGCTGCTAGGACACCTCATAATGGCTCTTTACACCTTACTACCAGGAACTCCCTCACAATAGATCACAATCAGGACACCTCACAATGGCTCTTCACACCTCACAATGGCTCACAATGGCTCTTCACACCTCACTACCAGGAACTCCCTCACAATAGATCACAATCAGGACACCTCACAATGGCTCTTCACACCTGACAATGGCTCACAATGGCTCTTCACACCTCACTACCAGGAACTCCCTCACAATAGATCACAATCAGGACACCTCACAATGGCTCTTCACACCTCACAATGGCTCACAATGGCTCTTCACACCTCACTAACCACACCCCTAAGCTCTTGGCTGTGAGATCCCTTCCTGCTGGCCATGATTTTCTGCACAAAAAAAGCAGCAAATAATGCTACATGCGTTTTTTCAGCGTTTTTGCAGCGTTTTTTTCATCACCCATTCAAGTCAATGGGTGAAAAAACGCTGCAAAAACGCTGCAAAAACGCTGAAAGAAGTGACATGCCCTATGTCCAAAAAAAGCAGCAAAGCAGAAAAAACTGATCAAACAAAAAACCAACGTGTGTGCATGAGATTTCTGAAATCTCATAGGCTTTACTGGTACTGTAAAAAGCAGCTGAAAATTAGCATAAAAAAAAGCAGCAAAAAAAAGCAGCAAAAAAGTCCTGTGTGAACGTACCCTAATACTAAGCATGGAAAGCAGTTCTTCCTGTAAAAATGGGGTTGTACAACAACCAGCCACAAGGGTGGCATGGAGACTATTACATTTTATCATATAAGCTAAAAGAAAAAAAAATGATTTACTACTTCAGTAAGCTGACAACTACATTACACTAAAACTTAGAGGGTGACCATTATTTTATTTACAAGTGAAAATTAGAAACTCATTCTCAATTTACGAATGAATACAGACTTTCCCATCACTGTTAGGAGATAACAGTTGGTGCTTATAAAGTTCTATGGAGAACTATAACTGCTGTTTAATGAGAAGTTGCAGCAGCAAATCTATCTGCCTCCAGTTCCTCGATCCATAGAATATAAAAGCACCAACTCAGTGAAAAATCTCAGACATGTGAATGGCCACAGATTATCACAGGTACGAGTGCTATCCATGACAACCACACATAGCACTTTTGCACGAAAAATGCATGTCTGAACAGGGCCTAACAGTACTATATAAGGATAGTCTGCAGACAAAGTTTATAGCCAGTTCATGGGAGCAGCGGCTACAGGGAAAAAATACAGTTTCATTCTCCCTGTGGCTGCTTGCTTCCAGACATTGGGGCAGTGCAGGGAGCTGTAACAGTCACCGATCACTGTACAGTGAGTAATGTAATCACTACCCGGCATATTGGTATCCAGCTCTAGACACATATGCTGTCAATCAAGGTGCTGGCAAGTGATTGCTGCCTTAGGCTATGTGCACACGTTGCAGATTTTGCTGCGGATCCGCAGCGGATTGGCCAGTCTTCCATGCGTTGTACAGAACCATGTAAACGTATGGAAAACGAAATCCGCAGTGCACATGCTCGGAAACAAACGCGTGGAAACGCTGCCTTGTATTTTCCACAGCATGTCTTTGTGCGGATTCCGCAGTGGTTTACACCTGCTCATCAATAGGAATCCGAAGGTGTAAAACCGCAGTGGAATCCGCACAAAAACCACAGGAAATCCGTAGTGCGTTTTACCTGCGGATTTTGCAAAACCGGTGAGGAAAAATCCGCACACGAATCCGCAATGTGGGCACATAGCCTAACAGAGCTTCACACTGTCCTGATGACTGGAAGCAAACAGCTGCAGGGAGAATAAAACAGCATTTTCTTCCTGCAGCCACTGCTCCAGTAAGCTAGCTACACAGGATTTAAACACAACTTACAGTTTTGCACTTATGGACATTAGTTCCATTTTCTTTTCTTTTAAAAATAAGGATCTCCTCGTAAGAATCCTTTTCTTTATACACAACACAGCTATTTCTCTGCAGATTTCTTCATTATCTGCAGCTAAATTGCACTCCTGAACGCGACTTGTTCCCTTTGAACCCAGGTGACGCCATAAACATGCAGTGTATAACATATCATCAGTGCTGGTGGCACGTACAGTATGTGTAGGTTATATATCTGGTATATCTGAAGTAGAAAACAAAATAGCTGATTTATGACCAAGTCAAAGTTCAGATGTGATATAATAGAATGATAGATGACTTTCTGAGCATTCAGACTAGGCATTAATCCAGAGTGAATTCTTGGAAACACACAGGTCAGAGAGGTGATAGGTACGTGTACACAAAGTTTATGTCCTTCTGACTTGTGCCTACTGAAACCCATCACGGGTGTGAGCTACCATCGGAGACATCAGCTTTTCATGATGGGTTTCATGATAGGTCTCCAGGGCAAGTTCTGAGAATCTGAAATTTGTCAGTAATCTTTTGGTAATTATTGGAGCTCTAAAGTAGCAAATATTTCTAGCTATTTAGACTGTACAATTCCCTTATGCAAATAGCTTTTTACATGCCAGCTCAATGGAAACATATGGCGAAAAAGAACAAACTACACTGGTCCAAAGTCCTGAGAAATACGACACATTGGCATGCTGGACTTTGGAAAAGCAGGCCAGTACGTTTATGCTTTTCTTATTAGAAAACCTCAAATCAAGTTTCAAAACTATTTTGCCTTAATGGAAGAAATGATGCAGACAAAGATAAGAACAGGCATCACTAAAAGTGACTGCAGTTGTCTATAAGCCCCGGAGCAGAAATCCAAGAAAAGCTCTGCTGATTGTGGCACATAAGGAGAGTGCTGTGGGCACTGACACAGATGCTCTGTCTATATGCTTTTAATGGAAAAGTAAGACTTTCTTTTCTTTGTAAAATGAATTACAACAGACAGGCATAATAGGATGTATTGGGAGAAACAGTGCACAATACTAGGGGTTTAGGAGTATTAGGGATCCAACTGACAAATCTTTATCTGCTCAAGCAGCTCAGCGCTCCGCTCATCGTCCTGAGCTCCCAAACTATCATCTTGATTCTCATTTTTACAGATTTGGAAGGATTTAAGAGAGACATACGGATGGCATTAAGAGCATCAAGGGTTTAAACATTGTATTGCCGTGATAAGAGGGACAGAAGGGGCAAGAGAATCAACTGTACGCAGGAATGTAATGGGGGTTGTGCCATCCTAGGATAAAGTTATAAAGACACAAAAAAAAAATCACAATTTCTGTGCTTCAAAAAACTAGTAGAAGGTGAAGGTGGAAATCAACACTTACACACTTGTTCTTCTAAACAAGACTACTTAATTTTACAATTGATTTGTCTGCTTTAATAAATAAGCTCCTGATAAATTTGATGTGTCAGAATCTGCAGTTAAAGCCCCTATGATCACCCCCAAACAGACATCAGTTTACCCCAACCCAGCTCCCAGTAACCATCAATTGAGCTTAGGTGGAAGCCATGAGAGTGGCCAAGACCCTGGGTAGAGGTAGTGATGGAGAATTGGCAGGAGTTTATTTTAGACCATGCTGGGCCGTTTCCTTTCTTACCAGCAAAATGATCACTAAGGTTTAACACTTTAAAAAAAAAAAACAATATTGAAGGGTTACGCTACAACTTTTATATTGATGCCTACATCATCAAAATCAGAGCGGTGGGAATCAGACGCCATACACCTCCATGATGAGCTGTTCTTTGTGCCGAATGTTACCAGTTGCAGAGTTGAACTGCTCTGTTCTGTCAAATCTGTTGTCATTGCCAGAAACTGCTGCTCCAACTATTCAAATAAAAAAAGTAGTAGATCTCCAGTACCTGGCAGTGGCCACTACACAGTTGTGTTCAGTTTCGCAACTGCCAACATCTGGCTGCAGGTGGTCGTTTTGGACCCTCACCAACCGGATATTGATGAACTATACTTAAGGTAAGTCATCAATATAAAAGTAGTGGAGCCATCCTTTAAAGAATTAAGTCTCACAATTTGTGTGTTAATGAAGAAGGATGGTCCTACTGCGCTGCAGGTTGCAATAATTCTAGAAGTTGTACAGACTTCTTCCTTAGGAGAACCACAATGATCATTATGTTATCTTGAGGTAGAAGTCTGTACAACTTTGAAACGCGTAGAGAAATAAACTGCATGAACCTTCACCATCACATTTGGAATTATTGCAACCGATGCAGCATTACCTGCCTTTCCTCTTATTCAAAACATTTACATTGGAATCCTGCCAACAAGAACAGCAGTAGCAGCTGGATAGTTATCCGAGCCTACAAAAATGTTGTGCTATATACAACCCAGGGAGGGGAGCGTAAAACGCAGTTTGTGCCTTAAGTTTTTTTAAATGCAAAGCTGAAGGCCAAAGACCCCAAAAAACGGTGTCACAAACCCTCAGTTAATTAATACACAGTGGTTACATGAAAACACTTTTTCTTTTTTTTTTAGTGGGGCGGGTGGTAATGTTGCCCAATTTTCCAAAATCCCAGCAAAAAGAAAGCACACAAAAAGGCTCGTGTAAATACACTCTTAAGAACTTTTGCTATTAAGTGAAAATATTCCGTCTGGTATGCGGCGTTCATTTTAGGTGCTCGTGTGCATATTCAATCAGCATAAAGTTTCTTGTGCTGATAACTGCAGTGACTGGAGATTCCAAGAAATAAATGAGTACAGAGTTCGCCATCTTCGCACGCTCAAGCATTTTTCCTAATTAGTCAAAACAATCAGTATAATGAAAAGCACTATCTACAGTATCATTCCTACAACACATTTGCTCATTTCCCACAGAAAAGGATTCCGCCACTTACAAACATTCAGGACTCATTTCAATATAGCAAAACATTTTATTCTCAAGCTTTAGAAATGCTACACTATACCATACATTTATTTTCAGTTACAATTTAGAAAATGATTAATGAAGAAAATGGGAAAAAGATTAAGCTGGAGAAAAGGTGCCAAGACTTAGAGTGGCTGTTCTAGACTTAAAATAAAAAAATGAAGCTTTTAAGAAGATAAAGTAAAATACCATCTAATTTATATAAACCGCTCCAGCTCGTCTATGAGGTGAGCTTGTGATTACTAATTAAGGGGGCTAAACTGTAATAGTTGACAGCCTTCCCTCACATACCATATGCCATTTACAATAGTGATGCCTGCTGGTAACACACAAATGACCAAGAGGTATTTGGAGCCCAATAATCCCCGCACAGTGCACTTTCGGTACATTGGGTAACATCTTTCTGTCCTTCCTAGGGAGCGGTGCGCATGCGCTTATCATTTTTGTTCCGAGCTTTCCTGACAGCGCCAATTGTGAAACCGGCATGTGTACCACATGTGGTTCACAAGGCGCATGACAGGAAGGAATTATGTTTAATTTCCGGAGCATTTGGATGTACGCATGCGCCGTAGAGCTCCTTAGTAATGATCGAGCACATAAGTATATACAAGGTAATCGGCTCACCCATTGGTCCTTTGTGGATATAAAAAGAGCCCCCTAACGCTATTGGGCATGCCCCCAGAAGAAGCTAGAGGGAGAAACGCGCGTCAGGGCACGGAGGGTCACATACCGGCACTACTCTTTTCATTACGGCTATTACTGAGGAAAGGTGATGTGGATACTTTGATCATTATATCTGGGAACTTGTTTATTTACATGTCCCTCCTCTATGACATAGAACTAAATGCATAATGTTGAGGGCAATTGTTTTTGTGGTTATATGCAGCAGATTGGGATGCTATTAGCACCTGAGGGATTTATCTAGTATAATACCAGATGCAATTGTTCTATGAGTGCACTTTATGTATTTGTGCCTAATGAAAAGAACATGAAGATAGAGAGATATTTTTTGATTATTTATTTAAATATGCCGGCTGTTTACCCTCCTTGGGGTTATATGGTGCAATGTTGAATATGTGGCTATTTTTACTGTTTTGTTATTTCTTTAATAAAAGATTATTGGATTTAATATGGATGTTATTGCTTCTTTGTATTGACAGTTATCTTCATTTTTCTTGTGTGTTATAGTGTTATTAGAAAGTTTCATCAACGAGGACATTGATAAGTAATTTTAAGTGTGAACGTGTTTGAAGCCATTTGTTGCCCAGTTCTTACTCTCCTCTTCCTCGGATAGGAACTCGTAACAACTACAACTATCAACTAGACTACAAATGATGGAAGTGCGACCTTCCAGATTATATACTGCTCAAAAAAATGAAGTAAACACTTACTATTAAGGAACAGTTGTGTAGGGGGTGACCATAGACCATTTCTCTATTCTCATTCTCAGTTGCTCAGGCAGTGCAGCTCATCCATGATGGCATATCAATGCGAGCTGTAGCAAGAAGGGTAGCTGTGTCTGTCAGCAGTGTCCAGAGCATGGAGCAGATACTAGGTGACAGGCCAGTACACCAGGAAACGTGGAGGGGGCCGTAGGAGGGTGATAATCCAGCAGCAGGACTGCTACCTCCTTATTAGTGCAAGGAGGAGCAGTGCCAGAGCTATGCAAAATGAGCTCAAGCAGGCCACTAACATCCAAGTGTCTGCTCAAACTCTCAGAAATAGACTCCATGAGAGTGGTATGATTGTGGTTGAGGTGTTTTACTAAAGGGACTTAAGTGTGGCATGCTTTAGTTTCCAACTAGGAAAGTCCACTAGAAAAAAGGAAGAATTTGTTCACAATAATCTTTCTGTGTAAACAAGCTTCTCACCTAATGAATAAGCAAAATCCTTGTTAATCAGTTGAAATAATCTTTAGCCCTACAAAATACATCATCGTTCTCAGCAGCACATTGTCCACTTTAAACTGGATCTTTGCTACCGACAACAATGACATCCTATGCGCATTGATCGATCTATTACTGATAATTCATTGTGCATAGTTTACTGCAGTCTGCATGTGTAAACAGGCTAATAAACGGCTATCCACTGAAAACATTTACCGATCGGCGGTTGTTTAATGCCGCCGGTAGGTCCATTATGCAATAATAAATAATAATAATTTTATTTATATAGCGCCAACATATTCTGCAGTGCTCTACAAATTATAGAGGGGATTTGTACAGACAATAGACATTACAGCATAACAAAAATCACAGATCAAAATAGATACCAAGAAAAGTGAGGGCCCTGCTCGCAAGCTTACAAACTATGAGGAAAAAGGGAGACACGAGAGTTGGATAGTAATTGCTTTCGTTGTTCGGACCAGCCATAATGTAAGGATCGGGTGTTCATGTAAAGCTGCATGAACCAGTTAACAGCCTAAGTGTGTAACAGTACAGACACAGAGGGCTATTAACTGCATGAAGTGTATGAGAACATGAAGTGAGGAATCTGATTACAGTTTAAGGTTTTTTATTTTGTTTTGTTTTGTTTTTTGAATGGGCCACACAGAGATAGGTTAATGCGTTGAGGCGGTAGGCCAGTCTGAAAAAATGCGTTTTTTTAGGGCACTCTTAAAACTGTGGGGATTGGGGATTAATCTTATTAACCTGGGTAGTGCATTCCAAAGAATTGGCAACGCACGTGAAAAGTCTTGGAGATGGGAGGTTCTGATTATTGAGGATGCTAACCTCAGGTCATTAGCAGAACGGAGAGCATGGGTAGGGTGGTAGACAGAAATCAGGGAGGAGATGTAGGGTGGTGCTGAGCCATGGAGTGCTTTGTAGATGAGGGTAATCGTTTTGAACTGGATTCTTGAGTGGATGGGTAACCAGTGTAATAACTGGCACAGGGTAGAGGCATCGGTGTAATGGTTGGTGGGGAATATAATCCTGGCAGCAGCATTTAGGCCAGATTGGAGCGGGGAGAGTTTTTGTAAGAGGGAGGCCAATTAAGAGAAAGTTACAATAGTCCAGACGAGAATGAATGAGTGAAACAGTAAGAGTTTTTGCAGTTTCTAAAGTAAGAAAAGGGCGAATTCTAGAATTGTTTTTTAGATGCAGATAAGAGCCGCGAGCCAATGATCGGATGTCGGGGGGTGAAAGAAAGCTCAGAATGAAGGATGACCCCAAGGCAGCGGGCATGTTGTTTCGGAGTAATGGTGGAACCACACACGGAGATGGCAATGTCAGACAAACGTAGGTTAGTAGAGGGAGAGAACACGAGGAGTTCAGTTTTTGATAGGTTCAGTTTCAGATAATAATAATCTTTATTTATATAGCGCCAACATATTCTGCAGCGCTTTACAGCTTAACAGATAGAGGGAGGACATGATTTTACCTCTATACAAGTCACTAGTGCGACCACACTTAGAATACTGTATACAGTTCTGGTCTCCGGTGTATAAGAAAGACATAGCTGAACTAGAGCAGGTGCAGAGAAGAGGGACCAAGGTTATTAGAGGACTGGGGGGTCTGCAATACCAAGATAGATTATTACACTTGGGGCTATTTAGTTAGAAAAAACGAAGACTAAGGGGTGATCTTATTTTAATGTATAAATATATGAGGGGACAGTACAAAGAGCTTTCTGATGATCTTTTTAATCATAGACCTGAGAGGGACAAGGGGGCATCCTCTACGTCTGGAGGAAGGAAGGTTTAAGCATAATAACAGACGCGGATTCTTTACTGTAAGAGCAGTAATACTATAGAACTCTCTGCCGTATGATGTAATGAGTGATTCATTACTAAAATTTAAGAGGGGACTGGATGCCTTTCTTGAAAAGTATAAAGTTACAGGTTATATATACTAGATTCCTTGATAGGGCGTTGATCCAGGGAACTAGTCTGATTGCCGTATGTGGAGTCGGGAAAGAATTTTTTCCCCAATGTGGAGCTTACTCTTTGCCACATGGTTTTTTTTTTTGCCTTCCTCTGGATCAACATGTTAGGGCAGGTTAGGTTAGGCTATGGGTTGAACTAGATGGACTTAAAGTTTTCCTTCAACCTTAGTAACTATGTTACTATGAAGTTAGAGACAGCGGTAAGAATCACTGGTGTTTTCTAAAAAGGCAGGCGTGATATCAGAAGAAGTGTATAATTGGGTGTCATCAGCATAGAGATGGTACTGGAAACCAAATCTACTGATTGTTTGTCCAATAGGGGCAGTATACAAAGAGAAGAGGAGGGGGCCTAGGACTGATCCTTGGGGAACCCCAACAGTAAGGGGAAGGTGAGAGGAGGGGGAACCAGCAAAAGATACAGTGAAGGAGCGGTCAGAGAGAGAGATAGGAGGAGAACCAGGAGAGAATGGTGTCCTTGAGACCGATGGAGCAGAGCAGAGTGAGGAGGAGCTGATGATCCACAGTATCGAATACTGCAGAGAGATCCAAGAGAATTAGCATGGAGTAGTGACCATTAGATTTAGATGTTAGTAGATCATTAGAGACTTTAGTGAGGGCAGTTTCAGTAGAGTGTAAAGAGCGGAAACCAGATTGAAGAGGGTCAAGAAGAGAGTTATCTGAGAGATAGCAGATAAGACGGGAGTGGACCAGGCGTTCGAGGAGTTTAGAGATGAAGAGAAGATTATAGACAGGTCTATGATTAGCGGCACAGTTTTGATCGAGGGATGGTTTTTTAAGTAATGGGTGTATGATGGCATGCTTAAATGAGGAGGGAAAAATACCGGAAGAGAGAGAAAGGTTGAATATTTTTGTTAGGTGAGAGGTCAAAGCCGGGGAAAGGGACTGGAGGAGATATGACGGAATGGGGTCACTGGTGCAAGTGGTCGGGTGAGAAGATGCAAGGAGCCTGATTACTACTTCTTCTGTAACTGGTTCAAAGTCAAAGAGTGAACTAGATGAAGTGGGGGAGGGAGGACAGTGCATGGTATGAAGGGATTGGGCGATAATTTCCTATCGAATGTGGTCAATTTTTCATTTGAAGTAATTGGCCAGATCGTCAGCGCAGAGATCCATGGTTGGGGCCTGCACTCTTGGGTTGAGTAGGGAATGGAAAGTGTCAAAGAGACGTTTAGTGTTATTGGACAGCGAGGTGATGAGGGTGCTAAAATAGGTTCGTTAGAGGTGAAGGGCAGAGTTGTATGTTTTAAGCATGAACTTATAATGGATGAAATCTTCGGGTAGATTAGATTTTCTTCACAGACATTCGGCGCACCTGGAGCACCGCTGCAGGAAACGTGTTTGCAGCGTGTGCCACGGTTGTCTCCGTCTGTGCCAAGTTGTTCTATGTATAGGAGGTGCAATTTCATCCAGGGCACTTTGGAGGGTTTCATTGTAATGCTTCAGTGCAGAATCAGGACATGAGATGGAGGAGATAGGGGCCAATAGGGACTGCAAGTTCTTCATAAGTTTCTGGGTGTTAATGGCCTGGATGTTTCTATAAGTGTGGAAAGTGGGGGTGACCTGAGCGGGATGGCAGTTCTTGTTAGAGAGTGAAAGAAGGTGGTGGTCAGAGAGCGGGAGGGGAGTGTGTGAAATCGTCCACTGAGCCGGGATGAGGAGGCTTCTTTGTCTTCAGTGCCCACAGATGTTGCACCATAACTGGAGCACAGAAGCTACCCTTTTTCTTCCACTTCTGTATATGACATTTTACATTATTAAGCTACAAATCACACAATTCTCAAGATATACATACTGTATGGAACATCACCATCTGATGAACCGGACTATGATATTGGGGGAGGGTTCCTTAGTGTTTGTGTCAATGCAGTTTATGTGACCTCTTACTGCAATAACATTAGTCTGGGCTGAGATGCTGTAACACATTCATAAAATTGCCTCTAAGCTGAATACACACAACTGCTTTTAACAATGTACTTAACATGATGTAGTACAGAGACCATTCAAGGGTGCACAGCAGAGATGGAGTTAACTAGGTCATTATACACCACTAGAAGAACCATAGACAGGAGAAGAGCTGATCTAGTTTTAGTGGTGATTTAGTTAATAGCACTTGCCAAGGACCACTGCTTTTTGAAATATTCTCTCAGCAGGAAGCACCACACTGGCATTAGCAGGATGGCTATAGATACAAGATTTTCCTTCTAAGACAGACATTATCAGATGTGATTTAAAAGTCCGGGATTATTTTTTCACATTATACTATCCCTGCAGAGCAAATGACCCAGTAGGGGGTATGTAAGCATAATAACCAACATGACAAGATACAAACGCACTACCTACAAGGCTTTTATTCCATATCCAACCATTAGAGAGAAAACAGCACAGAAATATTGTATTAGCGACATTCCGATAAAGCAATACCATTGCTCCCTACTATGTTGCTAAGTCAAGGCTGATAAAGCCTGCATTCCAGTACTCCACATTCCATCCCAAATTGGTTTGCGCCTGTCAAGGACATATACCGCAAGGAGCAGCTAACCTCTTTAAATGAGAAGAACCCTTCACTAGAAAAAAAACAAAACTAGAACATTATAAAATAACAAACTTAAGGTGTGACCGCTGTTTTAATTTTTTTTTTTTTTATAATAAACCAATAGTGTGTGTGTATATATATATATATATATATATATATATATATATATATATATATATATATGTATGTGTGTATATATATATATATATATATATATATATATATATATATATATATATATATATATATATATATATGTATGTATATATATATATATATATATATATATATATATATATATATATATATATATATATATATATGTATGTATATATATATATATATATATATATATATATATATATATATATATATTTATTTATTTGTCTGAGGGGTACAATCGGCGACAGGCACAGTCCGGCTGCAAATTGGCCCCTCCCTACTCCCCTCCAGTCAGTGCCCCCTCCTTACTCCCCTCCAGTCAGCGGCCACATAAGGTTTTAGCAGTCTGTTAAACGGAGTGCATTACACAGCGGAATAACGCGGTGTAGCACAGTCCGTTAACGCTGCTGTTAACCCTGTGTGACCAACTTTTCACTATTGATGCTGCCTATGCAGCATCAATAGTAAAAACATATAATGTTAAAAATAATAATCATAAAAAAAAAAAATCATTCTATTCTCACCTTCCGGCGCCTTTCCAGCTCCTCGCGACCCTCCGGTCCCAAGAATGCACTGCAGCAATGCCCAGAGATAACGTCTCGCGAGATGATGACGTAGCGGTCTCACGAGACCGCTACATCATCACGTGTTGTTGCCGCAATGCATTCTTGGGACCGGAGCATCGCGAGGAGCATCGCTAAATGCCTGGGCTGGATCCGGGGGCTGCCGGAAGGTGAGTATATAACTATTTTTTATTTTAATTATTTTTTTTTTTTAACAGGGATATGGTGACCACATTGCTATATACTACGTGGGTTGTGTTATATACTACGTCTGTGCAATATACTGCGTGGCTGGGCAATAAATCACGTGGCTGTGCTATATACTACGTGGCTGTGCTATATACTACGTGGCTGTGCTATATACTACGTGGCTGTGCTATATACTACGTGGCTGTGCTATATACTACGTGGCTGTGTTATATACTACGTGGCTGTGTTATATACTACGTGGCTGTGTTATATACTACGTGGCTGTGTTATATACTACGTGGCTGTGTTATATACTACGTGGCTGTGCTATATACTACGTGGCTGTGTTATATACTACGTGGCTGTGTTATATACTACGTGGCTGTGTTATATACTACGTGGCTGTGTTATATACTACGTGGCTGTGTTATATACTACGTGGCTGTGTTATATACTACGTGGCTGTGTTATATACTACGTGGCTGTGTTATATACTACGTGGCTGTGTTATATACTACGTGGCTGTGTTATATACTACGTGGCTGTGTTATATACTACGTGGCTGTGTTATATACTACGTGGCTGTGTTATATACTACGTGGCTGTGTTATATACTACGTGGCTGTGTTATATACTACGTGGCTGTGTTATATACTACGTGGCTGTGTTATATACTACGTGGGCTGTGTTATATACTACGTGGGCTGTGTTATATACTACGTGGGCTGTGTTATATACTACGTGGGCTGTGTTATATACTACGTGGGCTGTGTTATATACTACGTGGGCTGTGTTATATACTACGTGGGCTGTGTTATATACTACGTGGGCTGTGTTATATACTACGTGGGCTGTGTTATATACTACGTGGGCTGTGTTATATACTACATGGGCTGTGTTATATACTATGTGGGCTGTGTTATATACTATGTGGGCTGTCCTATATACTACATGGGCTGTCCTATATACTACGTGGGCTGTGCTATATACTACTATACATATTCTACATATTCTAGAATACCCGATGCGGTAGAATCGGGCCACCATCTAGTTTAAAAATAATCAACTTTGTAATGTATCTTATAAGATAAATTTGCTTCTGTCAGCACTGATCATTATCAAAATTCTCAAACCCTGGGTAAAATCTGTACTCAGTGAAGACATGCTTTCCCATTGCTGAGATAGGAGATGGAAGTTGGTGCTGATAAGATTATATGTAGACGGGAACAGAGAGGAGCTAGAGGCAGAGCTCCTCCCTCCTCCTCCTGCCTTATACACAGAATTTTACCAGTAGCAAACGTGATCTCCTATCTCATTAATGGGAAAGCCTTCACTGAATATGGATTTTACTCGAGAATTGAGAATTTTGATAATGATCAGTTAAGGAGAAGAAAAACAAATTTATCTGATAAGACATATTACAAAGTTGCTTATTTTTGCGTGTACTATTGATTTATGAAATAACAATTAAAAGGACAATTACACTTTAAAACCCAAGTTGAAAACAAATACTTTGTGTGTGGTATGCATCCCCACCTACAGAACATGCAGGATAACCCTTGAAAGACTTCACGGCTACTTTATATGACAAGAGTGTCCCAAAACAGCCAGAAATGTCAGAAGGTCCATAATAAAAGAGTAGCTGGAATTTCTCCCAAGTGAAGGTGATAACTCTGTACACTGCTGAAGGTAAGAAGGGTAATTACAGACCAACCTAATCATTATTCCAGTGATAACGTGACAAAGATGAATTCATCCAATCTTTTATGAGAAATTATTTCAATGATAAAGGATCTATTAAATGTTGAAGAGAGTTCCTGACCCAGGCTCTTTCTTGATTAATGATGAACGACATCAGCACCAGAAGGGTTGGGGGATCATCTAAAGGACTCTACATAATTTGCATCCCTTTTGTGTGCCATAAAGGCGTAAGCAGGAGTTTAAGGTCTGATCTTTGTCTTCTAGTGGAAAATGAAGCAGAAAAACATGCAATAAAAAGGAGTAGTGAATAAAAGATAATAAATCAGGCTTCTAATAGGTGTACATGAATGCTAACCAAAAGCCATATACTGAAATAATAGGGTCCCAGTGGATAACTAAATATGGGTCCCAGTTTAGACAAATTTCGGAAAAACTTACATTTAAAATCAAGATACCGATTTATGGTATTTTATAAGAAATATTTGCGTTACCGTTGTACTAGTATCTCTTCTGTACGCCATGGAACAATTTCATCATCATTGTGCAAGGCTAAATGATGAATCCAACTAATCTAAAACGTCTATTTTAAACATTTTCTTTTTTCATTTTTTCAGAAATTAGTGACGTCACGTACCACAATGAAGCCTCGATAAACACTACCCAACTTCATAACTGCAGATGTAGTCTTTCTTAAAAAAGCACATCCACACCAATGACATTTTTAAGGCTAAAACGTTGTAATTTTACAGTATGCAGCATAAATGAGTACACCCCCCTTCAAATGTAAGGCTTTAACCAATCTCACTGAACACAGGAACAATTTCTAAAAATTTGACAAGATCCTTAACATGAAAGGTTACTAATACAAACTGTATTACTAAAATGATCAATTTACTCAAATTAGTCGATGCAAACATGACTGCACCTCACATCAAAAGTCTTCTAGGCATGTAATGAACACGTTTGTGACATATTGCAACATATTTTACCATTCTTCAAGGATAATCTCAAATTCATGTGCCAGCAGTATTCAGATGTAAAAAGCTAAAACTTTGTAACGTAGGGCGTTTTAACACCATTTTCACTGAGCTCCAACAAAGTGCGGTGAGATGGGGCGGGACAGGGATGTGATCGGAGCTTGTCAAATCCATGACGAGCAGCAGCCTCAGATACACCACAAATCTTATCCCAGCAAGGACTGGAGTAGGATTTGTAGCGAGGCACACATAGATGGCCACAGCTCTTGTTTGGCGCTCCTGATTTGGAAGCATCTGACTCCAGCGTGCCTCCTCATCAAGACCAGCGCGAACAACTGAAGAAAACTGCTATTACACTGGTGCTTCGTTCTGACGCTTCATAAGCTTACATTGAAGAAGTGATTTATGACTCACTCAGACCCCAGAGTGATCCAGAGGGTCTGAACCTTCTCTCATGACTCAGAAGACTACCATAGCGGCACTGGACACCAGAGAAGGTAATGAAACCCTGGCTGAGCATGCACAAAACCCAGAGTTAATAAAATGAATAGGCTTTATAGCCTATGCTTTGTATTGAATCTGTACCCCACTTAGCTGTGTGCTCCCTTCTCCTGAGCTATGCACCTCTCAAGGGTGAATTTGAGTGATCGGTGGGGGTCTCACTGATCGCCGCCTTCTCCTGTGTCCAGCACTGCTATGGTCATCTTCTGAGTGTAGACGATCGTTAAGGGTCTCAGGACCCAGAATCCCCATTGATTTGCTTGTATTTATAAAGCAATGAAATCTCAAGCAAAGATTTATTTGGCTGCTGGCACTGCATTGCATAGTAAGTTACACGGCGACTAATGAGCGCTATTAAAATTGTACCAATGGGAAAAAAGCATGTGATTCATTACGAATCAAGTACAATAAAATGACGTCCTGTTTATCTAGAAGTAAAAAAATTGCAAATCCTATTCCGAACCTAGGACAGCAATATAATCGGGACTAAGACTACACGGCAGATACAGGATCATGAGATTTATTCTAGTTTTCATTTTCAATACGATTATATGACCAGTCAATAAATTAGACTTTTTGATAAACTGCTTCTTTCTGGCCACGGTAGTCTCAAGCTTGAAAATTATATTCATTCTATATAAGCGCAATATTTCTATTTGACATATTCTACTCATCCACAGTTGCCTTGTATGTGGCGAGTTCACCGTTTCACATGATTGAAATTTAGCTGAACATGTACAGACCCTTATCCAAACATGATGAAATACAATTGTTCATTACCTGCAGAAAAGATAGGCCACTAAAGAAAGCAGAGGGGAAAATCTATTGCGACACGGCAAATGTTGATTTGAATTGCATATGACAAGGTAAACTGCACATGGACCAAAGGACGAGAAGACAATGATCAAACAGAGACGTTCCATGGTGACAGTTACTGCTATCCCACCGCTTGTGAGAAAGCGGAGGCTCAGCAATAACTTTATTACAAACATGTTTTATAGATGAGGACTAACAGCACTGCAGATTCCAACACCAGGAGACAAAGTGATGTATAAAAAGAAACCTCGAAATGTCCGACATTACGCTAGATCGTCGCAGAGAGGGGATGAAGTTAGCACCCTATGGATGAAGAAGACCCTATGGGTGGAATCCAATAAACCCAAGCCCCAATGTCAGACAGAACCACTCGAAGGAGAAAAGGTTCACACCGAGCTTCTTTCTGTGTATATGGAAATAAAACAAATAGATAATGGCTGCACTCAATTTTACTGTGCTAAAGCAAGGAAATGTGCAATACATGAAATGTGAATAGCATACTGGCTTGTGAAATCTATGAAAAAACACATGAGATGCTTAGCACAAGAT
Source organism: Ranitomeya variabilis (assembly GCF_051348905.1). Lineage (NCBI taxonomy): Eukaryota > Metazoa > Chordata > Amphibia > Anura > Dendrobatidae > Ranitomeya > Ranitomeya variabilis. The sequence goes on along the minus strand of NC_135233.1, from coordinate 693,216,188 downwards.
TTGGCCAAAAATTGTGAGCCCATCCACCAAACGTCAAGGTAATCTCAGATTGAGTGCAGCCATTATCTATTTGTTATATAAGACTTTTTTTGGTTATGCACAATTTCAGACTAGATTGCTGTTCAGTCAGTTTTCCTATATTTACTATGTACTATTTTTTCTGACTTGAACCCCCCGCCCTTCACCATGCTGTGATTTTAATTACATCCAAACACAGTTGGTTCTAACCTTCCTATAAATGCAGGCTTTACCATGTTATTAGCCATAGGTAAGTGTTCACACTAGGCAGACAGGTTAGTTACCCATCCGATCTGAGATTACCTTGACGTTTGGTGGATGGGCTCACAATTTTTGGCCAAATCTTGTGCTAAGCATCTCATGTGTTTTTTCATAGATTTCACAAGCCAGTATGCTATTCACATTTCATGTATTGCACATTTCCTTGCTTTAGCACAGTAAAATTGAGTGCAGCCATTATCTATTTGTTATATAAGACTTTTTTTTGGTTATGCACCAGTTCAGACTAGATTGCTGTTCAGTCAGTTTTCCTATATTTATATGGAAATAAACCCACAACAAAAAACTCTACACATACTCTTGATAAATGTTTTAAAGCAGATCTGCTCCAAAATCTATGTCAAAGAACTGTGTGAACACACCAAGTAATCTCCTAAGTATTATTCTATCTAATTTTTTCTGCAATTTTTCCTCCTCTTCAAAAAAAATAAATATGGAATATATAATATATATGTACACATACGTCTACACACATATACATATCTGAACAGACTAGTCACCTTCTTTGAGGTGGATGCATAATTAAAAGCACATAAGTGAAGGCATTAGTAGGATATCCTAGGAAATTAATAGCTGCACTCTAAGATTCCTACAAGGTATACTTCAACAGGTAAACGGGAGCCTATGGGTATGTTTGGCATATGGGCTGGGAGCTTTCCCATAACAGAAGGCTATTAGACACCGCTAAGTGCAGTGAGAAAGGAGCCTACTCCTGCAGACTAACGCTGCGGACATGTTCTTCTCTTGATTAAACTCTGCACACTATAATGGCAATATATGTTAGACATACATTTACATTATAGGTTGGGAGGTATTCATCGGTATATGCAACAGCAAGCTATCCAGTAATACATACTGACCTATGGTTTTTGAATTGAAAAAGTAGTCAAATGTAGTTTTCCATAAAAAAAAGTATGCCAGTACATATCATCCAGCTGTATGCCAATAGTCTAAAAGTCTATGGATACGATTATAGATGCTGAGAGCCTTTCTTGATGTTCATACTTCAATGAGAATGTGAACAGTAACTTATCCTTGGATTTTCAAAATTACGTATGAAAAGACAACGACGCTATGGAATCTTTCTAAATAACTTGGCAGCTGTGGATTTGGTATACAGATGTGCAATATCTCTGTTACCCTGTAGCCATATAAAATATGATAACCATATGATAACCATAAGCAGTGTGCAAAATAAGTATTTGTTCAGTAAAGGTATGGTTACCTAATCTCTTACCATTCCTGCTCACCACCCTATCCCCTTCATCTATGGATTACTATAGATTATGATTTCGTCCGATATCCCTGAATAGCTTACTATGGAGATGACTGTTGATATAGGTTATTATAGAATATAATAATTTGGACACTGCACAAACAAATATGCATAATATTTTGTAGTTTTCTTTATATCCCTGTCCAAAATAATTTTTTAAACTAAAAAGAACACTAAACCTAGAACACTTTCAAGAAATAGCTGAAGATTCACTCATTAAAGGAACCAGTCATCAGATTCATGCTGCCCAACCTTAGGCGGCATGGATCAGACACTGCAATTGTAGCCAGGTATGTTTCACTCTAAGAACTGCGACATTTCAGAGGAACCATACTTTCTAAATTCAGTTATGGACTAGTTGTCTCCGCTGACTAGTCCGAGACGCCAGTTCATGGTGGCTTCTCTCCGTTGGGTGACAGGTCTCGCCCTATTTGTGTTTCTAGGGAAAGAATCATCAGTCATGGGAGCGAGGTGAGGAGAAATTGGCCTAGGCCCTGCTTTGGACTAGTCAGCTGAGATGCACAGCCCATGGCCTGTTTTTCGTAGTGTCTAAAACATGTCAGTATTCTAGTGTAAAACATATATGGCTGCAATAGCTCAGCCAGTGTCTGACTGATGCTACTCGAACCACAATCTGACCACAAACTCCCTTGACAGAAAACTCCTCTAAAGACCCAACTTTATTTTTATCAGGCAAGAAAAAAAAAAGCTTATCAGACATCACAAAATACAGCTAAGAGTATAACTATGGAGTCATTTCTGAGAAGGTAACAAATGTACCTCAAAGAGTTAAAATAGGCATTTTTTTATGTAGACTATCAGCCCAATCTACATTCAAAAACCTGAAATGAAGCGCTATTCTCGGAATACATAAGCCCTAAAGCACAGGTAGATAAAGCACATGGGTGCACTCGGTTCTAACGAAATGCTTGGAAATTCTCCCAAGTAAAGCACTGGGCTGGTGAAGAACGTTCTGCAGCACCAATTTAGTCTAGATAATGGATGAAAAGTGTATATGGAAGTATGTGGTAGACAAATGTGTGGAAAACACCCACAAATGCTTTTAATTTAAAAAAACATATCCTGACACAAGGAAATGACTGTGGCTATTACCCAACGACTCAGAGGATGATGTATCTCTACAGTCATAAAGGTTATTTCCCTCTCCTGGAATTAGAAGTCTCTAAGCTTTTCTACACTTATCAAGTCTTTTGGTGCTCTATTCAGCAATTTATATTGCCCCTTGAAGACCTGAGCATAGAAAGGCAGAACTGTTCCTGACCCCAAATAGCACCAATGCATAGATAATTTCCACTGTCGGGGGATACGTGCAATGTTTTTTGATGTGGATATTTCTTGCGGATTCTGTATTGGAAATTCTTTCGGCTGCTATTGATTCAGTGGTGACATTTGGAATATTTTTTCAAGCAGAAATTATTCAGAATATGTTCTTCCTCTGTGTGTGTGGGTTTCCTCCAGGTTCTCCGGTTTCCTCCCATATTCCAAAGACATACTGATAGGGAATGTAGATTGTTAGCCCCATCGGGGACAGCGATGATGTAAAGCGCTACGGAATATGCTGGCGCTATATAAATAAAGAGTATTATTATTATTGATTCACACATTGATTTGTAAGGGATTGTTCACATAGGTTTTTTTTTTTTACATGGATTTTGAAGCGGATCGAATGGTTCAAATACTCTCTGAATAATTTTCATATTGATTAAAATAGGAAATCCACACTACTGTTCACACAGCAAGTTGTGTTCCTATTCCCCCCCCCCCCACTATTGCTTATTATGTTTTGCTTGTATAGCGCATACTCCACAGCAATTTACAAACGTCACCATCATTGTACCCACTAGTGATCACAATGTAGGTTCCCTATCAGTGTGTCTCTTGGAGTGTGGTAGGAAATCTGTGTACCAAGTGGAAACCCACAAAAACATGGGGAGGACATACAAACTCCTTGAAGATGTTGTCCTTGGTTGGATTTGAACCCAGGACTCCAGCGCTGCAAAAATGTAGTGGCAACCACTGCGCTACCGTGCTGCCCACACTGTTTTAAAATCCTTATCATGGGAAAAAGTGACATTTCACTACTTTAACCTCTTGACTACCTTTGACGTATATTTACTTATTGAAGGTCGTGTACCTGCCTTTGATGAGGGCATGCACACCAAGCCCACAACTTCCCCGCACGTGATGAATCAGCCATCATGTGCCTTTAACAGCTACGGAGTGGAGCGGTGCTAAGCCCATGGCTGTTAACTTGTTCAATCTCCCAGTCAATCACTGACAGCAGGATTTAAACATGTGCCAGTCGGAAGAACATCATTCATCCCACCCATTGGCATGTAAACGTGTGGCACCAATGGGTTGTCATGACAGCCAGAGGTCTGCTGATGACCCTGGTACCTGTCATTACATTCCTCCGGTGAACGCCAGCCTGTGGCCGGCGTTCATAGGAGACTCTGATTTCTGCTATACAGTGCTGAAGCACAGAGGTGATCGGACAATCGCAGCTTCAAGTCCCCCTGGGTAATCATATTTCCAAGTACGTTTTAGCATATAGTAAAACATTGTAAATAAAAAATCCAAAGAACCATTGTGGGATTGTACTTTTTTTTGCGATTTCAGCATACTTGGAATTTTTTTCCCGCTTTCCAGTGCATTACATGATAAACCAAAAACGAGCCCTCATATGGCTATAGAGATGGAAAAATAAAAGACGTTAAAGCTTCTGGAATAAGGGGAAGAAAAAACAAAAACGCAAAAACAAAGAATTGCAAGGTCATGAGAGGGTTAATGTAGATTCCTCCTAGAATCGGCTCCAAACTTGACACTGTCAAGTTTGCACACAAAAAAATTAAAAACTTTTAAAACACAGCTTCAAAAAACATGACATTTGAAAACCTTGCTAAAAACAAAACAAAAAACCCCTCAAAAACGTGTATGAATTTGACATGGATTTCTCTTGAAAGCCAAGTCGGACTTGTCCTTCTCAAAACACACCCTTTGGGTGTACAGAATGTGAAAATGGTTTTGCTACGTTCTTTTGACGCACCAACGGTCTTTAAAGAAAAATGACATATTAATATTCATAAGATCAACTGTGAAAAAAAATCGTTCCTCCTGACATTGCGGCTGCACCTTTCCCTTTCTTGACTTTAGCCTTACTTTCTTTTGCTATAACCAAAGAGAAACTAGTAGGAACGGTACGATTATTTCCCCTTCAATGACCGAGCTATGCATCTGGAATCTGCAGATTTTGGAAAGGAGAATTGCTGGAGGAAAACAGGAAGGAACAGACATGCATCCCCTGACCACTGCTATAAGGTAGTCGCTTGGTCCAGGTCTTGCCCTCCCGCAGAATTGTAAAATAAAGAGTGAAAAGTTGTTCAAATCAATTTACTGTAGCTTTAAAGTACAAACTAAAAGTTAAATGCACAGAATATTGAGCAGAAAAGGTATTTTGCTTGTCATCCACAGAAGCAGGACGCCATCTGTAAATCGTGTTGTCAACTTTTCCATAAGTCTCCAGCTGCTCCCAGAACAGGACCCCACAGAGCACACATTTTAGAGATACATTTATCATATCTCCTCAATTCTGCGAGTCTAAAACAAGCACGTGACCAACAAAGTAAGACGATATAAGCTGGTAAGAAGCAGAATCCAACTGCTTGGAGCGTACAAAGAAAAGACGCTGTGAATTCCCAAATATTCCCAGTGACGAGCAGGCAGCACATCTTACCTTTGGTTGCAATACGCACACACTGAGTCTTTGTTTCCTAATGGGAAAAACAAACAAAAAAGCATCAATGAGTCTGTGTTTTATTTCCTTACTATAATTCGAGAAAAAAAAGCTTTGGCATTTTTGTTTTCTTACTTCAGACATTTAATGCAGATATGCTATAAATGTATCATTCATTAGAGGTGCAGTCATGGAAAAAAAGGGGATTTTGATACTTAAATTCTAGTGAAAACATATAAACACTACACAAATGATCCACTAGCTTAACTGCATAAGGCGCCAAATACCCAACAGATAGCAGTTGGTTATACTATCGTTTGGCCAGCAGCTACCTATCCTCCTTGGGTCACGTTCACACATTCAGTATTGGGTCAGTATTTTACCTCAGTATGTGAAAGCCAAAACCAGGAGTGGGTGAAAAATGCAGAAGTGGTGACGGGTTTCTATTATACTTTTCCTCTAATTGTTCCTCGTGGCCTTAGCTTACAAATACTGATGTAATATACTGACCAAACACTTAACACGTGCACGTAGCTTAATACAGGAGAAAACACATCTCGTTCTCCCTAATGCTCATGTGTTGCTACAAACCGGCATTCTGTACCCGGCGCTGTTCTCCACTAGCACAGAGTGATTAGAGACTTCGCTGACGTCACATTCACAGAGTTTCTTTTCCTGTTGACAGGGCGGGACTCCTAGTGTCATGCTGATTGACAGCTGGCTCCTCGCTGCCTAATTGGAGGAAGCCGGTGACATGACACCAGTAGTTACCTATGCCCGACATTGCCATTTCCATGTGTGGTTCTAACATTACTCCCCAACAACACGCTAGCTCTCTTGGGGTCATACTTGACTCAGAGCTTTCATTCACCCCGCACATCCGATCACTGACTCGCTCTTGTTATCTGAACCTCAAAAACCTTTCTAGAATTCAACCCTTTCTTACTTTCGACTCTGCAAAAACTCTTACTATTTCTTTTATTCATTCTCGTCTGGACTATTGTAATTCTCTACTAATTGGCCTCCCTCTTACCAAACTCTCCCCTCTCCAATCTGTCTTGAATGCAGCAGCCACGATCATATTCCTCACCAACCGTTACACCAATGCCTCTACCTTGTACCAGCCATTACAACACTGGTTACCCATCCACTCCAGAATTCAGTATAAACTTATCACCCCCACCCACAAAGCACTCCACGGCTCAGCACTACCCTACATCTTCTCCATCGTCTCAGTCTACCACCCTACCCATGCCCTCCGTTCTGCTAATGATCATACTCAAAAATCAGAACCTCCCACTCCTGAATGCACTACCCAGGTTAATTCGATTAATCCGCAATACCCAGAGTTTTAAGCGTGCGCTTAAAATGCATTTCTTCAGACTGGCCTACCACCTCAACACATTAACTATCCTTGTGTTGCCCATTCAAAATCTTTACCATAACCAGGTTCCTTCCATCATGCTCTTGTACGTCTTATGCACTTAATAGCCCTCTGTGTCTGTACTTTTACGTTTTCTGGCTGATAACCGGTTCATACAGCATTACATGAACACCCAATTTCTTACATTATGGCTGGTCCGAACAACGAAAGCAATTGTTACCATCCACCTTTCGTGTCTCCCCTATTTCCTCATAGGTTGTAAGCTTGCGAGCAGGGCCCTCATTCCTCTTGGTATCTGTTGATCTATGTGTTTATTGTTATGCTTAATGTCTATTGTCTGTACAAGTCCCCTCTAAAATGTAAAGTGCTGCGGAATATGTTAGCACTATAGAAATAAAATTATTATTATTATCCTTCCGCCCTGCTAACAGGAAGAGAAACCACTGCTCTGTTGACAGGGAGCCGCTTAATCTCCAGCAGGAGCGGTCAATGATCGCCACCAGGTTCAACAGACAGGTAGTTGCCTTTGTTAGCAATTACAGTGGGGGAAAAAAAGTATTTAGTTAGCCACCAATTGTGCAAGTACTCCCACTTAACAAGATGAGAGAGGCCAGAGGAGCCTCTTAAAAAATAAGTTACAGGTCTGTGAGAGCCAGAAATCTTGCATGTTTTTAGGTGACCAAATACTTATTTTCCACCATAATTTGCAAAATAAATCTTGCCAAATTAGAAAAGATGATTTTCTGGATTTGTTTTCTCATTATGACTCTCATAGTTGTGGTCTACCTATGATGTCAATTACAGGCCTCTCTCATCTTTTTAAGTGGGAGAACTTGCACAATTGGTGGCTGACTAAATACTTTTTTCCCCACTGTATATGCCAACCTAAAATGTATGGAGGCCTCAAGTGCATGCCATGTTAACACAGCCATTGGAGGCAGGCAATGGGTAACTTTTAAATTAGGCAATAAGTTAGGGCTCATGCAGACATGTGCAAAACGATCCGAGCTCAGACTTGCTAATGCATGGACTAGGAGAGGGTCCCTCGAACGAAGCATGACAGCTTTGTGTATTTCTATGAGGCTGTCTCACTTGGGTAAGGTGCAGCCAGTCGATGAATTGCGGTTGAGATTGCACAATTCGCACAGAAGTCTGCATGAGCCCTATAGGCTCTATATTTACCATTTTGGGCAAGTTCTTGCTTGCAGTTTAATATGAATCAGAGTCCAGGTAATGATGAAGTAAAATTGGATTCATGGCAGCATCAGTTGGGGCTTCCTTCCTTGGAAGGCAAGTTAAAAAAACAAACACACTAGCTAGTGCTAGAATCTTGGTTTTTCCATTATCCACAGCATAATATACCTAAAATGCTTCAGCTATTACGCTGATTGGAACAAAGCCACTGGGCAGCATATCTAAGCTAGTCTGTATATAGCGTTTTGGTCTGCAGTGGATGGCTAAACTTCAACTACATTTTAAAAACACGTCCACACAGTGTGTATTTGGTACCTACACAAAATATGTACAGTGCAAAAGTTTTAGGCAGGTTGGGAAAAAAAAACCCAGCTATAAACGTAAAAATATTTTTAAAAATAGACGTGGTATTAGTTTATTTTCACAAATTAGCAGAATGCAAAGTGAATGAACAAAAGAGAAAACTATAGCAAATTAATATTTGTGTGACCACCCTTTACCTTCAGAAAGTCAATTATTCTAGATACGCTTGTACAGTTTTAGAAGGAATTCAGCAGGAAGATTGTCCCAAACATCTTTGAGGACTAACTACAGATCTTCTGTGGATGCAGGCTTTAGCAAATCCTTCTGTCTCTACACGTAATCCCAGACAGACGATGTTGAAATCAGGGCTCTGTGGGGGCCATATCATCACTTCCAGGACTTCTTGTTCTTCTTTATGTGGAAGAAAGTTCTTACTGACACGGACTGTGTGTTTGGGGTCATCATTCGGCTGCAGGATAAATTTGGAGCCAATCTGATGCCTTCCTGATGGTATTGCACGATAAGTATATATGCCGATATTTCTCAGCATTGAGGTCACCATTAATCCTGACCAAATCCCCAACTCAATTTCGTGAAAGGCAGTCCCAAGCTAGAAAGGAACCTCCACCATACTTCACTTTTACCTGCATACACATTATTGTACCACTCTCCAGCTCTTCGAGGACCAAACTGTCTTGTATTACAGCCACATATTTCAAATTTTGAGTCCAGAGTACCTGCTGCCATTTTTCTGAAGCCCAGTACCTATGTTATTGTGCATAACGGAGTTGCTTGCCTTGTTTCCACATCGAAAGTATGGATTTTAGTCTACAATTTTTCCATAAACACCACTTCTATCCAAACTTCTCCGAGCAGATAGGTAAAGTTGAGTCCCAGTGGTTGCTGCCAGTTCAGAATTAGTGGCACTGCTGGACATATTGAAATTTTGAAGAGAATCAAGAATGATGTGAAGAGTACTTCTTGAAACCCCAGTCTGCTTTGAAAACTTTGCATTGGCGAGACCTTGCTTATGCAGTAGAACTACCTTGTGTCTTGTTGCGGTGCTCAATGTTACCGTGGTATAAGAGCTGTGGCAGGAAATGTTCTTCCACATCACCACCGTAGCAGTTTGGCTGTTCCTCCCCCAGATTTAAGCCTCCAACACTGCTGTTTCTCTTTAAGACCATGTCTTAACCCATATATGAAAATGATCACTACCCCGTTTTGTATAATTAGTTACTCATTCATGCTACTTTAATCTTACAAAATTCCTGAATTTGTGCAAGTTTACCTAGGAAATGTAATATTGTTTTGAAGGCAAAGGTTTATCGCATTAAATATTGATTTGCTTTAGACTACCCTTTTGTTCATTCACTTTGCATTTTGTTAACTGACAAACAATTAACACTTATTTCTGAAAGAATTCATCGTTTGAAGCATTTTTTTCTACACCCGCCTAAACGTTTTGGACCGTACTGTACATTAGGAGCGCTAATTATCACCTAATGATAACGTATATATTTTTTTCCTGTTTTAAACTATAAAATTGTGATTTTATTCGAATTAATCAATCATCTAATAAGAACTATTTCCATAGCAGCGGTTGCATAATCATTACCATCTGCAGACTGACCTCTATTACTAAAAGGCTCACAGAAGAGGGTAGCAAAGTAATAATTTCACAGATCACAATCTATAAAGACCCTAAACAGAAACAGGAGGGAAAAAAATATAAAACTTCAATTTCCATTTGGTTATAAACATCCAGGTACAGATCCCAGCTATCAATCTCACTGCACATCTGAGCAATTTCAAGTAATCCTCAGACACCTGGCATGATGACTTTATAACAAGGACGCTGCGATCTCCGAGAGGACCCTACTTATCTAGGGGAAGATTCTCAAATTGGATTTTAAAGCATCTTGCGTTATTGCACTTCGTGCTGTGCTTTTCTCTTATTCACTTTAAACAAGGCAGTCATTCACAGAACGCAGCTTCGGCTTCAGCCTCGCTGCTTCTCATTCATTTCGCCCACTGCCTGCCCTTACCGTCCCACTCTGAATACCCACAAGAGCCAGCAAGCGATAATGCATGAAAACAAGCACATATCGTGGTAAACAAAACTGCACAATAAAATGAATATGCAGTCTACCAATCTCCAAAAATGAGTAAGAGAAGAGGATGATTTACTAGATTTTACACTACAAACTGAATTATTACATTGATCTTAGAATTGAAATACAAATGAGAAATGTAGGAGTCCAGCTAGAAAATAACATGGAAAGTGTTTTTAGTTCTAGGAAGGAACATTTTCAAATAGGAATACTTACATGGATTATCAAAGTAAGTACACCAGCCTCATCAGGTTCAGGTACAAAAGCTCTATTTTAATATCGTATGCAGTTATTGTGAAACCTGGTGACAGACCTGACTGCAGACTGGCGAGTCCTCACAGCGCGCCCAGTGCGTGCTGTCAGAAATCTCTGATGCGGGAGCAGGTGTACATATGTACACAAATATGCAATTCTCATGCTTCTGGTCACATTCCAACAAGACGAGTACAGCCTCATTCAATTCACTTGTATTGAGCGGGGCCGTGTCCATCTAATTGCCACGTGATCACATGTATGCAAACCGTATACTTGCGGTCATGCACCTGCTCACTCACGATGCCAAAGAATCCTGACAGTGTGAGCGTTGTTAGGATTCACAAGTGATTGAAGACTTGAACCCCAAGCCTGGACAACTCCTTTAATAACCTTATAAATTAAGTCACTGACATTCTTGTATGTGTGCTTTATAATTCACTACTTATGTAACTATTTTACACATATTATTCTGTAAAACAATAAAATGAATTCTGCAACTAAATCAAAGACCTGCAAAAGTAGAAGATTACAGAGCACATGTGCATGTTCAACATAAAAACTCACCTTCTCAACACTGCTCACTGCCTGAAAGTAGATGTTGTAGCCTTTGCGAGGAGCTAGAGGTGGGTTCCAAAATCCCTGGTAAGTTCTGTTGTCACCAACGGTAAATGGGGCAGCTTCAGGGAGGTTAGAAGGGGGCAGCTCCGCAGCATAGTAGTAGGGGGAACCACCAGTGCCGGCATTGTTGTAGGCAACTGGAACCTGATAACATTCCATCCCTCCAGTTTCCCTTTTTGTCCGATGCAGGTGCAATTCTTCTACCACAATTTGGTATGCACTAAACAAAAAGAAAAACATTATTTCATCCATGCCAATAAAAACAGTCATTTTCAAGTAGCTTTAAAAAGATTACTGAAATTCTTGAAGATAACCCATGTGATATTTCAAGTGGCCTAACATGAATTTCGACAGTTACTCTGCAGTAACTGTAATGTTACTCTGCAGTAATTTCTGCAGTGGACTGTATGTCGGCAAATCTGAATATTGTGCAATGTGCACACTGTCAGGATTTCAATTGATTTGCCTGCTGGAGCGAGAAAACACAGAAGCAGGAAAAGAAGCTAATTGGTACATGACCAGAAGTATGCAAATCACATAAGAGGTCATGTAAAACAACTCCAGCAAGAAAACATAGCAGAAACGTGACATCTACGAACAGAAAATTACATGGTTTAAATCAAGTTCTGCTATATGTATATATTTATCTTTATTTTTTTCATCAATATCTCAATTTGTATTTAATCTAAAAATGGGAAAACATGCAATTTTTACATAGGCCACTGAGGCCATTCTACATTCCATCTTCCTGCTCTATCAGGAAAGCCACATGAACACTAGTACCAAAATTTGAAGGAAGGGGTAGCTACTACATCACCTATTGGTGGGATCCTGTGTTCTCAGGTGTGTACATTGTCACTGTAATCCTGTCTGTTGCAATTATCAGACTTCTGTAAACTCTTCCACAAAGGACAGGAAGTAAAGGAGCCTAAAAAGCCTGAAGAATTTCAAGAGTTCGTTTTTTGTTTTTTTGTTAAACCATTCGCCATATAAAAAATATATGGAAGGAACTAAAGCTCAGAGACCATAGAAGGAGCCCATGGAACCTTCAGGATTTGAAGAGTGTTTGTTTGAATGACTGTACCAAAATCACACCTGAGCAATGCATGTGACTAGTTTCTCCAAGGCTTTTGTATAAAGTATTAATTAAATTTCAGTAAGTGTGTTAAATACTTTTTCCCTGTCTCAATTCTTATTATTACACATAATTTATGGACATCTATGGTTTGATTTAATTGCCTGTGTGGATTGGATGGATTGTCCTGATTTTAAAGGCAGGAAATATAGTAAAATTGTAATTTAGGACCTTAGCCTTTTTTGTCTTTAAAGGGGTTGTATCATCAGGAAATGAAATACTATTTCAATCAATTGTGTTCTGTTAAAAGTAGAATATATATATATATATATATATATATATATATATATATATATATATATATATATATATATATATATACACATATATATATACACACACACACACACACACACACACGCTTATTTCAAAAATCTACATTTAACAAAACAATTTATTGAAATATTTCATTTTGCGCTGATACAACCCCTTTAAAGACAATATGACTGTGGAAGACTAAAAAAAAAGGCTAAAGTACGGTACTAAATTATACTTTTACTACATTTCCTGCCTTTAATATCAGCACTTTTTAGATTTTGTGATGTAAGATCTTGAACCTTGGCAATGTAACTTTTGTCGTTTCAGTGCTGTCTTGTAAACTATAAGATCATATTGTATATGTGAGAATTGGGATACTCTAAACAAAAGGGGAAATTCAGATAAACATCTACTTACATGGATTTAGAGATGTCAAAACACTGCATTGGTGTAGACCAGATGTTCAGATCAGCACCAATATGTGGGGGAAAAAATAAGTCTATAGTGTGTGTCTATAAGTCGCTTTGGCTCTGCTCCAAGATCTGTTTCACTGGCCATTTGGTGAATTTACGGCATCTAGAATCCTATTCTTGGGATCAGCAATGGTCCAGTGGATCAAACCCCCAGTGATCAACAAGTTATCCTTTATCTTCCAAACTCAGTACAGCACTCTAAGCATATAATAATGTATTAGTCTGTCAGAAAAATAAATTTATAAATCTGCCAACTTCAGTTCAAGTGTAAAATTAATTTATTTTTTGTTTCTTTTTTCTTTTTAACGTGTACTTGTTCTTTCATACCAAAATATAGAAGACCATAATCTACCCGACATCCAGTAAGAATGACTTTTGGTGCACATCAGAACGCCCCAGATTTTCATGCACTGTAAGTTGCCACCCACTGAATTAGGCAATGCCCCTTGATTATTTTTCTGTCAGCACTATAGGAGCTGGAACTTATTTTCCCTCCCTTCCCAGTTTGCAGGCAGTTTGTCTCTCCGTTACTGCTGGCCTGTCCCTAATTCCTAAAGAAGATTTACATGTGACAACAGACAATGGACAGCAAAAGTCAGTTCACTTGGGCCGGTCTTAAAACCGCCATGGTAATCATTCACTGCAAAAGTTAGACAGAAGGCCAACACCTAGCAGCAGCACTTCACTGATTTTTCACTGGTGAGAAAATATTTTTTTTTTTATAAAGTGGATTGCAGATTGCTTAGATGGCACATTTTTCTATCAAGTAAGAACAAGCAATCCACAGAAATAACCTAAACCTTTAATAAGCCTCGGATTCACTGCCTCTTCATCTGCAAATTCAGAAAAACAGAATATTAACAAAGCTAAACAAACTATCCATCCAATAAGTAGTTATAAACCATTATTATACATTAAGTATCTGGCTCAAGTTTTGGGCAACTACAAGCATGCTCAAAAGTATGCGGCCGAGTGCCATGCTGTTCGTCTAAACCTGCCTGACATTAAATATTTGGCATTTGTTCCAATTCATGCATTTTCTAGAATATTTGGTTAATTATCATGCTGTAGGATCAGGATCTTCTCCCAGATTCAGCCAGTAAGACCAAGTGAGAGGGTCAATCACTACTGTACACCTTATTCTCATCTGTGCAGAGTCCTAAATGTGGATTGATAAAATATCTGCACCATGTTTATTACCGCAGATTCTGCACTGCATCACCGCTAGTGAGTGACAACGGGGCATAGTGCCCAATTCTTACATGCACGAAAGCGCATTTACAACCGGTCCTCAAATGCGGGAGTCCTACATCACACAAGGACGCCCAAAATAGGAGCAAAGTGGTACAAAGTCCTTTTCCATATGACTCTAACACAAAGAATTCAAATAAACGGTGAGTTAGAAATACACTCAGCCAATAGCTTTGCATAAACGCTAATCTACTTCATACATTCCTGAACACTCCACACATTTCATAGAACAAAACATAATTTAGAGATTGTTTAGTATTCAAGGAGTCTCGCAATCACAGCGCTACCCGACATTTATGGAAGGCTCGGAGCAGATTAGGCTTTTAGCTCAAGATATTTTATTTTTATATATATATATATATATATATATATATATATATATATATATATATATATATATATATATTTTTTTTTTAAACACAATTTTCATTAGCATTTCCCTTTGAAAGGATATTATGGAGAAACTCGAACCCAGGGCTGACCATAATGACTGGCTTTGGGCTCTGCTTAAGGCTCCAATTTGCAGTTGTCATATCATTAGAGACAGAAAGAGCTGACAGGCATCTCCACCTCCTGACCTTGCTGCAGCTTCCTCGCTATCTTGGCTTAGAGCTATAGGGATCCAGACTAACTGACATGTTGTAATTCAAGCACAGATGGACAGAAATCTGTCCACTGGACTAAAATAGACTGCCTTGCATCTTTACAGTTGCTGAAGACAAGATTCTTGCAAATGTATCAAACAGATGGTAGATAACCCGCATTGTCTCTTGCTTTACAAGCCACCACACAACAAACTTTCTGACTACAATCACATTGCGTTTAGTTCACGAAAGGTCAAAAGAAATGTTGTCAAAATGTAAAAGAATAAACAATGTAAAATTACATAAAATAATATAAATGTAAAACACAAACACACTTATGACATTACTTGCAGGAGCGGTGCTGGTCTCTGCACACCAGGTATTCTTACAACGCACAGTGACAGTGCGCTCTCCTGCCAACTGGTTACTTCTGATCAGAACTGGGGAGAGAGCGCACTGTCATTGTGCATATTGCACAGTGACAACCTACTGAGCACCTGTAGGAATGGACAATCGACAAATGCTCAGTAGAGCAGGGACTATTCCAGCCTCTGAAATGGGAGTCACTGATGACCCTTTATTTCAGGGAGGGGTAGTGACCATAACATCTACCGCTGGTGACGGGATTTTCAAACAGAGAATTAAAAACGTAAGCAGTAAAAAAAAAAAATAATAAAGCAGTTAGTGTAGTGAGGGAATGGTAGGGACTTTTTAATCAAAGTATAAAAAAAAAAAAATTTGATCACGGCATTAAATAGATAGGCATTTAGGATGAAAATTAATTTGTGTTTCGCACTACCCCTTTATAGGCTCCCATAACAATTAACAGATGTGGAATGTTCAATTTCGCTGACTTGTGCACAACAGTATTTTGCACGCAACGCCAAGGAGAAGAGAATGAGCATGCATGACCTCATCCGCACATGGCGTGTGCGCTTAGGTAGACAAGCAAACTAACTGAGCTCCCTTTTAGTTGAGCGTACACCAACCTACGCTTTCACTTATTCACTGAAAATAAGTCATTAGTCTCGGAGTGCTGCTTATTACCAAGTATTACCTCTGACAATACGCACTCTCTTAGACAAGCAGTGTTGAAAAAACAAAGCCCGATGAATATAATTAAAGACTGCATGACTGTCATTATAAAGTGCGTTTCCCCATTATTTCCATCAAGTCATTTCAGCAATTTTACTGGTGCTGTCTAAATAACGTAGTTGACTTGCACAGGATGAGTTGTGTGCCTTTAGAAAAATGTGCTGATATCTCTAAAACTACCATGACAGATGCACGAATCCCCAGCAATGAAAGCAATAGCATTGAATCAAATCCGCCAAGTGAAGCTCACATACACACAACAAAGAGGCTCTTCCTGTCTCCATACGAAGCACATGCCTAAGCCCGCTCCTCACAGCTCCAAGCCAGAGGCATCAAAATGTAATAATCAATGTAGCTCGGCTTTCTCAAACCACAGAGGAGGAGAAGTCCCATAATTGACAAAGACAGAACAGACTTGTAAAGTTCCAGGAAACCTTGTCACGTCTACAATTACAGATTTCGGTAATGAGCCTTCAATTTAACTACCAACTCTTAGCAGAGCGAGAGGAAGAACCCTTCATCCAGAAGAAATCTGCCCATCGTATCTGTCACATATGCAACGACAGAGCAAAGGAGTAAGGGAAATGGTGAAATAAGAAAACTGAGAAGAACTAGACTGCACTTGGAGGACGCAGAATATGAACAGTCTCATACAAATGCTTTCTGCAAAGCTAGCAGTTCAGGTACATGGTAGACGATAAATGTTCGAGATCTAGCGGCTTTAAAAATAGGGTCGGGTTCACAGTTTGGTTTTGATATAGGCATTTTGACTTCCAATTGACATTTTATACAGCAAAAATGAACCTGCTATAAAGCGAGTGCGCCCACATACCTGATAGGAGCACCTTTAGCCTGTGCAGGTCTAAGCAGAACAGTGATGGTGGTGGCAGTTTCATTAAGAGATGCATCAACGCCTTCATAATCCGGTAACGTTGGAGCTGTAAAAACATGAAATACAACTGATAAAGGAAAGGGACAAGCAGAAAAGTCTTGTGTAGAAATGATATTTAAAGGATATCAGAAACAGAAGACATGTCCATTGGCGCAAGCAGTCAGTTGTTCTGCAACTGGTAATCTAGGTTTTATTCCATAAGAAAATTTGGCTGCAGTGCTCTGGGCATGATCGGAGCACTTCTTGAGCCTCTGCTTCATCAGCTCTATTCCCTGACTAGTGCGACATCTGACTGACAATTCATTGGCCAAGAAGTAAAGCAGAAGATAAAAAAAAATAAAAACTTAAGAGAAGTGAGGACAGATCCTGAGAGCACCTTTGAGGATGGGCTCAACCCTGAGTCATTAGATCAATTTTCTGTTGTAGGAACCGAAAAAAAGTAGTAAGAGCAGACCCCGCTGACTAAATATGTTCAATTCCTCATGGTTGCATGTCTCGTGGCTGTTCGACAGCCGCAACACATGCAGGGTTTTCCTGCTCTAATCTTAGGGCTTCTGTCTCTGATACCAAAAGATGAACAACGAGAAATTTGGAAAAGATGCGAACCAAAAACAAATGAGTCATCATGATTTTGTTTTGAGAACATAAAAGGTCCATAAAAAAAAAGCTAAAATAAAGGGCATGTGAACAGGTGCACAGATTAGGAGTGTGTTCAAACCATGAAATACACAGATAAAACATGCAAACGAAGATGGATGAGGTCTAAAGTTGTAATCAGTACTGTTCTTCCCGTGTGTCTAAAAGACAACCCTCTTATAAGTCAATAAGGGCCTGGGCACCAGTAATATACATTACCAAGGATGTAATGTATGTACCAAGGATCCAGTACTCAGGATTTTCCATGTAAGAGGTTAAGATGTACAAGTACATGTAAGCAGTTTTCCATTTCTTGGATTATTGTGATCAGGAAACCATTTTGGTCGGATAATTCAATAAAGTGCATCTATTTTCTGGTAAGATATATTTCTTAATCAGGCTATGGGTTATATTACCTGAGATGTTGGTGGTGACATTAATGGCTGTTGCTGGTCCAAACCCCTTTACAGTACTAGCTCTTATGAGAAACTGGTATGTAGTGCCTGGGTGCAGCTGAGAGAAGACATGGTGGGTGCTATTCCATAGTTTGGTCACAGTCTGAGGAGGACCTGCCACGGGAACTGCGGGGTCAAATGACCGGATACTGTTGTATTTCACCTGTGAAAATAAAGGGAAGTGTACAAAAAAAAGTTAGGATAGAGCACCTTTCATACGCCAATATTTTATATCAAGGGCCTATAGGGAGTCAGAAAGATTAAAGGGGTCGCCCGCTGCAAGGGTGTTATATTTTTTAATCTCTAAAAAAGATAGCATTGAAAAAACCCAAAACACTGCTAATATGAAAAAAAAAAAGAAAAGAAAAAAAGATTTAACTACGGTAGGTTGAGCACTACCGAATAATAGCTGGCTTCCCATTAAATGCATGGATTTGGTGCTAAATATTTGTGTAACTAAATATGTTGAATGGATTCACTTTTACATGCTCTTTTTGGTCTGTGGCCATAAATCGTCTGAAAAGGGCAGATTACAGAGTTAGAAACTCTCCCATTGGACCTTCAAATACCTAATTTGAGCGATTATCAGTTAACCAATTCTGCAGCCAGCAGCGCAGAGGCTATAGAATGCAAACTATGCTAAATTTTAACAAATCCAAATTAGGAAAATAATTTTTAACCAAAAATTCATGCACTTAAGAAGAAAAAAAAGTTGTCCCTAAATAGTGGATGCTCCGTTTAATGTTATAAAAATCCTGTACATTCATTGTTTCATCATATCATGCAACTTATTAGGAAAATGTACAATGAAGAGCACAGACGGTGCTGCACCTGTCCAAGGGCTTCACTATCCTCATCACTACTCTGCCCTTCATGATGGTCCAATAACCTCAAGCTGCTAGGAACTTGCAAACAACAATCTGTAGAACCAGACATGATTAATTACGGCTATTATTTTAGGACGACTTTTCAGCAGATGAATGCGGTGGTACCTCATATTGAGTGATAATGCCATTTGGCTCGGTTGGCTCCTTCCAGTTCAGGAAGATCTTATCTTCAAATGGCGTGCCCTTCAGCGAACTGAACGGGACATGTCCAGGTACTGGAAAAAACAAAACGACAATTATCACATTACTCGCTATTGTAGCACTATAGTGACATTTCCTCATCCTCTCGGCTTTGCCTGACACTTTACTTTATACTTTGTGCATAGTCACCACTTTCCTTTCTAGCTAATGCAATTTAAAAAAAAAAAAAAAAAGTAATTCTATAATCCACTAGGAACAAAATCCAAGGAGTGAGAAGATAGAATGAGCACAGAGATCTGATAAAGGCACTTGATGCAGTACTCAAAGGTGGGACGGTAACGGAAGCCGCCAGTCAAGTTGACAGCCAGAAAGCTTTATTTTCAAAAGATTAGAATTTGCTCAAAGTACTTAGAGCCCGTACTCACCCATCAACTATAGAGAGGCCACATTTATTAAGCCTTAAATTAACCTTTCGTTCCCAATGAGATGGTAAAATTCAACGTTACAAATGAGCCTCTACGACATTATACACCACCTTAAGTGTAGACAATTATATGGTCTATTACTGCAGCGTCAATGTCAAAGAAAACTTGCCGAGAATGGAAAGATTTATTTCCAGTAGCTTATGTATCACCAAAGTATTCTGCAGTGCGGTACCGAGATTGTGCCTGTGTCCTCAATGGGATCGCCATCTACTTTTCATACTATACATTATAGTACATATTTAATACATTAGATCTTTCCAAATCTGCACTTTTTGTGATTCCGCCTTTTTTCTAACCTACCTAAACCTGATAGTAGAACACAGAAAAAGAAATATCATAACTTGCTATTCAGTACGCCCTCTGTCTTGGTGTTGTAACTTTATAATTTTCAATAGTAATTTATAATTTGCAATAGTGTTTAGACATGTTTTCGTTATTTAAATTGTTACTAACTTTCCTATAAATAATTATTTTAAAATTAGGATAACAAAATATTCTTAATCTTTATATTTGCAAAAATAATGTTTGAAAGTACTGACATTTTTATGCATTATGTAGCAGTAAAATGAATACTCTTTGATATTATAGGAACAAGAGTCAACTAAGAATTTTCATTGTCAGGTTTGAATTCAGTATGCCTGTCATATGCAGTAGTGATAACTAGTGATGAGCAAACGTGCTCAGATAAGGTGTTATCCGAGCATGCTCGTGTGGCAACCGAGTGTCTTTGGCATGCTCAAAAAGTATGTTTCAGTCCCCGCAGTTTCATGTCTCGAGGTCATTTGACAGCCACAACACATGCAGGGATTGACTGTTTGTTCGGCATGTTCGCTCATCACTGATGATAGCCAGACAAGAATGTTGTAAATGCAACTGTAGCCAGGAATAGTGAATATTGAGGACACACATATTTAAAAAAAAAAAATAAAAAATGTGGGCAATAGGACATAAACAAGAAGAGAAACACTAAAAAGTGGTCTTGAATTATCTCTTAAGTCTATATGCAGAGATCTAAATTCCAGCTTGGTTAATAGGTTGGTAAATCTGGAGTTTGTCTCCAACACATTATGTCTTCGAAATAAGAAAGGTGACAGAAGACATGAAAGCATTCCTAAATCAGATGAGGGCACGTGACATGTCGTTTCCTTTGGATAGATGAGCTGTCAGCTGAATCTTCGGGTAAAGAGCAGAAAGGCATTGCCTTGTCCTTTCACTGTCTGACAAGTGAGCGTAGAGCAGTAGGGGCCAGTGCACGTTGACAGGCTATACGTGTCATATGTTGAATTAAATTATCCAGCCATGGGCTCTTCTGTCTTATGGGTCTCTATCACTAATTTTCAGAAAGGAATGGTGAACACCCAATGTACAAGCAGCACCTTTCCACAGTTTTCCAGTCCAGTGCAAGGACAAGGACACATAAACTACCGTTCAAAAGTTTAGGGTCACTTAGAAATTTCTTTATTTTGGAAAGAAAAGCACAGTTTTTTCCAGTGAAGCTAACATTAAATTATTCAGAAATACACTCTATACATTGTTAATGTGGTAAATGACTATTCTACCTGCAAGCTTCTGGTTTGTAATGCAATATCTTCATAAGTGTATAGAGGACCCATTTTCAACAGCCATCACCTCTTATGGTACTTTGTGTTTGCTAACTGTATAAGAAGGCTAATGGATGGTTAGAATACACTTGAAAAGCCCTTGTGCAAGTATGTTATCACAGCTGAAAACAGTTTGGCTGATTAGAGAACCTTTAAACCTGACCTTCCTTTGACCTAGTTGAGACTCTGGAGCATTACATTTGTTGGTTCCATTAAACTCTCAAAATGGCCAGAAAAAAATAACTTTCATGCAAAACTTGACAGTCTATTCTTGTTCTTACAAAATGAAGGCTATTCCATGGGAGAAATAGCCAAGAAACTGAAGATTTCCTAAAACGGTCTCCCTCCAGAGGAGAGCACAAACAGGCTCTAACCAGAGTAGAAAGAGAAGTGGGAGGCTCCGCTGCACAACTGAGCAACAAGACAAGTACATTAGAGTCTGTAGTTTGAGAAATCGATGCCTCACAGGTCCTCAACTGGCTGCTTCATTAAATAGTACATGCAAAACGCCAGTGTCAACGTCTACAGTGAAGAAGCGACTATGGGATGCTGGCCTTCAGGGCAGAGTGGCAAAGAAAAAGCCATATCTGAGACAAAATTGTCTGGATGACCCTAAACTTTTGAACGGTAGTGTATACTTGTTGTGACTTTCAATTTATTACGTTTTATAAGCATCTCCCAATTCTTTCTACTTCACACAATGCTTAAAGTGAATGTGTCCCCCCATTTGAACATTTTGAGCTATTAACATGGGCACACAGGTTGTAGACTGCTGAAACAAGTCATATCTGAATGCCTCCTTGATGATGCCTTGTTCAGTGCAAGTCATCTTTTATCGCTTTATGTTAATTAGATCTTCCAGGCTATGGGACGTATGCTGCCTGGAAGATAAAGCCACCTCCTCACTTCATTATACCAGATTTTTCCTACCTTCTTTTAACAGTGTGCCTTTGAAGTCTAAGGCTACTTTCACACTTGCGTTGGCACGGGTCCGTCGCTATATGTCAGGCCGACGTACCGATGCACGTTGTGAAATTTGTGCACGACGTGGGCAGCGGATGCAGTTTTTCAACGCATCGGCTGCCCATTCTGAAGTCCGGGGAGGAGGGGGCGGAGTTTCGGCAGTGCATGCGCGGTAGAAAATGGCGGACGCAATGGACAAAAAAAATGTTCACTAGAAAGTTTTTTCGTGCCGACGGTCCGCCAAAACCCGACGGATCCGTTGCACGACGGATGCGACGTGTGGCAATCCGTTGCGATCCGTCGTTAATACAAGTCTATCGGCAAAAAACGGATCCTGCGGGCATATTTGCAGGATCCGTTTTTTGCCCAAAACAACGGATTACGAGGGATTGTTAAAAACGCAAGTGTGAAAGTAGCCTTAAGTGTGAGCTGCTTGGCATGACCATTAAACAGGGGAATCGGGAATGACATGCTTAGGCCTCTTTCACACTTCCGTTTTATACAATCCGTCAAAATGTTGAAAAGATATATCCTGTGCAGATTGTAAAAAACGGATGCACTGCATCCATTTTTTTGACGGATCCGTAGCGTTTTCCAAGCGATTTGTAGCTTGGAAAACTGATTGTCAGGCTGTTCACACTTGTCAAACAGTGCTTGACAAGAGTGACCAACTTTTTACTATTCATGCTGCCTATGCAGCATCAATAGGAAAAAGATATAATGTTAAAAATAAAATTAAAAATCTAGATATTCTCACCTTCTGGCGTCCTTCGCAGCCTTCCTGATGCTCGCGATGCTCCCGTTCCCAGTAATGCCTTGCGAAATGACCCGATGAAGTAGCGGTCTTGCGAGACTGCTACGTCATGACAGGTCATTCTCGCAATGCATTACAGGGAACAGTAGCATCGCGAGCATCGGGAAGGCTGCGAGGGATGCCGGAAGGTGAGAATATCAAGATTTTTTATTAGTTTTAACATATATTTTTACTATTGATGCTGCATAGGCAGCATCAATAGCAAAAAGAGAGAGACCATTTCCGACTGGAAGTTCTTCCACGCATGCTCAGTTTTAAAAGACGGAACCTGTCGCTTGATTCCTGCTTTTGACACACAGCGATGGATCCTGCATCCATAGGCTTCCATTATAGCCAATGACGGACGGTGCAGGATCCGTCGCTGTGAGATTTTCCGACGTGAACAAAAAACGTTCCTCTGTGCGTTGTCTCAGCTGACGGACAACGATTTTACGACGTATCCAGTGCACAACGGATGAAACGGAAGGCCATCCATCACAATCAGTAGCTAATACAAGTCTATGAGAAAAAAACGGATCCAGCAAAAACATTTGCTGGATCCATTTTTTTCACAAAACGACGCATTGTGATGGAAAAAGAAAGACGGAAGTGTGAAAGAGGCCTCACTATGCAGTGCGGTAAAAAGGAAGTTGGGTGTGCACCTTTTCTTTGTGCAGAAGAACATTGGGACAGGAAGTTACAGTGACACTCTGGCGCCTGCGTACAACAAAATTGAAGTCTGTGCTCCCAGAAAAACAGAACAGTGCAAAGTCGCTAGGATGCGCAGACATTTCTGGCAGTGCACCCGACGTCAAAGGAACACTGAAGACAGGGGAGGAGAAATCTGATATAATGGAGAGAGAATGCAGTCTTATCTTCCAGGCACCGTACAGTTGGAAGATCTAATTAACATAACGCGATAAATTATTTTTACGGAACAATCCATCATCCAGGAGGCATACAGGTATGGCTAGTTTCAGCTGTCTACAACCTGTATGCCCATATTAAGAGCTCAAAATGCTCATATGGGGGATAGATTCCCTTTAAGGTTAGACTTGAATCAGTTATAATGTACAAACGTAGGTGCATACATTTAGACCATTTCTTTAAAATAATAAATTGAGGTAGTTTATTCTGCCCGCAGAGTGGGTACCAAAGCGAGCATTTTTTTATGTGTGAAGCAGGCATTGCATGAATTTTCCCAAGGACTGCCATCTCAGGAGATAAAACACAACCACTGCTATTAAAAGGCAAGTGATGTCTCACAGAGCATGGACTTTAGCACATTAACATGACATCTGGCTTTCTAGAATTGGAAATACTGTTCATCAGGTTTACACATACATTGAAGTTCTTCTATTAACACAATATAGAATAATCAGCTTTTATCAGTGTATTCTAACTATACACTTACCATCTTCATCTGTTTGGATAATGGTCTCTTCACTTTCCTTGCGACCCTCCGGATTAGTTAAGATCATTTTTAAGCTAACATTGGTATAAGGAGGAAGGTGGTCCACCACATGTTGAGGAGCTTTAGGATCCATATCCAAGCAATCAGCTTTGTTAAATCCATGGCCTTTGTAGTAGTGATAGCAAATGGTGACATTGAAGGTATGACAGCGAGTAATATTATAGCCCAAAGACTCCCAATCAACAGCAATCCGTCTGGACTGAATCTCTGCAATCTTCAAGGTTTTAGGTGTTCGCATTGGTTCTAGAAAAAAAAAACAACATACATTTGAATAGGGATATGCATACAGAGCCTAAACTTTGTATTGTAGAAGGACCCTGGCCTAATCTGTCCTCCAGAAATGGAAGAGCTCTTAATTAAAAGGAATATGTCAGCAGGTTTTCCTATGTAATCTGAGAGCAGCATGCCGTCAGGGCAAAGACCCCGATTAGTGATCTATCACTAACAAGACTTCTTGGTGCAGTTTTCATAGAATCCCTGCTTTCTCTGTTGTAGATATAGCAATGCAATGAATGCTGAGCTGTGTCTAGAATCGCACACACCCGATTGGCAGGTTCCTGTAAGAAAGCTGCAAATGAGTGGTGGGGGCAGGATTACACAGATTAGACTGACTCGTCTGCACATGTGATCTAGTCAGGCAGCGATCATTTCCTACTAATAAAACACAGACTGCATTAAAACTACAACACCCATCCTAATAAGTAACATTCCTGGAATGAGTATCTTTCTGTATATTATGCAGCTCTCATATTAAATAGCAAAAACCTGTTTACTGATTCCCTTTAAATACTCTTCATTTTGATGACTATGTCTTAGGCAGTAATAGGAAACAGCCAAGGAAACTAAAAAAAATTATCAGGTTTTTAGGATTGTTCTTGAGGTCCATTTTTTTTAGTTAGCCACAAATAAAGACCATCATTAACTATTACATTTCGGTTTATAAAGGAAAATGCATTTAAAGGGGTATTCTCAAGGTGTCTCTTGAGCAACTAAGAGCCATGCTCTCATTACTTCCTGCTGTCTGGCATGACAGATGCCCCTCCTTGAGTGGCAGTTCTGGTGAGCAACAGAACTGTAGTATTAGTCTAATATATAAAGCTGAATGTGTGTGTGTGTGTGTGTGTGTGTGTGTGTGTGTGTGTGTGTGTGTGTGTGTGCGTGCGTGCGTGCGTGCGTGCGTGCGTGCGTGCGTGCGTGCGTGCGTGCGTGTGCGTGCGGGATTGGCATCTGAACCGTCGCAGCTACAGGCACAAAATTTTGCACAGTCACACGTCTGGACCCCGAGAGCGTCAAAGCTATGTTGTGAGGTGAAATTTTAACCCCGCGCGTTCCAATTCACCAAACAATTTTGCCCCTATCTACATAATGGGGAAAAAGTGAAAGGAAAAGTGTTGGAGGCAAATTAACAGCTGCCAGATGTGAACAAGGGGGACTTAAAGAATGAGAGCGATGGCGCCAAAGAGTATATACTGTACAGTTGCTAAGGTGGGGCCCCGACATGGGATAATCACCACACCACCACGGGGATATGAACACACACACAAAATGCGCCACACACTACCACGTGCTCGAACACATATACCACCCTCAGCGCACATTTCACCACACATACACCAACCTCGCCACATAAAAGTCGAAACACAAAAGTCGACGCTCAAAACTCGCCACGCGCAAAACTCTCCACATGCAAAACTCGCTACACGTGCAAAACTCACCTCATGGAAAACTCGCCACACGCAAAACTTGCACACGCGGAAAAATTGCCACATGCACAAAAGTTGCAACACATGCAAAAGTTGCCTCACACAAAACTTGCACATACTCAAAAGGCACCACACATAAAACTCGCCACGCGCAAAACTCGCCATGCGCAAAAGTTGCTACACACAACTTGCTACACTATCCTGTCACATGCAACTCGACACACAAAAAGTTGCTACACGCATGTCGCCACACAAAACTCATCTCACAAAAGTCGCTACATGCATGTCGCCACACGCAACTCAACACACACAACTTGACACACGAAACTCGCCCTAAAACACACACAAGTCTGGTATTATCCTTCAAAAATAAAAATCTGATTAATAAGCAGACAAACTACAAGAGCAACAAATGTACCATATAGGAATCCGGCAGCTGTCAGTCACATGACCTGTCTATTATGTGTATGTGTGAGCTAATATATACTGCCAGGGGGTGGGCTTATTGTTGGCTGGGGATTTATCAGGCTGCCAATTTAGCTTACAAATACTGAGGTAAAAATACTGACCAAATAACGTGTGAACGAGGTCTAATACAGGAGGAGATGACATACAGATACAGTGCCTACAAGTAGTATTCAACCCCCTGCAGATTTAGCAGGTTTACACATTTGGAATTAACTTGGCATTGTGACATTTGGACTGTAGATCAGCCTGGAAGTGTGAAATGCACTGCAGCAAAAAAGAATGTTATTTCTTTGTTTATTTTTTTTTTAAATTGGGAAAAGTTTTTTCAGAGGGTCATTTATTATTCAACCCCTCAACCCACCAGAATTCTGTTTGGTTCCCCTAAAGTATTAAGAAGTAGTTCAGGCACAAAGAACAATGAACTTCACATGTTTGGATTAATTATCTCTTTTTCCAGCCTTTTCTGACTATTTAAGACCCTCCCCAAACTTGTGAACAGCACTCAAACATGGTCAACATGGGAAAGACAAAGGAGCATTCCAATGCCATCACAGACAAGATCGTGGAGGGTCACAAGGCTGGCAAGGGGTACAAAACCCTTTCCAAGGAGTTGGGCCTACCTGTCTCCACTGTTGGGAGCATCATCCAGAAGTGGAAGGCTTATGGAACTACTGTTAGCCTTCCACGGCCTGGACAGCCTTTGAAAGTTTCCTCCCGTGCCGAGGCCAGGCTTGTCCGAAGAGTCAAGGCTAACCCAAGGACAACAAGGAAGGAGCTCCGGGAAGATCTCATGGCAGTGGGGACATTGGTTTCAGTCAATACCATAAGTAACGTACTCCACCGCAATGGTCTCCGTTCCAGACGAGCCCGTAAGGTACCTTTACTTTCAAAGAGTCATGTCAAGGCTCATCTACAATTTGCTCATGATCACTTGGAGGACTCTGAGACTGACTGGTTCAAGGTTCTCTGGTCTGATGAGACCAAGATCGAGATCTTTGGTGCCAACCACACACGTGACGTTTGGAGACTGGATGGCACTGCATACGACCCCAAGAATACCATCCCTACAGTCAAGCATGGTGGTGGCAGCATCATGCTGTGGGGCTGTTTCTCAGCCAAGGGGCCTGGCCATCTGGTCCGCATCCATGGGAAGATGGATAGCACGGCCTACCTGGAGATTTTGGCCAAGAACCTCCGCTCCTCCATCAAGGATCTTAAGATGGGTCGTCATTTAATCTTCCAACAAGACAACGACCCAAAGCACACAGCCAAGAAAACCAAGGCCTGGTTCAAGAGGCAAAAAATCAAGGTGTTGCAGTGGCCTAGTCAGTCTCCTGACCTTAACCCAATTGAAAACTTGTGGAAGGAGCTCAAGATTAAAGTCCACATGAGACACCCAAAGAACCTAGATAACTTGGAGAAGATCTGCATGGAGGAGTGGGCCAAGATAACTCCAGAGACCTGTGCCGGCCTGATCAGGTCTTATAAAAGACGATTATTAGCTGTAATTGCAAACAAAGGTTATTCCACAAAATATTAAACCTAGGGGTTGAATAATAATTGACCCACACTTTTATGTTTAAAATTTATAAAAATTTAACTGAGCAACAAAACTTTTTGGTTTGTAAGATTTATGCATCTGTTAATAAATCCTGCTCTTGTTTGAAGTTTGAAGGCTCTAACTTATTTTCATCTTATTAAACCTGCTAAATCTGCAGGGGGTTGAATACTACTTGTAGGCACTGTATATACTATATACAGGAGGAGATGACACAGGTATATACTATTTACAGGGGAGATGACACACAGGTATATACTATATACAGGAGATGACACACAGATATATACTATATACAGGAGAGAGGACACACGGGTATATACTATATAGAGGAGGAGATGACATACAGGTACATACTACATACAGGAGGAGATGACACAGGTATATACTATATACAGGAGCAGATTACCTACAGGTATATAGTATATACAGGAGGAGATGACATACAGGTATATGCTATGTATAGGAGGAGATGACATACAGGTATATACTATATACAGGAGGAGATGACACAGATATATACTATATATAGGTGAGATGACACACAGGTATATACTATATACAGGAGGAGATTACATACAGGTATATACTATATATAGGAGGAGATGACATACAGGTATATACTATATACAGGGGAGATGACACACAGCAGGTATATACTATATACAGGGGAGATGACATACAGGTATATACTATATACAGGAGATGACATACAGGTGTGTACTATATATAAGGGAGATGACAAACATGTATATACTGAGGTGAAAATGAGAGGTGTGAGGTGAAAATGAAAAGGAGTGAGTGCAAAATGAGAGGAGTGAGGGAAAATAGTGGAGTGATCGGAAAATGACAGCTGTTAGGTTGAAATGACAAGTGTTAGGGGGGAAAGAGGAGTGAGCGGGAAAATAAGAGGAGTGAGGGGGAAAATGAGAGGTGTGAGGGAGAAAATGAGAGATGTGAGGGGGAAAATGAAAGATGTGATGGGGAAAATGAGAGGCGCTATAACTAACCACAGATATTTACTATGCCCAGGCAACGCCGGGCTCTTCAGCTAGTAGAATTATAAAGCTCAGCAAAAGGTCTGCTGTAATACAGTCCTCTATCAGTGGCTTGTTCTGGAGTGTACATATTTGCACATAGAGATAACTGGGCACTTGAACAAGCACACAGCTTTGGACTGAGAGAAAACCTTGACTTGGAGACCTGCTCTAAAAGCTAAAGATGGTGGGGTATAGTGATTTTGCAAGATTTATAAACAGCAACTTGTCAAGATTGATGTATAGAAATCAATGGACTGGAGAAAGCCAACAAGTTAGTAAACAATTCTCTAGGAATCTAACTACTGCAAACACTTGGCTAGGGTACGGGCAAGCACCAGTGGACAAAATCCATGTAAACCAGCTGTACACTATGAAAGATAAATGCTCTCATTGCAGGAGAATTACAGCACATAGAAAAAGCCATCTTGTTTATTTTCGTGCTGTCAAACTATAGCAATTTAGTTATTTGAGAATACTGCTTTAAATAATTCAATTTTCCAAACTTTCTCCTTAAAAAAAGTGTTCAGGTTTTAAAGTTATCTCCCATCTAAAAGATAGGGTATAACTTTCCGATTGTTGGGGGTCTTACAGCAGTGGCTTCCAATAATCCAGAAATAACCTGCACTTCAATTAAGAATGAATGGAGCGGTAAGGCACATGATTGATCTCTGCTCCAATCAGATTGGGCTCTTCCGATCCACAGTGATTGGAAAGTTATCCATATCCCGTGGATCAATGGAAAACTTTTAAACTTGAGGACACTCCTTTGAAGCTGGTCTGAAATTGCAAACTAGCCTTATCCCATTTCAATACCAAATATAGTCTAAGTAGGGCACTATTTGAAAAATCTAAAATTTTCTTTTTGTAATTTGACTTATTTCACTGTTTCCACAGTACTAATATAGATTTGATCTGCGCGGATATGCTTTAGCAGTTTAATACAACTAGGCTGCGGTATAATCATTGAAAATCTTTAACTACTTTACACCCCTATACACACGCTAGGCACAATAAAAGTAAATGTACTTTAAATTTTCTATCATGTAGAGAAAAAGCACAAAGCTTACAGCAGGTGAGGGCCAATAAAAGACAGCTGCAGTCCGACAAGATGCCCCCCTGAAGGGGGAACACCACTGTTGTTTTGTCTCATTCCCTGCCGTTCAGAGATGTTCCCTGTGGGTTCTTAATCAATGTTTAAGATTCAACAACATTATAGCGGAAATGTTAATTAATAGCATGATCCATTTTAATAGTGCTGGGAGCAGATGCATGGGGCTGTGATGACAAGACCATGAAGCTGTCGCTTTTCATTTTTTTTTTTTTAAGTAGTAAATTAGCCAACATATCTTACTAGAAAAGCATCAATATCCCCAGAATTGTGGTGAATCCTCTTGCATGCCGATTCAGTCTGCTAATTGACCTAATTGCTCAGTTATAGTAGCAGTCCCGAGGATCACGAAGATTTGAGCAGACATTTAGTGTCGATTATAGCTGAGATTACCGCAGAAAACGGGCAAAGAAATGGTAGGAAACTAGAATGTCAAAGTGAGTGTCAGCACAAACTGACTGTCCAAATTAGGCACCGCATGTTGTAGGGCACATAGAACTAATAAAAATCGAACCGTTCGTGTCCAACTGGGATGCTGCTTTTGTATTCATTCTTCAAATATGCTAATATGGTGCCTGGTGCACCCTTGGTGGGTCACAGTGGTTTACTGCATCGTTCCATCTACTTAATACATTTATCTAACATGGAAGAAGGGGGCATTGATACATGTAAAGTGTACATCTATAGCTAGTAGGTGGGAAAGTGAACTGAACCTCAACCATGCCAGAGGAACGACATTGAGAAACTATTGGAATATATATTATTTAGCTGAAAGGTGTGTGTGTGTGTGTGTGTGTGTGTGTGTGTGTGTGTGTGTGTGTGTGTGTGTGTGTGTGTGTGTGTGTGTGTGTATGCGTGTGTATGCGTGTGTATGCGTGCGCGTGTGGAGGGTGAGGGAAGATCCTAATACCAAGCGACAGGGAGAAGGGGTTATTGTACTGTAACCTGTTCTCCCCATGCAGCTGAAGAGGATAAAATGGAAGCCTTGGACCAGCAAGCAATTAAGATGGGTATAAGACAGTTGTCCCCTTGAAGCTAAAGCCGGGGAGTATGAGATTGAGCTCAATTTGTGACAGGGGAAAAGAGCAGCGGCGAAGGCTTGCACTGACTGTTCTAACTGCAGCTGACAAGAGTAGTTGAACAAATAAGTACTGTTCCTCCTGATTCTATTGAAGTCTATGGGGTAGCTTTTCTCCATTGGAGAGCGACATGCCAGGGTAAGGAGGTTTATAGGCCATGCAATGTTTCTTATGGAAATTAAATATGCAAATTGTCTCTTCAGAGAGATAGAGGTCTTGAACTTTGGCGCCACCTACTGGAAACAGCAATCCTAAGAGTCAATATTGACCCTTTAATGAGCCTTACCACATGAGTTCACATAAAAGCTAAACCAGAATCTCAATTTGTTGACATGTGTTTCAGGGTGCTGCTGCTCCTCAGTGCAAAGCATAAGATCTGATTCGGCTTCCCTAATTTTAATAGGTGGCACTAGAGTTCAAGTTCACTTCCTCTCTGAAGAGACAATTTGAATATTTATTTTCCCAAAGAAGAATTGTATAGCCTTATAAGCCTCCTTACCCTGGAATGTCAGGCATGATACTGTCCATAAAGAAAATGTTACACTTTAGACACCTGTCAGAGGCCTCTAATTCAGCCAAATCTGATCTCATGATCTGCAATGAGGGGGCAACATCCCAAAACATGCATCTTCAAATTGAGATTCTGGTTTGGCATTTATCCTTAGTCATAAAGCAAGGTTCGTTTTAGGGTCGATATTGACTTTTAGGATAGCCACTTCCAATAGGTGGTGCTAGAGTTTCAAGACCTCTTTCTCAAGGAGACAATTTGCAGATCCAGATTCTATTGAGACAAGTATACTGCCAGAAAAATCAGAAAGGGATCAGAAGCCATTAATGTGTTGCCAAATGCACGCTCTTGAGATTCTGGATGGTCTCTCTGCTACAATATAATATTTGTACAGCACAGGTTCAGTTACCCTCTTGGTGGCCAATACCGTAGGCAACGAGCTGTACACAATGAAACATAAAAACTATAATATCAGGAAAAAGCAACCTAGAAACAAGATATTAAATGCAAAGTTGCTCATTTTCACATATTCTACTTAACTTCATAACATTAGATTAACCCTTTAAAGTGCCAGGCTTCCTGTCTAGTCACATGGGAACAAGCTGGTGAATCTGCCTCACGGCATGTGTGAAGCCAGAAACAAATATCTGAACATACAGTAACGATCCCTAAAGTCGGCTATCGGCTTAAGAAACAATCAGATTTGATTTCTGGGTCTTTCCAATGCTCTAGAGAATCAACACTTTATGAACTGTAGCAAGCATTTCAGCTTAGCCCCACTCAAAATATGGATCTTATTTTAGAATCTTATAAAAGTTTCATACTAATATAGCCAAAGTTGATGACCAGAAGCAGCAAATACAGTACCTTGCGAAGGAATTTGGCTCCCTGGAACATTTCTACCTTTTCCCACATATCATGCTTCAAACATAAAGATACCAAATGTAAATTTTTGGTGAAGAATCAACAACAAGTGGAACACAATTGAATTACATTTATTGGTTATTTTAAATTTTTGTGGAAATTAAAAAACTGAAAAGAGCAATATTATTCGGCCCTTTTACTTTCAGCAAACTCACTCCAGAAGTTCATTTTGGATCTCTGAATGATCCAATGTTGTCCTAAATGCCTAATGATGATAAATATAATCCACCTGTGTGTAATCAAGTCTCTGTATAAATGCACCTGCTATGTGATAGTCTCAGAGTTCTGTTTGAAGCACAGAGAGCATCATGAAGACCAAGGAACACAACAGGCAGGTCCGTGGTACTGTTGTGGAGAAGTTTAAAGCCGGATACAAAATGATTTCCAAAAGTTTAAACATCCCAAGGAGCACTGTGCAAGCGATCATATTGAAATGGAAGGACTATCATACCACAGCAAATCTACTAAGACCCGGCCGTCCCTCTAAACTTTCATCTCAAATAGGGAGAAGACGGATTAGAGATGCAGCAAGAGGCCCATGATCATTCTGGATGAACTGCCGAGATCTACAGCTGAGGTGGGACAGTCTGTCCATAGGACAACAATCAGTCGTACAAGGCTCAAATCTTTAGGGAAGAGTGGCAAGAAGAAAGCTATTACCCAAAGATATCCATAAAAAGTGTTGTTCAAAGTTTGCAACAAGCCACCAGGGAGACACCAAACATGTGGAAGATGGTGCTCTGGTCAGATGAAACCAAAACCGAAATTTTTTGCAACAATGCCAAATGATATGTTTGGCGTAAAGGCAACACAGCTCATCACCCTGAACACACCATCCCCACTGTAAAACATGGTGGTGGCAGCATCATGGTTTGGGCCTGCTTTTCTTCAGCAGGGACAGGGAAGATGGTTAAAAGTGATGGGAAGATGGATGGAGCCAAACACAGGACCATTCTTGAAGAAAACCTGTGGGAGCCTGCAAAAGACCTACAATGGAATGGTTCACAAATAAACGTATCCAGGTGTTAGAATGGCCAAGTCAAAGTCCAGACCTCAATCCAATCGAGAATCTGTGGAAAGAGCTGAAAACTGCTGTTCACAAACGATCTCCATCAAACCTCACTGAGCTCGAGCTGTGTGCAAAGGAAGAATGGGCAAGAATTTCAGTCTCTCGATGTACAAAACTGATAGAGACATACCCCAAGCAATTTGTATCTGTAATCGCAGCAAAAGGTGGCGCAACAAAGTATTAAGTTAAAGGGGCCAAATAATATTGCCCGCCCCACTTTTCAGTTTTTGAATTTCCACAAAAATTTAAAATAACCAATATATTTTGTTCAACTTCACAATTGTGTTCCACTTCTTGTTTATTCTTCACCAAAAATTTACATTTGGTATTTTTATGTTTAAAGCATGATATGTGGGAAAAGGTTGAAAAGTTCCAGGGAGCCGAATACTTTTGCAAGGCACTGTATGTTAGACAAGAAACAATGTTTTAGGTGATATGGTAACATTTCGCCAACAAACCATCTTTCAAAAGACAATCTTGATCTAAAATTGTTGTTTTATATTGGATTTTCATTTTTTTTATCCACTCTGTATTCTGTCTCATGTCATAAAAAGACATCCCTCTTGAAACCTAATAAGCGATATATGAACAGGAACAAACGTATAGTGAAAGTAGAGACCCATTTCTCGCTCTAGAAGGACATCATGAATGGAACCATTATTCTTCTGCTACCACTTGAAATCCTAAATAGTAAGAGTAGCAGGGTCTGGTCCAATGTTGAAGGTTTCAGGTTGTGCAATTTTTAATCAGCAAATGTCTCATGATGCAAGAATTTCATAGAAAGTCTTTACTACTCAACTGACTTCATAACTCTATTTTTGTCACTAAAGCTCAATTAGTTGATGCAACGGATTTCCACTCAGCTGGAAAACACCAGTCGAACAAGATAGACTCCCGAGGCTGCCATCAATCTCTTTGATTCCCCAGTGGCATCATCACTCATGCAAGAATAACTTTCCCAATCTAACATAATTAAATTATTACACAACTGAAGTCAGCGGCCGTGACCGTAGGTATTAGAATTGAAAACTGTCACAGTATTGGGAGAATACTTAACTAGAACAGGCAAAATTATTACTTGCTATGTACATCAGACGTCTTAAAAACGAGCCACTGTGAAACAGTTTACATTTGCAAAACTATAGAACCCAGTATAAGAATGGGGAGATTTAATGGCAGCTTACGATCATCATTCAGAATGTGTAGCTGAACAAGACAGCTGGCTCAGCAGGTGGTCCAGTCACACCTGCTAGTATCCAAGCTTATACAAGATGGTCTCCTGTGGAGCTCACACTATAACTGCTTTATCCAGTCAGGGAGGTATTTCATAAACAGATTTAAGATGAATATGGAGTTATCGTACATCCTATCCACAGACAGGTTACATTTTCGATATCTCTAGAACGACCAAACACCTTGCAGGGTCTCAATTCGTTCTAGCCTCAAGGTGCAAAGTTTATAGAACGACTTGTAGAAGCCAGGTAGTGAAGCAGTGTTTGGTCTCCAAGTGTAATGGGGGCCAGGCCAAATTCAATGATTCCAGAACCACCACCCTGTGACCTTTCGTTGTGAAGTCATGATCCTTCAAAGGATTTGGGAGTTTTAGCTTCAAACACCCATGTAAGGAGGATAAGGTCCCTTCTGGGAGCAAAAAGGCTGTGACCAACCAAAGGGATAAATGCTTGTGCAAGGCGATGTACTCTCTTACTCTGTCATGCTTGCTGTTGACTTCTAAAGGGGAGGGCCACTTTGTGTAACATGCTGGAAGGAACTGAATCAGCTGGCAGCCCCATAATTCCCAGCACACATGGTCGAACATTAAACAGGTAATTGACATGATGCATCTGCTTATAACTTTTGCACTATCACCAGTATTTGCATAACTAACATTACCTATGAATAACTTATGTATATTGTGTATTGTCTAGTGTGCCTTTAAGGTGATTAAATATATATTTTAACTTTGGGCTGCTCTTTTATCTCGATCCATGAATCCACATGTCTATGTTCTCGGCTTTAACTTTCCATGCTACCAGGACTGGTTTGTGACCTGACATAATCCCGGGCCTATATCTAATGAGAAACTGGTGGCAGTCCTACCGGGCTGATAAGGTTCTGTTTCACTGGTGCCAGTGAGAAGGGCTTTTCAGGGTTGTGAGTGAATGTGGTGACACATCAGCAACTGTGTGGGCCACATCCTCTCACTCCAGGTACCTTCCTGTGCTCGTGTGGACAGGGGAATGTCTGTGTAAAACTTTGCCAAGCTGATCTTACATGTCCCCAGGGGGTGCAGAACGTCACGCTGCTGTAAGTGAGGAGACGGTACCAATTGATCCCACCGACGTAATAGTAATGTCAGGCAGGGTGGCAAGGTGCGGGGCTCTTCACTCTTTAATTAAAGAATTAAGCTCTCTGCACAGTCAAAAGGTTGGTGATAATATAATGTACTTAAAAATACCATTACAAATAGATTCATGGTATAAAAGGTTCAATGACAGGGATTGTAACATTTATTGGACCTTAAAATGCAACTGCTTTCAAATAACTATTCAGAATAAGCTGTTCTGTGAGTACATGAGGAATACCACCACCTCTAGCCATTAAAGGGAATCTGTCACCCCAAAAATCGTATATGAGCTAAGGCCACCAGCATCAGGGGCTTATCTACAGCATTCTGTAATAATGTAGATAAGCCCCCGATGTAACCTGAAAGGTAAGAAAAACAGGTTATATTAT
The DNA here is from genome assembly GCF_051348905.1 of Ranitomeya variabilis. NCBI lineage: Eukaryota > Metazoa > Chordata > Amphibia > Anura > Dendrobatidae > Ranitomeya > Ranitomeya variabilis. The sequence goes on along the minus strand of NC_135233.1, from coordinate 693,179,677 downwards.
ACTCACCCAGGGGCGGTCCCGCTGCGGTCCGGTGGTTCGGGTCCGGCGCCTCCCATCTTCATACAATGATGTCCTCTTCTTGTCTTTCCGGCGCGGCTCCGATGCAGGCGTACTTTGTCTGCCCTGTTGAGGGCAGAGTACTGGAGTGCGCAGGTGCCGGGAAAGGTCAGAGACGCCCAGCACCTGCGCACTGCAGTACTTTGCTCAGCCCTCAACAGGGCAGACAAAGTACGCCGGAGCCGCGGCAGGAAGGCAAGAAGAGGACTTCATCGTATGAAGATGGGAGGCGCTGGACCCAGACCGCAACGCACATCGGACCCGAAACGAACCGGGACCTTCCCCGGGTGAGTATAATATAACCTGTTTTTCTTACCTTTCAGGTTACATCAGGGGCTTATCTACAGCAATACAGAATGCTGTAGATAAGCCCCTGATGCTCATATACGATTTTTGGGGTGACAGATTCCCTTTAAGTGACATATTCTGCACTCTCACCAGTTTTTCCCTCTACATGAGGAATACCACCACCTCTGGCCATTAAGTAACTTATATTCTACATTCCCACCAGGTTTTCCCTCTCCATGCTCTATTTGTAACTTGTAATACCTTGTTTATTGGGGTCAGGAGACTAGCTCTAGTGATTTCTCCTATAGACAGCACAGAGGGGGGATGCCTGGTCTTCAATTTTTGCAGCAACATGAAGGACATTATACAGCAGAGCTGAGCTGTCTTGATCTGAATCAAGCTCTGATGTGAGCTGAAGCATTTGTTATAGAGCTATGCACAATGGCTCTCTGTCCGTCTCCTCTGCTTTTTCACATTGGATGAGGAGTTCAGAAAACAGTGCATGGTAAAAAGTGCCTGATATGAGGAAAAGGAGGCTGATTTCTCTGATAACATACCTTGCAAAGTTTCCTATAAGCACCTGTATTAATTTAGGCAAAGGAAATTGAAATTACTTTTCCATTTCAAAGGGAATCTGTCAGCAGGTTATTCCTATTTAATCCGAGAGTTAGCAAAACGACTGTGTCCTACGTAGATCGTCCTAGCTCAACGTTGTCAACCTACTCCTTATTGGTTCACAATAACCCAGGACAAAAAAATGAGTTAAAACTTAATTTTTAAGGTTAAAGCAATAAAAGAAAAAAAATCACACATTTTGATCCCAATTCATAAGAATTGGATAGTCCACAACAATTCCTATGTAGACATTGCCCTACATCTGCCATACGTGCATCCGGATGCGTTCCTGCCCTTCGGGCTCTTCAAGGTAGAGAATTGCATGTATCTAATACTCTAAAGGACTAAATCTTTGTACTATATACCAGATTTAGTCCACTACAGTGAGTTGGTACCGGAGCCCTTTGGAGTATTAAGATACGTGCAATGCTCTCCCCTGAAGAACCTGAAGAGGGACTCCTAAGCCGAGCCTCATTCTCCTGCCCTTGGAGTGAATGGATTCATGCTACACATATTGATGTGCAAGGCCCTTCACTTGAACTTTTCTTCTGCGAGTCACCATTGCGGTGGTAGCTTGTTTTATTTGAGACAAATAGACTAGCACAATATATTGACTGGCGCAATTAAATATTTGACTCATTATTGAAATTTGACCACTGTCCGTTTCATATTATCAAGCTCCCATTACTATAAGGGACTTGAATTCATTTTTATTAGCAGCGATAACTGTGGGTCTGGCACTTTGCATATTTTATGTGTGATCTGTGTGGAATGTGTTTTAATGGTCTGTTTGGAAAACATTTTTATGAATTGTGATCAAAATGTGGGAATTTTTTATTGGGTTGACATTAAAAGTTAAGTGTTAACTAATACTCATTTTTTGTGCTGGGTTACTTAACCCCTTTCTGACCTCGGACGGGATAGTACGTCCGAGGTCAGATACCCCTCTTTAATGCAGGGCTCCGGCGGTGAGCCCGCATCAAAGCCGGGACATGTCAGCTGTTTTGAACAGCTGACATGTGCCCGCAATAGCGGCGGGTGAAATCGCGATTCACCCGCCGCTATTAACTAGTTAAATGCCGCTGTCAAACGCAGACAGCGGCACTTAACCGGCGCTTCCGGCTGGAAATGAGCGCATCGCCGACCCCCGTCACATGATCGGGGGTCAGCGATGCTTCTGTATAAGTAACCATAGAGGTCCTTGAGACCTCTATGGTTACTGATCCTCGGTAGCTGTGAGCGCCACCCTGTGGTCGGCGCTCATAGCACACCTGCATTTCAGCTACATAGCAGCGATCTGATGATCGCTGCTATGTAGCAGAGCCGATGGCGTTGTGCCAGCTTCTAGCCTCCTATGGAGGCTATTGAAGCATGGCAAAAGTAAAAAAAAATGTAAAAAAAAATGTGAAAAATATAAAAGTTTAAATCACCCCCCTTTCACCCCATTCAAAATAAATCAATAAAAAAAAAAAAAATCAAACCTACACATTTGGTATCGCCGCGTTCAGAATCACCCGATCTATCAATAAAAAAAAGGATTAACCTGATCGCTAAACAGCGTAGCGAGAAAAAATTTGAAACGCCAGAATTAGATTTTTTGGTCGCCGCGACATTGCATTAAAATGCAATAACAGGCGATCAAAAGAACGTATCTGCACAAAAATACTATCATTAAAAACGCCAGCTCAGCACGCAAAAAATAAGCCCTCAACCGACCCCAGATCATGAAAAATGGAGACGCTACGGGTATCGGAAAATGGCGCAATTTTTTTTTTTTTTTTTTTTTAGCAAAGTTTGGAATTTTTTTTCACCACTTAGATAAAAAATAACCTAGTCATGTTAGGTGTCTATGAACTCGTAATGACCTGGAGAATCATAATGGCAGGTCAGTTTTAGCATTTAGTTAACCTAGCAAAAAAGCCAAACAGAAAACAAGTGTGGGACTGCATTTTTTTTGCCATTTCGCAGCACTTGGGATTTTTTTCCCATTTTCTAGTACACGACATGCTAAAACCAATGATGTCATTCAAAAATACAACTCGTCCCACAAAAAATAAGCCCTCACATGGCCATATGGACGGAGAAATAAAAAAAGTTATGGCTCTAGGAAGGAGGGGAGCGAAAAACGAACACGGAAAAACAGAAAATCCCAAGGTCATGAAGGGGTTAACCTGAGAGCAGCATAACGCAGGACAAGAGAGCCTGATTCCAGGGATGTGCCTATTAATTTGTGTGCTGTAGTTTCAATACAATCAGTGGCTTATCAGCAGGAGATTATCACTGCAGAGCTATGTCTCTGCAGGCAAATCAGGCCAATCTGTGTAACCCCACCTTCACCACTGAGTGGCAGCTTGCTGACAATGTACTCCTGTGTACACAGCCAGTCACAGCTCATTAGACTTCCCTCTGCTACATCTGTGTCAGACAAAACAGGAATACTCTCAAAACTTCACCAAGCAGTCCTGTAAGTGATCCATTGCTGAAATTATGCTGTCTGTCTTGGTATTATGTTGGTATTAGATTGCATAGCAAAAACCTGCTGACAGAGTCCTTTAACATTGAGGTTAAGGCTCTACAATCCTGAATTCTCAAAATAACGTGACATAAATAAAATTTATATTATGAGGCAAAAAAAACCTTAAAGGGGTAATTTGACTGCTCACTTCTGCATCAGGGAGTGAGGGAGGCCAATGATGGTAAAGCTGCAAGTATCTGCTGGTTTGTGTTCATAAATGGCGGGTATTGTGCGAATGTCCAATTCTAATGAATAGGACTGGTGTGGAATACATGTCGTTCAAGTGAGTGAACTGGCAGATAACTGTAGATGTAACATCACCGACCCAATTCAGCTCCCAATGAGGCAGGGAGTGGAGCCAGACTATCTCGTTAACAAAATGTATTAAGCATTGATGAGCTGGAATTCTACATATTGACACATCACTTTCATTTAAACAGTTGTGTAGTGAAGATAAGGTTTTGCTCCAAAAGACCAAAAACATGATAAAACAATAAAATAACCAATACTACCCTCTTTAGAGCAAACTCATAACCTCAAGAAATGCTACCCAACGAGCGAGGCTGTAATTGCTCCCCCAACACGCTATACGCACACATATGCCACAAGACAGAATGTCATTCAATCAACTTGCTAGAGTGTACAGCAGGGCTGTGGAGTCGGTAAGCCACAGTTGCGACTCCGACTCCTGGATTTTATCAGGTTCCGACTCCTTCATAAATGGCCAATTCGTAACAATAAATTTACTGTTGTAAAATATTAATATCATGTTTATTCAGTTTCTCACCATCATATAAGTAATCAGACCACTTAGAGCAAAAACTATATTTATTAGAATACAATTAGAATATAGCAAATAACTTTTATAAACTTTTCTAAACTCTTGTAAGTAAATATGCAATAAACACTGTTATGCATTTAATAAGAAGAAATCTATAAATTTGTCCTCAGAAAAAGAAAAGTATTGCCTCTGTCAGATCCTCCTTCATGGATGCCCTCAAATCTGATCTAATTATTTTGAGAGCAGAGAACAACCTCTCTACACTAACTTGGGTTGGTGGCAAAGCAGTAACCACTCGGGCAACATCTCTGACAATGTCAGGATACAGAGGAATCGCTTGTTGCACTGTTATTTTTGATGACCGGTCAAATTTCTCAATTTCTTTTAGTACACATGAAAAATTCTGCTGAAGTGTACTGGCTGTGTTCTTTGATGGGGATGACTCTTCTTCTATGTGGGAACGCTTTGCACGGTCCTTGTGATCCAAATATTTTTCGAAATTAAATTCTTCATCAGTTGATGAGGGTGAAGATGTGGCAGGACGACCAAATTCTTCTTGTTCCTCCTGACTGTTCTGCAACCCTTTCATCCTTACTGCTATTTCAAACAGAGCTTCTTTTCCTTTAGTTAGCTGTTGATCATCTAGAAGAATCCGATGCATTGGGTCTACATAAACAGCTGCCAAAAGAATGTTATTTTGTAATAGTAGCTCCTCTCTCCGTTTCATTGATGTAGCAATGCCACTTGCAATTAACCCTCCTCTTTGGGACAGGCGAAACATCAGGTTCTTCCACTCCTTTAGAAAATACCTGGAGTTAAGTCCTCTGCTTGTAATTTTTTAGTCACTGTAAATGGGTGCTCTAGCAATATTTCCAGCTCAGTCACCTGATTCCACTGACTTTCATTTAGCGTCAGTTGAGGGTTAGCCATGTCTACAAGAAAGGTTTTCAGTTCAACCAAGCGCTGAATCATTAAGTACTGCCCCATCGTGTGGCTTGATCAATAATCGCCCCTTTTCCAGCACGTCTCTTCAAAATTGAGTCAACTTTAGGGGTTCTGGCAACAGTAGCCAATTTTCTCACCTTGCCAATCAGTGCAGCAGCATGTCCTTCTTGCAGACTGTCTCTTATGGCCAGCTGTAGCGTATGCACAACACAGCGCATGTGATGAATGAAAGAACATATTGACACAGTTTCAACAAGATCATCTAAACTATCATGTTGCTGTTCATCTGAAGCAACTTCAGTTTGCTCCTCAGTTACAATACGGTGTTCCTCTATTTCAAACATTTCTGTGTCTGTGGACCCAGAATGTTCTTCTGGCTCCTGGTCAACATCATTACTCTCATTCATTAGCTTAATAGTACTTATCATATTTGAAGCATTATCAGTTACGACAGAAAGAACTTGCTCTTTTTTATGTTCATAGTCTTGCAGAACCTTTTCCACAAAAACCTGGAGAAACTCACTGGTGTGATGAGCTTTGGTGTCTTTTACTGCCAATGTCTTGGTAACTATTTAATTTTTGTCACAAACAAATCGGACATTGATGGCAAAATAGTTCACTCTGACGTGTGCAGGCATCCATTTTAAGAAACAGAAAGCGTCCCTTGAGAGTTTTTTTTAAGTTCTTCCTTTTGTTTAAAAGCTTCTTCGATTACTAATTTTCTAATACTCTCTCTCTCTCCAGAGAAACACCAAGCTTGCGGGCCATTTCCCCATTCAGACACATAAAAGCTGGTTGTGAAAATAATGAAATAGGCACACTATCCTTTACAACAAGCTCTATGATGTTTTTTAAATGTATCTACTGTCATTGTCACAGTAACTTTGTCACTGACAAAATATCTTGCAACTGATGGCTGCAAAGTTCTCTGCTCCTTTGTTTGGCTGGAAGAGCTGGGCACTGGTTCATTGGTTTGGATGCAGTCTTTCTCATCCACTGCTTTCAGTACTTCTGGATGAAAGCGCTGTAAATGTCTCTTTAGATTAGAAGCTCTGGTAGAAGCATTTTTATCTTTGCCTGAATATGCACTGATCTTGGCTTCACAGCATTTGTTTTCGTCTGGATCATTTGTCATACACTGACAGACATAATGTTTTCTATCTTGAGTGATGGTGAAATGTTCAAATACAGCTGATTTAATGTGACGCTTCTTTGACATTCTCAGGTTTTTAATTCTGCATTCACAATCCAAATGACAATTGTTTTTCCTAAAAACAATTGTACAAAATTATTGCCAGGTCGTACAACTGATATAGTGGTCAGTAATACTGTTATTCCTCATGTACTCACAGTTAACTGATGCAAAGTTTGTTGAAAGGATAATACTTCTTACAGTCTTCCTCTTCTGAGTAGCAGCTGTGAGATGCTTGGAAGACGCACACCTAGTAAACATCTAGTCTAGAGGAGGAGCTTTACTACTAAGAATTTGCAACACATTTTCACTTTCAGTTTCATACATTGTAAGTAGGGGGGGTTGGGGCAGCATGAGGTTAACAAAGTATAAGATTAGATAAGGGCAGTGGAGAACAGTGACACACAAGAAGTAAGAAATGTCTCTATCTCCAGCAGAACTGCTTATCACTGTTGTTCATAGTTTGATAGAACATATATATTTGAGTAACATTTATAAAATTCATATGAAAGTTCAATTATGAAATATTAATACATTTTTTTTTAAACTAACTCCGACTCCACAGCCCTGGTGTACAGCAATTCTTATGGTGATTGTAACAGCTCCCTCCACCCCCAAATGACTTGGACCAACCAGCTACAGGGAGAATAAACAATTTCCTCCCTGAAGCCACTGCTATAGTCAGCCAGCTACATCCACCATTTACCTGCAGATTACCACCATATTGTATCTACAGGTAAATAGTGTTTCTCCAGATGACAGGTTCCCCTTAAGCTGTGATAATTGGCCACAACGGTCACCATTGATCACTGGCTACAACAGTCTTATATATCTGGTGATGACAGTGATCAGCTGCCTTGAAGTACCATAAATAGAGACGGACAAAGAGAAAATCAATGGCACCACAAGAGTTGGGGTTGGTTAGAAGGCCGAGTATTGGTTATTTTAATGCTGATCAAATTTCATACACTCCCTTTATATATCTGCAATGAACATAAAGCAAATTAAAATGGTAATAGTATGCCGCTAATTATAGACCTGTCTCTAATCTTCCCTTCATCTCTAAACTCCTGGAACGCCTAGTCCACTCCCGTCTTACCCGCTATCTCTCAGATAATTCTCTTCTCGACCCTCTTCAATCTGGTTTCCGCTCTTTACACTCTACTGAAACTGCCCTCACTAAAGTCTCTAATGACCTACTAACAGCTAAATCTAATGGTCACTATTCCATGCTAATTCTCTTGGATCTCTCCGCAGCATTCGACACTGTGGATCATCAGCTCCTCCTCACTATGCTCCGCTCCATCGGCCTCAAGGACACCGTTCTCTCTTGGTTCTCCTCCTATCTCTCTGGCCGATCCTTCACTATTTGTTTTGCTGGTTCCTCCTCCTCTCACCTTCCCCTTACTGTTGGGGTTCCTCAAGGATCAGTCCTAGGCCCCCTCCTCTTCTCTTTGTATACTGCCCCTATTGGACAAACAATCAGTAGATTTGGTTTCCAGTACCATCTCTATGCTGACGACACCCAATTATATACCTCTTCTCCTGTTATCACGCCGACCTTTTTAGAAAACACCAGTGATTGTCTTACCGCTGTCTCTAACATCATGTCCTCCCTCTATCTGAAACTGAACCTGTCAAAAACTGAACTCCTCGTGTTCTCTCCCTCTACAAACCTACCTTTGCCCGACATTGCCATCTCTGTGTGCGGTTCCACCATTACTCCAAAGCAACATGCCCGCTGCCTTGGAGTCATCCTTGATTCCGAGCTTTCATTCACCCCCCACATCCGATCACTGGCTCGCTCTTCTTATCTGCATCTCAAAAACATTTCCAGAATTCGCCCTTTTCTTACTTTCGACTCTGCAAAAACTCTTACTGTCTCACTTATTCATTCTCGTCTGGACTATTGTAACTCTCTACTAATTGGCCTACCTTTTACCAGACTCTCCCCGCTCCAATCTGTCCTGAATGCTGCTGCCAGGATCATATTCCTCGCCAACCGTTACACCGATGCCTCTACCTTGTGCCAGTCATTACACTGGCTACCCATCCAATCCAGAATCCAGTACAAAACTACTACCCTCATCCACAAAGCACTCCATGGCTCAGCACCACCCTACATCTCCTCTCTGGTCTCAGTCTACCAACCTACCCGTGCCCTCCGCTCTGCTAATGACCTCAGGTTAGCATCCTCAATAATCAGAACCTCCCACTCCCGTCTCCAAGACTTTACACGTGCGGCGCCGATTCTTTGGAATGCACTACCTAGGTTAATACAATTAATCCCCAATCCCCACAGTTTTAAGCGTGCACTAAAAACTCATTTGTTCAGATTGGCCTACCGCCTCAACGCATTAACCTAATTATCCCTGTGTGGCCTATTAATAAAAAACAACAACATAATCACGTTCCTCCATCATGTTCTCATACACTTTATGCAGTTAATAGCCTCTGTGTCTGTACTGTTACATACTTAGGCAGTTAACTGGTTCATGCAGCTTTACATGAACACCCGAGCCTTACACTATGGCTGGTCCAAATAACTAAAGCAATTGTTACCATCCACCTCTTGTGTCTCCCCTTTTCCTCATAGATTGTAAGCTTGCGAGCAGCAGGGCCCTCATTCCTCCTGGTATCTGTTTTGAACTGTGATTTCTATTATGCTGTAATGTCTGTTGTCTGTATAAGTCCCCTCTATAAGTTGTAAAGCGCTGCGGAATATGTTGGCGCTATATAAATAAAATTATTATTATTATTATTATTATTATTAACTGAGTAACCTCTTAATGGGGAATGTTAGAGTTGTGCATTATGAGTTCAGCCATGTAAGTCGCTTTAAAAATAAAACATAAGCCATCAAACAAGCAATACATTTTGGTCTATTTACAGCACTACATCAGGCGATTATTGGGCTTATGATTATCTCAATTGGAAATTAAACATTCATTAGGCCTTTATACACATTGATGTAAGACTTAAAGGCTTGTTCTTATCTGCCCTCCGCAGCCAATATTTTACAAGCTTGGGCTGTAGTTATTTCACCCTAACACGCTAATGCTAAACTGCACAACTGCATTTATAATGCACTTCATTAATGACTTGCCAAAAAGTAGGTTTAATTAAGCAGGAAACAAAAATGGCAGACGTAGTCACTTGTATGCTTATTCCAGTTTTAAACAGCTTATGTTTGGTGTGAAGACTGAGCCAGCCAAAATCGTGCTAAGTGAATCACATCCTTAGGTTATAAGAAACGTGTCAAGCACACATCCAGTCAATACCCAACTGGAATATGCGTTCCTCATGATAAATACGCATTCACACCAGCATAATACCGCAAATGATGTACACCACAATCCTATTACCATCCAATGCGTAATATAAACCTGACTTATAGAAGAGCTGCTAATATTAGGCCATCAATATCGCGATGTGAGGGTCCCAACACGAGGCACCCCCATGATCAGCTGATTACAAGCCTAGCAGAGGATGGACATGCACAGTGAATGGACCCAGACCAGTGCAGCTCTCGTCCTGTCTAGTGCCCATGCCTTTGTACTGCAGATGAGCTAAATGAGTTAAACTGACGCTGAGAAAGAAGCCCTGATTTAAACAAAAGGCGATCTGATAGCTTCCCTGTAAACTGGCGCTGAGTTTTGTTACCAGATGGCCACTAAACAGTAGATGGAGCAATAAGGTTGGACTCCGTTCACCATTTACATAAGTCTGAAGTCGGTATTCAAAAAAGCTGATTGGTGGGTTTGTAGGTTGTAGCTCGTTTATTGATTGTATAAGTCTTCAATATCAATCCTGTATCGTTTAAGTTTTTTCAGATTTACAGTAATAAATCTCTTTGTAGTGATAAAAAACACTTCAGTTGTGCAGTGAGTGACGACTTTTATATATGTATGGCCAGCTTTGGTCTGTTTATGTGGACCGACCGGTGTCACATTACGACCACTGATTGGTAAATGTTTACAGATCGGTGGTCGCGTAAATGACTTAACACAGGCAGACCAAAGTAAATGATGCGCACCGAGTGATCTATACTAGATGGCAGGATGCACATAGGCTGCCATTATTCTCAGCCAATTACACAGGCAGATGCACCGATGAGAACAATGATCTTTTATGCTGCTCAAAGATTCATTTCACCTGGTAAACAAGCATTTTTCTCTTTCTTCGGGTGATCGGCAGCCTGTTTACTTGGCAAGAGAATCATGAAGCGGGCATCGTTCACAACTACCTTGAAGTGTAAATGCCCCTTTACTCTTTATGGCATTTTCTTTATTAAAGCAGTTCCTCCTCCTTCTGGGACTAGAACAGTTGATTACATGAGCTACCCATTTTAGAGGGCAGCGAAATCTGTTTTCTGGTCACTGTCACAGATTCTGCACTTAAGCATCTCAAGTCACTCAATCTTCAGCTCATTTTAGTGACTAGGTTTATCTCTGCGTTATGAAGACAGGTATCAGTTACAGCTCAGGTTAGAATGGCATAAAACTGACAGTTTTGCATTTCAAAAGATATGACAAAAAAAAATGTACCGTATATTTAAAATTAACATACAACTCAACTACCATAGGCTTGAATAAGAAAAAATAATTTAGTGTTATGCTTAAAAAAAAAGAAAGTATTGAATAATTTCAATTTAATAAAAGACAAACAAGCAAGTCAATGTCTTGCTATTCCTTTGGGAAGTAGAAATCCCCACTTCAACAATGGTAAAGCAAAACAATAGCAGAAAGCACGTTTTCCTTGAAGCACATCTTAATGATAAAACTTATTATCCAGCTGTCAGTAGCAGGGATATCTTGAGAGATGTCCGAAAAGCTTCTGACATGAAGCTATTTCCAAAGATGTGAGTTCAACGAGAACTTTGCAGAATGACAATCTGTTTCTCTGGTGTCTTTCAGCAAAAGCTTGAAGTGTAGATTGCAGTGCCTGGTTCAATCTAACCAGTCTGTGAAAATGAGAGCATCAATTCCTTGACCTCTTGGGAAAACACACTTGTCAGCATGAAATTGGATGCAGTGACATCTCCCAGCTTACCAGATATCTCCAACCATTAAACCTTTGAATGCTGGAGAGGACCAATGGCTACTGTAGTTTTCTTTACATTAAGCAGTTAACACAACGCACCAGTCATATCCTCTATGGGCACTTCATGAATTCACTGCTCTCATTACACACATTTGTGTTGGCCTTCTTCCATTAAGTTTCACCAGTTTCTTGAGTTCCATTAATGGAAGGGCGTTGACAAAGCATATCAAAAACGAAAGTCTGGGGCAGCTATGTCAATTAAAATGTGGCTATTTTTGTGGAGATGGCAGGAAAACAAAAAGATGTTTCGGCCATATCTTCTGAATTACAGAATCCAGAAACACCATACTCATATGTTTACATAAGAAATGCTAATACCCGCGTAGCCTAACCTACAGAGGCTCAAGGACCCACAAAACGCCCCCCCAAAAAATACCAGCTATATTGCTGTTGATATGTTCTTTAATTGCGCCACCCATGCCTGTGATTGACATATTTATCCTAATTTTGAACCTATTAAAACCTCCCTCAGATAAAGGAATATCTACAATCATTAAACATTAAGCCCCCACACATTTAAGACAGTTGCTGGTCAAACAAGGTTCAGACGATTATTTGGCCGGTGGCCTATCTCTCCCAAAGGCCGGAGTCACACTTGCGAGTTCAATGCGAGAAACTCACACGAGTCTCTTGCACCAAGTCACAGCACTGCCGCTGGAACTTGGGAATGGAGCGTGCGGCTGCATAGAAATTCATGCAGCCGTACACTCCTGTCCTGAGTGCCAGTGCCGGGACTTGATGCGAGAGACTCGTGAGAGTTTCTCGCATTGAATTCGCAAGTGTGACCCCGACCTAACAGAGGCGCAGGCTCTGCCAAGTGCTCCTGTGTTCTTATGAGAGATGTCGCAAGACTTGCAGAATTCTTCCCTCCCATAAAAACCTGTCGTGAAGAGTTGAGGGCCATCATAAATATTACACTGTCGGCCAAACCAGTTGAAAGAGTGTTCAGCAGACATTTAGTCTATTATGTATGGGGGCTTTACACTCAACTTGACAGTAGCAGTGAGAATGGCCTCTTACCTGACAGCATCTGCCGCTCTTCATTTGATTAGCCAGTCTGGCTCAACATCACATATGCGTCAAACCGCAATAATGATGCTGTGCCAAAGAAGAGACCATTCCCATCTAGTGACCACAGAATGCCGACGTGGCAGATGGACCGGCTCATTGAAATCACTACACACTAACTATAGACAACATGTGTGATTTTTGGGAGGCAGGTAACTATATGCTATGAAATAGTCTTCTTTCTCTTCACCCAACAGCAGCAACCTTTGATAGAAAAGTGGCCCAATGAATGTCTCAAACATGCTACCATAGTTAAAAAATAAAAACAAAACCATACTGACTTTTTTGCATCCAAATGTCTCCCTTAAAAAATCTTTACTGACCAAAGTATTTGCCGTGCAGGCATTTTTTTCCAGTAGAATTAAGACTGTAAAATGAAATAGTCTCTATGTAGGAAACCAATCCATTTTTCTGACATGCAGAAATAATAAAATAGTAGTCTTGCTCAGTTCTTGGCTGTGAGTTGTTGGCCAGGACAGTAACAAATGCCCCATGGACAATTACCTGCCCATTTGCTTTGATACAATGTTTTTTCTCTATCACCTCCAAGAATGATTAACTGTTTGTGTATCCTTCATGTGTAATCAATATCTAGGAAGACCAGCATTAGCTTTACAGATTAGATGTCCTGTGATAATAAATTCCATCGATCCCGGAGGCTGAGAAGCAAAAATCGCAGTACATTTCTCAGAGTTTAAATTAAAAGGAGATATATGGTTGTTGAGAGGCGAAATGCTGCTGTGATTAGAATGTGTGACCTCCTTAGAGTCCTTCTGGGTTGCAGCTTATACCCCCACCGACCTTATGAAATGAAACATGAACTAATGGTGTCAACAAGCATCAAAGATATACTGCACACAGGCAAATGGACATCAAATGTCAGAATATATTACCAGGCAGCCAAAAGAGATCCAGCAGAGCCCCTAATTAGAAGAGGCTCATTATTCGTATCAATCTGGAAAATTGGAACATTTCCTCAGCTATAACAAATAGGCGACAAGTACTCCAATGAGTGCAACATAAATGACCTAAGACAATCCGACCTATTGAAGAAGTTCAAAACTATCTTAAGAATATTCTTTTAAACATAATGAGGATAACGTAAAAGAGGACATGTCTTCATCTGTGTCTAACTTAATATACATCCTGTACAGATCTCCTCCCTGGGGAGAGACCCATTAGTCTAGGGGAGCGGGGCGGATAGAAGTCATTGGGGACCTGCCTTGGACCAGTCATCCAACATCCATAGTTGTTGGCCGGCTTTTCAAAGTAAGTTTTCTCTGAAGCACATTCCAGCATAAATATACACAACTGCAAATATACAGCCAGTGTCCGATTCACGCTGCCTGTGGTTCAAGCAGAATGAATCTCTAGACAAGTTCCCTTTAGAGGGCACATCAATATGATTAGGCTACATTCAATATTTACATGTAGTTGTCTTTGGTAGAAAATTACAATTTTTTTCATATAGTTATGGGCGCAAGCTAGACATTTTTCAACTTGTGTTGCTTAAAGGGAATCTGTCAGCAGACTTTTGCTAAATCATTTGAGAGCAGCCTGATGTAGGTAAATAGAAGCCAACTCCAATGATGTATCATTTACTGTATATACTCGAGTATAAGCTGAGAATTTCAGCCCATTTTTTAGGCTGAAATTGCCCCTCTCGGCTTATACTCGAGTTATACCCAGGGGTCGGCAGGGGAGGTGGAGTGGCAGCGGTCTAAGCATACTCACTTGCTCCTGGCGCAGTCCCTGGTTCCCCGGCAGCTTCTTCCTGTAGTGAGCGGTCACATGGTACCGCTCATTACAGTAATGAATATGGACCCAACTCCACTCCCATAGGGGTGGAGCCGCATATTCATTACTGTAATGAGCGGTACCATGTGACCGCTCACTACAGGAAGAAGCTGCCGGCGCCGGGGCAGCAGGGATCGTGCCAGGAGCAGTTGAGTATAAGCAGTGCGCAATATTCACCTGTCCCCTGTTCCACCGTGGGCGCCGCTGCGTCTTCTGCATCCTCTGCTCTGACGCTCAGGTCAGAGGGTGTGATGACGCAATTAGTGCGTGCCGCCCTCTGCCTGAACAGTCAGTGCAGATGACAAGGAAGACACAGCAGCAACGCGGAGCAGGTGACTATAGCAAGTGCTGGGGGCCTGAGCGACGAGAGGGGAGTATGTGATTTTTTTTTTTTTTTTTTAATCGCAACAACAGCATATGGGGCAAATGACTGTATGGAGCATCTTATGGGGCCATAATCAGCATTTATGGGGCATTACATGGGGCAAATGACTGTATGGAGCATCTTATGGGGCCATAATCATTATTTATGGAGCATCTTATGGGGCCATAATCAGCATTTGTGCAGCACTATATGGGGCAAATGTCTGTTTGCTCTTATGGGGTCATAATACGCATTTGAGGAGCATTATATGGGGCAAATGTCTGTATGGAGCATCTTATGGGGCCATAACCAGCATTTGTGCAGCATCATATGGGGTGTATTTTGTATGGAGTATCTTATGGGGCCCATCATAAACTGTATGGAGCATTATATGGGGCGTATTTTGTATGGAGCATCTTATGGGGCCATCATGAACTGTATGGAGCATTATATGGGGTGTATTTTGTATGGAGTATTATATGGGGCTCCTGATTCAATATGGATATTCAAAAACACAACCTACTGATGTCTCAATTAATTTTACTTTTATTGGTATCTATTTTTGTTTTTGACATTTACGGGTAGCTTCTGCATTTCCCACCCTAGGCTTATACTCGAGTCAATAAGTTTTCCCAGTTTTTGTGGCAAAATTAGGGGGGGTCGGCTTATACTCGAGTATATACGGTAGTTTACTGGATGCAGCCGTTCTGACACAGTATTTAGATTTAGGCCTCTTTCACACTTCAGTTGTTTGGCGTCAGTCTAAAACCGCCAGTTTCCTCAAATAACGGATCCATCATTTTTTTTTGGCGGATCCGTTATTTTCCCATAGACTTGCATTGGCGACGGATTGTGACGGATGGTCGTCAGTTCCATCCGTCATGCGACGGATCCGTCGAAATTTGGCGGACGTTGTCTAGACATAGACGGACATTGAAACATTTTTTGTCAACACCGAAATGACGGTTCGCGGCGGATCCGTCACGTCCGTCATTCTATAGAATGGCCGCGTATGGGTGACGGATCCGTCGCGACCGTCATTTCGGCGGATCCGTCGCCCCAATCCGTTTTTTCAATTGCACATGCTCCAAAAAGTAGATACTTTTCCCAGACAGCCCCCAAGTAACGGTTCCGTCAAAAAAACGGATCCGTTGGAACCGTTTTCTCAACAATTGTGACGGATCCGTCGATCCGTCACTATGTCGGAAGTGACTGACGCCAAACAACTGAAGTGTGAAAGAGGCCTTAGCAGTAAAGCAAAGTTGAGGAAGCTAAACCCACCCACACCATGCTCTGTATGAGTAGAACTGAGGAAGCTAACCCCGCCTACACCAGGCTCTGTATGTACAATGCTCACAGACAGTGAGTTGCTTATCACAGGAGGGGGCGGAGTCCGACTACCAGGCACATGTTGGTTGTCCCAGCAATGATAATCTCCTAGTGCAATAACTAAGCAAACAAAACCATAGCGCTTGATAAGCAAGGCATTGTTGAAATCTGTGTTTAACCCCTACCTCATGCTGTCTTAAGATTACATAGAAAAAAACCTGCTGAAAGATTTTCCTTTAAAAAAAATTGTTTATAAGGCCTTAAGCTGGAGTTACACTAAACGACTTACCAACGATCACGACCAGCGATACGACCTGGCCGTGATCGTTGGTAAGTCGTATTGTGGTCGCTGGGGAGCTGTCACACAGACAGCTCTCTCCAGCGACCAACAATCAGGGGAACGACTTCGGCATCGTTGAAACTGTCTTCAACGATGCCGAAGTCCCCCTGCAGCACCAGGGTAACCAGGGTAAACATCGGGTTACTAAGTGCAGGACCGCGCTTAGTACCCGATATTTACCCTGGTTACCATTGTAAAAGTAAAAAAAAACAAAAACACTACATACTCACATTCTGATGTCTGTCACGTCCCCCGCCGGCGTCCACAGGGTTAAAACTGCTTTCGGGAAGAACGCTGCTAATGCACGCGCTGCTGCCGAGAGCTTCCCTGTACTGAATGTGTCAGCGCCGGCAGTAACAGCGGTGACATCACCGCTGTGCTCTGCTTTACGGCCGGCGCTGACACAGTCAGTGCAGGGAAGCTCTCGGCCGGAGCGCGTGCATTAGCAGCGCTCCTGCCGAAAGCAGTTTTAACTCTGTGGACTCCGGGGGACGTGACAGACATCAGAATATGAGTATGTACTGTTTTTTTTTTTTTTTTACTTTTACAATGGTAACCAGGGTAAATATCGGGTTACTAAGCGCGGCCCTGCGCTTAGTAACCCGATATTTACCCTGGTTACAAGTGAACACATCGCTGGATCAGCGTCACGCCGATCCAGCGATGACAGCGGGTGATCAGCGACCAAAAAATGGTCCTGATCATTCCCCAACAACCAACGATCTCCCAGCAGGGGCCTGATCGTTGGTCGCTGTCACACATAACGAGATCGTTGGCGGGATCGTTGATACGTCACCAAAAGCGTGACGTTGCAACTATATCGTTAACGATATCGTTATGTGTGACTCAGCCTTCCCTTTAAGGGGTTAATTACAGAACCTAAGACCCAATAATGAAGTCAATATTGGGAGGTACACATTAATATTTTATGCAAGTCTATTTTTCACTGAATTCTATAATATCAGCCGGCTGTTCAGTAGAATAATGGCAGTAGCTGCGGTTTCAGTAAGCACCTGGTGCAGGCTGAGTCCTCACCGCTTACTTTGCACCACATTTATTTGTCCGAATAGAATCAGTTTCCAATCCAGACTTGTATACCTAAGAGTACTGCAGCAGACAGATGGTATGTAGCCTCTCTGTCCCTACAGTGGTTCCGCTGGTTTGCTCAACGCTACATTCCTGAAGCCAGAGGCTGAAGCCAGAATGTGTTGTCTAGCTCTGCTGAGCCAAAGCAAAAGAATCCAAAACAGAAAGAAATGGGCAGAAGAGTAAAGCAAGAAATGAGCATCTCTCTTGCCTATGGAATTCCCCATCTCTGCAGCAATTAAAACAGTTAGTCAATGAAATGGACGGCTTTAGAACTGTGCAATGAAAAATGGTATAAACATGCGGATTTGTGTGCAAAACATAATGTTATATACACAATTGGACTCCAGAGCCCCAGGTCCCTAGATCGTGACAACCTAACTGTTTGTGAAGCTCATAGCAAGAGAGTAATTCTACTACATAGAGGCGATCTGATCATCATCACCTGTATATAGCAGACACGATCGGGCAAAGGCAGCTTCTGGTCTCCCATGGAGACTATTGAAGCATGCCAAAAGTAAAAAAGTGTTTTTAAAAATATTTAAAAAATATATATATATAAAAGTTCATATCACCCCCCTTTCGCCCCATTAAAAAAAAAAAAAAAAAAAATCAAATACACACGTATTTGGTATCTCTTTGTTCAGCAGAATTGCCAAGTCTACCAATATAAAAAAAAGAATTAACCCGATCGCTAAACGGCGTAACGAGTAAAAAAGTCAAAATAGCATATTTTGTTTGGTAGATAAAAAAAGAACCTAGACATGTTTGGTGTCTATGAACACGTAATGACCTGGAGAATCATAATAGCAGGTCAGTTTTAGCATTTAGTGAACGTAAAAAAAAAATAAATAAACAAACAAGTGTGGGAATGCACTTTTTTTTGCAATTTCACCGCACTTGGATTTTTTTTTTCTCCTTTTCCAGTACACAATATGTTAAAACCAATGGTGTGGTTCAAAAGTACAACTCGTCACACAAAAAACAAGCCCTTACCTGGTCATATTGACGGAAAAGTAAAAAAGTTATGGCTCTGGGGTTAAATAGGTGAGGGGGACTGAAAATGAGGAAGTGGGAGGGGGGTGAAGCACTGCAAATGATGAAGTGGTGGTCAATAAAAGTTTAATAACTTATGAAATGCTTATAAATTGTGACCAAAAAGATATGCTTACAAGAAAAATTGAAGCAAACCAACGTAGTTTAAACCAAAATTTAAGACCCTCTCAAAACTCTTGGCCACAACTGTAATTGGTTTCAAATGAAACCCCATTATAAAAGAGTGGCTAATAGAGGGGTAAACAATATTTTGGGGATGATGCATAACTGAAATG
Organism: Ranitomeya variabilis; assembly: GCF_051348905.1. Lineage (NCBI taxonomy): Eukaryota > Metazoa > Chordata > Amphibia > Anura > Dendrobatidae > Ranitomeya > Ranitomeya variabilis. The sequence goes on along the minus strand of NC_135233.1, from coordinate 693,160,866 downwards.
GGAACTTGACAAGAACCACAAGACAGGAAGGTAAAGATCACTTAAGCTACAAATCAAAGGCCAATGTTTTCATCATTATTATTTTGTACATATCTAAAATGGAAGCAAATGCTTACATTACAGTGAGCAATATACAGAATTTTGCTGGAAAAAAAGGTCTTGAATAAAATCAAATGTCCTGTACAAAACCAAATTTCCTTTAGGTCTACAAATTGAAAGTGACCTACTGACCAGAACAATTTAAGACTGATCAATTAGTCATGAATTTCTGCTATTCATGGCACGTGGACTCAACAGTCTAATTTCTATTCAGATATTTCCCCTACAGCAGACTTTACAAATGTGTCAAAACAAGCTTCTAGGTCATATTGAATGAGTGCTTCAAGAATACAAAAATCCAAGGCATAATTAATGGAAACCCAAGACGTGAAGCAATACACGGAGGATGTGTGAAGCTTGCAGCTTGTGCAGTACCAATCATTCTATGAATCCTGGCACAAAATCAAACTCTACAATTCAAACAAGTATTTATGAATTGGGCAGCTGTCCAAACGGTTATGCCAGACAGGGGAACGGCAACCGCTTTGTGAGCACGGGCTGAAGGGAAACCTTTTGAAGAATTTTTGGATAGATAGTGATTTATCAATATAAAGTAAAGTGACCACATTGTTAGTCCTTTATTTTGTGGTCAACAATTTTATTGGATTATCATCATATAATTAGAATATTTTCACTTTGATACACAAAATTGTACATTTAATTTTTTAGAGTTGTCATAGGAAGATGGTAATAAATCTAGTCTAAAATATCCTTATAGCAAGTATCAATTATGTTAAGTGCAAAGGCTTATCCTAAGCAATAACTAAGACTATCTTGTCAGGCATCAAAGGGATGGCCTGCTAGATTTCCATGTCTATTTTCATAGACACTGCTCAACAATTTCCCTGACTAAAAAAAAAAATCAGCAACTGCTTAAGTATGTCCGACTATCTTTGAAGACATCTAAAATGACATGGTTCGACATGAGAAAAAAAAAAAGTTACTCATTGAAATAAACAATCCAAGCATAGTAAGGACGTTAATAATTAAGGGTAGCGCTAAGTATGTGGCCACTCCTATCTGCAAGACAAAGGTCCCAACTCATCAAGACTAGTGATGTCCAATCCCATTCTCGATGAATGGTCCATTGAAGACGCCTGCCTTTTCAGTCAGAGACAGAGTGCATTTTAGTTGTAATTTACACCCCAATTGTGATGTAAACGATGATTTCTACACCGCACTCAAACACTGTACATCGGCACCAGGGTCCACCATTGTTCAAAAAGCTGATGGCACTGATTGGTACAAGCAAAAAACATCAAGTCACAAAATTTTTATGCAAGAAAGTTGAACAAAAAAGTGAAAAATTTCAAACAAGTTTCACTCAAAACACTGCACATATCAGGTTAAAATAAACCGAACAATAAAAATGCAATAAAAAAAGACCAAGAAAAGTTGCTTAAAGGGAGTCGGTCACTCCCTTAGACGTACCTAAGCTATTAATATGGACATACCAGTACTAGAAAACTTAAAAGGGATATCCATGACATTACAAAAAAAATGTATCCAATCATAAGCAGTCAGGTAATTCCAACTTACCTGTCTGTTGTGTCCAGCTGGATAGGGCTGTCAATCAGAATAACCTCAGAACGCCTGCCCCGTCACGTCAGCAGAGGCAACTGAATCCCCGGCAGGAGCGGTCTGTGACTGCACTGTGCCGGGGAAGAACAGCGCTATGCACAACTGCCAGGTAAGTTGCAATTACCTGCCTGTTAGTTATTAGATACATTTTTTTTTTGTAAAGTCTCTGATGCACCCTTTTAAACAGTCATACCTGTATACCTTATATCTGCATTCCTGTTAATCAGAAATCCTCTTAATCCTTTATGTTAATCCTGTCATCCAGGCTCCAGGACATGCAGTGGATGGAAGGAAACTCTGCCTGCAGTCTCTGTCTGCCTGTAGCCTAGAGCAATGCGCAAACTAGGAACTTCGCTTACAAAATTCAGTATTCAAGTGGATCCACTACCTGGTGGTCCAAACTTAAATCTGGACTTTGCTGTGATTTACATATTTAAAGCAAGAGTTACCAATATTGAGTTATAGTTTTAAAGAAGTTTTTAATTAACCTCTTGTAAGTAGACTATCTTTCAGAAAGAAGCTCTGTTCTTGCTGTACTTCACCATTGTGGGCTTTTGCTTGGGCTCTATATGCGCTCCATACAAGTTAAAGAAGGGGAGGCGTAAATTAATCTCCACAGTGACCAACATTGGGCTGCCGGTCACAACTGATAATAGTGAATGTGATCATGCACAAATCCAGCAGGGCCAAATTTCCATCAACTTCTGCCATTTACCCTCATTAGTTGTGATGTAGTAACAATCTATTGAAATCATATCATGCGCTCTTTGTGCACAGATTATAATTGTACTTGGCAGCACATTTCCTGTCCATATGGAAAGTGTGCTGCAGAGACCAATGATTTTTAGCAACGCAAAAAAATCATTTCGCCAGATGAACGAGCGTTTTCTCATTTGTTGGGTGACTGGTGGTCTGGACACACCAATGATTGGGAAAGGGGCATTCTTAAGTTTGCTTATGCTCAATTTTTGGCCAGTGTAAATACACCCTTTGCTTACAAGCTCATTGATGTCTGGGCAAATTCGTCCGAACATGGAACAATGGACTAGCCTTAGGTCTCCTGCCCGAAGCATGAAAGCTTTATTTCTAGGAGGCCGTCATGCTTGGGAGACCCGCGGCCAGTCCATGCATTGTGGTCCGTACATTGTGAAAGGACACAATTTTCCTACTTCATATTTGCTATAAGTAAAAGTTGAAAAAAGCCAACTTAACGTTAACGCTTTTAGCTATTCTAAAGAATAGAGTAATAACATTAACAGCTCAGGAACCAATGATCTAACCAACTTTGTGAGGGCAAATTACATTTCAAAAGCCACAGAATGGATAATGTACAGAACTGACATCCGGTGGACGTCATGTAAACTTAGTGACCCCTCAGGGCTACAGAAGGGAAAATGCTGCTCTTAATAATAAGTAAATAAAACATGCTTTATGGCGCTAGAAATGAATACTAAACTAATTCATGCACACAAAGATATCCTGTCCAAGCACATTTAACTAAATCAGAAAAGAAGCAGAGAAACAGCACAGGTCTAATGCGCCATAATCTGATTCACTGACAGAAAACGGTTATTAACGACTCCATCCTTGTCTAATCTTTTCCCAGAGGTAAAATATCTTGTGCCTAATAGTTTGGTATAAAATATTTAAACAAATTAGATTGCTTCATGTACTTGCATTCTCTTATTTTATAAAAGGCCACAAAATTATTTTTTTATTTTCAAGAACAAAATTGCCTATCAACATCAAAAGAAAATGCTATAGAAATAAATAAGAGAGAAGGAATAAGCACAGCACTGAGAACATTAAAAGGCTGAAATAAAGTTGCTCACCAGCTGGGAATATTAACTGCGACTCTAATTTTAAAGGTCCCGCTTTACAACGATCTATTATTTTGGATTTATTTTCCTTCTTATTTAAAAGAATTGTTAGTTACACTGCAAAAAAAACAGTGACTGGTGTTGCCCACAGACAGAGCTAGAATATGGCCTTGCCCATTCTGATCGGAACGTAAAATACTGCGGTCAAACGGACAAAACGCACACAAAGGCTATAAAACATTCTGCTAAATTACAGCCTACACCACAGTGCTACCGGAAAGCACAATACATTATATACTAGTCTAAACCATGTATGTCGCTCAAAGATAAAGCAGGTATTTAAAATAAACATTTATGTGTATGATTTCTGACAAACGTAACTCATTTATAGGGTGACCTGAAAAAAAAAGAGTCAGAAGTAAATTATTGTAGCAAAGGCCTAACATTTTTTTGGCAATACAATCCCCATCAATTCCTTTACTTTCTACGTATATCCTCTCCAGTATAATGTGGGAAAGTACAATTGTGGCACTCCTTGGGGAGGTGCACAATAGGGTCCCAAGACTGACAATATTATGGATAAACTTGGCACTCAGGCAGAAGATACAATATTTAAATTGTTTTAGTATCCATGTAATTGTACAAGTGTGATGTTCCAGTCAACAGGGACCTTTATCAGACCCAAGAACCAGAGGTGGATACCATGTGCACACCACTAAGGCTACTACACAGCACCTAGGAACTTCTGAGGCAACAACACCGGACACTGCGTTCCCTTCCACATTTACCCTATGCAGTACGTACTCTGGTGGTCTCTGTTGACCGAAAAGTTACACTTGTACAATTACACTGCTACTAAAACCATTTAAAAATGCTATCTTCTGCCTGAGTGCCAAGTTTATCCATAATACTGGAGAAGATAGACACCTTGAAGACCTTCCCTTGCGATAAACTAGTAAGGCCTCATTCAGAAGTCAGTGATTTCTCTTGAATGCAAAAAATTTAGCAATTCTCATCAGTGTTTTAGATAAGATTTTGATCAGTTTGGTCAGTTTTTCATCAGGTTATATTGTATGGGGAAAAACAATCAAAAACTGATGAAGGTTTCCAAGCCTCTCCTGTCAATTTGTGAAAATAGACACCAATGGCATCCAGGTGTTTAAAAAATAATTTTTCTAGCCTCCCATACACTTACATTGGCAAAGATTAATTTTGATCTGATTCATGGATCAGATAGATTTCCATAAAAATACAAGGACATGTGATTAGCGCCACAGACTACAATAGGTACAAGTTTTATCCATGAAAAACACTGCTGAAACCCATACCATGCCGTGGAGTTGGAGTCTTGAGTTGAGAGTCCCCTGATTCAATGGATTTCTGCCTTACTGCACATGAGTAAGTTTCAGTAGTATTATTACCAATATGAATTCAGTAGGATTATCATCCAGGTTTTACTGATTGACTTACATTTTCTGGGAGCAAAAATATCTGGAAGGCATTATTTATGTATTTACTATATGTGGCTCTAAAATGAAGGGATTTTGCCCTGATCAATTTGGCAAAAAATCAAGGGCATTATTTGTGAAAAGAAAATTTGGCCGAATTCACTCGGTCCGTTATGACTGGACCCACGACACAGCTCCTGAAATATTTTATTATAAAAATCTGATGTTTTAACATTTTTATTACTAAACAAATAAATCAGCACACAGTGTCATTCATGCACAGTATGGGGATATTATTAACACAAAAATATGTAAACTGCTAGTTATACCAAGGTTGATCAAACACTAAGAAAAAGGAGTAGATCAATAAGAAATACATAAAAGAAACACTTGTTAAACCTTCTGTCACAATGCCTAAAATCTTCAGCATTAAAGCTGCTATTCGGGGCCCAGGCACACAAGGTGGATGAGACATTACTGACTATGAGCATGATGTAGATCATTTCATCATTCAGGACAAATGCTCAGCGGGAGCTAAATTTCTCAGGAAAAGCCCTGAAATAAGGGATACAGGGTCCTGCAGCGCCAGACAGGCACGCTTACTCAACAAGAGACAATTCCGCCAGCTTTGGCTTTAAAATTCAAATTGGGCCGCCTGCAGAGAGGCTGATAAGCTCCGTGGTAGACTATAAAGTCAACATGAGCCTTAAGATCTTGCACAGGTAGATTATGTGTAATTAAGTAAAAGAAATAAACATTGTGTGAACAAATGCATAACAATATTGCCAAAATATAGTCACTCATGAAAATGGATCAACTCCGTATATGTACGAGTCCGAGTAGGCAAAGTAGCACTTTGACGTAGCAGGAGAATAAACTGTTTTACCTGAGATGGACAGAAACCATAATTTGCATCATCACAAGGAGAATGAGAACCCAAAGAAACCAAAGCGGTTATACAATATAGAATAAAGCGGAACTATGTGAACAAACTTCGCACAATACCATATGCTATCTTTATAATATAGTCCTCAAGAATAAGCCTGCAGCTGCTGCATGCTCTAAAAGAACAAGTATTTTATCATTTGTTGTGTGATAGCTGGGCACATTTACACTGAGTGGTATTCAGAACAAATGTTCGGGGCAATAATCATCTGATTTATCAGGCCTGTTTGGATTCTATTGTAAAACAGTGACAGAAAACGGGGTTCGGTCAGTAACAAAATCATCACGATGTACAGAATAGTACAGTAAAAAAAAAAAAAAAAAAAAATTCTGTTGATGGATAGATCCCCCCAAACTTAATATTTTAACCACTTCCCTTCTAAAATATGAATAACTTCAGATCTACCTCTAAAAGTCAATTATGGAAAATAAATAACAGATACAAGAAGTTAATATTGTTATCTTTGGTTGTAATGTCCTTTTGCCACTACCTAGCAGGTGTAAATGGGCAGAAAAGTAAAAAAAAAAAAAGTTTTTCATGTTTTTTTATACACTAGATTTTTCCAGTAACTTGATGCAGCTTGATGCACTAAAAACACAGCAAAACCTGATACTTGTATTTCTCCACTTACTCATTGCTTTCTATAGGTGAAAAATAGTGCAAGGACGCTGAAATAAATGTCAGGAAAGAAACCCAATGTGTGTGCATGAGAGGTCTGAAATTCCATAACATTTTGCGGGTATTGTAAAACGCATGTGAACATAGCCTTATGATGCGCATGTTCGTTTTTTTCAATGTCCGTGTTTATAAAACAGCAGTTAATACAATTTACAAGACCAAATACAGTTCCCTATATTAAAATGTAGCCATTAAAACAAATACTATATGGATGGGATCAGACAAATAGGTGAATCTCTTCCGAAATACGGGAGACACTAGTGCATGCTGTATTTTTTTTATTTTTTTTTTCCCCAAAACACTTGGTGTAAAATTATTTTCACCTGAACAGCCCTACTGAACATTGATCCGTGTCCTGTCCGATTTGAACGCCTACATAAAATGTGCCTGTCTGAAAGAGGCCTAACCGGTTACAATTTTCCTTCAGATAAAAAATCCTAAACACAAAACTTTTGAAGAATGGAGATCAATATCTGTCTGCCATTTGCATATGATACCGATTTTGCTTGTTAGAATGTGATTTTAGAAGTGTTACTCTCCATTTGTCACTCACGGTTTCTGCGCCTAACTAAGTGTAACACAAACACATAAATATGCATGGAGAATATTACAAGGTCCCATTGTAAACATCATGGTAATGTGTGCCAGTGAACCGTGACCTAGCAGGAAGAGAACAAATCGCTGCATCGCTTCTGAGGCTGGCCCAAGATAATAAGCCAGAAGTAGTTTATGAGCAGGTCTGCTGGATAGGATGGATCAGGAGCGAATGTTTATATCACAGGGCTATTAGAAAAAGGAGCATTAGCACAAACTAATTCTGACAGAGGCACAAGAAGCTAGCCGCCTTAACTGAGAGAGACAGAAGGAAGGAAAACATTGTCATTTTCATTAAGGAACTTAAAGAGAATTTACCCTGGCATATGAGTACCGTAATTTAATTTTATACCAGTGGTGGTCACTGCCTTCACTCAAGGTACTTTTTACTTATTCATATATTCTTTTTTTAAGAAATAAGAGTGCAATTAAATCTAGCTTGGGGATGTTCTTATTTGTTACTTAAATGCATGTATTTAGGGCTAAAAATCATTTTTGCATTATGACTAGATATGAGTGAAACCGAACTGTAACGTTTGGGGTTCACACCAAACACATAGTGTCAGATGCCGAATTCCGAACTTGGACTTCTCCTGGAAGAAGAGAGGAAAGAGGGGAAAGAAAAGGAGAGAGGGGAAAGAAAAGGAGAGAGGGGAAAGTAAGGAGAGAGAGGCTAGAGAAAGGAGAGGCTAGAGAAAGGAGAGGCTAGAGAAAGGAGAGGCTAGAGAAAGGAGAGGCTAGAGAAAGAGGCTAGAGAAAGGAGAGGCTAGAGAAAGAGGCTAGAGAATGGAGAGGGGAAAGAAAGGATAGAGAAAGAGGAGAGAGGAAAGAAAGAGGAGAGAGGAAAGAAAGAGGAGAGAGGAAAGAAAGAGGAGAGAGGAAAGAAAGAGGAGAGAGGAAAGTAAGAGGAGAGAGGAAAGAAAGAGGAGAGAGGAAAGAAAGAGGAGAGAGGAAAGAAAGAGGAGAGGAAAGAAAGGAGAGGCTAGAAAAAGGAGAGAGGGAAAAAGGAGAGGGGAAAAAGGAGCGAAAAAGGAGGGGAAAGAAAGGAGAGCGAAAAAGGAGGGGAAAGATAGGAGAGAGGAAAGAAAGGAGAGAGGAAAGAAAGGAGAGAGGAAAGAAAGGAGAGAGGAAAGAAAGGAGAGAGGAAAGAAAGGAGAGAGGAAAGAAAGGAGAGAGGAAAGAAAGGAGAGAGGAAATCTTCTCAAAACTACATATCAATGTTCTCTAGAAGCTTTTAGGCAACTATTTTGCAGATCCTCAAGGCAAACAACCTCACAAAAAATTGCCACTTGACATCACTCTAGTACTACACCACAGCAAAATGTGCAGATTCTTTGCCCGATTTTACTTTTTATCCTTTTTTTACATTCTTGGTGCATTAGGATAATTGTTTGGTTCCAAAAGCCTTATTCAGCTGTTTCAGGGAAATGAGAGCACCTTTAGAGTTACAAGGCGACTTTAGCCACGACACCTGTTGTGTGACCAAAGTTTCCTAGGTGGCGCTGCAATATCACAGTGCAATTCAAGCAAATGGGTTTGCATTATGGCCATATGGGTACTGTGAGCGCGACCCATTAAGTCCAGTAATGTTGTCGCAGTTCCCGGCACTGTAAGGTTACATCAAACACCTAGCTAACTTTTGGCATGCAGCAAGTGTTGCGATGTAGCCCCAGTCTAAATATGACAATTAGGCATAGGAAAACCCACATGAGGGAATCTGGGTGGAATTTTTAAAATGACAAGAAACAGACAAGCCAATCTGAGACCTTTGTTTCTAGAAGACTGACAACGTTCCCGTGCACAGTTGATTGAGAACCGTTCAGCTGTTTTTCAGTTGCAGAAGAGACTTAAACAGAAGAGAATATTCTCCGGATCAGAGACAATGGTGGAATAGCACATGACATTGGTTTGCACCTCTGGCAGCAGCTAGCATTTGGAAGCATTAGAAAACCTGTGAACAAGCGGTTCAATTAAACCCCTCCCATACTTACAGCTGTAGCTGCATCTCAGGACCAGGCCTGATCCAGTTATTATGCAAGACGTGACCACAGTCTGTGGAATACTCAGTATAATTGCAGTCATTTACACAGGGGTCAAGCAGGAAGGTGAGATGTAGGCTGTTAATACAATTACTAGATCAGCCCTGATTACTCCTCTAATGGCTTTTATGGTGTCCTCTGCAGTCCTATCTATGGGAGTTGGAGAAAACATTATCCCATTAATCTGGCACACCAGACACTCTGTTTGATCTCTGGCTCAGATCTTGCACTATTCATGGGACTATACTAAATACCGGTGATTAAATGTAACCCTTTCCTTACACAAGTAGACTAATGTGAATGCACAGAAGAGACTAACCACAGCTTTCACAAATGATACATATTGTAGTAATGCCCATTATTATATAGTTAGTACACGTTGCAGAACAGAAATTTAAAACAACTTCTTTAAATTACTGGAAGGTTCTCATTTAAAGGCTTTGAACACCTGTTACATAGAATAAAAATATTTTTACAATTATATTATCCAAAGGTAACCACTAAGTTTAAGACTGCCATCTCATTATTCATTTTCTGACCCTTTAATACATAGTCTGCAGCAAAGTTTTTTCCTCTTAGATTGTTTTATTCATCAATATAGGCTGGATGTGAGATCTGGGGGGGGGGGGGGGGGGGGTCTCTCAGCAATTATAGGTTGGACGTGAGATCTGTGGTTCTCTCCTGGCAATTATAGGCTGGATGTGAGATCTGGGGGGGTCTCAGCAATTATAGGTTGGATGTGAGATCTGTGGGTCTCCCCCAGCAATTATAGGCTGGATGTGAGATCTGTGGGTCTCTCCTGGCAATTATAGGCTGGATGTGAGATCTGTGGGTCTCCCCCAGCAATTATAGGCTGGATGTGAGATCTGTGGGTCTTTCTCAGCAATTATAGGCTGGATGTAACATCTGTGGGTCTCTACCAGCAATTATAGGTTGGATGTGAGATCTGGGGGTCTCTCCCAGCAATACAGACTGGATGTGAGATCTGTGGGTCTCTCCCAACAATACAGACTGGATGTGAGATCTGTGGGTCTCTCCCAACAATACAGACTGGATGTGAGATCTGTGGGTCTCTCCCAACAATACAGACTGGATGTGAGATCTGTGGGTCTCTCCCAACAATACAGACTGGATGTGAGATCTGTGGGTCTCTCCCAACAATACAGACTGGATGTGAGATCTGTGGGTCTCTCCCAACAATACAGACTGGATGTGAGATCTGTGGGTCTCTCCCAACAATACAGACTGGATGTGAGATCTGGGAGTCTCACAACAATATAAGGCCTTATTCACACGTTCATATTTAAACAGCATTGAGGTCATCAGAGTTTGGATCAGTGTATCATCATTGTATGGTGTCAGTGTCCATTATTACCATCAGTGTGATATCGTTGTATGGTACCAGTGTCCGTTTTTAATCAGTAGTGTTATCTAGCTATGAAAAAAAAATTACAACGCTTCTTCTATCCTTTGTACTGTTAAACACAGACAGCACATCGTTGGCACATGGATGCAATCCGTGAGTTGCAAGCATTGTTCACAGGTCAATAGATTTTTATTGGTTATTTCATCTGGGGTACCGCAGAAAACCAGAAGTCTCCATGGGTTTTACACAGACACATTGTCCATGAAAACACACAGGCAAGCACATCTTCTATTTTGCGCTTATTAAGGTATTTTCCGCGTTATCTGTAAACTGGTTTGTCTGCCATCTCTGAAATACTCTCTTCCCATAGGTTAATGTGTCAGTCGGCGACATTCTCAGAGCACTAAGCCAAGCAAGCTCTGCTGTGTATGGGCATGTCGGCTGAGATGGCTGCTGGCCGAACAATCAGCTGAAGCATCGCAGCCCCAAGAGCCATCTATTGTGTATGGCCAGCTTGACAGATGCTGCCAACACACTGCTTGGACTACTCTCACTCATGACAGACTTCTTTGGCCCTTTCTAATGTACCCATTCAAAATATCATAATGCTAGAGAGACCAGAGGAGGGAGGTGGGCTCACACACAAAACGAAGCTGCATGAGAAGAGGAGAACACTTAGCTGAGTCTGTCCAAAACTAGTAACAGATGTGAATTGAATATGAAGAGTCTAATAACAACCTGCAGGAGTAATCTAATCTTAGGATTCAAGGCTGAGCTGGGAATCTGTGTGTGTGCAGCAGCCTGGTGTGGCCTGGACTACAGACCACACCTGAGCAGGCCGGCCCATTGTTTCTGTAACTCATACTTCACAGCAAGCTCACTGGCTTCCATAATTCTGGCCACCTCTGCGCACCGCATATACAAGAGTATTCAGATCTCAGCCACGAATATCTGTGGAGGGAATACCATGTTAAAGTAATCACTTCCATACGTAACCACTTTTCATGTTAAGGGTGTCCATAGCTTACAATCTGAAATATTTACCTCACCGTAAATTATGCTAACAGGAAGTTAACATATGGAATACTGCAGGCTCATGCAGCAACAGCTTTTTTTGTGTTTTCATTTTATTAGTCCATACTCCTTAAGCCTACCTGGAAAATACCTTGAAGGGCACCGAAAGTGCCTTCTTCACTAACAAAGCTTCTTGAGAGAAACCCAGGATTAGAAAAAAGGGTTCTACTTAATTTTTTTTTTTTTCAGGAAAAAAACAAACAAAAACAGCATAATTCTGACTATGGATTGTGTCTGTTATTATACAGCGTATTCAAGAAAAAAAAATTAAAATACTAAAAGGATGATTTATTCTTGAAAACTTGAAAAGAACAGACCCACCACTTCCCATCTTCACAGTTTGTCCTTGTTTGGTATGGAGCTCTATATATCCTTTGAACTTGGCCATCTCCGACCGTGAAGCCATTCGGAACCATGTTTTTCTTTCCGGTAAGGTGGAGGAAAGGAATAGCCAAGTGCTCTAGTGCCACTAAACCGAACTTGTAACGTTACATAGTAGTGACCCGCAATGGCCACCAGCCCTTGACCTTGCACACGGGATTTGGTAAATTGCACAGATCTTCGGTTACTCTTAAGCAGGCTTACATTAAAGTGCAGTTCTGATGAAACGCCAGGACGGTAACACTAATAAGACTCGCCCAAGATATATTTAGGCTACATTACAATGATTTTCTGCTCGTTCTCGACTCTCGCTGTCCCTGCAGCATTATAATAGGGCCAGAAAGTAAACTTCAGAAAGTGCTGCACACTTCAAACACTCACATCCAGCAGCAGCGCTCACAGACCAGGACTGCTTTGCATAAAACAAGAAAACAAGGTGGCACTTTGAGCATTAATCAAATGCTATTTAGCATACGAGAGATGAAAGGAGGCAAGTGCTGTATAATTACACTTGCAGAAATGAAAATACTAATAATTGAGAGGCAAAGCAAGGTAATGACAATTTAACCCCATGAATGAAGAACGCTGCAGAACAGATATGAAATTTGTTGAAACAGAACAAAGGTGGATGGAAAAAAGCTTTAAACGTTTGTGCTGCGTTTAACAGACATTTGTGCTCAGGCTTATTACACACCTAGGGGTCAATTCACAATTCTTCATTACTAGTACGTGCAGCCCACACATTTCCTCAGAAAAGACAGTGATACATCCTATTAAATCAACATAAGTGGGTTATACGTTGAACTCTACTCCATTATTTTTCACCAAGTATTTTGGGGGCAAGAAAATGCAATCCCACCTTTAAAAGGTATGTTATTAGGATGGATGATAATTTGTATGTGAAAAATCATCTCCTTATTACAGTACCAGCATTATGGATGATATTTTTCAAGAATCTTGGGCAAAGACTCTGCAGTAAAAAAGTACCCGTGATGTAGTTCTGAGATGCAAAAAGTGAAATCAATTGCAAATCCACAGAACTTTTGCAACATATTCCACACACTTTGGTGTAGATGCATTCGCTGCTGAAAATCTGTAATATATTAGTCTGTGGGAACATACAGAAGGCTAAAAGGGAATCAATTGGTCAGTAGGACCAATCATCTATATGGGAATGCAGGTCATAGGAAGATTAATCTGTGATCTGATGTTTTATTCCAGAGAAATCCACGTTTTTCTTATATGTAAATGAGCTGTTAAGATCTATGAGCCGAACACAGATCTCCCTGAGCATCTGCCTCCAGTGATTATTTTACATGAAGGAGTTACCAGTGTGATATATAATTGCTCTGATCTCACTGCAGTGCTGTGTGCAATTATAACAGTACAGCAGAGTTGAGCTTTGTTTCACTACAAAACATCGGCATTTGCAGATTTCCTGTCAGCCAGAAGTGCTCACTTAAGGAGCGGCTTTCCCTACAAATAATGGCTGCAGCAGAATACTGCACATCCGCCCTCTATTCATATTGTTAGGGGGCGGATGTACTATATTCAGCCACTATCCGTAGAAGGAGCAGCTAAGTAACTGAGCACTACCTGCAGCAGCGAACAGAGAACAGCTGTTCAGTGGGGGTGCAGCACCTCCACTGATCAGACTGTGATGACCTATCCTATGGATAGGCTACCAATGTTAACGTAGTGGACAATCTTTTAAGCACTATGAGAGGAACACTGCAGCTATAAATGTGTTTGTAATGAGACAACCCACTTCTGCTGTACTGTGCTAACTCTGCTGTACCATGTTAGATCCAATATCAATGCAGAGCAGTGTGTGCTTATGAGAGCAAAGTGTCAGTCATTACATGGTTCACAATAGTATACCACCTTTCATTTAAAATAAGCTCTGGATGAAGATTTTCATGTAGATCAGTGACTGGGGACTTCTCTAGAATAAATCATCGTATTGCAGATATCAAGTTATCGCTTAATTCAACTTTCTATGACCTGAATGCCTATATGGAAGGTTGATCCAAATGACAGATTCCCTTTAATTCGAATACATATGTTGTTCAATGACTTTAAATGTTAATACTTTAAGAATTCTAAAGGCTTCCATATACAGGGGTTGGACAAAATAATGGAAACACCTAATGTTTTGGCATCATAATCTTCGAACATGTGATAAACATGCAAACCGTGACATATGGTAATGCTTTGTAGTTGATTATTTGTGTTATGTGATATGTGTATGTAAATTAACTGTTTGTTTTGCATAATTGTAAGAACATTGATGAGAACCTGATACCAATGGCAGACCTCTCGGATTTTCAATGAGGCCAAATTGTTGGTGCTCGTATGGCAGGCGCTAGTGTAACAGAAAGTGCCGGAATGCTTGTCGTGTCAAGAGCTACTGTCTCCAAAGTAATGACTGCGCTTGAATGAGAAGGAAAAACGTCCGCAGCAAAGCACAGGTCTGGCCGAAAGTCGAAGTTGACAGAGAGACCGCCGGACTCTAAAGCAAATTGTGAGAGGATCGCAAGACCACGGCTCCGAAAATCACTGCTGAGCTCAATGAACACCTACAGAACCCAGTTTCCACGAAAACTGTTAGTCGGGAGCTGCACAAATCTGTATTCCATGGAAGAGCTGCAAATAGAAAACTGCTGCTCTCAATGACAAATGTTTCCAAGTGTTTAGAGTGGTGTAGAAACCTCCAGAATTGGTCCCTCGAGCAGTGGAAACATGTGATATTCTCAGATGAATCATCGTTTACCCTATTTCTGACCTCCGGCCGAGTGTATGTTTGGAAACAGCCGAAAGAAGCATTCCATCCAGACTGCCATCTCCCAACCGTAAAACATGGCGGAGGTTCTGTGATGATCTGGGGTGCTATCTCGTGGAGCTCCGCTGGGCCAATGATATCCCTTCATGGAAAAATTAACAGCCGAGATTATTTAAGCATTTTGGGTGACCAAGGGCATCCAATGGTTCAAGCACCGTTCCCGGAGGGGAACGCCATCTTTCAGGATGATAATGCACCAATTTATACAGCTAGAATCGTTAAAGCATGGCACGAGGAACATTCTAATGAAGTTGAGCATCTCATCTGGCCCCCACAATCCCTAGACCTCAACATTATTGAGCATTTATGGGCGATTTTAGAGATTCAAGTTAGACATCGATTTCCGCCGCCATCGTCACTCAAAGAACTGGAGGGTGTTTTAACTGCAGAATGGGCTAAAATTCCTTTGGAAACAATTCACACCTTGTATGAATCCATACCTCGGAGAAGTGAGGCTGTAATCGCCGCAAAAGGTGGACCTACACCATATTAAACTAACTTTTGTTGATGTTTCCAGGTGTTTCCATTATTTTATCCAACCCCTGTACATTAGATAGTTGTCAGCAGAATGGTTGTTGAGCATAATACACAAAAACACTTGGATAATTGCCTGTGTTCTCTGATTTAGTTGCTGACAGTGACTTATCTTTGCGCAGAACAAAAGGATCCACAATTAGAAATCTAAATGGCCAGGTGATTCTCTTCTTCATCTGTTGGGGTAAAGCCAGAAGGCCCCATCCACATTAGGTCAGTGAATGCATCTGTTGAAGTCAGTGAGTTCGGTTGCCTTTTTTTAAAGTGCCTATAGGCCTATATTAAAAATGTTGCAAGTCACTTCTTCTAACCATACTTTATCAATAATAAAATCAGACTCAACTTGCCTTTTGTCACCATGTTGTCACCATGTTTATCCATAAAGGAAATAAAGGTTATTCACAATTCCTTGTTGGCTTTCACAAAGAAAAGGAACGTTTTGCTTTGATGTGATACCGGTTTTTACGTACCGGTAATAGGATTTTACAGACTCCACGACAGCACCCACAACGAGAGAGGGGATCCGCCCACCTTCCGGACAGGAACCTACAGGTTAAAAAGGGGCGGTCCCCCTCGCCCTCCAGTTTGTGTTCCAGAGTACAAGGGATACCGCCAATGAATCAGTACATGACAATATTATCTTAAACATTACTAAATACCACCACCCCTATAGAGTGATCTCTAAGGCACACCTTCCAACAGAGTGCAGGAATAAGTAACTAAATACGGGGGGAATGTATGGGTGCTGTCGTGGACTCTGTAAAATCCTATTACCGGTACGTAAAAAACGGTTTTCCTATCGCCACGACAGCACCCACAACGAGAGACTTTCAAAGACTATTAACTGGGAGGGACCACAGCACTAAGTACTGAACGGCCAAACTGTAAGCTGGAATTAGCAGATAAATCAAGGCGATAGTGTTTATAAAAGGTGGAAGGTGATGACCAAGTTGCCGCCTTACATATCATTTCAATGGGGACATCTGCCTTCTCCGCCCAGGATGAAGCCATGGCCCGAGTGGAGTGCGCCCTGATGCCTTCTGGTGGTGTTACTCCCCTGGCAGAGTAGGCAAGACATATCGCTTCTCTAATCCATCTGGCGATAGAGCTTTTCGTGACACCAGAACCCTTTTTCCAATTCTGGAAAGAAATAAACAGAGCCCTACTCTGTCTCCAGCTTTGTGTCCTATCCAGGTATTCTAATATCGCCCTCTTAACATCTAGGGAATGATATTTTTTCTCCTCTTCTGAAACTGGATTTTCATAGAAAGATGGTAAATAAATCTCCTGACTTCCATGAAATTTAGTTGCCACTTTTGGCAAGTATGCAGGATCAGGTTTTAAGACAATCTTATCCTGGAGAATTATTAGGTAGGGAGGATCTACAGATAACGCATGTATATCACTGACCCTCCTGGCAGACGTTAATGCTAAAAGTAGTGCTGTTTTTAAGGTTAAATTATTTATCGAAATAGAGTCTAAAGGCTCAAAGGGAGGTTCGGTCAATGCCTCAAGCACCAAATTTAGATCCCAAGGGGGTATTCTTACAATATGGATTGGGTTAGAACGTTGACATGCCTTAATAAATCTAGCAACCCATCTATTACCAGCTATATCACTGTTATATAGAGCTCCCAAGGATGAAACATGAACTCTTAGAGTGTTGACCGCTAAACCCAATTCCCAGCCTTTCTGGAGAAACTCCAAAATAGCTGAAATTGGAGCATTATCTCCTAATGGTTGCCGATGAAACACAAGAAATTTTTTCCAAATTTTTGTATAGATCTTTGTAGTAACCTCCTTCCTGCTTTTCAATAAGGTAGCTACTAAAGCAGTAGAGAACCCCCTCTCCTTCAGAAGCTCCCTCTCAAGTTCCAAGCCGTTAAGTGAAGAGTCTCCAAATTTGGATGACGAAATGGACCTTGAGAAAGGAGTTCCGGACCCACTGGCAACACCCAGGGATCGGTCACCGACATTGTCCTGAGGAGAGAAAACCAAGGCCTCCTGGGCCAGAAGGGAGCAATTAAAATCACTCTGGCTCTTTCCTCCCGGATCTTCCTGAAAACTATCGGAAGTAGACACATAGGGGGAAAAGCATACGCCAGCTGGAAGTCCCAACGGACACGAAGGGAATACACTATGAATGGTTGGTCTGCTATCTGTAGGGATGCGAACCGCCTGACCTTCCTGTTCTCTCTGGTAGCAAATAGATCTATTGTTGGTAACCCCCACAGATTGACTATCTGATCGAAAATGTGTCGGTCTAAGGCCCACTCTCCCTGACGAAGGGAATGGCAACTGAGGTAGTCCGCCTGTATATTGAACTCCCCTTTTATATGAACTGCCGACAGGGATTGTAGATGATTCTCGGCCAGACACAATATTTGTGCTGTAGTGATCATTAGGGATCGTGATCTTGTCCCTCCCTGATGATTGATGTAGGCCACCACAGTCATATTGTCTGTTTGTATTTGTACATGCGAGTTCCTCAGGGATGGTAGGAAGCAAAGAAGAGCTTGACCGACTGCAGCAAGCTCTCTTAGGTTTGAGGAATTCTGGGACTCCTGAGTCGACCAACGTCCCTGGGTTAGACTGTCTCCCATATGGGCTCCCCAACCGAATGGACTGGCATCTGTCGTAACTACGTTGTCCGGAGTGATGTTCCAGAGAACTCCTTTTGATAAATGTGCCAGATTGAGCCACCATCTCAGATCGTGAAGAGTGGCGGTTGATAGACTGAACCTTCTGCTCAGAGCACCGTGAAGATCTCTTTCTGCTTGAAGAACTTCGTATTGAAGCATTCGGGTATGAGCTTGAGCCCATTTCACTGCCGATATACATGCCGTCAAAGATCCTAGCAGAGACATTGCGTCTCTTAAACTTAAGTTTGGAGCTTTCCTTACGGCCGTGATCCTTTGAATGACCTTCAGCTTCTTGTCTTCTGGTAGGAAGGATGACTGATTTTCCGAGTCTAGAAGAACTCCTAGGAACACCTGACGTCTTGTGGGTTCCAGTTTTGACTTTTCCCAGTTGACTAACCATCCGAGTTCCTGTAGGGACGATATTACGGCATTTACCCTAGACGAACACTGAGCAATCGAATTCCCAACTATTAAAAAATCGTCTAGATAGGGCACCACAAGGGTTTCCTTTTCCCTGATATGGGCCATTACTTCCGAAACAACTTTTGTAAAAATTCTAGGAGCCATGGACAGGCCAAAGGGCATTGCTAAAAATTGGAAATGTTTAATCTGATGGTTTACCCATACTGCCATCCTGAGAAATTGCTGGTGATTTCTGTGAACTGGAAGATGGTAGTACGCATCTTTTAGATCCAAAACCGACATGTAGCACCTAGGAAACAAAAGCTTAGTTGTTGATTTAATGGATTCCATCTTAAAAGCGCGGTACTGAAGATATTCATTCAATTTACGTAAATTTATGATAGTCCTAAAGGACCCATCAGGCTTAGAGATCAAGAACAGCGGAGAATAAAAGCCCGTGTTCTCCTGATGTTTTGGTACTTCTTCAATAACTCGCTTTCTAAGCAATTGTTGAATCTCTTATTCTAAGGCCTGTTGTTGGGCCGGAGTGTCCAGCGATGTTACAACAAAATGATTTGGGGGAGTTCTCAAAAATTCTAATTTTAAACCTGACTCGACTACCCCCATTATCCAGGCACTAGATGTTATCTTTTTCCATTCCGCTGAGAAGAATCTTAGTCTTCCTCCTACTGGTAGACCTATTCTATCTGTAATTACGTCTACGTCTCGAGAAAGATGAAGGGTTTTTATAGTATCCACCTTTCTTCTTTTGATCCGACGTCTCCCAGTCGCGATTATATCCCTGCTGGTCTGACTGGAATTTTCTGAAGGGCATGCGTCTCCGGAAGGCATTCCTAAAAGTGGGATTAAATATTTTAGGAAATCCCTTCTTTCTGTCTTCTGCCTTTGCAAGGATGTCATCCAGCACCGGGCCGAATAGGTACTCACCCCTACACGGAATGGAGCATAATTTGGCTTTTGCCTGAGCATCACCTTTCCAGGTCTTTAGCCAAAGCGCCCGTCGGGCTGCATTTGAGAGACCCGCCGATCTTGCAGCCAATTTCAGGGAGTCAATCGACGCATCTGCTAGATAAGCTGCTCCTTCTCTGACCTGAGACAGGGAGTTTAACAATTTATCCCTGGGTACTTTAGCCTTAAGCTGTTCTTCCATCTGAGTTACCCAGACCATAACCAATCTCGCCATACAGGTGCCTGCTATTGCAGGCTTAAAGGCTCCAGATGACGCTTCCCATACTTTAAGAAGCATGTCAGCCTTCCTGTCTGAAGGATCCTTAAGGAGTCCCACATCTTCCAATGGTAGCGAGGCTGTTTTCGAGGTAGAGGCCACTGCCGCATCTACCTTTGGGATTTTCATCCACTGGGATAAGGTGTCATCCTCAAAGGGGTACCTTCTTTTTGCGACCGAAGGTAAGAACCCTTTATCCAGCTTGTCCCACTCCCGTCTGACCAGATCTTTAACAGTATCTACCACTGGGAAAGTTTTTCGACTTCTCTGGCTCAGCCCTACGAACATGATCTCCTGGGTTGTTTTCGGCTCTTTACTTTCTGCCATACCCATAGTTGTACGGACAGCCTTAATTAAAGTCTCCATATTTTCGGTGGAAAAGCAAGGCCTTCCTTCCTCATCTGAGGAGGATGGTGATGGGCTCTCTGAGCACTCGCCCTCTTGCAACGAAGGGCTGGAATCAGACACTATTTCCACCCTATCTTTCTCATGCCGTCTAGATTTAAGGGATGATTTAATTTCTTCCCTAATTACTTCCCTCAAATCCGATACACGGAGGGGGGCCTCTTCCTCTAGCGTCTGGCATATACACGTCTGACATAACTTCTTTACATAGGTGTCAGGTAGTGGCTCCGTGCATAACGCACACTGCTTATGCTTTGTCTTTGAGACCTTTTTTCCCTATAACAAAACATAGTATAGAAGACAGTAGTATCCCAAACTAGAGGGCGAGGTGGACCGCCCCTTTTTAACCTGTAGGTTCCTGTACGGAAGGTGGGTGGATCCCCTCTCTCGTTGTGGGTGCTGTCGTGGCGATAGGAAAATTCCGCATTTCACATAACCGTAATCTTGTTTCTATTGCTAAAGTTGAACTCTCTCCGCAAAACAGACTAGAGAAGGAAATATTTACGTTTTAACCTGGACCATTGGTCACAAAAAAAGCCAACATGCGAATAGCGTCACAGAATCTAATGTGTAATGGAACAAAAAAAACTGTTGTCTGTATACAGTCTTATAGGGATCTTCTGTAAATGGAATCATTCTTCACAAGCAACCAACAGTTGTGTTCTCTAGAACCGGTCCGCTTTTGTAAATGTGGTAACTTACATACATAAAGCAGCCAATCAACTGCTACTAGCAAGTGGAATAATCAAAACTGATAACCACTGACATGTCTACTTGATTGATACTCTCAGATCAATAACTGCAGGTCCACCCCACGTGCGACTACTGAGGCTACCATGAAAGAAGGCAATGAACCAGGGCATCGTTCACCGAGAATATATAAAACAGGCAGGATCTCATTTCCAAAGAATAAAAAGGTTAGAGAACCAATGGAAAAAGAAAGCCCAGGTAAAGTATAGCTATATTTAAGTTCTGGGCAATGTGAACTGCTGACCCTCTTGCTTTTGCGGCAGCCGTGAATGCCCAGCAGGCACCAGAAGAGCGTGGTACAACAGGTCAACGTTTAACGTGCAACAGCATGAACAATAGCAAGGGAATGTGTGCCAAGTAGGCAGATCCAAGCATGTAATGCTATTCTCAGGAGACACTCAAAGAGGAAACTAAATTACTGGCAGGAAATAATTGTGCAGCAATATACCCCGACAGGCACAGGGCAATGTCCTACACAGACTCAATGTCTTATACTCACACCACTAGGAGATAAAATATCTAGAAAATGTCATACACGAAAATTTGAGTATTAAACATTTTGTACAAATCATAGTGTCACAAATAAGAAAAAAAATACATAGACAGATGGTTGTCAGGGAACTTATCAATAAATTTGGTAAGGATCCGACATCTGGAACCCAACAAATAAACAGATATCTGCAGGCAGATGTAAGCAGTACACGAAGCGTGGACATTACAGCTACATTCACCGTTTAGTGGTTGCCGCTCGAGCAGATATTAGCTGATCATTCTCACAGTGATAAGTATCCTAAGGTTAGATGATCATTATATATAGCCATGGCCAAAAGTGTTGGCACCCCGGATATTGTACCAGAAAATGAAGTATTTCTCCCAGAACATTATTGTAATTACACATGTTTTATTATACACACAGTTTTTTCCTTTCTGTTTAATGGAACAACACAAAATAAAGGAAAAAAGGCAAATTGGACATAATTTCACACAAAAAACATCAAACGGGTCGGCCAAAATTGTTGGGACCCTCAACTTAATATATAGTTGCACACCCTTTGGACTAAACTGCAATCACTTCCCACAACCATCAACAAGCTTCTTACAACTCTCAATTGGAATTTTGGACCATTCTTCTTTTGCAAGCTGATCCAGGTCTCTCATATTTGAAGGGTGCCTTCTCCCAACCGCAATTTTAAGATCTCTCCACTGGTGTTTAATGGGATTTAGATCCGGACTCATTTCTGGCCACTTCAGAACTACCTAGCACTTTGTTTCCGTCCATTTCTGGGTGCTTCTTGAAGTATGTTTGGGGTCATTATTTTGTTAGAAAACCCATAACCTATGACAAACCCAGCTTTCTGACATGGAGCACAACGTTGTGACTCAAAATCCATTGGTAATCTTCAGATTTCATGATGCCTTGCTTAAAGTCAAGGCACCCAGGGCCAGAGGCTGCAAAACAACCCCAAAACATCTATGAACCTACCCAATATTTGACTGTATGTACTTTGTTCTCCTCTTTGTAGGTCTCATTCCATATTCGGTAAACCGTAGAATGATGTACTTTACCAAAAAGTTGTTTACCCACAATTTTGGGAAAGGTTCCAACGATTTTGTCTTGCTCATTTTTGGGGGTTTTGTGTGAAATTTTGTCCATTTTGCCACTTTTACCAATTTTTTTTGTGTTCCAAAAGACAAAAGGAAATAAACATGTGTATAAGAAACTTCACTTTAAGTGCCAACACTTTCAGACATGATTATGTCCTAGACAATCCCTTTAATGGTGCAAAATTAAATCATCAGAAAGTGTCCACTGAAATCATAATATCCACAGAAACCAAATTTAAACAGGTTGTTTCCTGACAATAGCTTCCCTTAAAAGAACAGTTTTCAATACATTTTTTTCATTTAAGATGAATACCTCTCCTCCAATTGCCACAATTCCATCAATTCTAGTGTTTTTTTTTTTTTTTATTCTGTGCCCCAACATTCCAAACGAAGACGTTTTTTGTTCAATTAACTAGGGGTATACCACAGAATTTCTGCGAGTGTGGCCCGTGTTTTGTTTCACCTACTTCAGGGGAGAAAAAGCAAAAGCTCACAGGTAAATTCTGTAGTATTCGCCCAGTTGGTTGAGAGGAAAATTGACATTTTTATTACTAAGGGTACAGAACCTTGCAATAGAAGAACAAAGAAGAAAAAGAAAACCAGATCCACAATCAGGGGAGCAGCCCCAAATGGAGGGGGGGGGGTGTCAGTTTAAAGTACCGTAAATCAGTCAGCAGGTTTTTGCCATGTAATCTAACAGCAGCGTCATTTAGGAACAGAAACCCAGATTTCAGTGATGTGTCACTTGGTACTCTGGGTGCCGTAGTTGTGATAAGATCATTTTTCTCTGCTGCAGTTATAGCACAGTTCTGAATTATTGAGCTGTGCATTACCTCCACCCCTACACATCATTCATAAGCAGATTACTGTATCGTACAGTGAGAGCTGATAAACAGCTATGGCGGCACGATTGAACCAGAAGGCAAGAAGCAGCTAGTTCTGTAGTGATAATCTCCTGCTGATAAAACACTGATTGTATTGAAACAGCAAAGAACAACCCAGTAAGTGACATCCCTGGGTCTCTGCTCCTATATCACTGAGATCTAAGACTACAAAGCAAAAACCTGGTGACAGACCCCTTTTAAGTTAAAAAACCCAGTGAAAGCGCTTTTTTTAAATACAGAAACTTGCAGATTAACACAAGGACCTCTTAAGTAGTAAAATGACTATTAAAAATGAAAATACACCCAATTAACATCAGGGAGCATGACTACACCCATCACTGCAATTCATTGTGCTCCTCTCCATAGCAGCCCAACAACTTACTAACAGCCCATGAAAACCTATTCCAGAAGTGAGTGCCTACAGCGGGCTGTATCTGTAAGGCGTTTGGAAGAAATAAAGCTGCAGATTCCTAACCTAGATTGCCTGGCATTGTCATGCTGAGGAAGAGGAGGGGGAGGCTGCGGATGGTTCATTATTTTGTTTAGCTCACCATCTGACTTGGCTGAGCTGTTTTAATCTCAGAATTTCCATACACTATGTGATTTAAATGCTGATAGCGCCACATTTAATTGTCAGTTCTGTGATGTGACCTGACAAAACAAGTATTTGAAGTACTGCTTAGCATAGCGGCTTCGCTAAAGACAGCCACGCTCCACTCAGAAATTCAAATGCCAATTCCACTTAAACCATCCTCCGGAGTAGGGAAACGCTTGCGTCTGGCTGACCCTCGGCAGTGGGGTTATGGTATAATAATTCAGCTGCTGCACTCTCATTACTCTAACAATGTGTGGCATACATAAGTGGTTCGGGAGAAAACCACAGTACAGCGACGGAACGTTAACACCGCCACCACTGCTCGGCCGGGAGGGAAGAACCACCTACCGGATTCTAACATCTCCACCCTTCCGCCATTCTTCAGGAGTGCTCGCTATCCATTAATATATTGTATTACATACTACTAAAAGGATATTTCAAGGACAGGCAGAGGTCTTATGCTAACTCCTTCATTTAACGTGATGAAGATTTGCATATGATTAGATGTAAAAGGAAGCAGAACAACAACTTGATGGAATCTCCGCCAAAACCCAAACTGTACTAACGTGGGCAGCATTTAGATTCTAATTACCCTTCAAAAATCAGCAACAAAGTAATGCTCCAGGAACGTGTCAGAGCTGGCGGAAAATCATCATTAGTCCAACTCTGACTCCATTTGGGGGGAAAAAAAAATTAAAGTAATTTTTTTTTCCCAGACATCCATCTGCGAGTGCCCCAAGTGCTTGGCGATGCCAGCTGTAAAGGAATAATCCTTCATGCAAATTGAAAGGAAACTAAAATCCTTCATTAATGAGTACATACTTGTGAATAGTGTTCACAAACATGTTCAGCATTGTTAGCAAAGCACAGATAATAGGGTCGGTGTTTTCTCCTGCCTGGAGAAGTTATCTTACACAGCCACACCGTAACTGAGGCATGCGCCAAATTCAGTACAAGGCGCACTTACTGCAGAAACGATTGCATCAGGATCAACGTGCAACATGGCCTAAGTGTTTTGTATTCAACATCCACAGGAGCTTTTTGTAGGTAAAAATTTAGGTCAACTAGTATGGCCTTTGAAAGTGCACTAAAACCCAACATTTATTGCCCTGAATTACTCAACATGTAGACTTACCTGCACACTTAGTCCTTGTAATCAGTGGAGGACCTGGCTGCCCTGTGCCACCTTCTCCTGGCCTTGTGAGTAACACTCTAATCTCATATTCTGTATCTGGATCCAAATGCCACAGTTTGTAGGTTGGGGCATTCACTGCATGTGTTTCAGTCCATGTCCCAGTGGTCATTCTATATTCCACTTCCTTCAGGATAATAGGCCCATCACCAATGATAGAATTCGCATTCAGCTGAATGAGAAGATACGTTGGTCCAACACCTAGAAGCTGTGGAGGAGCAATTGGTCGTGGTGGCTCTGTGGGAACAAAAAAAATGAAAGACTTAATATATGATGGTAAGAGATCTTAATGTAAAACTTTAAGGCAAATAAACACCACTAAAAGAGGCTGTCTGCTAAACAATCCCAATTTGTTAGAGACGTCATTCACCAAGGATCCTCCTCAAGCTGGGAACCACAGCTACCAGACGCAATAGGTGGAGAACCCTAGAAGTGTTAGATTTCATGGCAATTCCACCACAGAGAAAAATAATCATGAGAGTGTTCATTCAACCTTTTTGTAAGGCCAGTTTCAGTTGCCTTTGCTCAGATTGGAAGACTTGGCTCGACTGCCGGGTTATCCAAACTAATCTAACTACTTCATATATGAAGTTCACTCAGGTCAGTAGACCTGGTGGTCAGACCAAGCTCACCAGTCCAATCACAGTCCATGTTTTACAGACAAGTGAAAGGATCCTGCATGCAGTACCCGTAGTGTATACGGAGAACTCCAAAAGGTGAACATAAAAATGGGTTTTCTTAAACGGACCAACCCTTTAAAGAGGTATTCTGACTTCAAAAGCTTTGTCTGGGCCTAATAAAAAATTGTGTATTTGACTATCTGACAGTCCCTTAGACAATGAATACAGTAGAAACACCTGAGGATAGGTGGGTAGGTGACAACTTGCTAGGATGGGAATAACCCATTAGCTATAATATACATGCCACCAAATTTGAACATTGGTGAAAAGTAAATAAAATTGTCATTTTTTTTTACCAAGTGCCATAATTTTCTTTTCAATTCCTAATTTCCATAAATATGGAAACTGCCCAAACAAGCATGACAAATTTAATGTAAGGACACGGCCTACAAAACATCTTATTGGGTTGAGGTTGCACAGAGGCTCCACCAATTATTTAGCCCTTTGTGGCACGGTTTTCTCAGCCCATCCAGTATAAATCCGCAACCATACAATTTATTAGACATTTTAAATACACTTTTTATGGACGCAGTTTAGCGGTTGTTGTTTTCATGGCAACATACTCCTGTAGTGTAACCAGCTCCTGGATTATGGTCTTTGTGAATCAGAATGAATTAGAAACCAATACAAGCCTAAATAAATGCAAAGCTCTGCCGTAGCAGCTATAAGAAGCTTGGCACAGGGGAAGAAAGGCTTGTGTGTCTGGAGACGAGCACTAAGGCTTCATATTGAGGTCTGTACACAAGTGAATGTCTGTAACAGGACAAGAGCAGCATCCTGCAGCTTGCCAACACTAGCTACAATGGTGTGTTCACCGGCCAAAATAAACATCCTGCGCAAACTCAAGCAGATCAAGGCTCCCGGGAACTTCATTTTACCAGCACAAATAGCAATCTCCACAAAGACAATTTTTGTGGGATTTATTATGGGCAGTGAGACACATTGCCTGGATATAGTGGAGATGAAGACGATTCAATACACATCACAGGGAATTCGATTATAAGGGGGTTGTTGGATGCCAAGCTGCTACTCTACCAATTCTCTATGGGGCTGCCAGAAAAAGCCAAGGACAGTGCTCAACATTCCCCATAGGGACTGAATGGAGCAACGATCGAGCATGTGCACTGCTGTTCAATTCTCTGCCCGTTCTGCCAAACAGTGCGGGTCTCGGCAATCAGACCCCGACTGATCGACAAGTGTTCACCTATCTTCAGGATAAGCAATTACTTGTTTCCACTGGACAACCCCCTTTAAATAAGGAAAAATCAAAGGACAAAAGGATGGCAGATTTCTTTTTTTGCATGCCAGATGGCTCAGTCATTTATTCATTTATTTCAATTAATCAGGCAACAGAAGCTCATCAGAAACTTGAACACTGCCATTCTCTCTCTTTACTAACAAAAAATATTTTTCTTATGCTACATATTCTATTTCTCAGATAAAAAAAAAAGGATTTGCTAACAGAGCAAAGATACAGAGTCCCATTCCGCTGCACCAATAAAATCAGTAAGGAAGGAAAGGAGCCCAATTATGGGCCTAATTAAACAAGTCTGCAATCACACGAGGAACAAGCCAAAACCGCATTCGTTCGGTGATCGGATTGTTCACACCACAATAAATATACCCAAATTGTTATTGGAAGCAAATCACACCATGAATAGGGACAGAGTAATCATATTAACAATAATTCTGTTTTATATCATTGGTTATCGCCCATTAGTAGTTTCCAATCGCCCTAAATGGGCCTTTACAGCGTACCAGCGGAATATACCTTAAGGTGCCCATGCCACTTAGATAGAAGTCTGTTGATTAAACAATTGCTAAACATTTTAGCCACTATTCACAAATAGTTCTTTAAAATAGTCACACAACAGGTAATTTCTGGATCATCGCTGAAAAAAAAAAAAAGAAAAGATTGCCAACTCTGATTGAAAGTCTTTGTTGGGATAAAATAATAATGGTTTGTTGTTGCCATCTACTTTGTCTTATTTTAGGTAATGATAGATCTTCAAAAATATATATATTTTTTTAATTTTGGAAAATCCAACCCCAAGCTGCAGTTTGATTTTACTCATGCTCCCCAGGTCCAGTGCGAAGTCTAAAGGGTTTATGGGCCTTTTACACAGAGACAACATTGTTTAAATGATAATGAAGTGAAAAAGACATTCCTAATCATTATCAAGTGTAAACGCATTCTGCAAGAAAATGACTAACGCTAATTCAATAATGCCATCTTTTACATTTTACAAGAAAATGCTTCTTTGGCCAGCAGTATACAGCCTTATTTAAAGGGAACCCATCATATTCCAAAACGCTAATAACCTGCAGATACAGGGTTAATGCACAGGTTAATAGCGTTCTAAAGTCGTGCAGCTGTTCTGAAAGCTTGGCTACCGGGAGGAAATTACCTCTCTGTCATAGAGGCGCAGCTTCAGTCACCAGTGAGCAGCGGCTGTAACAAAGACCCTGGCACTAACTGACAGCCAGCTCAGCAGTGCACCGACAGCTGTCAGTCAGTGCCGGAGGCAAGTTTACAGTCGCCGCTCACTATGTACTAAGTGTTGACTGAAGCTGCACCTCTATGACCGAAAGCCCAAGGCTGCTGGAAGGAATGAAGTTAAAACCGGCTACCGGGAAGAAATTAAGCATGGCTTTAGACCGTGATTAACCTGCAGATTAGCCGCATATTTGCAGGTTAGCCTTTTTTAACATTTAAACAAGCATCAGTCATTTTCAAACAAAGAAGAAAGGAAAGTGATTGTACAAGCAATTGTCGTAATGGAAAAAAAATCTAAAATAATTGTTACATATAAATGTAGGTTTTGTAAGTCTAATAAACTGGGCTTACATTGCTGATCAGCTCTGGTTTTAGCAATTGACTGTTCCAGAAGAGTCCTTACAATATCTCTCGAGCCGGGAATGGAGTTGGGAGTTTTTCAAACAAGCTTAAAGTGTGCGATTCTGTCAACCATGAAAATGAATTTCAAACCGTTTTAT
Source organism: Ranitomeya variabilis (assembly GCF_051348905.1). Taxonomy (NCBI): domain Eukaryota; kingdom Metazoa; phylum Chordata; class Amphibia; order Anura; family Dendrobatidae; genus Ranitomeya; species Ranitomeya variabilis. Next base: position 693,132,066 of record NC_135233.1, on the reverse strand, counting down.
CAAAGAACGCCTGACCCCATGCTCACAGTCAAGGCTTTTCTGTCCTCATAACAAGGCACAGTCTTTCCTGCAGTGATTGCGCGGGAATGATGTGAAATGTTTGTGCTAACAGGATTGTTTCAATTCCTTGTTCGTTGACACAGACCCGATCCCAACTATTTGTGCCACGCGATAGGCTTAACAAGACCTGGCGGGAAACCAGAAAGCAGATGTGCCATTTTTAGTCAACGACCTGATGCTAAAAAATGTCCACAAACAATCAAGCAGCAATATTAGAACTATAGCATATATCATTAAAGGGCATAGATTATAGCTAGTGATGAGCGAACGTGCTCGGATAAGGTGTTATCTGAGCATGCTTGTGTACTTACCAAGTGACTTCGGCGTGCTCGAATACTATGTTCGAGTCCCCATGGCTGTTCGACAGCCAGTACAGATGCATGGATTCCCGGTTTGATAGACAATCCCTGCATGTGTTGCGGCTGACTAACAGCGGCAGGGGACTCTAACGTATTAATCAATCACGCCGAAGTCACTCGATTAGCACAGGAGCATGCTCAAATAACACCTTATCTGAGCACGTTCGCTCATCATTAATTAAAAATGCAACATTAATTCTCAACTGTTGCCTCCTAATATCTAAAAACCCTGCTAGTGGCAGTATAGCAAGCTATTATGTCATTTAGCCACTTAGCTCTTGCAGAAAACAATCTTCTTGAATATTGATGATGAGATGAAGAGTCGGCTCATTCATATTATACCAACAATCAGTCTCTCGCATATACAATATTCATACATTTACTACATACTGCTTGGGAGGGGAGAGAATATCTCCATACACGTTAGGGTGAGAAGCCCCAGAGAAAAGGCTAGTGATTATTTATATTTTTCTGTGATCTTATAAATTATGCATCCATTTTAATCAGTTGGTAATATAACAAGAAGTTGTTCAGCAGGATTCTTAATATTCCTTATTACTTGCACAAAAATGAATGCCAGCCCTGAAAGGCCCGAGTGCTGAAAACTCCCGAAGGTCTGCTTGAAGTCGACTCGAATACAAAACAAATCACAGCAGTCCTAATAATATCCAGTTAGGAATTCACACAATCTGTTGTGGAAACATTTCATTTCTTCGCCATTCTTTCTACGGCACTTCTTTAGGTCCTGCTATTGGATATAATAACAGGGACCCAATGTATCTTGGCTAAATGTGACAGGGCTGGGGACTTCACACTATCATTATGGATTAACTTACCCCGATGTTATACCATTTCCATCTGTATGAGGCTCTATAAGCACGTCTAGATTATATATCATCAGGAGCGGACACAGAAGAAGGCATCTAAGTAAGAACTATATATGGGCCCCCTGAAATCCAGTAGCTCATCAGAATGCACAATTCCCTAGTTTGAAGGTGAAAGTGGCCCCTTTAGCTCTTGGGCCCCTGTATCGCTGCACAGGTTGCACCAATGGTATGTTGGCTCCTGTGTCTCATAGATTGGAAGCTCTTCTGAGCAGGGCCCCTCTCCTCTTGTTTGATTTGTGGAACCATGTGTCACTCTGTAATGCCATTTTGTTTGTACATGCCCACTCTGAATGTAACGTGCTGCAGAATAAGTTGGTGCCAGATTTAGAATTTTTTTTTATGACCATTGTCTATATTGGCACCATATTGGACATTTTTATGCTTGCAAATCAGGGTTGTGGAGTCGGTAAGCCAAACCTCTGACTTCTCAATTTCCATGACACCGACTCCACCAAAATGGGCTCCGACTCCACAGCCCTGATCAGGGTTGTCGAGTCTTTAAGTCAAACCTCGGACTCCTCAATTTCCATGACACCGACTCCACAGCCCTGTTGCAAGTATACTTATATGTGACCGAAAACAGCATGGTCCTGACCCACTGAATATAGATGTATTACGGACGTTATAATTTGGCATCATTATTGACTTCTATAAAGACTACATGGTAACAAATAGTCCATGGTCATATTGCATTTTTGTTATCACTGCATAGCCTCTGCAAGGGACCATACAGAAAAACCTTCATGTGAATTGAACCATTTGTTGGATCCATGTACAAACAGTGTGCTCACTTTAGATTAGGATACTACACAGACATTTAAGATGAGTGTGTGAATTAGCCCTAGGTGTTCGAGACTGAAAATAATTCCATGATAAAACCAAGTTTTGACATTATGCCCTTACCTATAGGATAGGGGAAAACTTCCCGATCACTGGTGGTCTGACTGTTGGGACACCCCCCTCTGAGAACTATATAAATGGAGCAGAGAGCGATAATGCAAATTTCCACTCCACGTATTCTTGTAGGAGTGCCGAAAGAATGGATGAGCGCAGTACTCGGCAACCAAACCACGTCATAATGGTAAGTCTCCCTGGAATAATTAAGCAACGAAGGTACAAAGTGTGTTTTTAAGATATGGATTCAACAAATGTAAAGCTTTTCAATATCAGAAAAACAAATCCAATCTAGAAATATTTCCTAAAGCAATTTTTAGTAATTAACGCTTCTGGCAGAGCTCACTGAACAATCAAGTCACACATCCCTAAAGCATTAGAGTCTCATACGGTAGATGAAATACCGGACTTCTCCTGCGCCCTGCCAACGTGTAAACAGTGATGTCAAATGATATTTTATTAAGATGATGGAAAAGGCGAGAGCAAAACAACATTGCTGGAAATGTTGTGGTCGGCACATAGCAATGATTTATGTTCTCTGAGTAAATCGGAGTGGTAATTTCCCTGTGTACAAATTATGCTGTGTGTACTGGGATATAAATCACTCTCAGCATTGGCTCATACGTCTACATAGCTAGACACCCACCAAAGATGACCAACACTAGCTGTACTACAACAATACAACAAGAATAAAATGCGTGCATCCACATAAACTTAGGCACTTGGGGTTTATTCTTATTTGCGCTATAACTTGTCATAATGAGGAAATCTTTTTTTCTTCTTCTTTTTAATCCACTATTCAGTTCCAGAGACATGATCCTTTTCATTTATTATTCGTGGTCTTTACAAGGGGGTGTGGTTCACGAAGTAACTAATCAGAGCAACCTGAAGACATGCCCCAGAGGATCCTGCGAACTGCATCCACTTAGTAAAGACCATGAGAAGGTTGATCTCTCTGGAAGAAAACTTAAAAAAACAAACACAAAACAGAATATTCAGGGGGGGCTGCATATAAAATAAGAGTAAAAACTGTTTTTTTTTTACTTTGATGAAAGGTAATGGAGGAGGTATAAGCATAGGCTAAACTGTTTATTTGTTGAAAAGCTTCCCAAAATACTCAAATTATAAAGTAAAGTATCAATAATAAAAGCAAGCTCTAATAAGGAAGATAAAAATGATAAAAGGACAAATGCAAAATTACATCATTCCCTGAACAGTTACTGCAAAATAATTTAGGATCTAGAGACCGGGGCTTTACAATATTTCACTAGTATAAAATGTGTCTGGCAGTTCCCCGCTATTCCTTACACCAGGGGTGGGGAACCTCAGGCCCCAGGGCCATTTACGGCCCTCGATGACCTTTCATCAGTCCCCTGGGCAGATTCTAAAGGACCACATTCTTGGGCACGGTATCATATGGCCAACGAATGACCACTGAAGAGCGGAAGGACTGTAAAAGGATGGCTTTATAAGGCTTATTAAAGTTCACTCCAACATGAATTTAAAAAAGGCCAAAGGAAGATCAGTGCCGCTTCCCCCGAGGCCTTTGGAACTCCAGAGGTTAAGTAAAAAGATGTGTCTTTGAACTGCATAAGTACTACAACTACAAATTCACCAGATTCTCATGCATACAGCTGCTGGAAGCATTTAATCTTTGTGACATGCCACTTACTGGCTGCTTGAAGTGCTGAAATTGGAATTATTTCACACTAGAAACTGCTAACTTCTGCATACTGAATTTCCTACACTATGCATCACTGTGGCATTTTGTTCACCTTGATTTGGAACAGCGAGGCAATCATTTTTACTATCCCCTTTATGTAATAAGCAGTCGTGTAGTCTGGTCAGCACTAGATGAAAACATGGCTTACAAAAGGTAAATCTTAAATGAAATCTGTCTGTTTCATGCTGTCGCAATTATGCGCACCATGAATCAGAGTCTGGCTGCGCAATGGCGGTGGTACATGTTCGAGAACTGTGAAAAAACAAGAGCGAGGCGGGCTTTTCAATCTATGCGGTCTCTGAAACACCGCAGCATCTCCGAGTAAAACATACCTAGCTACAATTGCTCAGCCAGGCTGCTTATGGTCAGGCATCAGGAATCCAGTGACCGGATTAAGGAGCGCTCTTGGAGTATGTTCACACTATTATTTTCAGCCATTTAGGAGTAGATCCACTCCGAAAAAACATTCATGAAAAAGTGCTCAGAAAATACTTGAAAGACTGTTCCCATTAATTTTAAATTGAAAAATAATTGCTGTTCATATGTTTGTGACAGCTGGAAAAAAACAAAGGGTGAATATACCCTTAAAAAGTAACAGTTTATGAGTGCAAAGAGATTATAATTTTAACCTTTTCTCTAACTTTCACACAGTCGCAGTCATGAGTTTACAAAAAGTATTGTGGATTTTCACAAATCTGGAACATCTTTGTAAGCAACATTTAAACACTTGAAGGTACAACTTTCATCTGCTCAAATGACAGATGTTCATCCCTCCAATGCACATGAATACACAATTCTTGCTTTTTTGGAGCGCAATATGTGAATTTCTGCTTGCAGACCAAAAGGATGTTTCTTCAGTCTTCTCTAGTGTGTGCTTTCACTGCTCTCTCCTGGACACTGCCAATTATAATGCAACAGTGAGACTGCTAGATAAGATGCCAAGCTGTGATAGGCCTTGTCTGGCAAGAAAAGGTGAAAGTACACACCACCTGAAAAAAAAACTACGAAGACTCAGTTGAAGTGCAAGCAGAGAATTCACATATTGTGCTCCAAAAGCACAGAAATGGAGTGACATAGCACAAAAAGGCAGAATCAGGCGAAATTGGTGATTTTTTTTTTTAACAAGGCATTTAACTCAATTCTTTGAGTTAAGGCCCCGTCACACATAGCGAGATCGCTAGCGAGATCGCTGCTGAGTCACAAGTTTTGTGACGCAACAGTGACTTCAGTAGCGATCAGGCCCCTGCTGTGAGATCACTGGTCGTGTCGGAATGGCCTGGGCCGTTTTTTGGTCGTTGAGGTCCCGCTGACACCACTGAATCGGTGTGTGTGACACCGATCCAGTGATGTCTTCACTGGTAACCAGGGTAAACATCGGGTTACTAAGCGCAGGGCCGCGCTTAGTAACCCGATGTTTACCCTGGTTACCAGCGTAAATGTAAAAAAAAAAACACTACATACTCACCATCTGATGCCCGTCAGGTCCCTTGCCGTCTGCTTCCTGCTCTGACTGAGTGCCGCCGTACAGTGAGAGCACAGCACAGCAGTGACGTCACCGCTGCGCTCTGCTCTCACTGTACGGCGGCACTCAGTCAGAGCAGGAAGCAGACGGCAAGGGACCTGACGGGCATCAGATGGCGAGTATGTACTGTTTGTTTTTTTTGGTAACCAGGGTAAACATCGGGTTACTAAGCGCGGCCCTGCGCTTAGTAACCCGATGTTTACCCTGGTTACCCGGGTGCTGCAGGGGGACTTCGGCATCGTTGAAGACAGTTTCAACGATGCCGAAGTCGTTCCCCTGATCGTTGGTCGCTGGAGAGAGCGGTCTGTGTGACAGCTCCCCAGCGACCACACAGCGACAAAACAGCGATCAGCATCGTTGTCTGTATCGCTGCAGCGTCGCTGTGTGTGACGGAGCCTTAAGTAACAGGCTTTTTTCTTCAATACCTTGGGATCAAAGAGCCATCATGCTGTTCAAGAAGGAGGTGCGTTTGGTCTCCTAGACCAACAGCAAAAAAAAAAAAAAAAACTTGTGAAGATGCTGGAGGAAACCGTTACAAAAGAATCTATATCAAATGTAAAAATGTGTTCTAAATTAAGATGAAAGAAGCCATTGCTCCAAAGCCACCATAAAAAGTTAGACACAGGTAGCAACTGCACATAAGGACAAATATATTACGGTACTATGCCCCCTGGTCTGATGAAACAAAAAGAAATTGTTCAGCTATATCAACTATTGTTATGTATAGAGCAAGGGTGCTCAATCTTTTGTTTTGGTTTTTTTTAGTCCAAGGGCCATATTAACATACTGAAGCGTTTTGGGGTCTGCACTAAAAACTAAAAAGGAGCAGTACCTTCTGTGACATTTATGGAATATCGAAGATATATACAATAGGTACAAATACAAATGCTACTTACTATACATGAGGAGTTAGAAATAGATTCTGCTCCTAAATCCACATAAAAAAACCGGCATCAAATACTCTCTGAATACGTTTCCAACTGATTTAAATGGGAAAAGCTCCTTTAGTTTACACAGTAGTTTTTTTTTTCCATGTTATTTTGAACATTTCGCCAATAAAACTAATTGGAAAGCTATTCAGAGAGTATTTGAAGCATTTTAATGTGGATTTTCAATAAAATAAACTTATAAATCCTTGTTTAAAAAAAACAGTGTGAATGAGCTCTAAAGAGGACGAGGCCATGCATGCACATGGCTCTCTACAACAGATCTTGAGATTTTTGCTTGATGCTCAATCATTCAGGCTACAGACAAAACTACAGTGGATCAAGCACAGACACAGAAGGCCACCTGTCTAATTCACATGCTCCTTTCTGAAGGGCCAAACGGATGACGAAATCCCATTCTGTTGATGCACGAGGGATTCCAAAGAGTTTACGCAGTGCACCAATAGTATTCACGAGTCCTTGTTCGTCAGCCGCTTGGATCTACTTCTCTGTGAATGTGTGTGTGTGACTGCCCACATATAGTTAACTTGTCTGTCAAACATTTTTCTGTCCAAATGGTTGGGGGCCCGCACAGAATGTCATTGCTGGCCTGATGTGACACCAGACTGCAGATAATAGCAGGGGTGCACAGAGGGCGAATAACTTGAGTGACAGAATCATGTCATAGGGTTGCTTTGCTGCAAGAGGGATTGGTGCACTTTGTCAAATAGATGGTATAAGAAAGGACAGCTACAGTGCCTTGCGAAAGTATTTGGCTCCCTGGAACTTTTCAACCTTTTCCCACATATCATGCTTCAAACATAAAGATGTACATTTTTGGTGAAGAATCAACAACAAGTGGAACACAATTGTGAAGTTGAATGAAATTTATTGGTTATCTTAAATTTCTGTGGAAATTCCCAAACTGAAAAGTTTCCAGGGAGCCGAATACTTTTGCAAGGCACTGTATGTGGACATGTTGAAGAAACATCTCAAGGCATCAACCAGGAAGCTAAAGCTTGGGAGCTTTTGGGTCTTTTAAAAGGACAATGATTCCAAGTATACTATTAAAGCTCTAGAAAAATGGCATAAGGACGACAAATTTAAGCCAATGGGGAGGCTATCAGAAAGATTTCAATTGTATTGAAAGTTTAGGGCAGAACAGAAAGTGTATGCGAGCCACAAGGCCTTCAAATCTGACTTCATTACACCAGTTCTGTCAGTTGCTGATGATATAGAAAAATGCTTGCATTTTATCATCTACTCTTTCAGTTGATTATTACAGTATTCATTAAAGATGGTTACAGCGCTATCAACTATCATTACAGGGGTTTTCACAAAACCTCAAAGTTTAGTTTAAAAAACCAACATGCGATATTCATCCTCCCTGGATCCAGCATGGAGTCTCTACAGCTTCTCCAAGGTCTGTGTGTAGTTATGCCCTAAACACGACAGCATTGCCCCCAATTGATGACCTCAGCGGCTCATGCTGTCTATATTGGAAGGGCCATTGAGCTTAGATGTCGCGATCAAGGGAGACTCTGGGCTGACATGATTACCATATTGTGGCCAAAGTCGGATTTTGGCCAGGTTTAGGCATAGCTAAACTTCTCTGGTCCTTTTAGGATTCAGAGGAAAAAGAAAATACAAAAGAAAGAGGATGCGAACATGTCAGTCTTTCTTGCAGACAGATACAATACAAATTAATAGTTACTTGTCTTAGCTTCCATCTGGGCAAGGGACCAACAGCCCCACTCAGCCGCTAACTAGGCACAACATAGTGAGAGCATTAATGGGAATCCCCAGCAGCAATGTCCTGTATTGTAGAAGAAGTGCAAAAATTGTACAGAAAAACTGTGGATTAATCAATTCACTCTTTTTATTAATTATATTTGGAAAAATCTAAATTTAAAACAAAGTATTCGCACATATAGCGCTATCCAATCACACATTCAAAGGTCCATTATGAAGGCCAACACTAGAAAGTCTCCTGGTTTTTTTTACCCCAACAATGAAATCAGGCTGGGGTAAATACAAAAGGAAAAAAATACACTTCAATGGCTCAATTCATTATTTATTGAAGTTACTTTTTTTTCTCTCGTGACATTCCCTGAGGGTTTTTTTTTTTTTTTACATCAAATTCTTCAAAATGGCAGAAGCTGATTAAGAGCTTGGAATAAAATAAATAATGCTCTTTATTTTTGTCTAAAGCAGGTCAGGCTGATATACATTTTTGTGGCAAAAGTTTCAGTAAAACTTGTCTTACATGCAGACAATCGCCATAAGTTTCAAAGAGTAAAAGTCCAATGGGTGGTCCCATTCAGTGACTGTTTATGCAATGATAGCTGTGGATCACCAATTAGGACCACCCACTGGGTTCTTATGTATGTAAATACCAGAGATTTCAAATTATAAAATACATGTTATACTCTCCCAACAAGCAAACATACATATACAGTATATATATATATATATATATATATATATATATATATATACATGTGTGTGTGTGTGTGTGTGTGTGTGTGTGTGTGTGTGTGTGTGTGTGTGTGTGTGTGTGTGTGTGTGTGTGTGTGTGTGTGTGTGTGTGTGTGTCAGTTTATACAAGCAAAATACTAAAATGTGTGCCAACACTAATGATAAACTCTTACTCAATAGTTAACCTAGAAATAAGGTTTAAGCCCATATTCAGCTTTGAGAGTAGAACTTAAATGGGTTGGCCTGTGAAAAAAAGTCATCACAAAAAAAAAAAAAAAAAAAAAAAAAAAAGAAGAAGAAGGATGGGTGATAACTTGTTGCCTGCTGGGTGTTGACCACTTGTACCAGCACCGATCATTAGAACGGGGAATTTTTATCCCTGTTAGAATTGACGGCAGGGCCACTCTAGTGCTCGGCTTTTTACGGCAGTCCCATATAAAATGAATGGAGAAGTGATCGGGTGTCTTACCTGCTGTGCAATCTTGTAGGTGGGATAAAAGTTTCCCATTGGGGATAGACATTCTCAGTTCTGCCAAATGGTATGGGCCTCCACTATTGAATAATTCATCATGTGTGATATGGGCAATCCCTTTAAGGGCATCTAAGCAGACCATTCAGCTGACAGAATTACAGCTGGAATAGTGTTTGGCTGCAAGTAAACCAAGAGAGGACCTTCCATTAGGGGTTTCACTCAAGCGTATTGTTTCTCCTTGCGGAGAGTGACATGAAAAGCATGTCGAGGTGAGGAGACTTAAAGCCGCAACGCACCTCTGGGAAATATGCAAATTGTCTCTACAGAGAGGAAGAGGACCAGAACTCTAAGGCCACCTATTGGATCCGGGTTTGGCTTTTATCCTAAGTCATGTGACAAGGCTCGTTAAAGGGTCGACATTGACTGTTAGGATTGCTACTTCCAATACGTGGCACTAGAGTTGTAGTCCTCTTCCTCTCTGAAGAGACAATTTACACTCGAGCATATTTCACAGTCTTTATTCAGTTCAAAATGATAACATTGACAGCAGATCTTGGAGTCCTGACCTAAACTTATAGACATGCGTGAGGCTGTAACTAGGGGTCGGGAGACTCATGGTAAGTCCTACATATAGGAGACCAGTGGTGGACCAGGCCAGATGTATGAAGAAGTGATGATTGATCGACAGTAGGAGAGCATGTGTTTTTCAATTTGTAGAGTACACTTAGGCTTATATTTCAAATAAAAACATGGTGAACAATTGTAAAACCTCTTATCTGATAATAGAAAAAAAATGACTAGATACTGACAACTATTTTCAATGGAAAAGTTTTCATTCTGCTTAGATAAAATATAAGATATAGTTCTAAACAATATTTTGGTGTTTCAAACAGCCAACTCTACCAAAATCCCTATCGGAGCAGTTGGTCAGAGTCAGATTAAACTTTCAGAACTCTATTTAGTGCAGGAACATAATTACCGAGTTTATACAGAATTTTGGACATGACATACCTGAAGCTTAATTTACGTCAGCGGCATGGCACAAACCAGTTCCAGGGAATTCATGTAGTGTCTCTATACCTGAGAGCCAGCAACGTCTTTACATTCCCAGCTGCAGCACAAACAACTCTTTCAGCCAGAATTTAGACCTATAATCCAATTATCCATTTCATTTTCATTTCTACCTTGTGGGTTAGATCATTTATCATGTTTCACAATAATGATCAGAAAGCACAAGGAAAGGGATTTCTGGAAGTAACACATTACCTACTATATTAGCATAGCTTACAGGGTCCTGTCAACAACCACTATGCATAAATATCAGGTAATTCAATTCACAATCTGCAGAAGGACTTGACACGGTACTTGCTTTCCTTTAGTAGATGCCAGAAATGGATTACGGAATTATTCTGGCAGATTTTGATATATCAAAACTGTGTTATAATGCTCTTCACAACCAATGAGACACAGCTATAGACTGTACAAAAAACGGGTCATGTAAACAGAAATTCATCATCTTTCCCCAGGTATGCTTCATGTCCTCAATGAGAGTCACACACCAGAGATAATGCCAGACCCTTACTGAGCAGATCCCTGAGCTCGGTCACATCCATCGTTTGCATTTCTCTAGGCCAAGTAAGTGGCGAATCACAGCAGTGTACAGTGAATGTGCTGGGGGGGATAATTCATAAGTCTGCAGTCACACAGAGTGACTGCAGACTTATCGACATGGACCGGTGAACCCCTTTGAAAGATGGCCACTTTGGGGACTGACTGAGCGCCAGAGACCCAAAGATGCCCAAACTGCCACCCATTTTTAAAGACTATGATCTTTTTTCCAAATTATACAGTAAAAGGACCAGGCGTAATCTAATAATCCAGAATACTCCTCTGTTCTTCTCCCTGGAACCTCTGTCAATCTCCTTGCTTCCTCTCCTGGCGAATACTCAACTGCTGCAGACACTCACTGGTCAATGACACATTGATTCCCACTATGAGCACTGACTGGCTGCGGAGACCAACAGAGGCAAGGAGGCACAGGGGTGTGTTTTAAAAAAAATTATTAACAAATACTATGTATTAAACTTAATATATACAGAGCCAATATATTTCATAGCGCTTTATAATTCAGAGGAGACAAACAGAATGTCATACTAATTCAAACACATACTAAGGGGAGATGCTCACAAGCTTACAATCTACGACTGCATACAGACTTCTTGATCCTGTAGAGTGGGCCATCACAAAAAAAAATGCAAATGCAATCTGCACTAAAGGCCCCGTCTCACTAAGCGATTTACCAACGATCACGACCAGCGATATGACCTGGCCGTGATCGTTGGTAAGTCGCTGTGTGGTCGCTGGGGAGCTGTCACACAGACCGCTCTCCCCAGCGACCAACGATCAGGGGAACGACTTCGGCATCGTTGAAACTGTCTTCAACGATGCCGAAGTCCCCCTGCAGCACCCGGGTAACCAGGGTAAACATCGGGTTACTAAGCGCAGGGCCGCGCTTAGTAACCCGATGTTTACCCTGGTTACCAAAAAAAACAAACACTACATACTCGCCTTTCGGTGTCCAGGTCCCTTGCCGTCTGCTTCCTGCTCTCTGACTGAGCCGCCGTACACTGAGAGCAGAGCGCAGCGGTGACGTCACTGCTGCGCTCTCACTTCTCACTGTACGGCCGGGAGTCAGTGAGAGCAGGAAGCAGACGCCAAGGGACCTGACGGACATCAGAAGGCGAGTATGTACTGTTTGTTTTTTTTTACATTTACGCTGGTAACCAGGGTAAACATCGGGTTACTAAGCGCGGCCCTGCGCTTAGTAACCCGATGTTTATCCTGGTTACCAGTGAAGACATCGCTGGATCGGTGTCACACACACCGATTCAGCAATGTCAGCGGGGCCTCAACGACCAAAAAAAGGTCCAGGCCATTCCGACACGACCAGCGATCTCGCAGCAGGGGCCTGATCGCTGGTACGTGTCACACATAGCGAGATCGCTATGGAGGTCGCTGTTGCGTCACAAAACTTGTGACTCAGCAGCGATCTCGCTAGCGATCTCGCTATGTGAGACGGGGCCTTTAGCCTTACTGCTGCAGACTAAAGCCTCCCTTTAAAATTTAGATGGAGGTCAGCCGGCAGAGCTCTCACACTCGAAACCCCAGATACACAGGAGCAATATGGGAGAACAGCTGCCAGATATCCATTACAGCAGCAGTTGGAGATCGGACATGCCAGATATATGCACCCACACTGTCAGCCAAATCGGGTAGTCTAGTGCGAATGGGTGTCTTAAGACCTTTTACAATTAATAATGAAATGTAGGAAACAATGTAAATACAACAACCATTTCACATCAATAAGTTGGAGGTATAAGATCATGTTCTCAGCAGCATGTACTGCTGTCTACATGGGACAATGTGCTGAAGAGAACAAGGTCTTTTAACCTTACTTATAGACAGGGTGGATAAAAATCAATGTTTTTTTAAAAAAAATCAAAAAAATCGGATTTTTTTGATTTAAATCGGATTTTTTTGATTTAAATCGGATTTTTTTCAATAAACTGCTTTTTGAGGAAAATATTTTACCATCCAAAGGTTCTTCCATCATGAGATAAAGCGGAGTTGTTTAACTCAGTAGAATAAAGGCTGTATATGTGTAACATTCACAATGCCATGCTCTTCCAGAGGTTTCTGTAGGATGCTGACTATCCAACAAGTTTGGGCATGTCAACTGAATGGAAAAAGAAACTAAACCAAAAGTGAAACCAAGCTAGAAGTGTGGAATTAAAGGGGCAGTATGAACAAAATGTGGAGGCTATTAATAGTTTATACAATTAAGACATGCTGCTTTTAAACACCTACCTATTGCCATATAGTAAAACAAAAAAGATTTTTACTTACGGTACTTTGGGGTCCCCCCCTCACCCTGGCGTTAGATCGTTGCCCCTAGTTTCGTCCGTGTAACTATGGTCGCACATGCGCACTGCTCTCACTTCTCATTTTAATCGTGATTTATATTAAAAAAAACCTTTTGATTTAAATCAGTGATTTAAATCATGATTAAAATCATGATTTAAATCGATCCGATTTAAATAGAAAAAAATCTTTTGATTTAAATCGTGATTTAAATCATGATTTAAATCGGCGTGATTTAAATCAATCCACCCTGCTTATAGAGGTAGTCTGGTTAAAACAAATCATCAACTATCCACAGTGGGTGCACAACCGCTGGGACTAGAACCAATTGTTAGAAGGGGAATATTTATCCCCGTAAGAATGAAGCAGCATTGTGCATGTGCAACATACGCGCCATTAATTCCCTATGCACCGTGCTTGGCTTTTCTGACCTTCCCATAGGGAGTGAATGGAGAGACAGTCGTGATTCCTATATGCTTTGCCATCTAGTAACTGGAATAAAAGTCCTCCATTTGGGATAAAAGTTCTCCGATCTTCCAATCAGTGGCGGTCCTCCCATCGATCAGCAAGTTATCACCTGGCTCACGTACGTCCATGATGCATGCCAAGCTCTTGCCATATAGCGAGCAAATATATGCAAACACCGAACACCGAGGTCAAACAATCTGTGCCTTAGATTTAGGAAAATTTATATATCATAGGTTTTCGGACAAATAGTTTGTGTCTCCTAAAACATCCAAGCCTAAAAGTATTACGGTAATTCAGATTCACCTGGATACAGTTCTAAAAAGTTCAATAAATCAAATTGCCCTAGTGACAGACTAAGAATCAGCTTTCCAATTCAAAGTCCTTGTGATATACGGCAGCAGTGACATCCTATATCTTTGCTGTGGTGAGGAATTCAGAATGCTTTCCTCTCCATCATTATTATGCGACATCCAAGGTAGAAACTAACTAAATTTGAAACTGTCCAAGGATGCTGAGCAAAATCTCAACTTGCTCCGCTCGTAACTTGGGATTCTTTAAAAAGTACAGAGTTGCAGATCAATATAATTCTACTCTACTGTACAAAACTGCTTACACAAATGGTTCCCACAGACTCTTGGCTAATGTCCGGTTAAGAGATATTTCCTCAGGTCTACGTTCATTTTACAGGGACAAAACTGTACAAACTTTACAGTCCACGCCAATACCTCACAGAACCCTCAGTCTCTGCATAATGCCACGTTCACATGTTCAGTGTTTTATATCAGTATGTGTAAGCCAAAATTAGGAGTGGGTGATAAATACAGAAGTGGTGACGTGTTTCTATTATACTTTTCATCTCCTGATTTTGGCTTACAAATGCTGAGGTAAAATATTGACCAAATACTGAACGAGGAGTACATTTCACCAGTTATCAATCTCAAACTAAAGCTGGTCATACACGGTAGACCCATGTTGGTAGAACGATGCTTTGGCCAAGCGCTCTATATTAGCTTTGAAAAAAAAAGGTCAACTGACATGTCGGCCAGCGGCTTATCTCTGGAAAACAATGCGATCGTCATTCCAAAATCAGACATGCCTGATTGACATCTCAACTGACGATCAGTCGGCCTGTGCCCCTTACACATCAGGTGGTCGATATTGGCGCTTTCAGCTAACTATATGGGAGCCATAAGGGTCTGTTTAGACTAGTAAACCAGCAACACTAAACAACTTCCAATCAGCTACTTATTTGTTGAACGGCGGTTAATAGCCGGTTTACACAGTCAGACAGCTTCAGATACGCACAGAAGGCTCTGCAATAGATCATTTAGTGTGCACAGGCTGCATTTGTTCTCGGCAGGAAAAGTTCTCCTAGTCCTCCATCAGATTCTGCATCTTATTAGCCAAAACCATTATACTATGAGCATAATAAATTAAACTGCCTAAATCTTTGAGCTACAACATTATCTTTCACTACTGACTCCTTACATTTATAACAAAAAATGTTTTGTCTGAATAAATCTGTAAAAACTAACCGTTATATTGGTCAGATAGGGTTTTATGGGATTTTGTAAACTATGTTTACCTACATTAGCTACCCTACTTATGCAAAATGTTTGTGGTGGTACATGTGTAAAATATACCTATTGACCCACATTCACCAGACATAAGGCTGCAAGTGTCAATTTTGACCTCAGTCAGATTGGTACACACTTGCATACTTTTTTTTACTTTATAGGAAAGAGCAATGGAAAGGTTTCCTATGCAGTATTTTTTCCCTTCTGTGAGCAGAGCCGAATACTTATAGCAAACCTTTCACCAGGTTTGGCTGACACGAGTTACGGCCACCGCCATTCAGGGCGTATCTACAGCATTCTATAATGCTGTATATCTGCCCCCTATCCGACCTGCAAGACAAAACTTTTATTATACTCACCTGCGGGGCGGTCCAGTCCAATGGGTGTCGCAGGTCCTGGTCCGGCGCCTCCCATCTTCTTGCAATGCCGCCCTCCTGCTTGCTTCATGGCTACCAGGCATCACGCTCCTGCTCAAGTGTACTTATCATCCCTGTTGAGGGAAGAGCAAAGTACTGCAGTGCGCAGGCGGCGGGAAAGGTCAGAGGCCCAGCGCCTGCGCACTGCAGTACTTTGCTCTGCCCTCAACAGGGCAGATAAGTACACCTGCACATGAGTGCGATGCCGGGGAGCCATGAAGCAAGCAGGAGGGCGGCAATGCTAGAAGATGGGAGTCGCCTGGCCAAGACCTGAGGCACCCATCGGACTGGACCGCCCCGCAGGCAAGTCTAATAAAAGTTATTTGTCTTCTCTTGCAGGTCGGATTGGGGGCTTATCTACAGCATTCTAGAATGCTGTAGATAAGCCCTGAAAAGCGGTGGCCATAACTCGTATCGGCCAAACCTGATGACAGGTTCACTTTAAGTGTGCGTGCGCCCGCAGTAGAGAAAAGCATAGTGCGCAAGCAAAGTCGTGATTTTTGTGCGCAGGCACAAGATTTTGCCCAGCAATGTGGATGACTCGAGGGGTCACCTATGTCAATTACAGAAGGAAGACGGAGATCAGCAGCCGGGGGGAGGGATACAGTGGCCCAAAACCATGCCCATTGGACCAGACCAACCTAATTTCCATAAAGCGAGGGAGAACTTAAAAAGGTTTTTTTGGGGTATACATGGTGCATAAAAAGATTATATACGCATTTATGGAACGCAGCACAAGGCACTGAATAAGGTCATTGATTTAGTTGCTACATGACAAAACTGGTGACAGGTTCCCTTTAAAGAGGTTTCTCCTTTTACAATTTAACTTTACCATAGAGTAGCAGAGGCTCACACAGTTCACATCCAGTATAGTGATTGGCTGCGATGGTTACCATTAATATTGATGAGATTTTACCGCTGCAGCCTAACATAGATTAGAGCAGTAGCACATAGGTAGCACTGGATGCAGGGGGGGTTAGTAACTAAAAGAGTGTGCAGCCCCAGGCTGATAATTTTCCGAATATAACTTATTGTCAAAAGTGCTCATATATAAACCCAAACCCACCTACACAGAGGCCCTACCGAAACCACTTCAGTTTCTAGAAAAAGTCAGTATCGAACTTCAGTTCTAGTATGATGAAAACAGAGATTTTGCCCTTTCACTGAGAAGGGGGCTGCAGCAGGTTGGGGGTCCCAGCTCTGTATGTCAGAATCTCATGAATAAAAAATAAAAAAGGCAGTCCCAGACCGATGATTGGTACTTTTTTTTTTTAAGGGATGAAATCAAACAGTAAAACTGCTTAAAAATTAAACAAAATGTTCCTTTATCTGAAAATTCCTTGACAAATAATCAGCACTGCATTCCCATAACATCCTAACAACGCGGTACTAATAAATCAAGACATTGCTTTACTTGTATAAAACAAACATGGGAGATGTGGGAATTGTTGTTTGCTTAAGTCATGTCAAATTGTATTCATAGTGCAGACAAACCGAAACTACTAACTAGGGCATTTCTAATTATCACAGTAATTGAATGCAGCAGTTCTTATGATATGCCAACTTGACGTGAACAGTATGTGGAAAACCCTTTGGAGGCCTTCACGACGAGCTCTAGAAATCTTTTCTTCAAGTTCTTATCTTTATCATCAAAGCTGGAGATTCCTTGCCGCCTTAATTTTTTTGTTTGTAGCTATTGTTTTTCCTCCTTTCTATCTAAAAGCCATTACCAATTTTTTTGTTGACATACCCATATCAAAGCTTGTTTGTTTTTTTTGCAGGACAAGATGAAATTTTAAATGGCACCATTCGTTTTACCATACAATGCACTACAGGCATTCACTCCATACTTTACCCAGAAAAATTGTTGTAACTTCTAAGGCTATGTGCACACGTTGCAGAATTGCCGTGGAAATTTCCGTGGCAATTCTGCAACTCCTGCCACAGGAAAAACGCATGCAGAATTGGCATGCGTATCCCCGCTAAAACACTAGCGGTTTACAAACGTAATTAACTTGCAGAATGCTAGCGTTTTCCAAGTGATCTGTAGCATCACTTGGAAAACTGATTGTCAGGTTGGTCACACTTATCAAACAGTGTTTGACAAGTGTGACCAACTTTTTACTATTGATGCTGCCCATCAATAGTAAAAAGGTATGTTAAAAATAATAAAAAAAAAAAAAAAAATCGTGATATTCTTACCTTCCGGCGTCCCCCACAGCCTTCCCGCTCCTCGCGATGCTCCTGTTCACAGTAATGCCTCGCAACAATGACCCCAGATGACATAGCATCACGCGAGACCACTACGTCATCACAGGTCATTGTCGCAAGGCGTTACTGGGAACAGGAGCATCGTGAGGAGCGGGAAGGCTGCGGGAGACGCCGAAAGGTGAGAATATCACAATTTTTTATTTTATTTTATTTTTTTTTACAGATATATGGTTCCCAGGGCCTGGAGGAGAGTCTCCTCTCCTCCACCCTGGGTACAAACCGCACATGACCCGCTTACTTCCCGCATTGTGGGCATAGCCCCATGTGGGAAGTAAGCGGATCAATGCATTCCTATGTGTGGGGAATCCCCGCGATTCTGCACAAAGAATGAACATGCTGCGTTTATTTCCGGAATGCGATTCCGCCGCAGGAAAAAAACGCAGCATGTGCACAAAAAATGCGGAATGCATTCAAAATGATGGGATGCTTATGTAAGTGGTTTTTTTTGTGGAAAACGGCCAAAAAAAAAAGCTAAAATAAAAAATACTAAAAATCCTGAACGTGTGCACATAGCCTAAAAGAGACAGTACTGATATTTGGACCTTACATACATTGGTTCATGAGAAGTGAGAGGATAATGAACCTCAGCAACAGCGATGAGAAACCTTTTCGCACCGAGTGGTCTCGACAGACTTTCTGTGGCGTTGGTAGTTTATGAGAAGCTTGCGTTTCACTTGTGCCAAATTCCTACTCCCATTTGTTAATGTACAGATACAGTTTGGAGGAGTATATTATCACTGTGAAAATTTATTGGTAAACTGAGCCCTTAAAGAGGTGCCAAAGTGAGTTTCTTAAGAAGTTTTGGGGTCAAAATAAGTTGTCCATTACTGAATAGGCACGATGGAGAAGTCTAAAAATGTCTGAGGAAACAATTCCAAGATGTGAAACCACGACTTCAGGTATCTCCATGTAAATCGTTGCACCGGCTTTTCCAGGAGACAGGCATATGTCAACAGACAGCCAAGAAAGTTTATGTTCACCCGTACACAGTCACTGTTGTTCAGAAATTGAAAGGGCCCGATCAAGAGAAAAGAATTTGTTAATGCCAGATTTTTTCCTTTGGAAAACATGGAAGGGAACGTGAAGGAATGCTTGGATGCAAAGGGTGGACATTTCCAACACCTGCTTTAAAAATATCAGTTTCTTAAGAACCAAGATATATAGAGTCGAAATTTTAGTACAATAGTCTCTTTTAGAAGTTACAGTAATTTTTCTGGGTAAAGTAGCGAGTAAATTACCCTGTAGAAAGGGGTAAAATTTGTTAAACAAAACAAAAAAAAAACAAAACACATTTTTAAGTACAATGAAAGGGTGGTGTGAAAAAAAAAGGCAATTCCGCCATTTTTCCCCACACGGTGTTTATTGTATGGCAAAAATGAACTATCAACGTGATTCCTCAGATCAATACAATTATTTCAATATCAAACTTGCATAGATTTCTTCTTTTTTTTTTTTTTTTTTTTTTACTTAAAGGTGCTGTCAGACCTACGACTACAAGTCAACAGTCACTCTACGTGCTGTGAGGATACTCTGGTGTGGGCACCGGGAGAGGGTGGGTCATAGTATCGCAAGTAGGCGACTTGCATATTTCCAGTCACATTCCGACTAGACTGCATCCGGCCTTGCTCAAGACACTTGCATTGAGTAAGGGCATGCCCATCTAGTACGCAAATCACATACTTGTGACTGCCAGTACACACCAGGGAATCCTCACAGAGCACAAATTACAGTTTTGTAGCTTAAGGCTGGACAACCCCATTAAGTGATGGAAAAAAAATTCAGAAGTTTGTTAAAAAAATAAAAATAAATAAAATTTGGTATGCGTTTCCATTTTCCAAAAGCTCTAAAGTTTTTATTTTTCTGTCGATGGAGCTGAGTGAACACTTGCTTTTTGAGCAGAAAGCTCATGTTTTCAATGATACCATGTTGGGGCACATACAGCATTTTGATCACGTTTTATTGCATTTTAATAAGGAGGTGTGGGGGGGGGAGTAATTCTGGCATTTCGAATTTTTTAAATTTTCTTAACATTGATTACTGCACCAGTTCATTTCATGTTTTGACTGACTGGCCTTTTACAGTTGTGGTAATATCAGAAATAAAAAAAAATACTTTTTAAAGAGGGAAAATGTGAATTTTTAGATTTTAAAAAATTCTATTATTAAAACCCATTTCTTACTTTATTTTGTTAGACCTGCTCAGCGAATAAACAACAGCAATTGTAGCTGTTATAAGTAGGTTCCAGTTATGTAATATAGCCAGCATATACCAAGCATGGAGAGAGCTCAGAACCTGACACTCTACATTTTTGGACCCTAGTGCTGACATACGCGCTAAGAGTGTTTTTTGTTTCTTAAATGCGTGTATTTTAGATAAACAACATTTTGCAATTGGGCTACATAAAAACTAAGAATCCACCACTGAGCACCTCTCAGCAGGTTTATGACCACATTAAAGTTAAGGTGAACTTTGTGGTCATAAACCAGCAAATAGGAACTCTGAAGAACAAAGTTAAAAATCAAAATCGATCAGAATGAGTTACACGATACTGAGTTAACTCATTCTTCAGTCATCAATTGGCTACAAGAAAGCAAAGCTATTCTACCTTCCAAAAAATGTTTGCCAGTGACAACATAAGTAGGTCAAATGGAATATACATACAAGGAGGTGGGGGAGCCGAAGATGTGGTTTATCAATGGTTTATGGCACTAGCAACCAAATGAAGCCATCTGCTGACTGAACTGAGAGGGTGGAACTAGAAGATGGAGGAAGAATTTCTAGAGGAATGAACTTGAAGGGGAACACTGGGTCAGGAGGTAAATGTGGCACAGTTATCAAATATAAAAGGTCAGAGTGAAAAGGCTGGAGTTTAGTTGGTGCCAACAAGTAAACCAGGAAGGACATGTGAGCGGTGGAACGCAGAGGCAAAGAGACCAAACAGTGGCTGGAGACAGACAATCAGGACGTCAAGGGACAAACATCGAAGCCCAGACTATGCTGGTAAAGACCAAAGGCCCAGGCGATGCTGGTCAAGACCTGAAAGCCAGTCTTCACCAGCCAAGACCTGAGACCTGACATCCGGACGCTGAAGGTCAAAAACCGAAGGTTGCACACTTGTTCTTATATGGGACTGGATGTCTGTAGTAGTGACCAGGGTGGTTGCTTCCAGTGTGGACATACAGTACAGGGTGCAGAAGGGATCGGGGATGGCCAGTGCGAGGAACACATAGGCTACTAAGTGACTCATTACTAAGGAGTTGCAGCCTAGTGAGTAAAGGTACCGTCACACTAAAGGCCCCGTCTCACTAAGCGATTTACCAACGATCACGACCAGCGATACGACCTGGCCGTGATCGTTGGTAAGTCGCTGTGTGGTCGCTGGGGAGCTGTCACACAGACAGCTCTCCCCAGCGACCAACGATCAGGGGAACGACTTCGGCATCGTTGAAACTGTCATCAACGATGCCGAAGTCCCCCTGCAGCACCCGGTAACCAGGGTAAACATCGGGTTACTAAGCGCAGGGCCGCGCTTAGTAACCTGATGTTTACCCTGGTTACCAAAAAAAACAAACACTACATACTCGCCTTTCGGTGTCCAGGTCCCTTGCCGTCTGCTTCCTGCTCTGACTGAGCCGCCGTACAGTGAGAGCAGAGCGCAGCGGTGACGTCACTGCTGTGCTCTCACTTCTCACTGTACGGCCGGCAGTCAGTGAGAGCAGGAAGCAGACGGCAAGGGACCTGACGGACATCAGAAGGCGAGTATGTACTGTTTGTTTTTTTTTACATTTACGCTGGTAACCAGGGTAAACATCGGGTTACTAAGCGCGGCCCTGCGCTTAGTAACCCGATGTTTACCCTGGTTACCAGTGAAGACATCGCTGGATCGGTGTCACACACACCGATTCAGCAATGTCAGCGGGGCCTCAACGACCAAAAAAAGGTCCAGGCCATTCCGACACGACCAGCGATCTCGCAGCAGGGGCCTGATCGCTGGTACGTGTCACACATAGCGAGATCGCTATGGAGGTCGCTGTTGCGTCACAAAACTTGTGACTCAGCAGCGATCTCGCTAGCGATCTCGCTATGTGAGACGGGGCCTTAAGCGACGCTGCAGCGATAGCGACAGCAATGCCGATCGCTGCAGCGTCGCTGTGTGGTCGCTGGAGAGCTGTCACACAGACCGCTCTCCAGCGACCAGCGATGCCGAGGTCCCCGGGTAACCAGGGTAAACATCGGGTTGCTAAGCGCAGGGCCGCGCTTAGTAACCCGATGTTTACCCTGGTTACCAGCGTAAAAGTTAAAAAAACAAACAGTACATGCTCACCTGCGCGTCCCCCAGCCTCTGCATCCTGACGCTGACTGAGCTCCGGCCCTAACAGCACAGCGGTGACGTCACCGCTGTTGCTTTCACTTTCAGTTTAGGGCCGGCGCTTCAGTGTCAGGAAGCAGAGGCTGGGGGACGCGCAGGTGAGCATGTACTGTTTGTTTTTTTAACTTTTACGCTGGTAACCAGGGTAAACATCGGGTTACTAAGCGCGGCCCTGCGCTTAGTAACCCGATGTTTACCCTGGTTACCAGTGTAAAATATCGCTGGTATCGTCGCTTTTGCTGTCAAACACGGCGATACACGGCGACCTAGCGACCAAATAATGTGCAGACCTTCTAGCAGCGACCAGCAATTTCACAGCGGGATCCAGATCGCTGCTGCGTGTCAAATACAGCGATATCGCCATCCAGGTCGCTGCAACGTCACGGATTGCTGGCGATATCGCCTAGTGTGACGGTACCTTAATACAGGTGACCCCAGCTAGTACCAGTATAATAATCAGAAGCGCCTGAAGGTCACATTGCAGGGACAGGCCTGACGTTGCAAGTGACACCTGTGGAGCTAAAGCAGAACATAAAATGTAATTTACACAGAGATACAGTTGTGTAAAAAAGTGTTTCTTCCTAATTTCCCATTCTTTTGCATGTGAAATCTCATAGACTTTGCTGGTACTGTAAAACACAGCTGAAAATTTGCATAAAAAACGCTGCAAAAACTCCTACTGTGAACTTAGTCTTAATATTTTAGATCACCATGCAAATTTAAATATTAGACAAAGATAACACAAGTAAACAAAATGCAGTTTTTAAACAAAGGTCTTTATTGAAGGGAAAAAGAAATCCAAACAACAGGGCCCTGTTTGAAAAAAAAAGTGATTGCCCACCCATTAAAGCATAAATTAATTGTGGTTTATCACATCTTTGGGAAGCGAAGTTCAAATTTACTAGCCACACCAAGGTCACATTATAGTCACACCTGTTCTCAACAAAGAAATAACTTAAATAGGACCTGCCTGGCAAAGTGAAATAGACCAAAAGCTCATCAAAAATTAGACATCATGCCGCAATCCAAAGAAATTCTGGAACAAATAAGAAACAAAAGTAACTGAAATCTATCAGTCTGAAAAATATTATAAACCCATTTCTAAAGCTTTGGGATACCAGGGAACCACAGTGAGAGCCATTATCCACAAAAGGTCAAAACACAAAACAGTGATGAACCATCCCAGGAGTGACCAGTCAAAATTACCCCTAGAGCGCAGTAGCGGCTCATCCAAGAGATCACAAAAGACCCCACAACAACATGCAAAGAACTGCACTCCTCAATTACCTCAGTTAAGGTCAGTGCTCATGACTCCACCATAAAAAAAAGAGACTGGGTAAAAAATGACCTGAATGGCAAAGTTTCAAGACGAAAATCACTGCTGAGCAATAAGAATATATAGGCTTGCCTCAGTTTTGCCAGAAACATCTAAAAAATTTTTGGGAGAATACTCTGTAGAGTGAAGAGACAAAAGTTAAACTTTTTTGAAGGTGTATGTCCCATTACATCTGGCATAGAAGTAATAGCATTTCAGAAAAGGATCACCATACCAATAGTAAAACATGGTGGTGGTAGCGTGATGGTCTGGGGGTGTTTTGCTGCTGTAAATGAAATAATGAATTCTGCTGTCTGCCAAAAAGTCCTGAAGGAGGATGGCCATCTGTTGGTGACCTCAAGCTGAAGCACACTTGGGTTATGCAGCAGGATAATGATCCAAAACACACCAGAAAGTCCACCTCTGAATGGCTTAAGAAAAACAAAACTAAGACTTTGGAGTGGCCTAGTCAAAGTGCTGACCTTAATCCTATTGAGATGCTGTGGCATGACATTAAAAAGGCGGTTCATGCTTGGAAGCCCTCCAATGTGGCTGAATTACAACAATACTGCTAAGATAAGTGGCCAAAATTCCTCCAGGGCATTGTAAAAGACTCATTGCCAGTTATTGCAAACGCTTGATTGCAGTTGTTGCTGCTAAGGGAGGCCCAACTAGTTACTAGGTTTAGGGGCAATCACTTTCACACAGGACCCTGTAGGTTTGGATTTCTTGTTCCATTAATAATAAAGGCCTTAATTGAAAAACTGTATTTTGTGTTTACTTGTGTTATCTTTGTCTAATATTTAAATTTGTGTGGTGATCTGAAACATTTACGTGGACAAACATGCATAAGAATAGGAAATCAGGAAGGGACAACACTTCACACAACTGTAGCTAGATAGAACATAGTATAAGATACTTAAATTGTTGCACTGTTATTCCTACTATTGTGTGATTTGTTGTCCTGTACCAAAACGGTTTCCAGAATTAAAACTTTAATTTCTGTGAAAGGAAAATAAATCGCTTTAGTTGGTTACTTCCACCTCATCCTTATCTGCGTGTTGCATCCCAGTAGCCAGTTCACACATACACACCTTATTTTGAGATTTCGTGTATACTCTCATTAACTTGATGGAACTTTGATTTGGAACTACACTGGGGAATGGATTGATGACTGAAAAGATTCTTTGTAAGGTTGTGCAGAATTGGCTGCCACAAATAATAGAACTCCTTTACGAGATAATATCAGTCTAGCCATTACTTAATCCAATGGAAAACTAGAAGAAAGGAGGCATATGCACAGGAAAAAAAACATTTATGATAATATGAATAAAAAAGGCAAATGTATTATTAAGCTATATTCCGAAAGCTGTACATGTTCGAGCATTATACTGTGACTTTCTTACAAAAACATCCCCGTTCACTTGTCTAACATAGGAGAAGAATTCAGAAGCTCCCTTGACACATTTTAACCTCCTAGATTTCTATGCATTATTTACACCCAATCTCTGTTCTCCATCAAACTGATTTCTTTCTAGAGTTGGTAGAAAATGCAGATGGGAAAACAGGTTTCCTGTGCACAAAAATGTCATTTCTATAACGACATCTCCAATACCAGCAGGCACATTGTGCAGATTCCCTATGGTATTGCAGAATTAATTACTATAAAATTGACTAAATCGCGTCAGCACACTCAAAGGCTATCCGTACATATGGGCTAAAGGGGTTTTCCAGACAACATTTTCTGCAGTTCCTTTATGGAACTGCAGAATCCTGGCAGTGTGCAGTATGCTCACTGTCAGAATCCCCACACATTTTCCAGCTTGAGTGGGCAGTCACATAATCGCATGTATAGATTGCATACTTGGGGTAATGCATCAATTAGCAATTTTTCCTGCTCCTCTCCATGTTCACAACTATGCAAATCGCATATGTAGTTACGAGATTGCCAGCTGAAGCCAGAAATTAAGGAGAATCCTGACAGTGTGCACGTCGCACTGTCAGGATTTGGCAAAATATATGTTGAGCCAAGCAAACCCTTTTAGACAACTGAATAGTGACATTTCCAAACTTTGCCGCAGGGCCATAAAGTGGGATTATAAAGAAGGCACCATAAAGATATTATCCATGGATCCCACCTAAATAGTTATTTATTGCATGATCGTATTATTATTTCCTATATACTTTGTATAACTGTATTCTTTTTCCAACATTTCATGCAGGTAATGTTAGGTGGCTTTAATAAAATAATTAGAAATACATTTCCTATTGAAGTGCTGATAAGAGTTATCTGAACAACTCAAACACAAATTATGAGAGAAAAAGCTTTACCAAGACAAATGCTCTCACTGAACGATTTTGTCCTCCATGGGTTTGATGTGAATAGCTAACAAAGAGAAAATTAATGAGGGTGAGATGAGATATTTTAACCTCAGCCTGACATTTTGCATTTGTATTTTTTTTTTTTCCAAACGGGCATATAACTTAAGAAAAGGAAACAGACATAACCTTAGTAAGTGTTAGAAATGTTCTAACTGTACAATATTGCTTCTTATTACTTTTTCTTTCCCACAAGAAAGTTATCTGAAGAGATCACGATGAGGAGCCAAACAATCAGTATATGTACTGAAAACTACCTTAATCAACAAGCAATACCATACTTTCTGGAAAGAAATGTCTTTACATATTCCAGAAATATCAAGAAGCAAATATTCCTCATATCCTGAAAGCCAAACTAATTAGGGAGAAATTGATTAATGGCTTTGTGATACTTTTCTAGTGTTAAATAAAAAACAAAACACAGATTTCTATTTTTTGTACACGTACAAACTCTTTCTTAATCCAATGCAAATTAGTGTAAAACAGATGTAAGAAAATCTTCCTCGTAGTGTAAAGGCTGAACAAAAGAGTACACATAAGTGGTCTCAAATTTAGGGATCATTTAACCTAGTGCATAAAACATAAGGGGCTCAAGCAAAGGTTGTTCTTTGAAAAAAAAAAAAAAAATCGGATTGGCAAAGGTTAAGTGGAAGCAGTAAAAAAATATATATTGCTATATTACAATTCGAGTAGAGACGCAATACAGTCATGGTAGAGGTATACAAGCCTGCAAGCTCATATTTTACTTGCCACCCCTCTCACATTACACGTTTGACCTTCTGCCAATGCTGCGATGATCACAGTACTGTATTTTGTAACATGTTCCCTGTTCAAGTCAGTTAGGAAAATCTATGTTCCTCTTCGTAGGAAGCAAATATCTTAAATCTACTTCGACCCTGCCTCACACTGCAGTGTAAGGAATGTTCAGCCTGGAAATTAAACAAGGTAATAAGTAGCATATCCAGGGACTCTTGAGCAGACTACTGAGCGTACACTTTAAAGACTGGAATTAGAAAACGGCAGGCTTCAATTCATCAAGACCGGCATTTCTCTCACCGGTCCTGAAGAGGCGTGGTGAACTCAGGCGTTTCTGATTCATACAGAGGGAGGAGAATCTGACGAGTGGCATGCCCCTCCGTGCGCTACCCCAGAAATATTACTCCAGTCCCAAGAGTGGAGTAGGGGTATGTTTCCACGGACAGAAAACGCTGCGGATTGGAGGCTGCGTACAGCTGCAGCATCCAATCCGCAGAGGCCAGATGTTACAGTGGAGGGGATTTTATTAAATATGCATGATCTTACTTTTCCCCACTCCCATTGATATCTGTTGCAGAAGAGTCAGAAGTTGTGAGAAAAAAAAAAGTGTATGGTCTGCTAAAAAGTGTACGCCAACTACAAGAGGAGTAATAGACTGTTATAGCACTTCACATTTTCCCTCATCACTTTATGTCGGTAAAGTCTTCGCCTTACAAGCCACAAACATTTGTTTTTACGCAAAATGTATTGAATGCAATGTTAAAGTCATGACAAAGTAAACTGCTTTTTTTCCCACATCCTCTGGCCGTATTAATACCCAGATCAATATTACACAGTAGCAACATCCAAGGGTGAAATTCTCATTTGTTCCGAACAGCAAGAGAAAAAAAGCCCTCGGCATGCCCTGTCACATTGGCTTTAGAAGGAAATGCACTAATAAACTCTTGCCCCTGGGTCATCGTTGACAACGGGCAATACGCTGCCAACTCACATTAAAGGGAATTCATATCAGTGGCCCCAAACTTTCCCTTAAGATTACCATCTTTTATCCAGACATAGCAGGATGTCAGATTTAACGTGCCACTGAGATACAAGAGTCGTCACCATAGTTAATCTTTAGTATAGGTTTAACACCACAGACCCCAAACTCCTCCTGGGCTTTTTTTGTGAACTGCAGTTAACATGACTTATCAAATAAACCAGAATCCAACAGGCTTGTACAGAGCTTCCTCATCTGCCCAAAAGACATAATGCAATGAGTAGGATTATCAAAATAGGATCGCTTCATAACTGGGGTAATTTAAAGTCTCACTTGAATAGGAGATAAATGAGGTTTTTGGAACAACCCCTTCATTTACAGCCTTACATTAAAGGGGGACTCCGGGAGATAAAAAATGTTTGCACTGACCTTGCCCTCAAACTAAAAAGATGAGATGCCCAGTGGACTTTTATTATCTTTAGACCACTTGTTATTCTGTGTTACAGGAGCTGCTCCTCAGTGCTCCCCACCTCATGTCTGGGACAACACGTTACACAGCAACTTGCAGCTCCCCGCTGTGAGTAACAGCCAGTCTGAGGATAGGGAGCATGGCCACAGCATCTGTTCTATGCAGAGAAACAGACCGGAGACTGGCTGATAACAGCATGGAGATGCACACTGATGCAATGTCCAGGACCGAGGGGGGACAATGAGGAGCAGCCGCTGTCACACAGAATTACAAGTGTTATAAACACAATTAAAATGCACTGGACATCTCATCTTTATAGTTTATGAAAGCAAGAACAGGACTTTTTTTTTTTTTTTTTTTTTTTTATCTACCCGGAGAACTCCTTTAAGAGGAACTATCATCAGGTTTAAAGTGTCCAGATTTTGCTCATATTTTACTCCCACCGCTCCCCTGAATTTTGTGTTTTTTTAGGATGGGGGCGGTGTATTTTTATTTTTTTTTAAATCCACCATACAATTCCAGTGATATGTGCCTTTCATTTAGTAAACATTTTTATGGTCTCTACAAACCGGGTTCTTCAGGAGAGATAAATGCACAGTATGGTCATAGCTAAAGATCTTCTTCCCAGTATCCTGGTGGTTGATCTGGTTTAGTGATGAGTGAGTATACTCATTACTCAGGTTTTCCCGAGCACGCTTGGGTGGTCTCAGAGTATTTGTGAGTGCTTGGAGATTTAGTTTTTGTTGCCACAGCTGCATGATTTGCAGCTGCTAGACAGCTTGAATGCATGTGGGGATTCCCTAGCAACCAGGCAACCCCCACATGTATTCAGGCTGGCTAGCAGCTGTAAAGCATGCAGCTGCGTCAACAAAAACTAAATCTCCGAGCACTAACATACACTTGGAGACCACCCGAGCGTGATCGGGAAAACCCGAGCACTGATTATACTCGTTCATCACTAATATGGTTAAGTACCAGGACCAGAACAAGATCTTTACCTATGACGATACTGTGCATTTATCTCCTCTGAAAAACCTGGTATGGAGAAACAGGACAGGAGGCAAACAGTATTATCTAAGGGATATTCACTTGTCAGGGCAGGAGCTATGGGGAATTGGGGCAAGAATAGCATGCTCAGGGTTTACTAGGGCCTCCTGCTAGCTCCGCCTGACTGAAGAAACTGGTATTCATAAGATGGCCATTTGTGATGATAGTCTTTGTCTTTCCTTGGAAACTGGCATCTGGGTGAGTTCAATCCAAATTATTTTTTTATTACATACCTCTATGTTATTATATATTAGAGTGTGTGTATATGTGACCACTGTCACGGTATATAGGACATCAACATCAGAACAATAATGTATGTGAACTGAGCCAGTGTCAGTTTCACTAGTTTTTATCCATTTGTTAACCAATACTTAGGTTGTCTGTCTATTGGTGATGTTTTTACTACATATCTTTTCTTTTCAATAGTCTTTTTATTACGTTTAAACACATAACAGTCAAACAAACACAATGGCTCAGAGACATATAGAGTAGATCTCAAACAAATAGTTGGGAGAAATCAAGTAATACTTACGTATTGCTATCCGTTACATTAGTAGTGATGGTTATAACTTTAGCCATTGGTATTGAGAGCTAATAATCTTAACTATGTAGCAGGGCACATATTGTGACCTGTCAGCTACATATTAACATCAGAGAAATGAACAACAATTAAAGAAATGGAAAAAGATAGTGAAAATATAGCGAGAAAGGATAGAGAAAATAAGGAGAGAGGGGGAGTGGGGTGTCATCATAATGTAGCACTGTGTAATGTTTAAAATTATCCAACATTGACCAAATGACAACTAGATCTGAATTGAGTCCAGGGGCGCCAGATCTCCTTGAAGGTTGTTTGCGAATGATTTACTAAGGCCACTAATTCGGCCGTTCGGTATAGTTGATCTATTTTCTGCAGTAGTTGAAGGCATGTGGGTATATTAGTTGCCTTCCAGTATGTAGGAACTAAAAGTTTGGCAGCAGCAAACATATTGTGGGCAAGAGTGGAGGCACAAAGTGGCTAGGCCACATGGGAAAATTTAGCAGCGCTATCTCTGGTGTCAGTTTCACTTTTTTTCCGGTAATGTCCTGAATAACTGACTCGGTTAAAGACCAAAAGCGTCTCAGAATCGGGCATGACTACCACAAGTGTATATAAGCCCCATCTTCAACTTGATTTTACTACATATCTATTAAAAGTAATCTTAACTATTCCCACTAAAGTGCTAGGTTGGTATAGATTTGTGAAAGGATATATATACAGCACACTTGTGCTTGGTGTGGATAGTGCACAAGTAGGGGGTATCCAGCCCACATCTATTTATATAATTGCCTTGTAATGTTTTCATTTCCTGTTCTGTCCAGAAGTCACCGTATCCCAGAATTCCAAGTGGAGGAAGTTCACCGACAGCCATATTGGGACACCCAAGTGATGGGTGTCTCAATATGGAAACTGCTGCTGGTACCAACCTATTGCTCGGTACCACCAGCGGAACACCGTTGCACCACACACACACACAAACTATACGCACCTCACACTCACACACAGCCTCTTGTGCGGTACCACCAGCGGAACACCGTCGCGAACACTCCGCCGCCGGGATCAGCCGAATGATTCACTGACTGCCGCCATCTTTGTACAGGAGGAGCACATGCACAGTTTAAATGTGACCGCTGCTATCTGTCTGCACAAAGATGGCGGTGGTCTAATTTACTGCGACTGCGCGAATTAAGCGCAGGTACAGTGAATCATTCGGCCGATCCCGATCTACAGGCAGAGGAAGCTGGTCACATTAAAGGGGTTTTCCCACGAACTAAAGTTCTTTTTAAAAATTGACTGTCTGACCATGTATGGAGCATACCACATCTCCTTGGACAGGGGAGGAAGCAAAAGATAATACTGACGTTACAGCAGGGGATCACAGTGGATTCATTTTGTGAGGTAAATTATTTCACTGACTTTTTAAAAAATATTTTACCTCACGAAATGTATCCTCTGCGATATCCTGCTGTAATGTCAGTATTGTCTTTGAGGGGAGAACACAGCACAGGGAGGAGAGAGACGGGGGGGTTAGCACATTTGGTACATAGGTCAAAGAAGAGAGCACAGACGGGAGAAGTCAGCACATGGGGAATGAGTGGATAGGTGGGTGAGCACATGGGGGGAGAGATTCTCAACGCTGCAAAGCCTGCCCTAATCGCGACATTACCGCCCTCCCGATGCAATAGCATCAAGCCTCCATCTAGTGTACTGATAAATGAAGAACTTGGCACTCAGAGATGTGATGAAATACAGTTCCTTTTCTTATTGCATTCAAGGTTGTGTTAAACATTTTTGGTCTTACATCAGACCTTCATCAGAACTGAATGCCTGGAAGAAGGAACCCCGGGTCGCTTGTGAATACATTTGCAAGCCACTGTAGCTCGTACATTGGGCAACAAGTTGAGCCAAATCAACATATTTTAGGTAAAATAAAACAGAACTGTACCAAAAAAGTGAAGTTAATGTGAAAACCAGACCTCTTATTTTTAATTTATGAGAGGCATAGCTTGGAGAAACAGCAACATTCCCCAATGTATTAAATGGCATACAGCAGTGGGCATAATAGGAATATCTAAAGTAGGCCAGCCATAATCAAAGAATCTATTTCAAGAATTTTTTTTTGCCTTAACATGTACATGTAGTGTCGTGTGAATGTATTAATATACTAACCTACCGCCGCCATCTCCAGTGTCCAACGCCATTACGCCATTCTTCTCTGCTCCTCTTCTCCGTGATATCACCGCTCTGCAGACTGTCCGGGTCATGCTGTGCTCTGCGTGACCTGGAAGTGACTTTTACAATGTAAGTGTATGGAGCGTCAGAACAAGGCACCATGGGCTTATATTGTAAGAGAGACTTTTGGCTCACGCATAGAGTATAGCGGTACCCGGAAAGTCTGAAGAATGATGCTGTCACTTAGAGGATAAAAAACCCAATATTTATTAGAATTATATATAAAATGCCACCAACCTGTGGCTACACCAAAGAAAAACCCACACACACAGTGAAAAAACTAATGTTGAAGGCCAGTATATGTCCCTATAAAGATGTCTATGCTGGTAGCTACCTAGCTGTGGGGGTTGGCGCCTTAGGGGATGCGTACTGGCGCCCCCACTCCTCGTCGTCTATCCCTATGATCCTATGAGGCCCTGCCGGTGGCTCCGGGTATCCCCTACCCACACAATTAATCTATTGGTGCCCCTAGAGACTAGACAGAGATCGACCTACAAATAGGGAGTACTAGGCCCCAACATTGTGAATTAAAACAATGACAATACATATGGTGGACTTATGATGGCACATAAATAAAATTGATTAGCCACAGCGGGCCGATGGTCGCCCACACTGCTGTTACCAGCACCTGACGAAGGAACTTGTTGGGTCCGAAACACGTGTCGGGGAGCACATTATCAAACTCTGTGGCGGTTCTGGAGATAATTTCCCTAGCTTTATAAGTAAGTAGTATTGGATCATATGCACAGTTAGCACTTTTTCTTGTGAACTTTTGCCTTTGCACATTGTATTTGCACAAGTTGGCACTATTTGCACCTTTTCTCTTTACATGCCATATGCGCATGGTTGCATATATATTATTAACTTTTTATATATTTCCACTTTTTTATATATTTCCACTTTTTATTCAATTTTCTCAACTTTGTATGTTGCATGTGATCCCTACTTTATCTATTTATATTCATGATAGGGATATCCAGTATATATATATATATATATATATATATATATATATATATATATATATATATATATATATATATATATATATATATATATATATATATATATATATATATACAAACCAGCCCTATGCAATGATATATCGTATTATACACAAAATATGTATATATAAAACTACATTTTTTTGATATGTGCCCGAGAAAATATATATATATAAAAGAAGTATACATATATATATATATATATATATATATATATATATATATATACATAAGATTTCAATTTTTTAATACTGTTTTTATATTGTACTTCTACTCTTACCATTAAATAAAATATATATATATCAAAAATAGTTCTCTGCTATTCTTTCCACTGGCTGGGTCCATACTTGGTGCATGTTATTCTCTATATCGTTAGTGGGTTCACTATATTTTTCTACACAGGTGGTGACCAGTCTTTATTTAATTTATTTATTATTATTATTTCTATTTTTATATTCGATGAGATATCAGGTTATACATTAGTTCATTATATAGACTGTTTTTTCCTCTCCTGTGTTGATTCTGTTCATTGTGTTGGCTGGTACATTAAATGAAGCAGAACAGACCCAAAGAATTAATCTGAGTTTTAGATTTTTATGTTATTTACCTCGGACGATGAGCTGAGCAAAGTTTGAGACTCCTGACCCTCGATCTGATTGCGTTACACATCTGTAGAGATCTTCATCTGCTTTCGCCACTTCCCTCAACTTGAAAGAGGCAGCAAACCTTCTATGATTGATGTTTTTCGTTTGCGCCACAGGGATGTCTTCACCATTCCTTTTCTGAAAACAGAAAAAAAAGCTACATCACAATATGAAGATGACCAGCAATTTAACCCCGTAATTACAGAGAATTTTGACTTTAATGACAAAGCTCAATTTTTCTAAATCCGACGCATAACTTTATGCAGTAATAACTCTGAAATGCATCAACAATGATTGAGATAATTTTTTCATGACATATTGCACTTTGTTAGTGACAAACACTGGTCGATATTTTCATAAAAAATGCAAGACATTTGAATTTTTTTGTTTTTAAATTTGTTTATTAACAAAAACTATGCTACATACACATTTGTAGCCATCATTATATCATTAATATGTAGTACATATAATTTATGCATTGTTAAACATAACAATAAAATGCATATTTTATTTATAACAAGTGTTATCTTGTAACTATAATGTGTGTACGTTAGGTCATCTGCACCATATGTGTTATGTAAATAGAAACATAAAATCATAAATCTTGAATTATAACTAACTGCTCCAACTACTAATTCGCCGCATTAAAAAAAAAAAAAAAATGGAAAGGAAATAAAACAAAAAAACCCTACCTCGTATCTGTCCCCCCATGTGATGTCCCCAACCAGCACCAAAGCCAACCATGACATATCTATAGAGTAAGATGGGAAGAATTCCATCTACCCCAGATTTTTTTCAAATTTTGCCGGACACCCTCTGTTCTGATACAGCGTACGTTCATATGGAATAATCGAATTTACCAGGTCAATCCAAGTTCTCAGAGATGGATATGAGCTCCCCATCCACCACAGTGCCAATACCTTCAGTGCCATAAAGAGCGTCTCTCGTAAGAAAATATCAATGTAATGATCCCAAGTCTCCTCCTCCCATACTCCAAATATACAAATTAATGAATCAAGGGGAACAAAGACATCTGAAATTTGACAAAAAAATTCAAAGATTTTCTAAAAAAAGACAACAAATCTTTTACCATATACATAAATCCTTTACATCAGCATTGTTAGAATGGTTAAAACTCTGTAGCAAGTTTTTACTTTTTTCAAGAAAATTTCCCTTTTCATGAACCTTTTCAGTTTTGAAGGGACTTTGAGGAGACTATGTATTGAAAACCGCAAAAATACAATATTTTAATAACTGCAGCCCTCAAATTATTAAAAATTGTTTACCACCATCAGGTGGTTAATTTTTCACAAGTGATAATATGAGAAAATGGACTTCACCGTGCGATATGCAACTTCAAAGAAATGCGAAGAAAGCTCATATGTGGATGAAAACTTATGTTTGTGTACAAGGCTAGGCTCGGAAAGGAAAGCGCATTAATTGATTTTGGAGTGCAGATATGGTTGGAATAGATTGTAGACGCAATGTTGTATTTATAGATCTCTTGAGGTGCCAAAAAGAGAGCCCATTTAGGAAACTTGATAACTCAAGGAATGTATCTAGGGGTGTAGTAGGCAGTTTAGCCCACAGATGCTTCATAGAATTTTGGAAGACTAGGCCATGAAGACTAAAAATTAATTTTCTTTTCTGCTAATTTTACTTTAGCCTCAAAATTTTCATTCTTGCAAGTGAATAGCAGGAAATGGACCCAAAACTTGTAACACAATGTTTATCAAATGCACACTAACTGTTTGATCATACAGAAGGGCTTGCGAGGGAAGGAAAACCATTTGGGTTTTTGATCCCAGAGGAGCCATAACAGGAAAAAAAAAAAAGTGTGTGTGTGGGGGGGGGGGGGGGGGGAGCCAACATTGAGCCAAGGTATAATGGAGTAGTAAGGGAAAATGGACTCCAGAACGTTTTATGCACTTTCCCTGGCACATGACAATACCCCATATGTCATCATAAACTCTTGTTCGTCAACATAGGGCTTAGAAGGAAGGAGCGAGATTTAGATGGAATAGTTTGCAAGCACAATTTGCAGAACCCTTCAGGAGCCAAAACAGCAGAAAAAAAGTGACTCATTTTGGAAACTAGGCCATGCAAATTTATCTACGAATGTTGTGACTATTTTGAAACACAGGCGGTTTCCAGAAAACAAACTGTGTGTTGTAGAGTGAAAATTGCAAATATACCAGCTTAGAGCCCAATACATTGTGCCCAGCTTGTGCTTCTGGAGACAAACCCCCAAGCAGGTTCTTCCCACTTCAGTAATGCTTAATATGGGGACAGTAACGGAGGATTAGGCCCACTGAGGGGTTCAGCAGGGATGGGGCAGTTAGATTTTAGAGTGCAGATTTCACTGGATTGTATTTGGGGGGTTGTAGAGAAAATGTTGCTTTTACAGAGCTTTTGTGCTACTCAGTAACATGGAAACACCCTATTTTGCCAATGACAAGTAACGGATCTGAATGGGAGCATGTTTCTCATGGAATGAGTTGAAGTTTTTATGGGTAACATTTGTGGTTCATAAAATTTTTTGATCAATTTTAAGACTATTAACAATTATCCTGTGCTCTATGCTGAGCCCGTACCTCGTGGTTTCCATCTAAATCCCCCAAAAATGAGAATCCCGGCATAAGAATTTACTACAATGAGGCAGATTGAGTCACTTTGGACTCAGTCTGGACTCTCATAGCAATATCCTGTCTTTTTTAGGAAAGCATACAATTGTGGTCGACCACAATTGTGAGACACTGCTGGAAAAGAGGGCAGAGAGGAGTCCAAAATGTCTTCATCCACTTTTAGGGGATTTAGACTGAAGCCATGACACAAATGCACACCACAGAGCAAAAGGAATTACATTGATTTTTGGGTGGCAGAATGAACAAATAAACAGCAGTACAAAACATGTTTTAATTTTTATGTTGCTCAGAGTGCGATGTAAGTGGTAACACAGCTTTTTTCTTTGGGTCAGAACTAGTGATGAGCGAACGAGCACAGATAAGGAATTATCCAAGCATGCACAGGTGCTAACTAAGTGACTTCAGCGTGCTCGAATAATATGTTTCAGTCCCAGAGGCTGCATATCTCAAACAGGCAATCACTGCATGTGTTGCGGCCAACAGCTGCAAGACATGCAGCCACGGGGACTCGAACATATTATTCGAGAACGCCAAAGACATTGTGTTAGCACCTGTGCATGCTTGGATAATACTTTATCCGTGCTCGTTCGCTCATCACAAGTCAGCACACCAGATGTTTATTATTTTGTGTGTATTGCTAATTTTATACACTAAAAACAGATTTGTATCAAACTCTGCTTTTTCTTCACTGCTAAATGCGGAGAGCTATAATTTTTTACATTTTTGACCATCAGCTGTATTTGGTCTTGTTTTTTGTGGGCTGAGTATACGTTTATATTGATATCATTTTGCAGTATATAAAATTTTTTATGGCTTTTTAGTCAGATTCCTTGAACGCCAGCAACTTCAGATAGGTTTCATTTCATTTATTTAAGCCATTCACAGTGCAACAAAAAGTAGCAAGACGGCTTTGTTTTTTGGGTATACCAGTTTTATAACGGTTTTTGGTGTTTTTCCACTTTTACACAATAAAAATAATATAATGCAACATATAAAAAGTCTTTGCATCACCATATTCTGACAATGGTAACTTTCTTTTATTTTTTTTCTGACAGAGCTATGTTAGGGCTTACGTTTTACAGGGCAGGAATAATTTGTCAGTTATATTTTTCATATGACTTTCTGATCACTTTTAATTCCATTTTTGCTTGTTAGTAAAATGTAAAAGCTCAATTTTCGGTGAGGGTTTTATTGTTGGTTTGTTTTTACAGTGTTAACTGTACAGTGCATATATATAGTTTAGGTCTTTCCGGATATGGCAATACCAATTATGTGTATGTTTGTTTATATTTTTGTTTTCACAAAAAAGTAGCAATTTTATAGCGCTGGAACAGTACACGCATTTGTATGTATTTTAATTTACATTTTTACAAATGCTAACTTTTTTTTTACATCTTTAGTGTAGTCCAATTAGAGGACAAATATTTTTCAGTTTGATTGGTGATCGCATGCACTGCTGTACTCATACTGCAATGTATGAGAATTGTCAGTTTTACTTTAACACAGACTATGACCCTGCTCAATGCAGGGTCTAGAAAGCCACCGTACAGCAAGGACATGAATTCACCTCATGCAATGGCAACGTTTAGGCTGGGCTGTGGAGTTGGTAAGCCAAACCTCCGACCAACTCCACAGCACTGGTCACTACTGAGCATGTCCATAAAGTGCAGGACAGATTCATCTCCATAGCACTGGTCACTACTGAGCATGTCCATAAAGTGCAGCACAGATTCATCTCAGCTAAAAACCGAGATCTTAGATCAGGAACAGAACAGACATTTATAGGACATTTCATAACTTTCACAAATTATGAAAACATTTACAGCACATCCTGCATTGTACTTTACCCAATATATTATATATTTTAAGAGTGGACACAGACTCCAACTCCACAGCCCTGCTTTCAGGACCCACGATCACAGGGTTTCAGTTTGGTGTAAGAAGGAGCTCTCTTCCTCTGTCAATCATCTACATGCCGCTATTGTGATTCACAGTGACATCTAAAGTGATAAATGGCCGAAACCAGTGCAAAAAGCAATTGCAGCCGATGCAATAGGGTGTTCGTTCATATACACAGCTGACACCTGCTGTTTTTTTTGCCAGTCGGGAGGCGCTAACCTCTTAATCCTCAACATCATTAAAAATCGGAGTTACCGTAAGTATTACAGCATAGCAATGAAAGCCATTAAAAAGCACATCAGCAGTCGTTAATTGGTTAAAAATACAGTGAATTCTCAAGTGACAATATCAATTTCCTACAGGTCAACCATTTTACCAAGAGATCCAAACTCTATGGAAAACTAGCAATAGAGTCCAGTCTCAAAATGTTAACCCAAAAGCTAAAATCTGTAGCATGGGTGAAGCAGTGCTGTGCATGAAGCACTTTACCGCACAGAGTGGCTCTTCTAGACCGCCTTCAGCACATGCCATACTCGGCTCCACTCGCCCCCACTATTACATGTGTCAATTCTCTGGTGTTAGATGCCCATGGGGATAAGCTGCACTTCTAGATAATGACAATTACCACAGATGAAATGATAGAAGTGTGGTTTCAAGTTATGATGGCATACTAAAGACAATTGTAAGTAAAAAATGTAACCTGAGGCCATTCAGGACTGTGTGTGACACAGTAAGGTGTTCTGGGCATTGGACGTCGCCAACTAGAAATATGTTGTGTTTCTATCTCACAATCTCTGCACATAAGACAATAAAGCGTTGATTTCTGAGCAGAATTATTGGATCACGATCCCTGCCTGTAAGAATTTCAAGAACTGAACAGAGGTCATCCTCCGAGAGAACTCCAGTCTAATCAAGAGAGAATCACAGCATTAATCAGACTGTCAGAAGTCAGGGCACATCTGCTACTGGGAGATAAGGTATATAGGGCTGCGAAAGCTATTTTACAGCTGTAAACCAATATAAAAAGGGCTAACAAGAAGAACACAACATACTTACCCACATGGAAAAGACTCGGAAGCCTCAGAAAAGTAGATATGTGGTATAATCATCATCTGGTCATTAATAGTACCTTATCAAAGAACAGAATCCTCTTCTCTGAAGTCAAACAGTGGGTAATCGGAAATAATCAGTGATGAGTGAACGTGCTCGGATAAGGTGTTATGTGAGCTCGCTCGTCTGCTAACCGAGTGGCTTCGGCGTGC
Organism: Ranitomeya variabilis; assembly: GCF_051348905.1. Taxonomy (NCBI): domain Eukaryota; kingdom Metazoa; phylum Chordata; class Amphibia; order Anura; family Dendrobatidae; genus Ranitomeya; species Ranitomeya variabilis. The sequence continues at coordinate 693,092,554 of NC_135233.1, read as the reverse complement.
TCGAAAAATATGTTCAAGTCCCTGTGCCTGCATGTCTCGCGGTTGTTTGACAAACTCAACACATGCAGGGATTGCCTTTATTTTAAACTCGTGCATTGTGTTATTGGCAAATTTTCACAAGTTATATAGTTTTCAAGTTTTTATTTTCCTTTTATTGTCCCAAATTATAAATGTAACTGATGATTTTTTTTTTTTTTTTGCTGTCAAACTATTTCCAGATCTCTCCAGGTCTTTACACGGCCAGAAGATAGATCGCCTTCAACAAAAATTACATTTTAAGGGACTTGGGGCAAATGTATGCGTTTTATTAGTGGGAGAGATCTTGTACACTGGACTCATATTTACAGTTTTTGTAACATTTTTGTGCAGGTTCGATGCGACACTTTATATCAAAAGCCAGAAGTTGTTTTTTTCTAAAAAGAAATAAAGTAAGGGACTTGTAATATTGTTTTTTATTCAAAAGTGGTTCCAGCCTCAACCTCCTTCCAATCATGAAGGGTATTTAGTTGATTACCTTCATTTGCATTCATTAAACGTTAGTTGATGGCAACTCTAAAGGAAAGGGTTTGTCATTTATATTCATTCACTGAACGACCACTAGCTACAGCAAGGATGGTATTATGCCTTCAACAACTTTTCCTGCCATTTAATTAGGGTACCGCAGCCTAAAGCATATCAGTAATTCAAAGCATCACTTTCAATAAAGAGTTTTAATTACTTTGGTTAATATTTTAAAGGACATCATACTGATGTAAATGCTGCAGGGCGAACAGTAATATGTATAGTCTTAACAACTTTTATAAATGGAAGTGTGTAGAATCTGATATAAGGACAAAAGCCGTAAATTATTCACACAGTGCTGAAAGTTCAACAGACCGGGTACATTATGAAAGGGTAGAACGCTAGAGTAATGACAACCACTCTAAAGCAGAAAATCAAGACTAAAACCAGAATTTACTTTATCTTCACTTTAGAGTTTTCAAGCTTTAACCCGAATGATACAGTAGTCAGGATATAGATGGACGTATGAAGCACGGCTATACAAAAGGAATATAGAGATATAGATAGTTGTGGTTATTGAATTTAATCAACGCTACCGATAAGATATTTAAAAAACAACAAAATGTACTCCAATTAAAAGGACAGTTATCACCACGTTTTTGCTATGTAATCTGACAGCAGAATAGTGTAGGCACAGAGATTCTGACTCCAGTGACATATCACTTTCTGAAGTTTTCTCTGCTATAGCTCTAGCAGTTATCTGAATGCTGAGCTCTGTATAACCCAACCCACACCACTGTTTGGCAGCTTTCTGTCTATTCCCAGTGTACATAGAAAGCTTTTAATAAGTGGTATGAGTTTTTATACAGAGCTCATGAAGGTAGATGACTAAATAGCAGGTTTACTAGTTGTCTGTTGAGTGTGTGTGGACAGACTGAGGTCGGATTCAGGAGCTCCGCAAGGTATGTGGCCCCAGCATCTTCACCATTAGAAGTAATCTGGGGAACAGGAATAACTATGGTGCCCCTAGGATAGGGAAGGAGACCCTGGTCCGAGATACCTGACAACAGTCATAACAGCTTCTGTTTATGCAGCATAGCTTGTCAAAGTACGCTCACTTTATAGTGAGTGATGAATATAACCATTCCTTGCAGTGCCCTGATGACTGGATGAAATAGGCTAAACAAAGACAAATACTTTATTTTCTCCCTGTAGCCACAGCTATCAGTTTTCAGATGTAACAGGCTCCCTATAAATGATCATTACTGTTTCATTAAAGGTAGACTCTTGCAATAATTACCAACGCAATTTACCCGTAATAAAGTTTTCGGCCCAAAGTCCCAGCAGCCAGATAGCTCCTTTTTTCTTGCCTTTTCGCTGCCTTGAAAATGTAATCTTCCTTTAGCAGCAGAGAACAAACATAACAGGAAGGGGGGATTGGTTTACGTCTCTCTGCTTCGGCAGCAATGGGACAATAACAGGAGCAACTTACAAAAAATACCGTGTGCACTACTGGACAGAATGGTGCTAAGGTTAGGTTCCCACACCTTCATAGACTATACATAAAAAGAACCTAGCACTCAACTTGATGCTTAAAGGTGCGCTTTATTGTAGTGGTACTCAAACGTTTCGGTCCTACATATGGACCTTCGTCAGTAACGTACTAAAGGTTAGAGAAAGGACCATAGGGTCAAGTGTCACAAAAAGCAGCGTCTTACATATGGGCCAGAAGGGAGCGGTACTGTGAAGTACGTGGTGAGTAGTGGCGTAGACAGACGCGGATTCCACCGCTGGTCTCAGGCATGCTGAGAAGTGAGGAATAGTACCTATAGTGCTGGCAGAATGCTTATTAGGTGGGGCACCCCTTCAAGAAATAAATAATAATCAGTGTTTAAAAAAAAAATAAACAAACAATCCAACTTGACACGAGGAGTACCTGCAACAAAGGTCTGAGTGGTGGAGTAGTCCAAGCCACCTTCCATGGGAACTAAATGATTTTACATAAGAAGCCATATAAAATAATGTTGCATAATAAGTATAATGAAAAGCTAATATGCACAGTATAGTACATATATTAAATCTCTAATATACATAATTCATATTATAAAAGTGTCAGCTATGTAATGTAAAAGCATTACCTTCACTGACAATCCCTTAGGTTACACAAGCTAAAGTACGGTACTTCTGTAGTAATCATTGCTCTCAATGGCGATATCACTTCCCACCAAGAGACATTTGACAAGAATTTATTACAGCACAGAGTAGGAATTATTTACTGCATACAAGTATGTTGATAATCAAAGCAAGATCTGTATGTGGTTGGCTAAGCTAGCCTAGCAGAATGACAGGAGCATGATCATTTGCTGTCATTGCGTAGGCGGAAATGATAAATAAGGAAGTGGTGGGACAGAATGCGCTACAGATGGATGGGAGGAGAGAGGAGGTTATTGTCTAACGGTACAAACCTATTTCCCGGTAACTTGGAAAAAGAAAAAAATACTGTAACTGATTGGGGCTATATGTATGGAAAAAACCTATAAAGTAAGGGTAATGTCAATGTGCAATGTAATCTTCTGTTTGCCTACTTACTGGGTTGCCAACAGATCAGAAATTAAAGGACGGCGCTCTTTTGCCCTGTCCGGAAAAAAATTTAGGGCGTCTGATTTTTTTTTTTCAAGCTGAAGAATACTTAGTCAAAATAATTAACATTTAACAGTTTATGCTGCTGATGTCTCAGCAGAATTATTTATCATGGGTTTCCAGGTTCTTCTTTAGAAACAGTCTATCCGTGATTTTTTTTTATATGGTGTCCAGAAAAATGTACACTCAGATTCGGTGAGAATACACGGAAAGCCGAGTCATTGGGCAAGCACGGGATCGGCTGGGAGGTTGCGGTGACGGGACAGAATCATGAAGCGATGGGCGTGGAGAATTTGAAAAGGCATGTGAATGACCGTGACTGGAAGCCTAGAGATCCCCACCACGAAGGCTGAAACTGGAGGTATGTGGGGCAAAGTATAAAAAGTGTATTTTTGTGATAAATACTGGGATGTTTTGCTTGAGAAAAACATGTTTTTGGGGGCAGTTTAACAGCAAAAAAAAAAAGGACATGACCGGTTCCCTTTAAGCCCACCCCACATACACACACGTTAGACAAATGTCAGCCAAACCAGGCAATATTAACAGGTTTGGCTTACAGACCAATGTGTACGGGGGCCTCCCAAATCTCCTATGATACATGATGACGGAGAAGAAAAGGATCCAACATATCCGATTTTGGAATAAGTTGTTATTTTAAGAGACTGCAACACCATAGGAGTCTAGCAGGGATTCGCTCGGAGAACAAAGGAGCTCAGCAGAAGGAGGACTCCATGTTCTAATGGAGGATTCGAAAGACAGCTGCTGGCCGAACAATCATTTAGCCGACAGCCATGTAAAGTGTATGAAGGACTTTATGCATCGATCACATCTGAGTTTGATCATTGTGGTGTTCTTCTCTGCCGCAGAACAACAAAATTAATGCCAGTGTTGGTTCTGTCATATGACGGACCTCCGCAGTTTTCCATCATGGTGTCCTTTTGTTAGCATCGTTGCAAGATCTGCAATGAAGTCTCCAACGCAAGTGTGAACACAGCCTTACTTAGTAGGCTGCTTAGTAACCTGCAGGATGACGAATATTCTTGGTATAAGGGTCTCTTGCCTTCATTTGATTTTCAGTATCTTCAACTCCAACTACTAGAACAGTCTCCTATAACACACAGTCCATTTTACACTCTGAATGCAGAACTTATCCAAGTACACTATATAATATTCATCTACAGAAGATGTGAGTGTAGTTGAAAGAAGATGAAAAAATATCCCACGATCCTTCAGACTGATTATACAGTGCACTTCTAGAAGTGCATCAAGAAAGCAGCTGGCCCTGCGATCTCAAAAGGAAGCCCACAAATGTGACGAGAGTTGACAAACACAGTCTTCTCCATAGAATTCAGAAGGTCTAAATTATCCACACAACAAGACTCCTAGTGACATAACAAGGTCAAATTGTTTCACAAACAAGATTCCCAGCATTAACAGTAAGGTTTAAATCCTCCCGGAGGCCATCACATTTCTATGTTTTCCTGTCTGTCAACAATCTAACACTTCCATCCAGCGTCATATCAAAAAGGAAGAGGAAAAATTTCTCAACTGAGGTTGGCACTCAGATTTCTGGTTTTATCCAACAAAAATAGGCATCTGTCAGTACTTTACTGCACCAAGGGTTAACCCTTCAATTCTTGACATGCTACTTCACTAAAACCACTCACCACATGCATTCTCTCACTTTTCCACTTTACTTCATTTGCTCTTTTTCCACAAATGTATCTTATTCACTGAATCAATTCGTTACAGTAGAGACCATGCACAACAGTCTCTGGGTGTCAGATGGTGGCCCACTTTACCACCCAGTCAGGTCAAGAGTATTAGTTTGCCCGGACACCCATTACCCATTTGATTAGGCTGCCATTTTGTTTTTTGTTTTTTGGGGGGAGGGGTCCAGTGCTGGAGTGGTGTTTCTAATATAAACTCTCCCTCCAACGTCTTCACCTTTTTTTGGTGCAGAGATGCCATTTTGGTGACCGCAGCTTCTGACTTCTCAATGCAAATCTATGAGAGCTGGAACGAGGCCCTCAAACTTACACTGAAGAGTGGCCTTCATCTCGCTCCAACATATACTGAATGAGACAGCAGGTCACAAATTGCTGGAGACCAACATGAGCGGCAGCGATAAATTAAGATGCCGAAAAGAGTATAAGACAAGGCAGGGGACTTAGATTTGAAGCACCACTCCAGCGACCACTCCAATTCTCTTAATATATTTCAGTCATCATATTATATAACACTGTGTACTTACAATTGCTCATTTTATCTTTCTGTCCAGCTAATTGTTCTCTTTCCCATTAGGTTTATGACACTAGGTGATTAAAAACGCTGAATCCTTCTACAGGAGGTCAATTTTCCCTGCATGAGTCTTTGCAAAAGTCACTGGCAGTGGGGAGGAGGGAGCAGCTGGGTCAGGAATTACAGAGGAGAATGATACACGCAGGGACAAGAAACTTCCTATTTCTACATAGAGCAGAGAAAAGAGAAGAATTTATTGTGTAGAAAGTCAAAATGAGCAATTGTATGATTATAGCAATATATTAAGAGGACAAAAACTTTGATAGGAGTGCTTCTTTAATTTCAAGTGCTCCTAAGCAGTGGACCAACTTTCTTTCGATATCCATTAATATGTGCAAGCTGAACCGCCCCATGTTATTATCATGTGTCACTACCAGGTGAGGCCAGGGCACGCCTGTTACATGTAAACCAGTCTGCTAAAACAGCTAGTAGTGATAACATTACAGAAATCTTAAGACACCTAATACATGGTAGAGCCGAACATGATAACTATTTTTATTGTTTGGAAGCTTCTGGGACTTACATCTGTTTCAAAGAACGCCTATAAGTTTCAAATCCCTTTTTTGGTTTTGCTGAAATGGAATGTGACCCCGGCCCCATTCTGCTCATTACTCCGCAGTGTGTACTGCGCCCACCCACTTTAATTGTGAGAACCTGATGCAATCCACAGATGTCAAATGGAATGAAATCCAGCCTGCTCCTTCAACAGCCAGAGAGCTCTCGTGTACGGAGCAATCACATCTCAAATCATCCACTAGGGATGTCTCTGCAGCGAGACGGAAACATCGCAGATGGTTTCTGCATGGCTGGAAGTTATGATATGATTCAGGTATATTAAAGAGAACCATCAGAAGAAGGGGACGGACAGCTGTATGAGCCAACATAGCCACAGCTTCACCCCAATAATATATCACCATATGCCATCTACCCCATGAGGAGGACGCAGAACACATTCACGAGACTTTCGAGAAAGAGACATGTGCTAAAATATCAACATATAGCCACCAGGGGGTCTTTGGGTCATATCCCTCCAAGGACAACATCTGCATCGAGTTTGCATGGGTATTCTCTGGGTGCTCAGATTTACTACCATGCTACAAAAAGACATACTAATAGGGAATTTAGTTTGTGAGCTTCAAAGGGGACCATGATGGCACTGTAAAATGATACACAATATATTAATGCTATATAAGCAAACAAAGTATCTACTATAAAATTGTCTAAGGGTCACTTCCGTCTTTCTGTCTGTCTGACTGTCATGGAAATCCCAAGTCGCTGATTGGTCGTGGCTGTTTTGCCGCGACCAATCAGCGACCGGCACAGTCCGGCGGCAAAATGGCCGCTCCATAATCCCCTCCAGTCAGCCCTCACACAAAGTTAATGGCAGCGTTAAAGGACTGCGTTATGCTGCGGTGTAAAGCACTCCGTTAACGCAGCTATTAACCCTGTGTGACCAACTTTTTACTATTGATGCTGCGTATGCAGCATCAATAGTAAAAAGATCTAATGTTAATGTTTTTTTTTAATCTAATAATACAAATAATAATAATAATAAAAAAAAAGGTTATTCTCACCTTCTGAAATCGCGCGCTGTCCTCAGCAGTGCAAGCGGCAGGTTCCGGTGGCAAGTATGCTATGCGAGAAGGACCTGCCATGACGTCACGGTCATGTGACCGCGACGTCATCACAGGTCCTGCGCTCATACCAACCCTGGGACCGGAAGCTGCCGCGTGCACCGCACACAGGCGCCAGGACTTCAAGGGGCCTTTGGAAGGTGAGTATATGTTTTTGTTTTTTTTTATTTAAGTATTTTTTTAACCACGCATATAGTGCCCACATTGCTATATACTACGTGGGCTGTGTTACATACTGCGTGGGCTCTGTTATATACATCTCTGTGCTATATACTATGTAGCTGCGCAATATACAACGTGACTGCGCAATATACAACGTGACTGCGCAATATACAACGTGACTGCGCAATATACAACGTGACTGCGCAATATACAACGTGACTGCGCAATATACAACGTGACTGCGCAATATACAACGTGACTGCGCAATATACAACGTGACTGCGCAATATACAACGTGACTGCGCAATATACAACGTGACTGCGCAATATACAACGTGACTGCGCAATATACAACGTGACTGCGCAATATACAACGTGACTGCGCAATATACAACGTGACTGCGCAATATACAACGTGACTGCGCAATATACAACGTGACTGCGCAATATACAACGTGACTGCGCAATATACAACGTGACTGCGCAATATACAACGTGACTGCGCAATATACAACGTGACTGCGCAATATACAACGTGACTGCGCAATATACAACGTGACTGCGCAATATACAACGTGACTGCGCAATATACAACGTGACTGCGCAATATACAACGTGACTGCGCAATATACAACGTGACTGCGCAATATACAACGTGACTGCGCAATATACAACGTGACTGCGCAATATACAACGTGACTGCGCAATATACAACGTGACTGCGCAATATACAACGTGACTGCGCAATATACAACGTGACTGCGCAATATACAACGTGACTGCGCAATATACAACGTGACTGCGCAATATACAACGTGACTGCGCAATATACAACGTGACTGCGCAATATACAACGTGACTGCGCAATATACAACGTGACTGCGCAATATACAACGTGACTGCGCAATATACAACGTGACTGCGCAATATACAACGTGACTGCGCAATATACAACGTGACTGCGCAATATACAACGTGACTGCGCAATATACAACGTGACTGCGCAATATACAACGTGACTGCGCAATATACAACGTGACTGCGCAATATACAACGTGACTGCGCAATATACAACGTGACTGCGCAATATACAACGTGACTGCGCAATATACAACGTGACTGCGCAATATACAACGTGACTGCGCAATATACAACGTGACTGCGCAATATACAACGTGACTGCGCAATATACAACGTGACTGCGCAATATACAACGTGACTGCGCAATATACAACGTGACTGCGCAATATACAACGTGACTGCGCAATATACAACGTGACTGCGCAATATACAACGTGACTGCGCAATATACAACGTGACTGCGCAATATACAACGTGACTGCGCAATATACAACGTGACTGCGCAATATACAACGTGCTCTGTGTTATATACTATGTAGCTGTGCAATATACTATGTGGCTGTGTCGGGTCTGTTATATACTACGTCGACTGGGCAAAATACTACGTGGCTCTGTTATATACTATGTGGCTGTGCAATATACTACATGCCTCTACAATAAACTATGTGGCTATGTTATATACTACGTGGCTCTGCTATATACTACGTCACTGACCAATATACTACATAGCTGTGCAATACACTACGTAGTTGTGCAATACCCTACGTGACTGTTATATACTACGTGGCTGTGCAATATACTACGTGGTTCTACAATATACTACATGGCTATGTTATATACTACGTGGCTCTGCTATATACTTCGTACGCTGTGTTACATACTACGTAGCTCTGTTATATACTACGTCGGTTGTGTTATATACTACGTCACTGTGCAATATAGTACGTAGCCTGTGCTATATACTACCTACATATTCTAGAATACCCGATACGTTAGAATCGGGCCACCATCTAGTAAAATATAAGTATGGAGCAAGACTAACAGGCATAGAATAACAGGATAACTATTTCACAGTTAAACGTAACAATACAGAAATGAAAAACACATGGAAAATATTTCTACAAGATGAGGTTATACCGCAAAACACCAAAGTCTAGAGATGAGCAATTTGAGTGCGCTGCCTGGTGTGGTCCTCCGGTGGCAGCTGCCCGTCACCTCTGTACCCAGTATACCCGACCCGATGTCCTGCACTTACCAGGCTCCATGCTGTGCATTGTGCAGTAACATCGTGGGGCATAGTAGGCTAAAATGCCAGGTGTAGAAGTGAAGACCAGCTGTCATGAAGGACCAGACTGGACACCAGAGCAAAGATCTCACGGTACATGTTAACCGCAAATGACACATTTTTTTAGGCCCTTCCAAATCTGCATTTCTGTGCCATGGAAGTTATAAAAGAGGATGCCTTAAAACCAACTAGCAACTTATTTGATTCTTTAGCTAATGAACAATTTACATTTTAAGTGAACAGAAACGTGAAATAATAAGTTTGTTACCTGAAGCCACAGCTTGTTGTTTACGGCGTCCCGTCCAGTGGCAATACACTGAAATGTAGCATTCTGGCCGGCATTCACCTCCACATCTCCCAGTCTCAAGAAGTGAGGGGATTTATCTGTGGCAAAAGAAACAATGGAGGAATGTAACAAGTCAGCTGGGAATATCTCCTTCCCTTGGTGTCCAACCACAGCGTCATTAGTATAGGCGCTTTATTTATGTAAATCACATTCTGGAATGTCATGGTTCCGTCATTTCTATTTTATTCATAGCCGTGCCTTCCGCTGTGGTTTGGGCTACATAGACACGCCGTACACAAGCTTGTGTCCAAAAGCCCTAAAGGGGAGAATAAGCGCCCCTAGGTGTTACCCCAATCTCATGAGCTTATTTGTAACCCAGCCTAAAGATATAGTGGAGCGTCTCATCGTATCCCAGCAGCTCCAGATATCGCTTTCTCAAAAACGTTGGAAACAATTTTAAGGTTTTGTGTTTTAAAACAGTCTGAAATTAAGATAATACAATAATCTAAATCACATTTTGCCATATAAATAAAGCATATATTTAGTACTCCTTACAGAGTAGACAAGTAGTATACTACCATAGAAGTCCATGGCCACCTAATCATACTGATTATACATCCTATTAAAGGGGTTTTTCACTACTAGGACAACCCCCTCTTGATCTAAATATTTGGCCCTGATAAAATAATAAAACCTATACTCCCCTCCCGTGCTGGCACCATTCCATCGCACGAACAGTGTTGGCATGGGAAAGGAGTATAGGTTTTTTAATTTTATCAAGACCAAACATTTAGTTCAAGAAAAGGATGTCCTAGTAGTGGATAACCCCTTTAAAATATTTTTTTCCCAGAAATCAGAAAACTGTATACACCTAATTGTATGGCAAAAACATCATGTGAACCTAGCCTTGGATAGCCGCTGTAAAGGAGTTTTCTGGCCTAAGAAAAACTTGTAGTCATTTTATGCATTTGCAGAGCGCTGAATCATGACAGTGGGCAATTTAAACCCTGACAATACCTTTCTATTGCCTGTGGGAATTCACATGGCCACATGTATACAATTATACAATTTGTATTCTTGGTGTCACGTGCTGACTAGTCTCATTCAGCATCGTTCAAAGAAAAAAATGTAAAGGGGTTGTCAGGACTGCAGATTTGTGAATCCTGCCAGCGCATGCACCGTGAACTGCGAGGATTTGTCAGTGCGCCGAGAAGACTCACAAGTCTGCAGTCACACAGAGTGTCTGCAGACTTGTCATTCTAAACCAGACATTAGTCCGCTCATGGCCACAAGTATGCAAATCATGATCACCCACATGTACAGGTAATAATATAGGGGAATCGTCCCAATTCACGTAACACACGAGGTCACAATTCACCATTTTCTTCTTAGACCGGACAACCCCTTAAAGTGGGACAGACAGACAGCTATGCGCCAGCTATTAATATAAGATTACAAAAGGGCTTTATAGGATGGTTGGTACATGGCCATTTAGTTGTACTAAAAGAGCAACTACAAATTATTACGTTGTTTTTTGTTTTTTTTGTCCAACTGTGCATGATATGTATAACAAATGAGATCCTGTTGTCTCCTAGCAGAGAATGTAATTAAAAAGGTTTCATTAGTATACTGCCCTGTCCTAGTAATTGGTAGAAATCAATACAATTATCGCTAACTGAGTGCATATAGTCATGTACAAATGGTACTTCAATAGTTGCCACTTCATGGTAAAACAAATAGGGAAAAAGAAAATTAAAGGTCTTAAATCTTGAAACATTAAAGGGACTGCTCAAACATTTATCGCCTAACCATAATAGAGATAATGAATGGATGATCACTAGGGGTCAGACTGCTGACAACCCCACAAATCTCTAGAACGAGGAGCACAAATTATTCTGCATGAATGAAGCAAATGTCCTGATCAGTAAGTGTCCTAGTGGTCGGATCACCAGCAATCATACGTTTATCACTTATCCTGTACATGGGGAATATGCAGTTTAGGAGACAATCCTCATTGAGTAATGTTTAACTGGAAACTAGCATTCCTGGGGATGCTTGTTCCCAAAATTCATCTCTTGCATGTATAAAACATGAGAGTCACATGAAAAACCTAACAAAAGTTTCAGATTCTGCCAGGTGAAATAAAGTATCACAACTCTGCATTGCGCACTATTGTAGAAGGAAGCAATAAAACGGTAAAAATATAACCATAAGTAGGATCAGAGCGAGACAAGTAACTAACAGAGAGGAGTAAACTAAACTTTGTCTCATAGGACTCTTTCACACTTCTATCTTCCTTTTTCAGTCACAATGTGTCCTTTTGTGAAAAAAACGGATCCAGCAAATGTTTCTGTATTAGCGACGGATTGTGACGGATGGCCTCACGTTTCATCCATCGTGCACTGGATCCATCGTAAAATCGCTGTCCGTCGGGCGGAGACAATGCACAGAGGAACGTTTTTTCTGTATGTCAGAAAATCGCTCAGCGACGGATCCTGAGCTGCCCGTCGTTGGCTATAATGGAAGCCTATAGACGCAGGATCCGTCGCTGACTGTGAAAAGCAGGAATCCTGAGACGGATGCAGTCTTTTGAAACTGAACATGCGTGGAAGAATTTCCCGTCAGGCTCTCTCTCTTTTTATTATTGATGCTGCCTATGCAGCATCAATAGTAAAAAGATACAATGTTAAAAATAATTTAAAAAAAATAAAAAAAATCGTGATATTCTTAGTTTCTGGCGTCCCCCATAGACTTCCTGATGCTCGCGATGCTGTCAGCAGCTCCCATTCCCAATAATGCCTTGCGAAATGACCAGATGACGTAGCGGTCTCTTGAGACCGCTACTTCATCACAGGTTATTGCTCGCAAGGCATTACTGGGAACATGAGCTGCCGGCAGCATCGCAAGTATCCGGAAGGCAGCAGAAAGGCTGCGGGGGATGCCGGAAGGTAAGAATATCACGATTTTTTTTTTAATTATTATTATTTTTAACCTGGGTTGTGTTGTGTATGCGTTTTCACAGCAGAAAAACGCGGCAAAGACGCATACACAACGTGTGCACACAGCCTCGACGGATCCGTCAAAAAAACGGACCCAGTGCACCAGTTTTTTACAATCTGCACAGGATCCGTCTTTTCAACATTTTGACGGATTGTGACGGATTGTAAAAACGGAAGTGTGAAAGAGGCCATAGTAAACACGTTAGCAGCTGCAGCTCTCACAGCTCTGCTTTATTGCCTGCCTGTGAGATAGAAGCTGAAGCGGAGAGGAACCTGCAGATATGTCAGGTATAGTCACACACAGCTCTGCAGTGAGATCAGAGAGCGGCCATTACACATCACATCTGTAATATCCCCTCCCATTTAAAATAATCACTGGAGGCAGATTCTCATAGAGATCAGTGTCCGGCCTATAGATCTAAACAGCTCATTTACATATAAGAAAAACAAGAATTATTCTGGAATAAAATATTGGATCACAGAGACCAAGGTGTCATTTTCTTCAGCTTCCTATGACCTACATGTAGGGATGGCACTTTTTTCTATAATATGTTTCTCTCATACGAGGTAGCAAAAATCTGGTAACAAATTCACTTAATGCTATGTTTGCCAGGTGCGCAAGTCACCACGTAGAATTATTCTAACAAATTTGACAGGCGTGGCCAAAACATGCCAATGGGTTGGATGGTCAAAGTATCAAATAACTCTGCAAATAACAAATGGGGTCAACTCAGAATACAGGCGCATTTACACTGCAGGATGATTTTGAACAAGCGTTCCTAAATTCATGATATCGCAGTGCAAACTGGCTGACAATCATCAACAAATAAGCATTACACATGGATCAGTGCACATCTGACGACTGGTCAGCCTGTAGAAACAGGTGGCCAATCGGCGGTTGTTTAACAGTGCGCATCGTGCGGTGTAAGGCTACGTTCACATTTGCGGCCAGCGCCGCAGCGTCGGGCGCCGCAGCGGCGCCGCATGCGTCATGCGCCCCTATATTTAACATGGGGGCGCATGGACATGCGGCGCACTTGCGTTTTGCGCCGCATGCTTCGCTGCGGCGCCCGCGTCGGGGCGCAGAGGACGCAGCAAGTTGCATTTTTGCTGCGTCCAAATTCAATGAAAAAAACGACGCATGCGGCGCAAAACGCAGCGTTGTGCATGCGTTTTGCTGCGTTTTTGTTTGCGTTGTGCGCTGCGGCGCCGACGCTGCGGCGCACAACGCAAATGTGAACGTAGCCTAAGCGCACCCCAAAATTATCGTGTTGGTATATAGGAGCAGGGTTGACAAAACATAGTTGGTCATAGTCTACTCTTAACAGATTTATAACGAGAGGGGTAAAATTCCCTGGAGCCAGCTATATGAAGAGTGCATGTTGGATCTTCATTTAAAGGTATTGTAGCCACAACTGAAACAAACTAATTAAGACCCAGCACAAATAAAGCATTTATTCTTTTAATTAAGGATTAGCACTCATTTACTAAGGTCTTCTTTCACAGATGAGATTAGTCAGTAATTAATGTAGAAAGCACATCATTTTCCACGCGGAGCAACAGACAATAGAGGCTTAAATCGCTATTGTTTCTGAGTCATTGTATTTAAAGAAGTATCAAAGTAAAAACACAAAATATCGCTACTAGCATATTATACTGATGGACACAGGCTTAATAAGTGCCTAAATCTTTAGAAATATATTGACTAAGAAAAAAAAAAGCCAAGTTCCCTTTAAATTGCGAACAGATCAGCTGGATCCGAGACAGGAGCAGAGAAGTGGTTTGATACAAAGTGTTTACTTCCATCATCTGAGATCTGAACTTTCGGGCAGAGTTTGGAATGATGGGAACAAGACCCCCACCAATTTGCATGCAATTGAAAGGGCACTCAAAAAGAGCAAAGAAAGGTTCTGTCCTTCTTTAATTAAAGCACTCCCATCAAAGTTTTTATCCGCTTAATATATTGCAATTGTCATGTTATATAGCACTGTGCATTTACAATTGCTCATTTTATCTTTCTACCCAGCTAATTATTCTGTCTTCTCTGCTCTATGTACAAACAAGAAGTCTCTTTTCCCTACGTTTATCATTCCCCTCTTTAACTCTTGACCCATTTGCTCCCTTGTCAGGGATTTTTTGCAATGACTTATGCGTCAAACAGGGGAAATTGATCTCCTGTTTCTACATAGAGCTTAGAAGGATTCAGCTAGTCAGTTTTAAAGGGAACCTGTCACCCCCAAAATCGTAGATGAGCTCAGCCCACCGGCATCAGGGGCTTATCTACAGCATTCTGGAATGCTGTAGATAAGCCCCCGATGTATCCTGAAAGATGAGAAAAAGAGGTTAGATTATACTCACGCAGGGGCGGTCCTGCTGCAGTCCGGTCCGGGACCTCCTATCTTCATAGGATGACGTCCTCTTCTTGTATTCACGCTGCAGCTCCTGCATAGGCGTACTATATCTGCCCTGTTGAGGGAAGAGCAAAGTACTGCAGTGCGCAGGTGCCGGGAAAGGTCAGAGAGGCCCAGCAACTGCGCACTGCAGTACTTTGCTCTGCCCTCAACAGGGCAGACAAAGTACGCCTGCGCCGGAGCTGCAGCGTGAAGACAAGAAGAGGACATCCTATGAAGATAGGAGGTCCCGGACCGTGACGCCCCTCGGACTGGACCGCAGCAGGACCGCCCCTGGGTGAGTATAATCTAACCTTTTTTTCTCATCTTTCAGGATACATCGGGTGCTTATCTACAGCATTACAGAATGCTGTAGATAAGCCTCTGATGCCGGTGGGCTGAGCTCATCTACGATTTTGGGGGTGACATGTTCCCTTTAATCATGTGATGTCATAAACCTAATGGAAAATGGAAAAATTAACTGGGTATAAAAGGCAAAATGAGCGAATGTAAGTACACAGTGCAAATCATAATTGCAATATAAACTGTTCAAACAAATAAAGGGAACACTAAAAGACCACATCCTAGATATCACTGAACGATATATCCCAGCTCATCTCACAGTGCAGCTCATCCAGGATGGCACATCAATGCAAGCTTTGGCAAGAATGGTAGCTGTGTCTGTCAGCACAGTGCCCAGAGCATGGAGCAGATACCAAGAGACAGGCTAATACACCAGTAGACATGGAAGGGGCTGAAGGATGGCAACAGCCCATTAGCAGGACCGCCGCCTCCTCCATTGTGCAAGCAGGAATAGTACGTGAGCCCTGCGAAAATGACCTCCAGCAGGCTACTAAAATGCATGCATCTGCTCAAATTGACAGAAATAGACTCCATGAGGGTGATATGAGGCGCAACATACACAAGTGGGTGTTGTGCTTGCGTTCTGCTGCCTGCAACATCCTCTATCGTGAGCAATTTTGCAGTGGGTCAGTCAGAGGCAATTCTTTGGAGGTCCGCACGGGCCTCCATGTGCTAGCCAGAGGTAACCCGACTGCCATTAGGTACCAGGATGAGATCCTCAGACCCATTGTGAGAGACCATATGCAGGTGCAGTTTTCCCTGAGTTTCTCCTAATGCAGGACAATGCCAGACCTCATGTGGCTGAAGTGTGTCAGCAGTTCCTGCAAGATAAAGGCATTGATGTTATGGACTGGCCCGCCCGTTCCCCAGACCTGAATCCAATCGAGCACATCTGAGACATCATGTCTCGCTCCATCCACCAACGCCACGTTGCAGCACAGACTGTCCAAGAGTTGACTGAGGTTTTAATTCAAGTCTCAGGAGACCCTCCGCCGCCTCATCATGATCATGCCCAGGCATTGTAGGGAGGTCACACAGGCACGTGGAGGCCACACACACATTACTGTGCATCATTTCCTCTTGTTTTGGGGCATTTCCACTGAAGTTCGATCAGCCTGTAATTTGATTTTCCCCTTTAATATCCCAAGGAGGTCTGGATTTGGAATGATACTCAAAATTAATTTTGATTTACATTGATCATTGTAATGTTGTATTCTCAACGCATTTCACTATGTAATGAATACAGATTTACAACTGGAACATGTCATTCAGTGATATCTAGGATGTGGTATTTTAGTGTTCCCTTTATTTTTTGGAGTATTTTTTTTTTTTTTTTAAGAGGATAAAAAATGTTATGCTAGTGCTCCTTTAATGTTATAAAATGTTGCTGCTGCAGAATGTCTATACATCCATTAACCAAAAGCTTTTGTAGAAATGTTACAAATGTGTCAGTTTCTGGTCCGTTCGGCCTTCTTGCTTCTCTGCATTTTAGGGCTCATTCAAAAGTCCATTTGTCTTGAACGAGTTCTATCCTTATTTTCTCATAGATAGAATAAATATTCATTAAAGTCTATGGGGCTGTTTACATGTCTGTTTTTAACACACACACAAACAAATCCAGCCTATATTACAGGTAGGGACACTCCCAAAAGAGAGAAATCTGAAACCTGGAAAAGTTTGCAAACTATATATCAGAAAGCCTGAAAATGAATGAAGGAATAAAGATTGAAGACAGAAACTTAGTTTTTAGGCCATGTTCACACGATCCTTTTTTTTATCCTTTTTTTGATCCTTTTTTTTTTCAGGTCCTGATTTGGAAAACCCGCAGTGCAAAACTGCACTGCTGATTTTCCTGCAGTTTCTTCTGCAGATTCCTCTGCGGGTTTTCAACAGCACTTTCCTATTGGTGCCTGTTGAAAACAGGAGCTGAATCCGCAGAAAGAAGTGACATGGTACTTTTTTTTCTGCAGGCAAATCCGCGCAGATTTGCCTGAGAAAAAAAGGATAGTGGGCACAGCGGTTTTTGTTTTCTATAGGGTAACATTGTACTGTACCCTGCACAGCGGGTTTTCCAAATCAGGACCTGAAAAAAAAGGATCAAAAAAAGGATCGTGTGAACATGGCCTAACAGTTTAAAAAAAATGCAATAAGAAAAAAAACACGTTTACACATCAGATGTGTTCATAGCCTTTAAACAGATACATATACATACTTACCACATGGGTAGCTCAAAACCTGGATGTCATCTATGGCAATATATCCCCCTCTCCCGCCCGAAGCTTCAGCTTCAAAGATTACCTGTCAACAGACGAGAAAAGAAAAAATAAAAGATGTTTACTGCAGTCTTCATTTATACTGAAAGAACTTAAAATATTAAAGTTCAGGCAAAATCTGTCCAAAAAGCGGAGTGAAATGTTACAGATGCAGCCATCTATGAAGCAACAGATCCAATTCCTGGTACAGAGCACTGCACAGTATCAGACATGGCAGCGTCATCAACCTCTATGGCGAAAATGAAGAGCCAGGGAAAATGGATGCGTGCAGAAGTGATTACGCTATATTGCTCTGCTGCAGCCAGCTTTGGACATCGGAGGAGATTTTTCTTCTTGGGTTCAGCCCTCTTTCCCTCATTCAATCTTTTAGGCCCTGAAGCGAGCTATTTCCGCATGTAGATCTGCCATAAAAGTATTCTGGGGCCGAGCGGACATAGAAATATGCGGAGCACGGTATGAAACCTCATCAGCAAAGACGTGAAAAGCGCACGCTTCACTTTACCAGAGAAGTCGGAAACATCCATTTACAAAACAGACAAGATTTCTAAGCGTACGTACAGAAGAAGGGATTTTTCCTCAGTGTGCTGCCGGTAAGGAACAGACTGCCCCGAACCCAGTGCTCAAATACATACAGGTCAGTGTTCGTTAAAAAAATCACAGGAGGCTGCTCATGCGACCATCCGCTATGTGGACAGGGGCAGAGATTTACAATGGCTGTCTGAACTTGGCTTAAGGCTACATTCACACATTAGCATTTCTCATCTTTTGCTGCGCATTTTACAAACCGACAGCGCAATGACCCATAGGGTTTAATGGAACCAGACACATTCGTGTAAAGAGAGGTTGTAGTTATGTAATCTAAGAGCAGCATGATGTAGGGGCAGCAACCCTGATTCCAGTGATGTATCACTTATTGGGCTGGTTGGTGCAGTTTTGATAAAATCCCTGCTTTCTCTGCTGTAGATGTAGCAGTGCTATAATACTATATTGTGTATAACCCCACCCACAACCAGAGTGGCAGATTCCTGTGTACAAGGTCAGCAATCTGTCATCGATGGTGGGGGTGGGGTTAAGCAGATTAGCTGGATATGCTTGCAAGTGCTTTAGGGTACCGTTACACTAAACGATTTACCAACCATCACGACCAGCGATACGACCTGGCCGTGATCGTTGGTAAGTCGTTGTGTGGTCGCTGGGGAGCTGTCACACAGACAGCTCTCCAGCGACCAACGATGCCGAAGTCCCCGGGTAACCAGGGTAAACATCGGGTTACTAAGCGCAGGGCCACGCTTAGTAACCCAATGTTTACCCTGGTTACCATCGTAAATGTAAAAAAAAAAAAAAAAACAGTACATACTCACATTCCGGTGTCTGTCAGGTCCCTCGCCGTCCACTTCCCGCACTGACTGAGTGCCGGCCGGAAAGTAAAAGCAGAGCGCAGCGGTGATGTCACCGCTGTGCCCTGCTTTCTGGCCGGCAGTCACAGTCAGTGCGGGAAGCAGACGGCGAGGGACCTGACGGACACCGGAATGTGAGTATGTACTGTTTGTTTATTTTTACATTTACGATGGTAACCAGGGTAAACATCGGGTTACTAAGCGTGGCCCTGCGCTTAGTAACCCGATGTTTACCCTGGTTACAAGCGAACGCATCGTTGGATCGGTGTCACACACACCGATCCAGCGATGACAGCGGGAGGTCCAGCGACGAAAGAAAGTTCCAAACGATCTGCTACGACGTACGATTCTCAGCAGGGTCCCTGATCGCAGGAGCGTGTCAGACACAGCGATATCGTATGGATATCGCTGGAACGTTACGGATCGTACCGTCGTAGCGACAAAAGTGCCACTGTGAGACGGTACCCTTAGAGATAATCTCCTGCTGATAAATCAGTGCTTGTATTGAAACTACAGCAAACACCCTAATAAATGACACATTCCTGGAATGAGGCTTTCTGCCCCTACATTTTGTTGCTCAGACTAAATAGAAAAAACCGTTAATGAGTCTCTAACTAATCTGCATGTTCATTCCATTAAACTTTGTGTATGTCCTATTCTCATGTGTTTTTGTGGATCACACACAGCCATTACATGGGATCTATCATGTGTAAAATTGCCATTTACTTGCAGATATAGCATTATAAATTATATCTGGTGGCTACCAACTTCTGAATCCATACAGTGTGCAGTCTCAGAATTCTACAGTATTGTCGGAGGTCACATGACTACAAGCACGCATTTTGCATTCTTCCTGCCACGACTAGACGTGCTCAGATGCTCTCAAATGAATACACTTATCAATGAATATTAATAATTATTAATCTGAGAACGCCTTATATCTTACTGCTGTGTATTTAACAGACCCACCTTTCGCCCCCTCCACAGTCCCATCCGTTATGGACCTCATGCAACTTTCTAAAACATCAACTCTTATACAGATATACACCTACTCGAAGATCTGTATAACTTTACGTACTACAGCAAAAAAAAAAGCATTTTTTTCCTGGAAAAAGACAACACTGTCAATTTCATATGTTTCCACTAAAAAAAAAAAATGTGATTCCAAGGTGGACCAAATAGATTAGGTATAAAAAGCATCAAATATGCCAACTCTCGTGTGAGCCCTTCAGAACATTATTAAAGGGGTATTCCCATCTCAAAGATTCTATGCCAATATGTAGTATGTGTAATAATAATATTAGAAAATGCCTCCAGTGATAGTATAGTTCTTGTGATGACCTATGCAGCTTACCCCATGTGCAGGGCATTGTAGTAGCTTAGATATCCATGGTTATAACCACTAACAGCTGTCACTATATGAGTGGTCGTAACCATAGATATCTAAGCTACTGCAATGCCCTGCACATGGGGTAAGCGCCACAGCTTATCAGAAGAACTATGCTACATTTCGAATTAGAGGAATTTGCTAATAATAATTTTATCAAACCTACTACATATTGGGATATTACACCTTTATGCAATAGTAAAGGACAATGACCCACAATAAATTCAATAGGTTAGGCGATAACTTATTGATTGGGGGGGTCCTACTGCTGAGACCTGAACTGATCAGAAAGAATGGGGAATTTCTATCCCAGTTTCAAAATTTAGCAGCTGGTAGGATGCCTGAACGCTACTCCATTAATTCTCTATAGAAAAGGCAGAGCGTCTCGCTTTGCAGCCTCATAGATAACGAATGGCGCCACAGTCAAGGTTGCACACAGCCACTTGCACATTCCTAAGAGTTCCTTGTTCTGCCAACCGGTTGGAGTAGATGTGAAGATGGTATAGAGCGACTTCTAGGTGATGCATTGATCCCATGGGAATTTGAATATGCAAGTACCCTCTTCAGAGGAAAAGAAGACAGAAACTATAGTGCCACCAATTGGATCCGCAATCCTAAAAAGTCAATAGCCACCCATTAAAAGGGCATTCTCACAGGACTTAGGAAGAGAAGCCAAACCTGAAATTCCATTTGCATTTCCATTTTGGTAGTGTTTGCCCCCATCACTGAAAAGCAGAACTGGTTTGGCTGGGTGAGTGGCCACTGACAGGGGGTCCAAGCTGTAAAGTTTCTCTATTCACCAAATTACTGCTCTCCACAAAGAGAAACTTTACCTTTTAGCCCCCTTTAGAAGATGAGGAATACTTGCCGCAAGATGAGAGTTTGTGCCTAGTAGGCAACATAATTGCATTATTGAGGATTAATTTGATAAGGATGGTGAAAAGGAGACAGTAGTTATGACTATTATATAAACAGCTAAATACTGTGAAAGAGTCAAGGCAGTCATGTCTATAAAACGTACAAAAATCTTTTCATTACTTCATCATAGAACAACATTTTTTAAAAATCAATAAAAATAGATTGTAATATAGAAACATCAAGATTAACGATGAAGGGTCTAGGGTGAACACACAGTGATATAAGGGGGCTGAGGAAGCCCACGCGAAACGCGCGTTGGGGCTGCGAGTCTGGAGTCGCGCAGGGATCCATATCGGTAAGAAATATTCCTGAATCATTCAGTTTACAAACATGTCCCTTATAGGTTAATTTGTGTCTATTAAACATGCATTAAGGTGAATTTCACGATAATGATCAAAGTCCTGACACTTCTCCTGATATATAGACCTCTTGACCTTTTAAAGGTATATTCACATATTTACAAACTGGGATAGAAACTTCCTTTTTGATTTAGGAACATCATTCCCCCGAATCTTATATTACCGTACTACGTGTTGACCCTAGACTCGTCTTACCAGAGTCCATCATTAATCTTAATGTTTCTATATTACTATCTAGCTTTACTGATGTTTAAAAAATCTTCTTATATGATGAAATAATAATAATAACATTTCTGTAAATGTTATAGACAGACTGCCTTGACTTCATGTTTCTCAGCATTTAATCGTTCATATAGGAGTGTTCTGTTGCTTTATGATATTTTCTATGTGGCTATTGGGCCCCGTACACATTTTTTGTGATAATTGTTGCTCGGACATATCTGTTTCAATTATAATATAAACAGGTCTATAAATTTGGGGCTTTTCAATCAAAAGTTTAGATAGCAGTCTAATGTGTATAACAATCAGAAAAATGGATAAAGCTTTAAATAAGATCCAGCATTTATACGACAAGACAAACCCTGCATGTTTTCCACTTGTCATAAATTAAGGTAACGCCATATAGAATGGCACTGCGGAAACGGTAGACTTTTTCATGAAGACCACGGCCCAGACTTGCTCCATGTAATTCCTATGTGACCCTGGGCAATTACTATATAGCAACAACAAAATTCAATTTTACATACGCTAATTATTCCCTACAAGTACAATCACAGAGGGGTCAGCCCTCAATTTACACGTTTAATAAGTAAAACAAAATACATCAACAGCTTTTAAAATAATTCAACAAGTGTAAAATCCCACAAATCTATAAATACACAAGCTATCATATGTGGTAAGAAATTAATTGACAATCTGGCCATAGGTGTCAAGGTTCTTTCCCAATCCAGGGAGGGATCTTGTATCCGAAGAGCAGGACAGCAGAATGGAGTATGCAGAGACAGTGTCTAGAAGAGGGTGGAATGATTAGTTGTAATGTAGGAAATACTAAATCTTCGGTTTGACAATGCAAACAAAATGCCACAACACATGCAGGGATTCCTGTTTGTTAGACAATCCCTGCGCAGCTGTCAAACAGCCACGAGACATGCAGCCGCATGACCCAGCCTATTTTGACCTTAATGACCTGGCCGTTTTTTGCCATTCTGACCAGTGTCCCTTTATGAGGTAATAACTCAGCAACGCTTCAACACATCCTAGCGGTTCAGAGATCGTTTTTTCGTGACATATTGGGCTTCATGCTAGTGGTAAATTTAGGTCGATAATTTTTGCGTTTAATTGTGAAAAAAATGGAAATTTGGCAAAAATTTTGAAAATTTCGTTATTTTCAAACTTTGAATTTTTATTCTGTTAAACTAGAGAGTTATGTGACACAAAAAAGCTAATAAATAACATTTCCCACATGTCTACTTTACATCAGCACAATTTTGGAAACAACATTTTTTTTGCTAGGAAGTTGTAAGAGTTAAAATTTGGCCAGCGATTTCTCATTTTTACAATGAAATTTACAAAACCATTTTTTTTAGGGACCACCTCACATTTGAAGTCAGTTTGAGGGGTCTATATGGCTGAAAATACCCAAAAGTGACACCATTCTAAAAACTGCACCCCTCAAGGTGCTCAAAACCACATTCAAGAAGTTTATTAACCCTTCAGGTGTTTCCCAGCAGCAGAAGCAACATGGAAGGAAAAAATTTACATTTAACTTTTTAGTCACAAAAATGATCTTTAGCAACAATTTTTTTATTTTCCCAAAAGTAAAAAGAGAAACTGGACCCCAAAAGTTATTGTACAATTTGTCCTGGGTACGCCGATACCCCATATCAGGGGGGGGGGGGGGGGGGGCACTGTTTGGGCGCACGACAGGGCTCCAATCTTTAGCGGACACCATGTCGCGTTTGGAGAGCCCCTGTGTGCCTAAACATTGGAGCTCCCCCACAAGTGACCCCATTTTGGATACTACACCCCCCAAGGAGCTTATCTAGATGCATAGTGAGCACTTTGAACCCCCAGGTGCTTCACAAATTGATCCGTAAAAATGAAAAAGTCCTTTTTTTTTCACAAAAACTTTCTTTTAGCCTCAATTTTTTCATTTTCACATGGGCAACAGGATAAAATGGATCCTAAAATGTGTTGGGCAATTTCTCCTGAATACACTGATACCTCACATGTGGGGGTAAAACACTGTTTGGAAACACGGCAGGGCTCGGAAGGGAAGGAGCGCAATTTGACTTTTTGAATGAAAAATTAGCTCCAATCGCTAGCGGACACCATGTCGCGTTTGGAGAGCCCCTGTGTGCCTAAACATTGGAGATCCCCTACATGTGACCCCATTTTGGAAACTAGACCCCCCGTGGAACTAATCTAGATGTGCGGTGACCACTTTAAACCCCCAAGCGCTTCACAGAAGTTTATAACGCAGAGCCGTGAAAATAAAAATTCATTTTTCTTTCCTCAAAAATTAATTTTTAGCCCTCAATTTTTTATTTTCACAAGAGTAACAGGAGAAATTGGACCCCAAAAGTTGTTGTCCAGTTTGTCCTGATACCCCATATGTGGGGGGGAACCACTGTTTGGGCACACGTCGGGGCTCAGAAGGGAAGTAGTGATGTTTTGGAATGCAGACTTTGAAAGAATGATCTGCGGGCATCATGTTACGTTTGCAGAGCCCCTGATGTGCCTTAACAGTAGAAACCCCCCACAAGTGACCCCATTTTGGAAACTAGACCCCCCAAGGAACTTATCTAGATGTGCAGTGAGCACTTTGAACCCCCAAGTGCTTCACAGAAGTTTATAACGCAGAGCCGTGAAAATAAAAAATCATTTTTCTTTCCTCAAAAATTATGTTTTAGCAAGCATTTTTTTGTTTTCACAAGGGTAACAGGAGAAATTGGACCCTAATAGTTGCTGCCCAGTTTGTCCTGAGTATGCTGATACCCCATATGTGGGGGTAAACCACTGCTTGGGCACACGTCGGGGCTCGGAAGGGAGGGAGCACCATTTGACTTTTTGAACGCAAGCTTGGCTGGAATCAATGGTGGCGCCATATTGCGTTTAGGCACATCAGGGGTCTCCAAACAGTGGAAACCCCTCATTTCTAACTCCAACACTAAACCCAACACAACCCTAACCCCAATCCCAACTCTAGCCATAACACTAATCACAACCCTAACCCCGACACACCCCTAACCCTCATCCCAACCCTAATCCTAATCCCAACCCTAATCCCAACCCTAACCCCGACACACCCCTAATCCCAACCCTAATCCCAACCCTAACCCCGACACACCCCTAATCCCAACCCCAACACACCCCTAACCCCAACACACCCCTAACCCCAACACACCCCTAACCCCAACACACCCCTAACCCCAACACACCCCTAACCCCAACACACCCCTAACCATAACTCTAACCACAAGCCTAATCTTAACCCTATTTTCAACCCTAGCCCCGATTCCAACCCTAACTCTAATTCAAACCCTAACCCTAAAGGTACCTTCACACTGAACAACTTAACAACGATAACGACAGCGATCCGTGACGTTGCAGCGTCCTGGATAGCGATATCGTTGTGTTTGACATGCAGCAGCGATCAAGATCCTGCTGTGACATCGTTGGTCGGAGCTAGAAGGCCAGCACCTTATTTCGTCGCTGGATCACCCGCCGACATCGCTGAGTCGGTGATGTCTTCACTGGTAACCAGGGTAAACATCGGGTTACTAAGCACAGGGCCGCGCTTAGTAACCCGATATTTACCCTAGTTACCATTGTAAATGTAAAAAAAAAAAAAACACTACATACTTACATTCCGCTGTCTGTCGCGTTCCCCGGCGTCCGCTTCCCTGCACTGTCAGCGCCGGCCGGCCGTAAAGCAGAGCACAGCGGTGACGTCACCGGTCTGCTTTACGGCCGGCGCTTACACAGTGCAGGGAAGCGGACGCCGGGGAACGCGACAGACACCAGATTGTAAGTATGTAGTGTTTGGTTTTTTTTACATTTACACTGGTAACCAGGGTAAACATCGGGTTACTAAGCGCGGCCCTGCGCTTAGTAACCCGATGTTTACCCTGGTTACCCGGGGACTTCGGCATCGTTGGTCGCTGGAGAGCTGTCTGTGTGACAGCTCTCCAGCGACCACACAACGACGAAACAGCGACGCTGCAGCGATCAGCATCGTTGTCTATATCGCTGCAGCGTCGCTTAATGTAACGGTACCTTAAGGCTATGTGCCCACGTTGTGGATTCCAGGGCTGTGGAGTCGGTAAGCCACAGTTGCGACTCCAACTCCTGGATTTTATCCGACTCCTTCATAAATGGCCAATTCTTAACAATAAATTTACTGTTGCAAAATATTAACATCGTGCTTATTCAGTTTCTCATCATCATAAGTAATCAGACCACTTAGAGCAAAAACTATATTTATTAGAATACAATTAGAATATAGCAAATAACTTTTATAAACTTTTCTAAACTCTTGTAAGTAAATATGCAATTAACACTTATGCAGTTAAAAAGATGAAATCTATAGATTAGTCCTCAGAAAAAGTATTGCCTCTGTCAGATCCTCCTTCATGGATGCCCTCAAATCTGATCTAATTATTTTGAGAGCAGAGAACAACCTCTCTACACTAACTTGGGTTGGTGGCAAAGCAGTAACCACTCGGGCAACATCTGTGACAATGTCAGGATACAGAGGAATGGCTTTGTTGCACTGTTATTTTTGATGAACTGTACTGGCTGTGTTCTTTGATGGGGATGACTCTTCTATGCGGGAACGCTTTGCATGGTCCTTGTGATCCAAATATTTTTCGAAATTAAATTCTTCATCAGTTGATGAGGGTGAAGATGTGGCAGGACGACCAAATTCTTCTTGTTCCTCCTGACTGTTCTGCAACCCTTTCATCCTTACTGCTATTTCAAACAGAGCTTCTTTTCCTTTAGTTAGCTGTTGATCATCTAGAAGAATCCGATGCATTGGGTCTACATAAACAGCTGCCAAAAGAATGTTATTTTGTAATAGTAGCTCCTCTCTCCGTTTCATTGATGTAGCAATGCCACTTGCAATTAACCCTCCTCTTTGGGACAGGCGAAACATCAGGTTCTTCCACTCCTTTAATTAAATACCTGGAGTTAAGTCCTCTGCTTGTAATTTTTTAGTCACTGTAAATGGGTGCTCTAGTAATTTTTCCAGCTCAGTCACCTGATTCCACTGACCTTCATTTAGCGTCAGCTGAGGGTTAGCCATGTCTACAAGAAAGGTTTTCAGTTCTACCAAGAGCTGAATCATTAAGTAAGTACTGCCCCATCGTGTGGCTTGATCAATAATTGCCCCTTTTCCAGCACGTCTCTTCAAAACTGAGTCAACTTTAGGAGTCCTGGAAACCGTAGCTAATTTTCTCACCTTGCCAATCAGTGCAGCAGCATATCCTTCTTGCAGACTGTCTCTTATAGCCAGCTGTAGCGTATGCACAACACAGCGCATGTGATGAATAAAAGAACGTATTGACACAGTCAACAAGATCATCTAAACTATCATGTTGCTGTTCATCTGAAGCAACTTCAGTTTGCTCCTCAGTTACAATACTGTGTTCCTCTATTTCAAACATGTCTGTGGACCCAGAATGTTCTTCTAGCTGCTGGTCACCATCATTACTCTCATTCATTAGCTTAATAGTACTTATCATATTTGAAGCATTGTCAGTTACGACAGAAAGAACTTGCTCTTTTTAAGTTCATAGTCTTGCAGAACCTTTTCCACAAAGACCTGGAGAAACTCACTGGTGTGATGAGCTTTGGTGTCTTTTACTGCCAATGTCTTGGTAACTATTTCATTTTTGTCACAAACAAATCGGACATTGATGGCAAAATAGTTCACTCTGTGACGTGTGCAGGCATCCATTTTATGAAACAGAAAGCGTCCCTTGAGAGTTTTTTTAAGTTCTTCCTTTTGTTTAAAAGCTTCTTCGATTACTAATTTTCTAATACTCTCTCTCTCCAGAGAAACACCAAGCTTGCGGGCCATTTCCCCAATCAGACACCTAAAAGCTGGTTGTGAAAATAATGAAATAGGCACACTATCCTTTACAACAAGCTCTATGATCTGTTTTTTAAATGTATCTATTGTCACAGCAACTTTGTCACAGACAAAATATCTTGCAACTGATGGCTGCAAAGTTCTCTGCTCCTTTGTTTGGCTGGAAGAGTTGGGCACTGGTTCATTGGTTTGGATGCAGTCTTTTTCATCCACTGCTTTCAGTACTTCTGGATGAAAGCGCTGTAAATGTCTCTTTAGATTAGAAGCTCTGGTAGGAGCATTTTTATCTTTGCCTGAATATGCACTGATCTTGGCTTCACAGCATTTGTTTTCGTCTGGATCATTTGTCATACACTGACAGACATAATGTTTTCTATCTTGAGTGATGGTGAAATGTTCAAATACAGCTGATTTAATGTGACGCTTCTTTGACATTCTCAGGTTTTTAATTCTGCATTCACAATCCAAATGACAATTGTTTTTCCTAAAAACAATTGTACAAAATTATTGCCAGGTCGTACAACTGATATAGTGGTCAGTAATACTGTTATTCCTCATGTACTCACAGTTAACTGATGCAAAGTTTGTTGAAAGGATAATACTTCTTACAGTCTTCCTCTTCTGAGTAGCAGCTGTGAGATGCTTGGAAGATGCACACCTAGTAAACATCTAGTCTAGAGGAGGAGCTTTACTACTAAGAATTTGCAACACATTTTCACTTTCAGTTTCATACATTGTAAGTAGGGGGGTTGGGGCAGCATGACGTTAACCAAGTATAAGATTAGATAAGGGCAGTGGAGAACAGTGACACACAAGAAGTAAGAAATGTCTCCATCTCCAGCAGAACTGCTTATCACTGTTGTTCATAGTTTGATAGAACATATATATTTGAGTAACATTTATAAAATTCATATGAAAGTTTAATTATGAAATATTAATAAAAAAATTTTAAAGCTGGAGTAGGAGTCGGTATATTTCTACTGGCTCCAACCAAAACTAACTCCGACTCCACAGCCCTGGCGGATTCGTGTGAGAATTTTCCGCACTATTTTTGAAAAATCCACAGGTAAAATGCACTGCGTTTTACCTGCGGATTTACCGCAGATTTCCATTGTTTTTTGTGCGGATTTCACCTGCGGATTCCTATTGAGGAACAGGTGTAAAATGCTGCAGAATCCGCACAAAGAATTGACATGCTGCGGAAAATACAATGCAGCGTTGCCGTGCGGTATTTTCTGCACCATGGGCACAGCGGATTTGGTTTTCCATAGGTTTACATGGTACTGTAAACCTGATGGAAAACTGCTACGAATCCGCAGCGGCCAATCCGCTGCGGATCCGCAGCGGCCAATCCGCTGCGGATCCGCAGCCAAATCCGCACCGTGTGCACATAGCCTAATTCTAACCCTAGCCCTAATCCTAATTCTAACCCTAGCCCTAATCCTAGTTCTAACCCTAACCCTAGTGGAAAAATGAAAGTAAATATATTTTCTTTATTTTTATTATTGTCCCTACCTATGGGGGTGATAAAGGGGGGGTTAATTTACTATTTTTTTTATTTTGATCATTGTGATAGGTTTTATCAGTGATCAAAATGTACCCGGAATGAATCTGCCGGACGATTCGGCGGGCGCACTGCGCATGCGCCCGCCATTTTGGAAGATGGCGGTGCCCATGGAGCAGACGGACGGACACTGGGAGGCTCGGTAAGTATGAGGGGGGGATCGGAGCACGGGGGGTGGGATCAGAGCACGGGGGGAGCAGACAGGAGGACAGGGGAGCGGACAGGGGAGCGGAGCACAGGACGGAGGAAGCGATCGGTGGCGGTGGGGGGGCAGATCAGGGTTTCCAGCCATGGCCGATGATATTGCAGCATTGGCCATGGCTTGATTGTAATATTTCACCATTTTCATAGGTGAAATATTACAAATCGCTCTGATTGGCTGTTGAAAGTGAAACAGCCAATCAGAGCGATCGTAGCCACGGGGGGGTGAAGCCACCCCCCCTGGGCTGAAGTACCACTCCCCCTGTCCCTGCAGATCGGGTGAAATTGGAGTTAACCCTTTCACCCGATCTGCAGGGACGCGATTCCCTCCATGATGCCACATAGGCGTCACAGGTCGGATTGGCACCGACTTTCATGATGCCTACGTGGCGTCACAGGTCGGGAAGGGGTTAGAGAACGCCGCTTGGTTAGCACCCAAGCATGCTCGGATAACATTTTCTCCAAGCAGGTTCACTCATCACTAATGGTTACCCAATATGTGTAGGTTGGTGTGTTTGTTTTATGTATATAATAGGCCCCAGCAGCTTTGCGATACCGGACCGAGACCCAGCGATCATGTGACTGCCGGGTCCTACAGAAGAATTTGGCCATGCCAATGCTTCTGTCCACTGCAGAGCTGTATAGCGCTCACTGACCATGATGTGGTTGGCAAATGAGAAAACAGTTGTCAAAAGATAAGTTCTGTCTGCAAGACAGTGAGTCTGCCTCTTAGAAAATGTACATCTGAATGAGGCTTATCTGAGGTTTTCACGGACAGAACGTGTACCCATTATAGATTATGGGGATGTTCACATTTCAGTTGCTGCCTATAGAAGTCTATGGATTATTGAAAACAAGCTGTACTGAGGCACAACTACAAATAGAACTGCTAAAAAACTTGGGATAAAACTCAATGATCAGAAACACTGCAATTCCTCACGTACACACAACTTATCCTAAAATGTCACTGACTAACAGGTACCCTTTAAAATCTAGCAGGTGGTATACACTGAATAACTGGGCAACTTTCATAAGAACACAAATGGAAGTTCTAGAAGTGGGTCATGTTGTTGTCATTCGCCTCTCTTAACTCTCCTTATGTATTGTAATAGAAATACAACTCAGCTAGCAATGCATTGCACAGACAAGACAGGCACAGAATTGCCATATCTTTAAAAAGGGTTATATTTATCAAACATTAAAAAAATAACAGGAATAAAAACTATTGCTTTTTAGTGCATTACCGTAATTGTTAAACAACTATATCTGGTTGAAAAATAAGAGCTTCTCTTACTGACGGTAGAAATGTAACTGAAATGGGATCGTTTGTCTCCACAGGGCGTAACATTGGACTTCTGATCTAAATCTAACAGCATCTCTATACTGACCCTTTCCTGGTCGACTTGAAGCCCCGCAGAGTTTGCATGGCTTTAAAGAGTTTGAACGATCTAAGCAAGCCTCTGACTGCATTAACACCAAGTTCCTATTGCAAAATGGCAAAACTAAGATTTGTAAGGAAGAAAAGTGTGCTATTCATAGATAAGAATAGGACCAGATCCCAGGATGCCAATTAACCCAACTGTACATTTTTTAAGAGGAGCACAAAATTTTCCTGAACTGGGGAAGGCCACCTCATGCTGCAGACAAGGAGACATTATCAGGGGGTTGGCTGCTACTAAAAGCCAGGAACAGGCTACGCCCCCTCCCCGTGGACTGCAGACAAGATATCATCATCAGGGGACTGGCTGCTGCTGAAATCCAGGAGCAGGCCACGTCCTTCCCCTTCACCACGGACTGCAGACAAGGAGACATCATCGGGGGGCTGGCTGCTACTAAAAGCCAGGAACAGGCTACACGCCCTCCCCGCGGACTGCAGACAAGGAGACATCATCAGGGTGTGACAGTGCGTTACTGGAGTGTGCAATTCCATACTGTTACTATCAGCCAGTGAAGAGCAGCTCCTGCCACACTGAAGTATATGCATACTGGGTTTTCCTTTACAATGACCGTGATCACCAGAATGAAGCAAAAACAATAACAAGCCAAACAAAAAGAATTAAAAACATTTACAAAGCATAAAAAACTTATGAAACTTATGAAACTAAAGTGTTATAAAGATTATAGAACTGTGCTGGGCATCTCATCTTTATAGTTTATGAGGGAAGGGACAGCACAAAAATCAATTTTCTCCTTGAGTGCTTCTTTAATATCCAGACTCCATACCATTAAAATAGCTGTCGGACAAACAAAGCTTCGGTACCCCCATACACATGAATGTACACAGCTTGGCTGAGTGTGCTTATGTTTTTAAAAGTGGAAAAAGCCTCTGCCAGACATTTGCAGCGACTTTACTCAAGAACAACAAAAAGCAGGCATTAAAATACAAATTACCTGACCCTCACCTCCCCAGGCAAAAAAATATGAATGAGAAAATCAGGCGGCCTCCGTACAGAAAAAAAACATCAGATGATATCAACGGGATTGGACAGCTTTAGGCCTCATTCAAAAACAGTGGGGAGCCAGAGTGGCCCGAGGGTGGCGCGAGAGTGGCCCGAGGGTGGAGCGAGAGTGGCCCGGGGGTGGAGCGAGAGTGGCCCGGGGGTGGAGCGAGAGTGGCCCGGGGGTGGAGCGAGAGTGGCCCGGGGGTGGAGCGAGAGTGGCCCGGGGGTGGAGCGAGAGTGGCCCGGGGGTGGAGCGAGAGTGGCCCGGGGGTGGAGCGAGAGTGGCCCGGGGGTGGAGCGAGAGTGGCCCGGGGGTGGAGCGAGAGTGGCCCGGGGGTGGAGCGAGAGTGGCCCGGGGGTGGAGCGAGAGTGGCCCGGGGGTGGAGCGAGAGTGGCCCGGGGGTGGAGCGAGAGTGGCCCGGGGGTGGAGCGAGAGTGGCCCGGGGGTGGAGCGAGAGTGGCCCGGGGGTGGAGCGAGAGTGGCCCGGGGGTGGAGCGAGAGTGGCCCGGGGGTGGAGCGAGAGTGGCCCGGGGGTGGAGCGAGAGTGGCCCGGGGGTGGAGCGAGAGTGGCCCGGGGGTGGAGCGAGAGTGGCCCGGGGGTGGAGCGAGAGTGGCCCGGGGGTGGAGCGAGAGTGGCCCGGGGGTGGAGCGAGAGTGGCCCGGGGGTGGAGCGAGAGTGGCCCGGGGGTGGAGCGAGAGTGGCCCGGGGGTGGAGCGAGAGTGGCCCGGGGGTGGAGCGAGAGTGGCCCGGGGGTGGAGCGAGAGTGGCCCGGGGGTGGAGCGAGAGTGGCCCGGGGGTGGAGCGAGGGTGGCCCGGGGGTGGAGCGAGGGTGGCCCGGGGGTGGAGCGGGGGTGGAGCGAGAGTGGCTCGGGGGTGGAGCGAGAGTGGCCCGGGGGTGGAGCGAGAGTGGCCCGGGGGTGGAGCGAGAGTGGCCCGGGGGTGGAGCGAGAGTGGCCCGGGGGTGGAGCGAGAGTGGCCCGGGGGTGGAGCGAGAGTGGCCCGGGGGTGGAGCGAGAGTGGCCCGGGGGTGGAGCGAGAGTGGCCCGGGGGTGGAGCGAGAGTGGCCCGGGGGTGGAGCGAGAGTGGCCCGGGGGTGGAGCGAGAGTGGCCCGGGGGTGGAGCGAGAGTGGCCCGGGGGTGGAGCGAGAGTGGCCCGGGGGTGGAGCGAGAGTGGCCCGGGGGTGGAGCGAGAGTGGCCCGGGGGTGGAGCGAGAGTGGCCCGGGGGTGGCGCATCAGATTTTCTTATGCATGGAGTAATGGGGGAAAAAAAACAAAAATAAATCTCTACCTTCCCCAATCTTAAAGTCCATGAAAATCGGACCACACATCGGACCAGCCATGTGGTCTGATTTATTCATTCACCCATTGACAATTTTTATCAAACGTTGAACGAACATGTTTTTTCCACAGATTACTTGCTCTGACAAGTTACTTGCCCCACAGACTTTCACAGGTACAAGTCACAGATCGCGCTCGTTCACAAAAATGGGACATCTGAATGAGGTCTTAGTCTAATGTGGGGGAGGGTGCTTTACTTCCATTAGCTCAAGTTACAATTTAGGAAGAAACTGCTCCAACAGAGCCCAAGAAATACTGTATAAAAAAAAAAAAATTGTACAGATATTCTTATCACCGAATGAAGATATTATAATATGAGCAATGGTCAAATACAGCAAAACACCTGCCAATAAAAAGTTCTCACACACAATCCTACAAGGCATGCCTTCTATAAAGCCAGCACAAAGCTCGTAGGCTGCTGTAATATTGAGAAGATTAAGAGTTTTCGTCTGGAGACCAGACCGCTGACTTATTCCGTATACACGGCCCTCTCTTTATTGCACTTGTACAACTATCTGCTGTTCAGTTCGCTGACACAATTTTGAGATCCAAATTAGTATTTTTCAGTTGTCAATCGTAGCATTAGATTTTTTTAGGAGGCAATATCTTTCTTGGATGGCAGTCTGTGAGCTCTGTGACCACTAAATTATTTCCCCATGACAATTTGACGCTGATGGCATCCCTGTCTCCACGGGGGCCCCTATACCAGTCTGATGCCCAGAAATGACAAGTTATGCTCTCGAATGTCCCTCATGAAACAACCTCGTGATCAATCCCATTTATATTGATTTACATATACCCAGACTCCCATATAATGACAAGTGACAATGAGAATTTCTCAGCCAATATACTGACAAAGTCTAAGGGTCTGTTTATGTGAGAAACGAGAAGAAAACTGGAAACGAATGGTTTGTGCTGTGACACAAGGCAGGACCAATTACAGTCTGCGCACATCAATCTCGGCAGCTTGGCAGTTTCCACCGAGCTAACAGGCGTAACCTGCATGAACCTTCCCCATGGCATCAATCAGCAGGCAGCACCCTGGATGTGACTTGACCTCATAGCAATGTGGAGCTCTCAGCCTGTATGGGGAATACGGAACTCCATTACTTCACACTATATGTCCGCCTTCTCATGTAGATAAAGCTTATTCATATAATAAAAAGGTAGAACACGACACATGCATTTATCTTGTAGCTTACTGGGGACCAGTCATCTGATTAACGGTGCCCGAACCACAGGCAGCCTGAATCAGAGGGCAGCTGAGCAGACCCTGTGCATGAATATACAGGCCATTTGCATCCATCATAATGCACAATTCCCCTTGTTTAAAGGTGGAAGTAGGCCCCCTTTACCTCTTGGGTCCCTGCGTAACTGTACAGGTTGCACCAATGGCTCATCCGCCCCGGGGCTGAGGTTTTTAGAGCCAGGTATCACTTAAAACATACTTAGAAAAATCAGGCAGCAACATTAAGTCTAAAGGCACATTCAGACATCTGCACGAGTCGGTCTGAGATCAGACCACAATGAGTGGACTGGTCACAGGTCTTCCGTCCAGAGTGACCGCTTCATACATTTCTATGAAGCCATCACGCTTGCCAGTCCAATCTTGGACTTATTTGTACGAGTGTCTGAATGCATCCTTAGGCTGACTAGTCTGAGACCAGACTCTATAGGGTTTTCCCGGCGTTGCTCTCCTAGATGGATAAGACTCTCCATAGTGCACACATAAGAAGAGACCAGTCAGTCTCAAGGATCTGGGTGCAGAGAAGCCGCTGGAGACCTTGGACTGATCCTTGGAAAAGCACAGTCCTAGGTTTTCTATGAAACGCTGCAATGTTTTAGAGTAAAACATACATATCTGCAATAACGCCGTCAGTGGTTTGGGCACCATGAATGAGCTGACAGGTTCCCATTAACAATAGACTCTAGTTTAAGGGTTCATTTATACAGCACGACCAATGCCACAATACTACTGCTGATCGGTAAACTTTCACCAATCAGTGGTCATTTGTTTACAAGGGCAGATCAATTCACGATTATCTTGCAGCACAAATGCCCCTTGAAACATTT
The DNA here is from genome assembly GCF_051348905.1 of Ranitomeya variabilis. Taxonomy (NCBI): domain Eukaryota; kingdom Metazoa; phylum Chordata; class Amphibia; order Anura; family Dendrobatidae; genus Ranitomeya; species Ranitomeya variabilis. Next base: position 693,057,081 of record NC_135233.1, on the reverse strand, counting down.
TAATTCTTCAGGACAAAAGCGACCGGTGTGACTTTCTAAACTGTATACAATAGTAGAGATAAAATCTTGAAAATGGCGAGGAATTAAATAAGACTATATTTTCCAGTTTTACTCTAGTAATTGATGGTTGCTCTGCTGGCGCAAAGTGTGTGCTGTACGATGATGTAAGCAGAAGCAGTCAAGCCCGCTTCAGAGCAGCGGCGCTCACAAGCTATATAGCCCTCTTCAGAGTAGCGCTCACATAGTCCATGAGCCAAGAACCAAATTTGACGATATCGGTACCAAGCGGAGTGACTAATTCTCTTTGGTATTTTTAGGTAGATGCATGTCTGTAGTTTATTTTTTGATATGATAGCCCTTACATATACGTAGCTTATTAACCCCTTCAGCCCTAGGCCTATTTGTACCCAAGTGCCTAAGCCAATCTGACCTGTGCCACTTCATGGGCTAATAACTTTGGAACGCTTTCACCTATCCAAGCCATTCTGAGATTGTTTTCTCGTGACATATTGTACTTCACGTCAGTGCTAAATGGGAGTCAATATATTTTACCTTTCTATATAAAAAAATGCTAAATATTCGGAAATTTTGGAAAAATCGGCAATTTTTTAACTTTGAAATTCTCTGCTTTTTACAAAAATACTGATACCCCCCATAATAGTTATTAATTTACACTCCCCACATGTTTACTTCATATTGGCATCATTTTGAAAATGAAACCTTATTGTTTTACGACGTAATAGGGCTTATAGTTTTATGCGCAATTTTTCACATTTACAGCAAAACCCACTTTTCAAAGGACCAAGTCACTTCTGAAGTCACTTTAAGGGGCTTACATAACAGAAACCACCCATAAATTACCCCATTTTGCAAACTACACCCCTCAAGCTGTTCAAAACTCATTTTTAAAAACTGTTAACCCTTTAGGTGTTCCACAGGAATTTTAGCATGAGCCAAGAACCAAATATGACGATATCGGTACCACCCGGAGTGACTAGATGTAGTATTTGTAACAAAATTTAATCCAAGTTATGTAAATACACACTGAACATGTCATGTGCATATATATATATATATATATATATATATATATATATATATATATATATATATATATATATATATATATATATATATATATATATATATATATATGTTACTCCATAATATCTTCAACATCGGACTCTGAATCTGACTGTTGTTCTACTGGCTCGTCTTCAGTACCCTTGTTCTGGCATGTCTGTAATCTGCACATGTCTGTGCACTTCAGGCCATTGCTGAGGCAAGTACACTGAGGAAGTTCACATGACCGCACACACTTGCAGGACAGTAGCTGTATAATAGCTTCTGGTGCTGGTGCCCCTTGCATCCACTTGACAACAAGCTTTCCGTCGTTATCTATCATCCAACCGCAGTCTGTTGGGTTTGCAACCCATGGCTGGCTCTGCAGACTTCTCCTCCAGATCGCAGCCTGGTAGTTTGCACGCAGTGCATGCATGAAAAGGCAGTCCTGGCAAGGAGGGAGTTGACTTGACTCTACCACTCCACGTCTGGCACAGAACAGCTGATAACGGAGCCTGTTTACCTCAGTTGTTTGGGTAGTTGGCAGGTACATGTGGCAGGTGATTTCCTGTAACTTCTCAAAAAGTTCGGTAGACACTTCCCATGAACGACCAACTTCCTGAAAGGCATCCTGGTATGTCTTGTTCATCTTCAACTGCTTGAGTGTCGTCATCTTCCCACGGCCAGCGAATGCACTGACGGTGTCACAGCCTGTAAATGCATGCATACCAATCAATGAATCACATACGCTGCCTCCCAATGTTCGGCTCAGAGTGGTGATATCCAGGAATCTTGTCCGGTTCTGTGTACCGCATTTCTGGAACAGGTGGGATGGGATTTTGTGGCACATGCCCAGACACAGGACCATGACATCAGTATCCTCCGAAGTGATGATGACCGACTTGTAACCAGATTCTGCTGCATGAAGAGCATGGAGAAGGAGGCGTGTGTCTGCTTCTTCTTGATTTGACTTAAGGTCAGCAGCCTCTTCCCACTGTTCTTTGGTGATCTTAAAGCAGAGCTGCTCACATGTGACATACAGCTCCTTCTCCTCAAGCTTCTCCCTGTGGTGTTTCGCCTTCCATTCTTCTACCAGAAACTTTATGAGACTTGCCTTGTTGGAGGAACTACTTAGAAGCTTTTTCCACTGCTGGATGTTGTGCCCATGTTGAATGTTCTTGAAATGGATCCCTGTGCCTTCATATCTGTTGACTCTTTCTGTATCTTTGATGGATGTCTCCTTGTAGACGTCAAAGACAATATCAATGCGCTTGCTCTTAGCACCCTCATGGATAGCGCGACTCATTGCTGTGCCTGCTAGCTGGCCAAATGTTGCATTGTTTCCCTTCAGTTTCTGAACCAGGCTCATCCCATCAATGATGGTTGCAGAGGGCTCGGGGATCACTTCTGCAGGACGAGCATTCCTCTCCAACTCCCTTGCGAGGGCAGCCTTGTTGGTCTTGCGGATAGACCCATCACCATTGGCAAGTGCCCATGGCAATGGACCCAGGGGATGAGTCAAGACATCACTCATTTGTAGCTTTCTGTTCTCAGCTACAAGTATCATCTGGCCAAATAGGTTTCTGTCAGCCTTCAAAATTACCTCCTTGCCAAGACCTTGTCTGCGTGTCTTCATTTGGATGTTAGAGAACGTTTTAAGTTTGTTCTTCGTCATCTTGTCATGAAACAATGTAGTTGGCTTATCGGTACCCAAACGCTCATCCTTGAATGTTTGATATGCATCCTCTCCTATACTGTATGCCCCTTGAAGGTCTTTGGCTACATCTGGTGGTGCTACAGTCGCTGTTGACAAACTGATAAGTTCACCATTATGCTCTTTGTTGAAGGGGTTCACCCAACCTGTCTCCAGCAGTTGAACGAAAGATTGGACATCGGCTTCATCTCTTCTAATCCTAGACACCTGTAGGTCTGAATGGCTGAAGTCAGTATATTGTTGGCCTACCAGGGCCCTCAGCTGCCTCAAGTACATACTGCGGTACTCTGATGTCAGGTAGAACCTGGAAACAGCTCCAACTTTGAGGCTGAAGCCTTTTGTGCCCCCTGGTGTCTGGGTGTCTTTGTTGATTGTCTCTTCAATGGTCTGGTCCACAGGAATTCGTCCAAAAGGATTCTTGCTACCGATCTGGACCGAAAAGCCACCTTGCATGAAGTATTCATGGACCTCTGGGTGTTCTATGGGCAGCCGAGACATTGTGGCATAGTAATAGGTTAGGTATCGGGCATAGTTGACCTTGTCATAGGCAAAACACCATGGTATCATCTGTCGGATTGCTCCTAGGTGAAGCATCCAGTTGCCTTCTCTTGAAGCTCGAACCAGGGCCAGCATGGTCTCGACCATGTCCAAGTATGACATCCAGAATGCTGAGAGTTGTTCATTTCTGAGGGTCTCAAGATAAACTTGAAAGAGCTTCAGGGTAAGTGTGCAAGATTCATTATCCAAGAGCTTTTCGAAGGATCCCTGCGACACACTGATGCGAAAGTTTGTGATGTTCTTCAGTGTTTCATCCAGATGGTGAAGGTCCCTTGCATGGTTTTCTTCTAGCCATGGAAGGAAGTTTTTCCATGCAAGCCTCATAAGTGCTTCATAGACCAGCTTGTGTAGTCTCACTGCTCTGTTGTACCTCCGGCCGTCCATCACTCCAGACACTGATCCTTCAGCGATTACACCGGATTCAACACACAGATCTCTAAGGCCTGCATCCTGAAATCTGTTCCCTATGATAGAGAGGAGATTACAGATTGTGTGGAAGACACCCATTCTAATTATAATGTTCTTGAACTTCTCCTGTTTCCAGATAACCTCGGCAGCTTTGGCATAGAGTGCTTGATCAAACACACACACAATTCTGTTAAGCTTCAGGGTCTGCATGATGGCATGTGTTTGCTCCAAGACTTCATTCACAGTGGACATGGCTGTTGCAGGAGCATTGATAGTGGGCAGGTAGCTTACAGTGTCCTGGGCCACTACAATGTCGCTGCGGATTTTTATGTTGAACCCAGTCCAACTGCTGGTGGTCTGATCCTCATGGTCTGACATTCTAGCCAGAAGCCAGATATGGTTTTTGGTTTTTGAATCCTGGACCTCCTTGGTAGTGTCACAAGCCTGGGAGGTGTCAGCCTCTACAGAGGGAGATAGGAGCTCTGCAGAGAAGACCGGAGAGTCCTGTTCAGCACAGAACGTGTATGTGTCAGTGTGTGTGCGTGTGTTGGGGCACCTCAGGGTGTTTTCAAATGTGACATAGCCCCCTAGATTTCTTCCAGTAAAATTTGCACTCCAAAAGTCATTTGGCGCTCCTTCCCTTCCGAGGCCTGCCGTTCCCCAATACTGCAGTGTACAACAACATATCGGGTGTTGTTGTGTTCGGGAGAGATTGGTGAACAAATAGTGGGGTGCATTTTTTGCTGGTACACCTCTTAAAAATAAAAAAATGAGCCTAAAATGACACCTTCATGTAAAAAATGCACTTTTTCCATTTTCTCAACCAAGTGTTTCCAACTACTGTGAAACACTGGTTGGGTCAAAGTGGTCACTATACCCCCTAAAAGATTCCTTGGGGGTGTAGTTTCCAAAATAGGGTCACTTTTTGGGGTTTCCACTGTGGGGGTACCTCAGGCAGCCTTCAAATGTGACATGGCCCCCTAGATTTCTTCCAGTGAATCCGCCACCCAAAAACCACATAGCGCTCCTTCCGTGTTGAGCTGTGCTGTGTGCCCATACTTTAGTTTACGAGTACATGTGGGGTGTTTCTATAAACTGCAGAATTAGGGTAACCAAGTTTGGGTTTGCCGTTAACCCTTGCTAGGTTGCAGGTAAAATTGGATTACAATGTAATATCTGGAAAAAAAATGAAATTTTGAAATTTCGCCTTCATTCTGCTAAAATTCCTGTGGAACACCTAAAGGGTTAACAGTTTTTAAAAATGAGTTTTGAACAGCTTGAGGGGTGTAGTTTGCAAAATGGGGTAATTTATGGGTGGTTTCTGTTATGTAAGCCCCTTAAAGTGACTTCAGAAGTGACTTGGTCCTTTGAAAAGTGGGTTTTGCTGTAAATGTGAAAAATTGCGCATAAAACTATAAGCCCTATTACGTCGTAAAACAATAAGGTTTCATTTTCAAAATGATGCCAATATGAAGTAAACATGTGGGGAGTGTAAATTAATAACTATTATGGGGGGTATCAGTATTTTTGTAAAAAGCAGAGAATTTCAAAGTTAAAAAATTGCCGATTTTTCCAAAATTTCCGAATATTTAGCATTTTTTTATATAGAAAGGTAAAATATATTGACTCCCATTTAGCACTGACGTGAAGTACAATATGTCACGAGAAAACAATCTCAGAATGGCTTGGATAGGTGAAAGCGTTCCAAAGTTATTAGCCCATGAAGTGGCACAGGTCAGATTGGCTTAGGCACTTGGGTACAAATAGGCCTAGGGCTGAAGGGGTTAATAAGCTACGTATATGTAAGGGCTATCATATCAAAAAATAAACTACAGACATGCATCTACCTAAAAATACCAAAGAAAATTAGTCACTCCGGGTGGTACCGATATCTGGCCCGGCTCATGGACTAACAAGCTATATAGCTCTCTTCAGAGCAACGCTCACAAGCTATATAGCCTTCTTCAGACCAGCGCTCACAAGCTATATAGCCCTCTTCAGAGCAGCGCTCACAAGCTATATAGCTCTCTTCAGAGCAGCGCTCACAAGCTATATAGCCCTCTTCAGAGCAGCGCTCACAAGCTATAAAGCCCTCTTCAGAGCAGCGCTCACAAGCTATATAGCTCTCTTCAGAGCAGCGCTCACAAGCTATATAGCTCTCTTCAGAGCAGCGCTCACAAGCTATATAGCCCTCTTCAGAGCCGCGCTCACAAGCTATATAGCCCTCTTCAGAGCAGCGCTCACAAGCTATATAGCCCTCTTCAGAGCAGCGCTCACAAGCTATATAGCCTTCTTCAGAGCAGTGCTCACAAACTATACAGCCCTCTTCAGAGCGGCGCTCACAAGCTATATAGCCCTCTTCAGAGCGGCGCTCACAAGCTATATAGCTCTCTTCAGAGCGGCGCTCACAAGCTATATAACCCTCTTCAGGGCAGGGCTCACAAGTTATATAGCAAATAGCACGTAGGTACTACTCTCCTTACCTTGGTGACCACCCACACAAAATAGACTACAGTGGTGGCCGGTAACCTAGGAAATGTATAGTAAACAATGAAAAATCCCTCACTTTGTGAGAAATTGTTTTTACAAGCACTTTGCAATTTTAATTATTTAAGATGTTGAAAAAGCCCTTTAATTCAAGATATATAAATGAAGATTGAGTAGAGAATTTTCAGTATAACTCAGATTACCAGGTTTTAAAAACACAGTCGGTGAGTAAAGCTTGTCTGAAATGGAATTTATAGAAATTTTTTGGGAAGCAGCAACTATCACATGCATGCAATGCATTAGACTGCGCCAACAGTACATTACACATCCTTAAATGGGATCGCACCTTTATCTTTTTTTTCCAACACTTGTTGAGGACTTGATTTTGTGGCACTTAGCAGTAATTTTTACAGGTTCTTCTTCTCCACTTCCTGTTCTTCCTCACAGACTGTACAGCTGTCCTGTTGTCAAAATGGCTGCTGGTGGAGGAGCATGCACATGCACCTGTCTTTCAGTCTCCTCCAGTGAGAACACACCAAAGCCCCTCACAAGGAAAACCGGCTAATCCGATTGAAAGTGGCTGATAGATCGGTCTGGTCACCTAATCCTCCATCAATACTAACATGTGGATGCTGAGAACATGTAATATTATATATTACTAAGCAAGGAGTACCAAAGGAGCATATACTGTAGGTAGTTTAAAAAATAGTAACACTTTATTAAATTAGCATAATTTAAGCATAAAGTGCGTACAATATACAAGAGTCAACATACAATAAAGTGCTCAAGGATGGTTAAAAGAAATGAGTACCCCCCCGGTGTAAACTGCCCATGTGACCAGCATGCAAAGTTGCAGAGGAAAAAGCAGCCAATAGTCAGTTTAATAAGTTGGCTAGTGGGTGAAGCGTACCCCACAGCACATAACCATAGTATAAGAACCAGCGCTTACCAATGCAGGATAACAGGACAGGGAACACTGGGTTGGATCCACTAGCAGAAACCCCCGAAGCGCGTTTCGCCTTCCGGTATACTTGCTTTCTCATTGTATTTTCCATTCTAGGGTCTCTCTCCGGACCAGCTAGTCGGATCCGGCGAAAAAACGAATCTGTCGCATCAGTTTATCACAATTTGCGACGGATCCGTTTTTTGGTTTTTTTTTTCAAAATTTGCCGGATTAAGCCTGACGGCAAAAAACGGATGTGTGAAAGCAGCCTAAGAGGTGTGTGATACAGTTGAGACACAGGTCTCAGGAGCTGTATGTCTACAGTCTGCAGCCTGTCCTGATAACTGACTAGGACAGACTACAGTTTGAGATAAGATGTTCTTGATATAATTCATGCCAGGAGATCCCCTTTAAAATATAAATTGTATAACTGCATATCTATAGTAAATAGTTATAACACCTATGAGAATGAAGGTTGCTTTTGCATGGCACTGACGTTAGGGCATTTGAATATCTGCATTAAGAATGTCACATCACATTTAGGTTTTCTGCTTCTCTCAGTATACAGCTGCCATATATGCCTCAGTTTGCCCTTAGGCTAGGCTCACATCGCGTTAGGGCAATCCGTTTAACGGATGTGCTAACGATGAACACCAAATTGTCTGGGGCTTTTTTTGCGATCGAGTTAATGCATGGTTGCATTGTGTGTTCTTCTTAACAGGCCCTCAAACGCGGTAGTCCACGTTCGAAGGTGCGTCATAAAATAACAGACCATCACTAGCGCATGCCGATTTAGACATGCGTTAGGATCCGTTACGCTAATGGAAATCAATGGGTGCGTTAATAACGGATCCGTTAAATGGAATGCCCTAACGCAATGTGAAAGTAGCCTTACAGTGGCATAGATCACCCATAGGCTTCTATGTTAAAATCTCAGGATCTATGGAGCAGAGCCAAGCATAAAATGTGTTTGTGTTGTAAATGCTTTTGTATGTATTGGGTAAAATCTTAACATGCATCCAAAATCCCCTTTAAAAGAATTTTAACAAAGCTTTATTTTTACCATCACATGTATATAAAAATGCTCAGAATGTAAATAGTCGGCATTAAGGAGCTTTTCTCAGTGCATTTAGACGCTGTAAGATGGATGGACCCTGAGCCAGGAGACCGAATCAGAAGTCCAATTCGACCACACATCATAGTGGCCAAGTTGGATGAGATCTGAATATAAAGTGCTTGGGCTAAGCAGACGGATCTGTCATCTCTGGGGTCTATTAGTGTTGTTAGAAATGCCAATGCAAACAAGACAATGATGAAAACCTTAAATGATGATGTTCTTATTTATTTTTTTTTAAATTATTTGATTCTACAGGTCATATATGACATGTTCAGCCAAGAAAAAAATCTTTGGAAGTATTTCATTTTATTGATCATCAGCCAAATAATCCATCCACCGCGTGGGCCTTCCAGCATGCACAATAGCTTCCCGATCATCGTATTCTACACAAGGCTACATCCCGCTAGGACAAACGTTCTTAAAGTAGATTTTCAAAATCGCAAATCCTATTTTATCTAATGAACATGAATGCAGAGTGCCAGAAGTCAGCACTGATCATTGATTATTAACACATCCAGAGAGACTGGGTTACTTACAGAATGATACTGCTGGTAACGCTGACCTTTCGGTGAAGAATATTATTTCTATCCTAGTTTATTCCTAGATATTTAAAAGCAATTTTGCAGAGCGCATGAATATTCTGCACTCCAAGCGGCCAATAAAGAGACTCATATTTTCTTAATCAGAATGTTATAGCTGCTAAATGCAACAGAGCAGTTTAGGTAAAGTGTTGCCTATGGTTCCACATCGCAAACCTTAATCACTTCATTAATATCATAGCAGGAGGAAAGTTATCCAGATTGCAAATAAAGCTATGAGACAAATAGGAAGAGAGTCCCAAAAAAAGGAAAAAACAAACTGTACTACAAATATGAATGATAGAAGGATTCTGCTCCATATTTGCAGCTCTCACATGGGAGAAATGAAAATACCAACCATACAAAATACAAAGTGGGACACAGGGGAGTTAAGGAAGGAGAAACCAAATAGGAGAGGATGAGGATGTGCACACAAAACTCCAAGCAACAATCTCCTGAACAAATTCCAAACAGGAACTACATCTCCAACTACAGAACCAGGAAGTAAGAACTAACACTAAGGGTATGTGCACAAGTTGCAGATTTCCTGCAGATCTGCAGCTTTTTTTCCCCATGCAGAAACGCTGCAGATCCGCAAGTGATTTACAGTACAAAGTACAGTACAAATGGCAAAAAAAATGCTGTGCTAATGGTGCAGAAAAATCTGCACAGAAAACGCACTAGATTCAAAAAAGGACAAAGTCAATTCTTTTTGCAGATCTGCTGTGTTTCTGCACCTATTCCATAATAGAAACTGCAGGGGTAAAAAAAGGAAAAAATCCGCACAAAAATCTGCAACGTGTGCACATACCAAAAAAAGGCCCAGATTCTGACCTGCGTTTTCTGCCAAGAAATGCAGAATCTGCACATAAAATATCCACAGTCAAATCTGCAAAGTGTGCACATAGCCTAACAATCCCCAAGTGCCAGATGCAAGCAGAGAGGAGTGGCCAACACTGAACAGCTGAGACAATCCAAGCAGGAAAACTCCATGATTCCATGAGCTTCAACTGAAAAGATTAACTCTTACACTGTTTAATAAAATGGTGAAGTATTTCTAACCAGTATAGAAATGCATGAAACTGGTCTTCTGATCCATCACTTTTGTGGTATCCCCGTGATAGAAGAATTCTGAATATTATCCATTTTGAATGGTGCTTAATACATTAGAGAGCAAATAATGATCCTCCCAAAAAATGAACGATTTTGCTGCAGCTTGTGTTCTGTGCTTGTGAACTGCCCAATATAAAATATGGCATATGTTCCTTTTTATTGTAATGTATAGACTAAGAAATATTTCATATCATCATAACATTTTTATATGTAAACCAGACCGTACGGATATTCAAAAAAATGGTTTGCAGACACTTTTTGACATTACCACAATAAAGATACACAACCAGCTAGTGAGGCACTTGATCTGGGAAAAATCAAAAATAAGCAGACACGTCCTGTGTAGATAATGCACTTTTATCCTGACAATTCAGAACATTGTGTTCCATTTATGGAGGTGAATGAGAGTCCAATTTCCACTCTGACACTTGCCAGGCATGAAACAATGCAGTATCCAGCAAACTCCAAGAATAAACAGGAATACAAGCTCCTGCGATAATGGGTGCTGTCCCTAAAATAAGGTCAGCCTATGGAAACCATTAAGTGGAGCCCATCAGCATAAAATAACGGTTCAAACCAAGTAAACGGATAGGTGCACTCTTGGAGTGGCCGAACAGGTTAATGCACCGTCAACCTACTTACCTGCCTATCTATTTCCACCCTCCTCTTCCTTGATTTACCACCATGGCTTTAAAGGAGCTAGATGGAAAACAAATAGGTTAGAAGAAAACTTCAAATTCTCAGCCACACCAAAAGTGCTCCAGGCATTTCTGCTTGGTTTGAACAGTCATTTTGTACTTCAGGCACCATTATCCATAATGGGGTCTGTAAAATAGTGGTCAATGTAACTGTAAAAAATATCACTATACTCTTATTCCCCCTCCTCAGTAAAACAATTATGTATCTAGTCTTACTTATAGTCATGTATTAAGGTAGCAAATAAACAGTAAAATGGGGCACCCAAATGTTCATCTTAGCAATTAATAATAAACTGTTGAAAGGGTCTCATGCTTGGTTATAAATAATACACTAGAAGCAAAGAAGCTGCAGAAGAAAATCTGACAGCAGGAAACAAAGAGGGAGAGTCACTTGCCAACACCTAATTCTTCCTGTGTGATTTTTTATGTTTAGACTTACAGCCAAAAGCACATTGGCAATCTCATCCCCTTCTGTGCCCATCGTGGAAGCAAATAACAATACGCCAGAAAGCAGCAGCTCCTGGCATCAGTTTTAATGCAAGGAAGACTGCTTAACAATTGTTTTCCAAACTACTTAAGGAATTCATTAGAGCTTCTGCTGGTACTAAAATGTGCCCATGCTACTCATACTGAGCACTTTGTTTGGAAGATAGCCATCGGCTTGTCAAATTTATTACTGGAAAAGAAATAATAAAAATGTGCATATCGGAATATAGTCAAGTGATCTGCAGGATGAAGCACAGTGAAAGTGACCATTCAAAAAGCACAAATTTTAGTTGTATAAAAAGAATATAAAAATCTTACATAATACATAAGTCAACGGAAAATGGCTAATCTTTCTCCAGTTTTAAATGGAGGCATACAGCGTAGCAGCATATCAATGCTTCAGAGAAATCCATGGATGCTATGTCCTAGCTTCATACCATTCATCATAACATAGGAATAAATTAAAGGGGTTGACCAAGCACTATTAACATAATTAAAAACCTGCCTGTTGGATGGTTACGTAATAAATAGTAAACTCCGTCATACTCGCCTAACAGGTCCCACCTCAATCTGGTGCAGACCAATCTGTGGTCTTCTAAGAGATAAGAAGTATCTAACTCTCTCTTCGACAGCCTACAATCTGGCTTCCGTCCCCACCATTCCACTGCGACTGCCCTGACCAAAATTACTAACGACTTACTTACAGCCAAAGCTAACAGACAATTATCTATACTCCTCCTTCTAGACCTGTCCTCTGCCTTCGACACAGTTGACCACTGCCTCCTACTAGATCCTCTCTTCCTTTGGTGTCAAAGACCTTGCCCTATCTTCGATCTCCTCATACCTTACCAACCGCATTTAGTGTTTCCTACTCCCATACTACCTCTTCATCTCGCCCCCTCTCTGTTGGTGTCCCCCAAGGCTCTGTCCTTGGGCCCTTACTTGTCTCAAACACTTGGCCTGGGACAACTCCTAAGGTCCTATGGCTTCCAGTACCATCTATATGCTGATGACACTCAGGCCTACCTCTCTGTCCCAGATGACACCTCTCTGCTCTCCAGAATCCCAGAGTGTCTATCAGCCATATCCTCCTTCCCCTCTCGCTTCCTCAAGCTCAATGTGGACAAATCTGAATTATCTTTCCTCCATCTCGCATATCCTACATGATCTATCTATCAAAATAAATGAAATCACACTTTCCTCTGTCCCCAAAATCCGCTGCCTCGGAGTAAGCCTTGACTCTGCCCTGTCCTTCAAACTGAACATCCAAGCTCTCGTCACCTCCTGTTGCCTCCAGCTCAAAAATATTTCCAGAATCCGTCCTTTCCTCAACCCTCACTCTACCAAAATGCTCGTGCATGCCCTAATCATCTCCCGCCTCGACTACTGCAACATCCTCCTCTGTGGCTTACCTTCTAATCTGTCTCCTCGCTACACTCCTGCTTCCCCTCTTTGCAAATCCCTTCACTTGCTCCCAATTTCCCAGCGTATCCAGTTTAAACTACTAACGCTGACCTACAAAGCTATCTATAACCTTTCTCCTCCATATGTTTCCTAACTAGTCTCTCAATATCCTCCCTCACGTAATCTCCGGTCCTCCCAAGACCTCCTTCTCTCCTCCACACTTATTCGCATCTCACCCAATCGCCTCCAAGACTTCTCCCGAATATCACCCATCCTCTGGAATTCTGTGCCCCAACACGTCCGGTTATCCACCACATGTGGATCCTTAAAAAAACTGAAAACGCACCTCTTGAAAAGAAGCTTACAGCCTGTAATGACAATACAGCCACCTCAACACCATCGGAACTACTGCAACCCTTGACCTATTGTCTTCTTCCCCATAATCCTGTAGAATGTAAGCCCGCAAGGGCAGGGTCCTCTTCGCTCTGTACCAGTCTGTCATTGTTAGTTTGTTTACTGTAAGTGATATCTGTAATTTGTATGTAACCCCTTCTCATGTACAGCACCATGGAATTAATGGTGCTATATAAATAAATAATAATAATAATGTTGCTGTTCCACCAGCCAATAGGTCACTACAACCCATGGTTGGCTGCAGCGGTCAGGTAAACTGAACAGAGCTTCAATGGAAGTTTTAGGATGACGTTCAACAGAATGTTACCGGTCCAGAGGAGACAATGTTTGTTGTGTTTCTACATAACCAACCCCCTGGGCAAAAGTTTTATTCTGCCCAGACTAATTTAAGTAGTTCTGGTGTGAGCATTTACAAAATAAAAAATAGGGGTGTTGGGTCACAAGTAACTTTCAGTGGTCAGATTTTCCATACAAATGGAAAGAAGAAAAATGTATATGTATATGTATGTAGACTACATTTTTTGGCAAGACTGTGGAGAGAATGTGAACCACACAATATAGAAGCAGTAAGCCTAACCCGTGTAGCACTCTTTATAAGCGCACACAATCCAGGCTGGGCTTTGTCCCACGCAGGTCTAATATTACCATGCGGCTTTCTGTATGACACATCGGACTAGTGGTGGTAGGCCTTGTGCCGAGCTATGCCAGGATAATGCTGCCGTCTACCCAATGCAGCAATGTATTACAGAATCAAAAGTTACCTAAAATACACTTTTCCCACAAAATCAAACCCAGTAGGAAGCTTTCCTCCCTTTACAAGTGAAATGGCATATGTCTCCTCTGCACAGCGGCGCCGATGACTATGTCCCTTCTTGAGAAGGGAAAAGCAGAAAACACTTTCTAGCTATGGTATCTTGAACTATAAATATGGGATAATCTCACATTACAATACACAGACAAATTAATCCTTGAAGTAGTCATGTCATAAAACATAACACCACTGCAAAAATAACTGGCCTTAATGGTCACATGCCACATATACAGCATATCATCTCTGCAGCAATCACCAGCCACAGTGGTCACGTGCCACATAAGCTTCCTACATGCCACACATTCAGCATACCATTTCTGCAGCAATTGCCAGCTTCAGCGGTCACGTGCCACATAATCTTCCTACATTCCACATACAGCATATCATCTCTGCAGCAATCACCAGCCACAGTGGTCACGTGCCACATAAGCTTCCTACAGGCCACACATTTAGCATATCACCAATCACTGTCTTCAGTGGTCACATGCCACACATACAGCATATCATCTCTGCAGCAATCACCAGCCACAGTGGTCACGTGCCACATAAGCTTCCTACAGGCCACACATTCAGCATATCACCAATCACTGTCTTCAGTGGTCACATGCCACACATACAGCATATCATCTCTGCAGCAATCACCGGCCTCAGTGGTCACATGCCACATAAGCTTCCTATACGCCACACATACAGCATATCATCTCTGCAGCAATCACCAGCCTCAGTGGTCACGTGCCACATAAGCTTCCTACAGGCCACACATTCAGCATATCACCAATCACTGTCTTCAGTGGTCACATGCCACACATACAGCATATCATCTCTGCAGCAATCACCGGCCTCAGTGGTCACATGCCACATAAGCTTCCTATACGCCACACATACAGCATATTATCTCTGCAGCAATCACCAGCCTCAGTGGTCACGTGCCACATAAGCTTCCTACAGGCCACACATTCAGCATATCACCAATCACTGTCTTCAGTGGTCACATGCCACACATACAGCATATCATCTCTGCAGCAATCACCGGCCTCAGTGGTCACATGCCACATAAGCTTCCTATACGCCACACATACAGCATATCATCTCTGCAGCAATCACCAGCCTCAGTGGTCAAGTACCACTGAAGCTAACAATGTGTGCATAAGGCATATCACGAAAGTAATTTTTTTTGCGTGGGGTGTATCCTACACTTCAGTCCATTCCTGGAGTAAAATTTCTGAACGACTTTACAATTTGGTGCATTTTGGGTAGTTTTTGAAGGATTTGTGGCCTTTGGTGCTCAAGTTCCAAAAACTGACTTAAGGAAAAAAATATATATTCTGGATTTTGCACCAAATTCATAAACGATGTGCACCATTTTGAAGAATGTGATGCAAAAAAAGCATGTGTTTTATAACCTTTGATGGACTTTATAATGACATCTGGCTGCACCATTACTGAGCCTCTCACACACACACGTGAAAAACATAAAAAATGCCATAAACCTCTCGCGTAAAGTTGATGACCCACATTACAGCTGTCTAGTTAACTTAAAGCTTTTTTTAATGCATATATTTTTCTAGAAAGTATAGCTACGCGAAATGTCAAGGACTATTAGCCCTTTACTTGAAAATTATCACCCCCTACACATAATACATCCCTTTAGATTAAGGCCCCATGCTCTTAGCACGGATTAAGCACACAAAGCCGTTTCTTCGCCGGAGAATTCTCTCACAGACAATACCAAATCATCATTTGTTTCTAAAATTTCACATTCACCCAGAAACAAGGCAGAATAAATCTGTTTTGCAGGATCATTAAAAGAAGAACAATCCCTTTACAAAGCCTGTTTAATCCGAGAATGGAAAGATAATCGTGGTATTAGAAATAATGGGTTTTATTCCCAATAGTGTTATCATGATCAGATTAGCATGGCTTTACCTGGTACTCATTTGGCCAAAAGGTGCTAACCGCCAACTCTGCCCTCAGCCAGTCCTTTCCCGTTGCGCCAGTTACATTCCAGATAGGGTTAGCTAGAGGTCCTTTGTTGACCCGCACAAAAATGTTCAACGTCCCGGGATTATCTCGCTTTTGGGTGAACAGAAGGTAGTTAAAATCAATGCAGTGAGTGTCGTTTTCCTTCATGTTAGGAAGCTGAAGACGAGCCTTCTCTCCAGGGTCATGCTTGGAGGAGTCCACAATCATGTAGGAGCCTTCAAAGAAAGGGAAACAAATATCAAGGTCAAGAACTTCACTTTTTCTGGCACAAGGAATTTTCATTCTGTCTTGAGGACACATCTATCACACAAAATGATGTCGAACATGTGTAAAGTGCATTGTAAGCAGCAGAATTTTTACAAAAATCTGCACATTCGCTAAAAGATTTTATAGCTATATAGAGAGTAGAGCTCTGGTAACACAGCCAGAATCTGACAAAGCGAGTCGAGAACCCACCGGAATTGTATGACCTCTGTAAAAGAATAAACTAGAAAAACACAGAAAACATTTGCTGCAGCTGAACGCTTCCTTTTGTACTGAACTTAAACACACGAGGCAGAGAAAGTAGATGGAAATATCGAAAGATAATGATGGATGGCTGCACGGGAGAAGGAAGGAGTCCTTGAACGTTTCATCTTCTACATAGACCTTTACATGCATTATTTCATATTTACAACGCCATAAAGACACTTTACATTCTCAGCGCTCCAAAAAAACTCATGTCTTTTTAATAACAAAAACGTGAATTTGGAAATTGAAGGATAATCCTGACCGGTCCTAAATAAATGTTAAGTATAAATGTAAAAAATGTATTACTTTCCATTAAGTTTTCCGGGACCATATTATTAAGTCTTATTCTTAGGATATAGGCCACCAATTCGAGTTGATAAAAAAAAAAAGTCTGAGAATCTTGGTAAAGCGACCACGTCGGTAATCCAAGGCCGACAGACCAGAAGAAACAAAGTCAAGCTCACAAGGAATGCCTGAATCCAGTACTGTCCGGAGCACGTAGAGTGCTACTGCCAAAAACACCCAAACCTGGAAGCAAGGAAGAGAGATCCAGCGCAAAACACATACAAATCACCTTCATTGGTTAAAATTCAAAACATTCACATTGGCGTAGAACAATAAAAAAAAAAAAGAATTGACGCATTTCTGATGGATCAAGCACCTTTAGTCATGGTCATGACGCACCAGAAATGTGTCAATGTTTTTTTATTGCTCTAAGCCATTGTGGATGTTTCGAACTTTAACATGAACCAATAAAGAAGATTTTTGTGTCGATAGATCGCTCTTCCTGGCTGACAGACCAGAGCCCTGGTAATCTTCTCTGTCCTGGTGGCATCCCTGGTTCACTTCTTTTTACACTATGGAAAAAGTCACATGACATCGCACCAAACCTTCTAACTATAACAGGTGCCGGTGGTGTCGACGGGTAGAAGGTGGCTCACAGGCCTCTGGTCTTGTAGCCATGTACTACGAGGCTGCTGGACCAGCGTCAGGCAGATCTATTTGATCAACTCTCCCTTCAATATTTGATCAGTATGGTTCCCACTTTTGGCCCTTTTTTTAGCTGCTGGTTAAAGGGGAACATGATGCTACAGTAAGCCATACATCTACTCTATTGCCCATCAGACACAGTTCTATACTCTGGTTGTGCCTATGACTGGTACTCAAGCTTATTCTTATGCAAGTGAAACCCTCTGAAGCAAAACTACAGAATATGCAGTACGGTTCAACACAGGCTACATTCCAGGTGATGAAATAATGGTACGCTCCCCTTTAGTAAGCTACACTTATTGACTATATTGACAGAGGTATGAAAAGACCCTTACATCCCAAGAAATGTCTCTCTATTAGGCAGCACTCAATGAGCAAACCACCACTTGCTTTGGCTAGCATAGGGTGGTCGATAGCGGTGATTCATAGTGCCATGGACTACTTCCTCAGATCCAGTACTAGGTTGTAGCACTATCGGTTTTGTCCTGGATATGCCTTTAAGGCAGTATTATTCTATGAATTGTTAAAATTCATATTAAAATGTCAAGTTTAACAAAGAAAGACATTAGTAAACTTAGGATAAAACTGAGAATTTTTAAAAAGAGAACTCCGCACTGTGGACTTACAATTGCTCATTTTACCCTTCTACCCAGCTGATTCTTCTATTTTCCATTGGGTATATGACATCTCATGATTGGAAACAAATTAGCTGAACACTTCTAAGCTCTATGCAGAAACAGGTGGTCTATTTTTCCTGCATGAGCTGTCACTGCAAAAGACCCTGGCAGGTGAGGAGCTAAGCAGCTGGGGTCAGGAATAAAAGAGGGGGATGACTCAGACAGGGAAAAAGAGACTTTTTGTTTCTATATACAGCAGAGAAAAGAGAAGATCATCCTCAATAGTTATGAGCTCTGTATAATTTCACCCTCACCACTGATTGTGCATAGGCAGAAAGCTGCCAATCAGCGGTGTGGGCGGGGCTATACAGAGCTCAGCATTCAGAGAACTGCTGGAACTGCAGCAGATAGAGCAGTGACTTTATAAAAACAGCAGCAATCAGCCCACTATGACATAGATCTTTGGAATCAGGGTCTTTGCCCCTAGATCACGCTGCTCTCAAAAGGAGCAGCAAAAATCTGCGGACAGATTTGCTTCAAGCGACAATACCACAACGTGTTTACAGGCAGTAAAACAGCATCAGGTTACAAAACTAAACAGAGAAAAGCTAGTTCTCTTTTCCCCTTGTGACCCAACAATACTTTGTCCTCGAAGAACCTAATTCTTGTTTTCCTTTTTAAAGACAAGTGTTTGTGAATGTGGTGAATCAGCCAGACAGTGCTGCTGCTGGATAACCTAGGGCTTCAGGCGAAATAGGGGAGGACAATTGTCTTTGTCAAGGATTCTGAACGCAATTTCTGGCATTCTGCCTTGAATAGGTGTTCTAGGACAAGATAAAAAACGGATACAAAGGAAACAAACCCTGACAAATAAGACACTGTCCTCAGTGCAAACATTATCACTTCTTAATAGATACATTTTACCTTTCCCTTACCAATCATGTATAAACTACGATACTAAAGAGACCCCATGACCAATCTAATTTTTATAAAATCCAAGGAAGCTCCAAACTCATGGATGTCCTCCAGAGATGAGCCAGGTGACCGAGTTGGTCATGAGACAATAAGAGATTACTTTTATATTAGCAGCAGAATGAATAATAATAATAATAGATTATGGTGGATAGGTAACAAATTAAATTCATTTCTATGGGAGTCAAGATGTCAACTTTGTCACTTCTCTTTTGATCATTATTCCCCCCCTTCTGTCTTAATAATTTCCTTAGGAAAACCAAATCCCTGACTTGACTGATGCAAAAGACCACTGACTGACCATCATCGGCAGTGGCATTTTACCAGAACAGCGCAGCGTGCTGCTTAATTATTTTGGCCGGCACTTCTTAGGTGGAATCTGCCAGAGGCTTTGCTGCAGATGTGCAAACAGGATGAAAGAAAAATACATAGATTTGTATTATTTATCGTCAATCAAGTCAATAGAGAGTGCATAAAAAATGTAGAATAATTGGCTTTATCAACACAAGTCAAACAGAATTTGTGTAAAAAAAAAGGGGGGGGGGGGAGATATCACAGACGGATGTACCAGATTTTAACCACTGGGATCCACTAGGCACTATTGGCGTTAATTAGAGCTATCAATTCCACTGTTCTGCTCCTATGCTGCATAAAAGAAATGGAGTACAAAGTGAGGACAGGAGTATATAATATGCATTCAATCAGTCATAAGGACTTTTCACAGAGCAGTTTATTTTGGGATAAATAGAAAGTATTCATAAAAGGAAATACCTCTTTGGTTAGAATTCAGATAGGAAAAATTTTGTATGGGATACATGTATATCAATACATGGAAGGCACATAATAAAAAGAATCAACTTGCATAAAGTGAGAACTGCTGTGTGTGTTGTCTCCACCGCCCCAACGCACGTTTCGATGTCATCATCAGTGTGTGACGATAACATCGAAACGTGCGTTGTGCCTACCATGTATCTATATTGGGAAACTGTATCCTGGAAAGATAGAATTATCAGATTAAGCTATGGCACCTAAACTAATGCTTGGAATTTGTTTAAGTGCTCCCAACACTTGAATAAGTGCTTAATGTCTCTGCATTAAAGGACAGCACCCTCTGTTTTAGTTATCCTATTAAATTTAATTTGTTTTTTGTTTTCATAAAGCACTAATAAAAGTATTTTCTGACCTAAATATACTCTATTGTCGCTTGAGTTATATTTGTAATATGTGTTATATTTGTAATATATCTTATTAGAGAAATTCCTTCTTTCCACTCCTGGACTGATAATGTATTCTCAATTCATAGGTATAATCTGCTTTCAGTGAACACAGGCCTTCGCCTTCCTATTACGGAGATAGAAGAAGACAGTTAGTGCTCCTAAAGTACTATAGAGAGATTGAAGAGGTGGAAGATAAAAAAAAGACCCATTCTGCTGCAAAGGCACCTGAAACCACAACCGCACTCTCTCAATGTGAAAATCTGGAAAGAGTTTACAAGTTCAGTGAAGGAGGAGAAAGCAGGTTTTTTAAAGTTACTTATTTTCATGTGTGATATCAATTTATGAAAGTAAAATATTACAGCATATACTTGTGTATAAGTCGACCGACCCGAGTATAAGCGGAGGCACCTAATTTTGCCTCGAAAAACTGGGAAAACTTATCGACTCGAGTACAAGCCGGGTTTGTATTGTCCCCTAATCTCTATTCTGGTATGCATGGCTCCTTATCCCCATCCTTGTCTGCATGGCTCCTTATCCCCATCCTTGTCTGCATGGCTCCTTATCCCCATCCTTGTCTGCATGGCTCCTTATCCCCATCCTTGCCTGCATGGCTCCTTACCCCCACCCTTGTCTGCATGTCTCCTTATCCCCATCCTTGTCTGCATGGCTCCTCATTCCCATCTTTGTATGTATGGCCGCATGAGAAAAGCACATAAAAAAAAACCCCCAAAAAAACACAACATCTTCCTTAGCTTCCCTGCGCGCCCTCGCAGCATCTCGTTCCTGTGCCAGCTGCTCTTCTGGCCGAGCGATCACGTCTCCCCACTCATAAAGGTAATGAATATTCACCTCTCTCCACGCCTATGGGAGTGGTGAATATTTATCATCTTAATGAGCGGGCATCCGTGAGAGCCCGGCAGCTGCTGGAAGCCGGTGGCTGCAGTTGTAACAGGGCGCACGCTATAAGAGAAATGAATATTCATTACCAGTGCAGTGAATATTAATTTCTCTTCAGCAGTGGGTACAGGCTTTAGCCGCAGTCGCCGGCTTCTTCCTCCTGTGACCCCGCTGCTCCGCCGCTCCCCCTCCCCCGCCATTAACTGGGATAATGACTCGTGTATAAGCCGAAGGGGGCATTTTCAGCACAAAAAAATGTGCTGAAAAACTCTGTTTATACACAAGTATATACGGTAAAGGACGGCTACTCTTTAAAGGAGCACTCCTCCTCCTATCACAATTTTTGTCCTCTTAATATATTGCAGTAATCATATTACATAGCACTGTGCACTTACAATTGCTCATTTTGCCTTTCTACCAAAACAATTCTTCTGTTTTTCATTAGGTCTATGACATCACATGATTAAAGACTAGCTTTAGCCATCTAGGCTCTATGTAGAAATAAGAGGTCAATTTTCCATGTATGAGTAATGAGTCGTAAGGCACTGCAAAAGTCCCTGGCAGGGAAAGAGCGGAGCAGCTGGGTCAGAAGTTAAAGAGGGGAATGATAAAGGCAAGCACAAGAGACTTCCTGTTTCTATATAGAGCATAGAAAAGAGAAGAATTAGCTCAGTAGAAAGTCAAAATGAGCAACTGTAAGTACACAGTGCTATAGGATAACATGACTGGAATTTATTAAAGAGGATAAAAGCTTTGCTGGGACGAGAAGTGCTTCTTTAAGCCAGACTTAGTCCATGTTGCAATAAGCCAATGCTCTTGGGCTATGTTGTATTTGGTTATGCCCTGTGTAAAAAGTCCATCTGACTAAGGTATAGTGAGGTATAGAAGCGCTTCACAAACGGGGTAGTCATTTGGTATATTTAACCATCTCTACTACAAGTCAAATTTAATGCATAGTTCAAAAAAATGTGAAGACATAGGTGCATGACAACTCAAGAAAACATAACAAATATTTTAGTGGGTCACCAATAATCTCAACCATTGAGTCAGTAATTGCAGCTTCCAAGGTGTGTTGGCTTTCTGACTCTGGTAGAGGTTGTGAACCAAAAAGCGCTCCTCATATGTTAAACACATCTAGGCTATCTGTAGTTGCATTTGACAGTCCACAGAGATCTCTGAAATGAACCCAAGATATTTATGATATCAATAACACTCTTCGTCTCCTGGACAAAATATGGCCTTAGGCAAGAATGGCTTCAGGCAAATTCCAATCTGCTCTCTCCTGTTCAAGCCGAGCAAACGCAACATCTGCTCGCTAAATGGAGCAATTGTGTGTCAAGCAGCTCAGGGACTGGCTAAGCTTCTCTACCTCTGTCTGCTGTGAATCTGGCTGGTAGTTAGGTTTTCATGGAAGTGTACAAACACACAGGGAACGCCACTCTCTCTGGTGTCTCATTAACAGGTGAAATAATATTAAATTATTAGGTTACATTATAATGCTATGAACACTTTGTGACAACAGCCATAGATAAAGGCATATTGTAACAGAAAAAAAGTCATAGTTACTCACCGTTAACGGTGTTTCTCGGAGCCCATGACAGCACTACGGAGAGAGGGGATCCGCCCTTCAGGGACAGGAAACCTACAGATAAAAGGGCGGTACCTCTCCCTCGCATCAGTTGGTTTACAGAGCATCAGAGGACCTCCAGGTTAGTTGCAACAGAGAGAACATTATTTTATAACGTTTCTTAATAGAGGAACCCCGTGCCTAAACGTATAGTATATACATCATATAAATTATATAAATTATATTTAAAAAGGTGCTCACCGCACTCGTGATGGGAGGGAATAAGCAGGTGCTGTCATGGGCTCCGAGAAACACCGTTAACGGTGAGTAACTATGACTTTCTCGGTCTCCCATGACAGCACTACGGAGAGAATTGCAGAGATTAAGCTTAGGGAGGGACCACCGCCTCAAGGACCCTTCGTCCGAAGGTTAAGTCAGATACAGAGGCTAGATTAAGTCTATAGTGCCTAAAAAAGGTTGATGGTGATGACCAGGTGGCCGCCTTACAGATTTGCTCTATTGATACCTCTGACCTCTCAGCCCATGAGGTAGCTACTGCTCTTGTGGAATGCGCTTTTATACCATCCGGGATTGTATTCCCCGAAGATGAATATGCCAAGGCTATTGCCTCCTTAATCCACCTGGCTAAAGTTCCCTTGGATGCCCGGAATCCTTTCCTGGGACCCTGAAAACAGACAAACAAAGAGCCTTCCTTCCTATACTCCCTGGTGGAATCTAGGTATTGGACTAGGCATCTTCTAACGTCTAGATTATGGAAGTTTAGCTCTTTCTCGTTTTTCGGGTCTGGACAGAAGGATGGTAGGGATACTTCTTGTGACCTATGAAATTTTGATGCCATTTTTGGCAAATAGGCTGGGTCGGGTCTAAGAATGACTCTATCATCCAAGATTTTAGTGAAAGGTGGATTAGAGGAGAGGGCTTGGATGTCACTTATTCGGCGCGCAGATGTTAGAGCTACTAAGAGAATGGTTTTAAGTGATAATGTTTTTATGGAAATCGTTTGTATAGGTTCAAATGGAGGGCCCGTTAATGCTGAAAGGACTAAATTTAGGTCCCATGAGGGTGTTTTTTGAATAACTAAGGGTTTTGATCTTGTAACCGCCTTAATAAATCTTATTACCCATGGGTTAGCAGCAATGTTTTGGTTATATAAGGCTCCTAAAGCTGCTATTTGTACCTTCAGGGTACTGACTGCCAGCCCCTGCTCCAGACCTTTTTGTAGGAACTCCAGAATTTTAGGAATTGAAGGCCTGTCCTGGATCTTTACCTTGGAGACAGATAGGAATTTCCTCCACGTCTTCCCATAAATTTTAGTGGTGATGGGCTTTCTACTTTTTAAGAGTGTAGCCACTAAGTTATCTGAGAAACCTCTTTCTCTTAATAGTCCCCGTTCAAAAACCAGGCTGTCAAATGGAGGTTCGACTCCTGTGGGTGGAAGATTGGACCTTGATGTATAAGGTCTGGCATATCCGGTAGAACCCACGGGTCTGATATCGATAGTATCCTTAGCCAGGAAAACCATGCTCTTTTTGGCCAGAATGGGGCAATCAGGATCATTTTTGTTTTGTCCTCTCTGACTTTCCGAATGACTGCTGGAATCAGAATGGTTGGCGGAAAGGCGTATGTCAGTTTGTGTGTCCATGGAATCAGAAAAGCATCCAGAGCCTGGGGATTCCCTTCTGGGCTTAGAGAACAAAATTTGCCTACTTTTTTGTTTTTGCAATTGGCGAACAGGTCTATTGTTGGTGTCCCCCACATTTTTGTGATCTGATTGTAGATGGATTGGTTTAGGGACCACTCGCCTTGTTTTAACTGAGTCCGGCTCAGGTAATCTGCCCTTTCGTTGTTTGAACCCTGGATGTGTAGTGCCGAGAGGGATAGTAAGTTTTCTTCCGCCAGTTTGATAATTTTGGCTGAAGAACTCATCAGTGAACGAGACCTTGTTCCCCCCTGGTGGTTTATATAGGCTACAGTCACTTTGTTGTCCGAAAGAACTCGGACATGGTGTCCCTGAATATCGGCTAGGAAAAAAAGAAGAGCATGATATACCGCCCAAAGTTCTTTTTGGTTTGAGGATGCTAATAGTATTTGATCTGACCAATTTCCCTGGGCTATTTTGTCCCCCAGGTGGGCCCCCCACCCTTTGGGGCTCGCATCGGTTGTTATTATCCGAGAGATGTTTGGTACCCAAGGGACTCCCTTTGACAGGTTTTGGTCTTTTCCCCACCAGAGAAGGGAATGAATAACTGACGAATCTAGGGTGAGCCGGCTTTCCAATTTGTTTTTTTAGTAACAATTGCCATTCCAGGATGTGCCACTGAAGCTCTCTTGTATGAAATTGCGCAAAGGGTATCGCTGGTAGGCATGAGGACAGAGAGCCCAGAAGCGACATTGCCCTCCTTAGAGTCATTGAGGGATTGTGTAACGTTCGCGCTATCATGGACAATATGCTGTCTTTTTTGGGACCCGGAAGCCGGCATTCTTGGACCCGAGAGTCCAATGTCAGTCCTAGGAACTCTTGTACTTGACAGGGTTCCAATTTCGATTTTTTTATGTTTATAAGCCATCCCAAGTCCGTCAGGATGGTCATCACTTGGTCTCTCTTTTCTCTGCAACTTTGTGCTGAGTTGCTTGCGATAAGAAAGTCGTCCAGGTAAGGGACTATTAGTATATCTTGTTCCCTCACGTGGGCCATCATTTCCGCTATTATTTTCGTAAATATACGTGGGGCTATTGAAATCCCGAATGGAAGAGCTTTGTATTGAAAAAACCTTATTTGGCCCTTTATGGAGACTGCCATCCTGAGGAATTTTTGGGATTGATTGTGGATGGGCACATGATAGTATGCGTCGGTTAGATCTATTACGACCATGTAGCAGTTCGGGAAGAGAATCTTTATAGTGGACCTTATCGTCTCCATTTTGAATTTGTAATTTACGACGTATCTGTTTAGGTTTTTTAGATTTATGATTGTCCGAAAGGACCCGTCGGGCTTTGGTACTAAAAATAGAGGGGAGAAAAAACCTTCCCCTACCTCCTGAGGAGATATTTCCCGAATCACCGATTTTTGTAGTAGGGTCATGATTTCCTCCTCTAATGCAGTCTGTTCTGCAGCCGAAGATCTTGTTTTTGTTATCACATAGTTCCGGGGAGGGAAAGACACAAAATCTATTTTTAGGCCATACCGTATGAGATTTAGGATCCAGATGTTGTTGGAAATTTTTTCCCAGGCGGGAAGGAACGATGTTAGTCTTCCTCCCACCGGAGGATAAATGTCATTTGGAGAACTTTTTGTCACGGGAGGTGTTGCCAAAGAGGTAACCCCTATCCCTTCTCCTTCCTTCTTCCCACTTATTCTGCTCTCTGGGGGGTCTACGACGAAAAAATCTGCGGCTCCGAAAAGACTGTTTAAATGGAGTCGGACCCAGATTTGGAAACCCCTTCTTCTTATCCCCCGCCTTTTGGAGGATGTCATCCAGGGTTTCTCCGAATAAAAAATTGCCCTCACATGGGATAGAACATAACTTTAATTTTGTCTGTAGATCTCCCGGCCAGCTCTTTAGCCACAAGGTTCTTCTGGCAGCGTTGGAAAGAGCAGCGGCCTTAGATGTTAGGCGTACAGAGTCCGCCGAGGAGTCTGCCAGGAACGCTGCTGCTGCTCTCATTGCAGGGAACGAATCCAGCAATTGTTTTCTGGGTAACCCGTCTTTGATCTGACTTTCCAGTTGGTCGATCCACACCATAAGGGATCTGGAGGTGCAAGTAGCTGCAACTGCAGGTCTCAGGCTACCCCCAGCTGATTCCCATGCTCCCTTGAGGAAAGTATCCGCTTTTTTATCTAACGGGTCTTTGAGGGTACCCATGTCCTCGAATGGCAGCGCAAATTTTTTCGAGGCTTTGGCTACTGCAACATCTAGTTTTGGTGCCTTATCCCAGAAAGAGGAAGCCTCATCCTCGAAGGGATATTTTCTTTTAAGGGAGGGTACCGAGGAATTTCTTCTATCCGGTTTCTCCCATTCTTTTTTAATTAATGTCTGGACATTAGGATTTAGGGGAAAAGTTCTTCTCTTTTTTTGTCCCAGACCTCCAAACATCACATCTTGGGCCGTTTTGTCGGGTTTGGGTTCCTCCACCCCCATAGTAGCCCTAACTGCTCTCACTAAGGAATCTACTTCCTCTAGTGGGAAGCAATGTCGGCCCGACTCTTCCTCGGACGAGGAAAGGAGGGATTTTGAATCGTCCGAGTCAGCATTTTCGGACGACGATCGGCCCGAGTGGGAATGTACTGTTTCCTTCACCTTCTTCACCTCTTTTTTGGAGGATAGAAGGGCATTCTGAACCTCAGATCTGATCACATCTTTAAGTTCAGAAGCGAAGTCGGGGGTCTCCTCACATAGTAAGCGTTGGATGCATGACTTGCAAAGCTTTTTCTCCCAGGTTACTGGTAAAGCTTTGTTACAGGTGGGGCAGACCCTATTTTTCCTTTTCTCCGTGCTCTTCTTACCCTAGTAAGGGAGAAGAGGGAGCTCCATTATAAATATGTACATTCACGAAGATCACTCACCACCTGGATGTGAAGGCAGGTACCGGTTCTGGAGGGGGACTCGGGCCTGGTAAGGAAGGTCCTTGAGACGGAGTATCAGTTTTCGCAGCGGATCTGCTGCGCCGTGTGGAACGGCTGCTAGATCCACTCCTGGTGCTCTTTGCGTGGCGCTGCTGTCCAGGCTGCAGCTCCTGCGTGTCGCTGTCCTCCATGGTTACAGGGAGAAAGTGCGACACCCATGTGTGCATAATCTCCCTTTTTGTAACCGGCGGCAATCCCCCGGCGTCTGCCGCACTTCCGGTTCCTGCTCCCAGGGAGAAGATTTTACTGCGCATGCGCGCGCGATGACCCGGAAGTCCTTGCCGCATTTCCGGTGCGGCGGCCATCTTTGTACACCCGGAGCGTGCAGCGGTCGGCGCAGGAGCTCCGGGTGATCAGCGCCCCTTTTTCCTATGGAGTCTGGCGGCGTTCTCCCCTCGCTCACCCTGAAGGACCCCTCGGTCCCAGCGGTGGCGGCTTCGGGAGCCGGACAAGCCGCGGCAGGAGCCTCCTCGCTGCCGGAACTCGACCGCCCGGTCCCGGTCTCGGTCCATCGGTCTTCATGTCAGGTACCGTCCGATAGAGAGGTTCCCTGTCAGGGACAGGAAACCAACTGATGCGAGGGAGAGGTACCGCCCTTTTATCTGTAGGTTTCCGGTCCCTGAAGGGCGGATCCCCTCTCTCCGTAGTGCTGTCATGGGAGACCGAGAAAAACAATGAAATCTAAAACAAACATTACAACTAGCCACAAATATGACAAAAAAAATAGATGCCTCATTCAATGTCTCGCCACGAGATTAAAGGCACGCACTTAAGTATGTGGCTCAACGTATCAACGCACATGACATGGCATAAGGACGTAACAGGAGCCATGTGTACTTAGAAAAGTAATGTGCCATCTCTTTACAGTACAAGACGGAACACACAAGATACAGAATTTTACCGTGTACTGGAACTGCTGATAAAACGCAGACAACACAACACCTAGATAGTCCGAGCAAACTTATGTCTCGGTTTCCTTAATAAAAACGGGATCTAAGGGGTAACATTTCTTCTTGAGAATGACGAGCCAGGCCTGGCATGTCAGAGTGAGGAGACTTACATGCCATCCATGCTCCTCTGAGAAATTAAATATGCAAATTGCCTCTTCAGAGAGGAAGAGGACTTGAACGCTACTGCCATCTATTGGAAGTAGCAACCCTAAAAGTCAATATCGACCCTTTAAAGAAGAGGTGGGGAACCTCAGGCCCTAGGGCCATTTACGGCCCTCGATGACCTCTTACAGGCCCCCGGGCAGATTCTCAGGGACCGCATTCTTGGGCAAGGAGTTGTATTTTGATTGACACGAGTTCATTAATTTCTTCTGTTAGCATACACATGCAGCATTCACTACTGAACACTGAAGGACATGCAATGAAAGATTACGTCCTGAAACCAGTGCCAGAGTCAGGATGTACTTTGTGGGTGGAGTTTGTACGGCCCCCGAAGGATGGTAAAAATATCCAAATGACCCTTGGTAGCAAAAAGATTTACCACCCCTGCTTTAAAGGGAACCGGACACTGTCTGTAGGTTACTGTGAAAAATCCTGCTGACAGATTCCCTTTAACAAGCCTTGCCATATGACTTTGGATAGAAGCCTAACAAGAATCGAGAGATCAAGTCCTCTTCCTTTCTGTAGAGGAAATTTGCATATTTCAATTTCCAAAAGGAGCATGCATGGAGCATATACCGTATTTTGAAGATTATACGCGCCAGATTACAAGATGCACCTCAAAATAGGAAAACATTTATTATTTATTTTGTAATAAAATGGTTGAGAGTCTTATAATACACTTTTACGGTAGATTATCTAAGAGGCAGCAGTGGTGGAGCGGGGTCCCAGGTGACTGGGTCACAGCTGTAGGAAGCTAGTGGTGGAGGCAGGGTGACGCGGTGGGCCCCAGGATGGTAGGAGGTGGTGTTTGGCGGTGCGGGGGCTCCACTGAAATTTTGTGAAAGCCTGGAGCCCCCACACTTTCCATGTTTTCCAATGCAGTGAACTCCAGGAAAGTGTCCACCATAGGAGTCGCATGCGCAACTGAGATCTCTGGAGACAAGATCTTTGTGCCAAGTTCTCTCAATGCACATGAGACGCCTCTGGCAGCCATGGAAAGTGTGCGGATCCCAGGCTTAAACCTCTTAGGCTAGGTTCACATTGCGTTCTGTGCATCCGTTAAACGGACTGCGTTACACCGCAGCATAACGAGGTGTAACGTAGTCCGTTAACGCCGCCATTGAATGCAATGTCGGACGCATCGCTAGCGCACGCCCACAATGGGCGTGCGCTAGGGATGTGCCGTCATTGAGTGACGGACCCTGAGACGCAGGCTGCAGCGTTTCCGGGTCCGTCACCGCTAGCGCAGATAGAGCTAGCAGATGCTCTATCTGCGCTAGCGGACAGCCATACCAGCACTTACGTTAACAGCAGCCCGTTAACATATGTGTTGAACGGGCTGCTGTTAACGCAATGTGAACCCAGCCTTACTAGCCAAATTACATCTCATCATTTGCACTGACGATGGGTAACACACCGCAACACCTATCTGTAAATTGAGATTCTGGTTTGGCTTCTATCCTAAATCATGTGACAAGTCTTGATAAAGGGTTATGGTTATGGATATGGATTTATGGAAGCTACTTCCAATTGGTGGCACTAGAGTTCAAGTCCTTTTTTCTCTTAAGAGACAATTTGCATATGCATTTTACTTTACTTACAAAAGCATTGAACATTAGAAAAACTAAGAAGAAAAACATTTTTGGGGAGTTTCCAGCTACTTATTATCTTAGAACCATAAAACAAAAAAAATCCTTAAAATTCCATGCAACTTTGGTGCTATAAATGGCACAAACGGTTATGCATTACTGACATGCCTCACCACAAATCAAGTGTTAAAGCTAGGCTCTCCAGTTACTGTACATCTTTGGAGTAGATGAGAGTAGGGAGAAAACTTGCAGATTGCTACACAAAAGACTACTGGGTTTGAATAATAGGAAGATGCCATGGGCGAAACTGTTAATTTGTCCAACTCAATTAAAAATCTTGACTTTCTTCTACCGTGGGGCAAAGGTGTAAGGCAGCAGGTTACGGTACTTTCCCATTGGAGACACTCATCATGTGTATTGGGGTCGGGACAATAGGTTGGATGTCCAAATTAGATTTTTCTCCTGTATTCTACAAGCGGAGAGGGGGAAAGCCACTAACAGACATCTGTAGCATCAATTTTTGGAGGAGAACAAAAGCATTTGGCATTTTAAAATTCAGCTGCCTGATCTTAAAAACTCTACACAACAGCAAGTGGTCAGCCCATCTCTCGTTTTTTGAGAATGCAGGATTGTGACGGATGGCCATCCGTTTCATCCGTCTTTCACTGGATCCTGCATAAAAAAACGGTCCGTCGGGCAGAGAAAACGTTCAGAGGAACATTTTTCTGCACGTCGGAAAATCGGTCAGCGACGCATCCTGCGCTGCCCGTCACTGGCTACAATGGAAGCCTATGGGCGCAGGATGCGTCGCTACCTGTGAAAAGCAGGAATCCAGCGACAGGTCCCGCCCTTTCAAAGAGAGCATGCGTGGAAGAATTTCCCGTCAGGGAAATTCTCTCTCGCTCTCTTTCTTTTTTTTACTATTGATGCTGCCTATGCAGCATCAATAGTAACAAGATATAATGTTAAAAATAATAATAAAATAAAAAAAGAAATCGCAATTTTCTCACCTACCGGCGTTCCCGCACAGCGTCACCAATGCTCCCGGCAGCTAGCGTTACTTCCTAGTAATACATTGCAAAATCCCGCGAGAAGTCGAGGTCTCGCGAGACCGTGACTTCTCGCGAGATTTCACAATGTATTACTAGGAACGCTAGCTGCCGGGAGCATCGCTGCGCGGGAACGCCGGCAGGTGAGAATACTGCGATTTTTTTTTTTTTAAACCTGGTTTGTGTTGTGTATGCGTTTTCGCAGCGGAAAACCGCTGTGAAGACGCATACACAACAGGTGCACATAGCCTCGACGGGTCCGTCAGAAAGACAGGCCTAGTGCACACGGTTTCCACAATCTGCACAGGATCTGTCATTACAACGTCTTGACGGATCCTGTGCAGATTTGGAAGTGTGAAAGAAGCCTAAAGCTATGTGCACACAATGTGTTTTTGATGCGTTTTTGTGGCTTTTTTTCTTTTTTAATCCTACGCCCAAGTCACCCAATTCTACGGTTAAGGGGTTGTGGTACACATCAAATCTTACAGATGGTACCTTTCAGAGGTCTATTGCATAAATAGCCATCTATGAAGATTAAGCAAGTCAAAACTACGGCTCCAGCTCTAAACATATCTTTACAGCTTTAGTAACACAACAGCTGGTGACAAATTATTACACTTAATGAAAGCTACAAGTAGTACAAATTTACGTCAGACATCATAAATTAAAAAGTAGTTTTGTGCAAGAAAAAAAAAAAAAAAACATTTTCATTGACACTAGAATTACTTGGATTATGATTCTAACTATGATAAAATCTAGACAAAGATTTATGCGCTAAGAATCTTCATTACTGTAAGTTTTATGAAAAAAAATTTTTTGAAAAAAATATTTTTGAAGTATAATTCATATTGAATATTTGTCTGTGTTTTCACATGGCCTAGATTCATGTACATGTGCTGCTGTGTTTTTTTGTCTATATGATGCAGCTTGCAGCTTTGCACATGTTCACATTAGGGGTGCTGGTTGGTTTTTTTCTCTATTTAGTTATTGGATGTGGCTGCATCCATACTGATCTTGCACTCCTCCCATTGACCTTGCAGGTGGCGGTAATCAGCTCTACCTGCCCATAAATTGTAGGTTTAGCCCAGAGTGACATGTTTTGTCCATAGTTGTAGGCTGGTGGCCCAAGAGTGGCATGTACGGTAGAGTAGGACCCATCAGAGGGAGATCACCTTGCCGTGGTTGATGGGCACACATGAATTGGCCAATTTATGTGCTAAGAATCTTCATTACTGTAAGTTTTATGAAAAAAAAATTTTTGAAAAAAAATTGTAAAAAAATATTTTTGAAGTATAATTCATATTGAATATTTGTCTGTGTTTTCACATGGCCTAGATTCATGTACATGTGCTGCTGTGTTTTTTTGTCTATATGATGCAGCTTGCAGCTTTGCACATGTTCACATTAGGGGTGCTGGTTGGGTTTTTTTCTCTTTTTTTTTTCTCTGTTTTTTTTCTCTATGATAAAATCTATCTATATATATAATTGTCTAAGGGTTTTTCCCGTCTGTCTGTCTGTCTGTCTGTCTGTCTGTCTGTCTGTCTGTCTGTCTGTCTGTCTGTCTGTCTGTCTGTCTGTCCTGGAAATCCCGCGTCTCTGATTGGTCGAGGCCGCCAGGCCTCGACCAATCAGCGACGGGCTCAGCATGGCGACGATGATGTCATAAAGGTTGCCTCGACCAATCAGCGACGGGCACAGTATCGAGGTAGATGTCATAATGGTTGCCATGACGACGATGATGTCATAAAGGTTGCCTCGACCAATCAGCGACGGGCACAGTCTGCCGCGAATTCTGGAATCATCATTGTCCATATACTACGGGGACATGCATATTCTAGAATACCCGATGCATTAGAATCGGGCCACAGTCTAGTATATATATAATTGTCTAAGGGTTTTTCTGTCTGTATGTCTGTCTGTCCCGTTTATTCATTCGCTGATTGCGTGAGGCCGCCTGGCGGCCTCGACCAATCAGCGACAGGCACAGCATGGCGACGATGATGTCATAATGGAAATCCCGCGTCTGATTGGTCGAGGCTGCCAGGCCTCGACCAATCAGCGACGGGCACAGTATCGACGTAGATGTCATAATGGTTGCCATGGCGACGATGATGTCAAAAAGGTTGCCTCGACCAATCAGCGACAGGCACAGTCGGAATCATCATTGTCCATATACTACGGGGACATGCATATTCTAGAATAATCTAGTAGATAATCACAATCTAGTAGATACATAAAATTCTAATTATTTCATTCTACTTAACTGTGCCCTTCATAGTGGCACTGTAAATTTGTTGAGAAACTATCATGATTAAGAATGCCTATTTTCTTGGCTACGGTCCTTGTCTTATTACTTTTTCAAAAGAGTAACAGCTGTAGGCTGACTAGTCTTAAATGATTGCAATAATCTTACAGTAGCCTGTGGCTCCTTCTTGTGATTACCAAATTGGAAAAAAGTGTCTAACACGGGTTAAGTCACAATCACAACCTACAGTGGCATGTAAATGTTTGGGCACCCCTGGTAAAAATCGCTGTTATCGTTAACAGTTAAGCAAGTTGAAGAATAAATGATCTCTAATAGGACCAAAGTTAAAGATGACATATTTCCTTTGTATTTCATGCAAAAAATTATATATATATATATATATATAATATATATATATATATATATATATATATATATATATTTATTTTAGAGTCGTTTGTCACATTTAAAAAAAATTAAAAAAAAAAAAATCACTTAGCTTTTTGTGTGAAAATTTCTAATGGTGGAGACCCCAAAGCAAGAGAAGGCTATAAAAGAAGATGGCAGAGCATTTTTTTAAAATTGCCCTTTCCCTCAGTTCGAAATGTAATTAAGAAACGACAGCTAACAGGAACAGTGAAGGTTAAGATATAGTCTGAAAGACCAAGAAAAATTCCAGTGAGAGCTGCTTGTAGGATTGCGAGGGAGGCAAATCAGAATCCCTGCTTGACTGTAAAAGACCTTCAGAAAGATTTAGCTGACTCTGGAGTCTTGGTTAGGCTACTTTCACACATGCGTCGGTACGCGTCCGTCGCTAATCGCCGGCGCGCCATACCGACGCACATTGTGAAATTTCTGCACAACGTGGGCAGCAGATGCAGTTTTTCAACGCATCTGCTGCCCATTCTAAAGTTCGGGGAGGAGAGGGCGGAGTTCCAGCCGCGCATGTGCGGTCGGAAATGGTGGCTCCGACGTACGAAAAAACGTTCGCTTGAACGTTTTTACATGCAGACGGTCCAGCAAAACACGGCGGATCCCGTGCACGAAAGACGCGACGTATGTCCATACGTCGCGATTCGTCGGCAATACAAGTCAATGGGCAAAACACGCATCCTGCGAGCACATTTGCAGGATCCGTTATTTGCCCAAAACGACGGATTGCGAAGTACGTCACACGACGCAAGTGTGAAAGAGGCCTAAATTGTTCAACTGTTCAGAGACACCTGCACAAATATGGCCTTCAAGAGTCGTTAGAAGAAAACCTCTCCTGCATCCTGCCCATAAAGTTCAGAGTCAGAAGAATGCAAAAGAACATCTAAACAAGCCTGATCCATTTTGGAAACAAGTCCATTGGACCAATAATGTAAAAATATAACTCTTTGGACAAAATAATCAAAAGGTATGCATGGAAAAAAAGGACACGATTTAAGGAAAAGAACATCTCACAAACCATTAAGCATGGAGATGGATCAATCATGCTTTGGGGTTGTGTTGCAGCGAAAAGTACAGGGAATATTTCACTGGTAGAGAAAAGGATAAATTCAATTAAATTTCAACAAATTCTTGATGCACACATCAGGGATGTGATGTCCATTTTGGTGGAGTCGGTATAAAATGGACAGACTCCGACTCCTAAAAATATATAATAAATTGAGTATAGTAGTTCAATGCAGAATGTGCTGTTTAAATTTTTTCATAATAATATGGGAAAGTTATGAAATATCCTATAGATGCCTGTTCTGTTCCTGAACAAGCTTCTAGTTAAGATTAATCGGTGCTGCACTTTATGTACATGGCTCAGCATGGCAGTGCTGTGGAGTCAGAGTCCGAAGTCGTGAGTCAGGGAAATTGAGGAGTTGGAGGTTTGGCTTACCGACTACATAGCGCCGGCAAAACATAATACCATCAGTAAAAAAGCAAGTAGGTGTAACTAGGTACTAACCATGCAGGGTGCCCAAACTATTGCATCAGCCCATTTTCCTTTTTGTACTTTTTAAAATGTAAAAGTTGATTTTTGTTTTCATAAAATACAAAGTAAATGTGTCATCTTTAACTTTAGGCCTTTTAAAGATCATTTAATCTTCAACTTGCTTAACTGTTCGCAACCACAGTAATTTTGACCAGGGGTGCCCAAACTTCTACATGCCACTGTATATTAAAAGTAATGTAGTAAAATTCAGAGTGCACACAGTTTTCTTTGGAGGTGCTAGCAAAATGGGAATGGATTCTCCAGGTGCAAGACAAGTATTTGCTGCACACTCGTTAATTGAGAAGGTGAAGTAATTTTATTAAAGTGCTAAAAGCATTTGTAAATAGACATATGTGCTCCTGAAATACAACAGAAAGTGACGTTTCAATTCGGGAGACTCTTTCCCAAACAGTTGCCTTGTGCAGCCACAGGAAGGAGGACATCTTACGTAATGCTGCATTAAAAATAAAAAATAGAAATCTTGCAATTTTCACACTGTTTAATAGGCCTTTTTTCTACTATAGTTTCAAATTGTTTAAGGAAACAACACATGTACATAGCAATAAGGGTCAGTCCCTGATCCAACCTTTTATATCGACGTATATAATAAGCTTGTGTAAAGGTCATTGTGAAGGGGAGGAGGAGCAGGGTCGGCTGTGCAATTGCCTATTGTATCAGCTGTGTAGAGAGGCACTACACACATTAGTCATGTCAAAGCGTCAACATAGGCATTTTCAGACGATGTTAGTCTAATGTGTGCAGGGGCACCAAGTCTGCTACGACAAATTCTGCTGATAAACTAGACAATTTTGTGAAACCATCTTAATGATATGAGAAAAGATCGCTGTAAAGAGCAGCATGGCGAATGAACATCTCCCTTCATGAGTGACAATGTCACATACAGACAAAAAAGACACACGTGTGAAATGGATTCTACAGTAAACTGGTAGCATGCCCTGACAATACACGACACTTCCCATGGGAAATTAAGAAGCTAACAGAGGATTTGATGTGTGATATAGAAGAAGATTTGTGCAATAAAAAAAAACCCCATAAGAGGGCACAACCAGTACCTCAAAGACAAAACAAGGACCTCTTAATCAAAGACTTCAAAAACTAATAAAATAACTAAGCATCAAAGCAAACACTAAAGAGATGATTTGCCTTTTTTTTTTTTTTACGCTTTGGCCTGCAATTTTATTAAATTGAGTTTAGTCTCCAAAAAAAAAAAACTTTTACAAATTTCTGGTTAACACTATTCCCCTTTCAAAATAGACTCAAAAGACGGAGGAACGTGTAGGCAAACATTCTTAAGTTTTTATCCCCTTCATGACATACGTTGTGTCCCTGTGTCTGATGGGACTGGCACGCCGAGCCCACAACTTTCCCGGGACATAACAGATGATTCAATCAGTTATCATGTGTCCTCAACAGCCACAGGTGGAGCAATCTCTGACAGCGAGATTTAACATACGCCGGAAGGCAGCGAGTCATTCCACGTGCCCGTAGCATGATCGTGGGGCGCTGATGGCTTGTCATGACAGCAGGGGCCTGCTGATGATCCCAGTGCCTGTCTTTAAGATTCTCCTGTGAATGCCGGACCAGGCTTTGCATTCATTGGAGATCGTGATTTCTGCTATACTTAGCAGGGGCCTAGGAAATAGAGTGGAAGGAAAAAAAAAAAAAAACTTAAGTTCAAATCACCTTCCCTCCTTTTGCCCCACTGAAAATAAAATAAAAAAAAAAAAAATACACATTTGGTGTTGGTGAGCTCAGAAAAGTCCAATCTATCAAAATATAATGTAAATTAATCTGATTGGTAAACCCGTAACAAAAAAAAAACAAACAGAATTACGCTTTTTACCACCACAAAATTGCTATAAAGTGCACTATGAGGCAATCAAAACATTGCGTCTAACTGAAAATGGCATCAATAAAAACGTCAGCTCAGGCTGCAAAAAGAAAAAAAAAAAAAAAAAAAGCCCTCACCTAGCCGCATGTCCCGAAAAATGAAAACATTACGGGTCTCACCACTTTCTAAGATTAAAAAAAACAACAACAAAAACTACGGTAAATCTATGCTATGTGCATACTAGTACTGAACTGGAGAATCATATTGCCAGGTCAGTTTTACTGTACAGTGAACATAGTAAATTGAAAACGTAAAAAGTAATTGTGGAATTACAATATTGAAATTTTTATTAAAAAAAAAAATTCTTCTGACTAGGTACGGAAAAAAAACAAGCCATCATATGGCTATAATGACAAACAAAAAAAGTTATGGCTCTTTCAAGAAGTGGACAAATAACAGAAAAAAAAAAACCGCAAAAATCGCCCAGGGGTGAAGGGGTTTAAGGAAATGTGACAATCTTAGGCTTTGAGTTGTGCACATGTGAACGCAGGTCATATAAAAGTTGACTAAGATGATACCTTGTTATCTGCAATCTGAAGTCTTATTCCAGAGGAATCCATACCTTTTCTTTCTAAACATTTTGTCACGGTCATGTGACCGCTACACGGTCATGTGACCGCTACACGGTCATGTGACCGCGACGTCATGACAGGTCCTGCACGACAAGGACCTGCCGTGACGTCACGGTCATGTGACCGCGTCACGGTCACGTGACCGCGACATCATCACACCCTGGGACTGGAAGATGCCACCTGCACCCCACACAGGCGACAGTGCTACAACGCGCCTGCGGAAGGTGAGTATATGTTTATTTTTTATTTTTTTAACCTGTGTCATATGTGGCTGGGCAATATACTACGTGGCTGGGCAATATACTACGTGGCTGGGCAATATACTACGTGGCTCTGTGCTGTATACTACGTGGCTGGGCAATATACTACGTGGCTGGGCAATATACTACGTGGCTGGGCAATATACTACGTGGCTGGGCAATATACTACGTGGCTGGGCAATATACTACGTGGCTGGGCAATATACTACGTGGCTGGGCAATATACTACGTGGCTGGGCAATATACTACGTGGCTGGGCAATATACTACGTGGCTGGGCAATATACTACGTGGCTGGGCAATATACTACGTGGCTGGGCAATATACTACGTGGCTGGGCAATATACTACGTGGCTGGGCAATATACTACGTGGCTGGGCAATATACTACGTGGCTGGGCAATATACTACGTGGCTGGGCAATATACTACGTGGCTGGGCAATATACTACGTGGCTGGGCAATATACTACGTGGCTGGGCAATATACTACGTGGCTGGGCAATATACTACGTGGCTGGGCAATATACTACGTGGCTGGGCAATATACTACGTGGCTGGGCAATATACTACGTGGCTGGGCAATATACTACGTGGCTGGGCAATATACTACGTGGCTGGGCAATATACTACGTGGCTGGGCAATATACTACGTGGCTGGGCAATATACTACGTGGCTGGGCAATATACTACGTGGCTGGGCAATATACTACGTGGCTGGGCAATATACTACGTGGCTGGGCAATATACTACGTGGCTGGGCAATATACTACGTGGCTCTGTGCTGTATACTACGTCACTGGGCAATATACTACGTGGACATACATATTCTAGAATACCCGATGCGTTATAATCGGGCCACCATCTAGTTATAAATAAAAAGGGGAGTTACCAGTGAGTTCTGCTCTCCTGATCTCACTGCAGAGATGTGTGTGACTATAACAGTACAGGGCTGAGCTTTGTCTCATTACAACTATTTGCACCTACAGTTGTATTCTCATAGTGCTCTGCTCTATCAGCTCTGCTGCAGAGCTGTGCCTGATCACAATTAACAGCACAGCAGAGTTTAAGCTTGTCTTATTACAAATGCATTTGAAGTTGTCCTATCACAGTGCTGTCAGCTCAACTGTACATTCCTCCCCTTCAGTTCACACTGGCTGAGTGCAATGGAAGCCAAGGATACTTTCAAACTAGCGTCGTGTGATGTACGTCGCAATGCGTAGTTTTGGAGGAAAAAACGCATTCTGCAAAGTTGCCCGCAGGATGCGTTTTTTTCTCCATAGACTTGCATTAGTGACTAATTGCGACGGATTGCCACACGTTGCATCCGTCGTGCGACAGATGCGTCGTGCTTTGGCAGACCGTCGGCACAAAAAACATTTAATGTAACGTTTTTTTGTATGTCACGTCCGCCATTTTTGACCTCGCATGCGCGGCCGAAACTCCGCCCCCTCCTCCTCGGACTGCAGAATGGGCAGCGGATGCGTTGTAAAACTGCATCCGCTGCCCACGTCTTGCAGTTATTTCACAGCATCCGTCGGTACGTCAGCCCGACGCATTGCGACGGGCCCGTACCGACGGACCAGTGTGAAAGTAGCCTAAAGCATTATGCGAGAACAACTTTAGATGCCAATGTGTTTGTAATGAGACAGAGTTCAGCTCTGCTGTGCAATGATCACATGCAGCTCTCCAGTTTCACACTGGGTACGCCACCCTTCGATTTAAAATAAGTTCTGAAGACAGATTCCCATGCAGATCAGTGGGTCTACATATTAATAAAAACATGGCTTTCTCTGGACTAAAACATCAGATCGCAGATATCAAGGTGTCATCTTATTCAGCTTCCCATGACCTGCATGCCCACTTAGACAGCATAGAAGGGTTTAAAAAAAAGAACTCTACACGAAGTAAAACAAGCAGACAAAAAGTAGTCAAACAAAAAACAAGACATCCATGTACTGACATTCAAGAATCGCAACGTTACTA
The DNA here is from genome assembly GCF_051348905.1 of Ranitomeya variabilis. NCBI lineage: Eukaryota > Metazoa > Chordata > Amphibia > Anura > Dendrobatidae > Ranitomeya > Ranitomeya variabilis. The sequence goes on along the minus strand of NC_135233.1, from coordinate 693,017,200 downwards.
GCCAACTGGGAACAGGAAACAGAACAGTCTCCAGAAGTGCAGCTCATAAAAAGATGGATTTAAGAAATTAATTGGAGCACTAGAATATTTTATTTACAGGGAACATGAAGGTTTCTCCGCACTGTTTCACATTCTGTGGATGCCCTTGAAATACTATTAAAAATGCAGATGATCAATTGTTGAAAGCTCCCCATTCCACAACTGTCTAAAGAGCAATAACTCAGCTAAAGTCTTGCTTCAAAAGTAATTTCTCCTTATCAAAGAAATGCATACTTCTCCTTGGAAATAACAAGTGGTTAGTCAGTCTAAACAGATTACGGCTTCTCCGACAACCGTACCATAGAATGTCATTAGCACACCTTATGCTTCTTGTTTTTAATCTCCTGCTAACATTTACCGTAACTGTTTTTATAGCCCTAGATAAAATGCAATTAGGCTTCCATTTGCTGCAGAGCTGGTGCTAATTTATGCGGGTCCCAAAAAAAATATTAGAACAGTGTTTGCCTCTCTGCTCCGCAAGGAAAAATTCTGAACACAAGAGATATAAGCATTTGCATCAGATAGGAATAATAAAATTATGGAATTAAGGCATGCCAAAATATAGGATAAAGGAAAAAGTATCAGCAATCCAAAAGAAAATTCTAGATTTGCTCCCACAATGTTGATCATCTTCCAGACGAACAGAAACTATGTTGGAGTAACATGTTCTAAATTCAGTACGAAGCATATGCCTGGTAATTGGGCGAATCTTTGGGTTATCAGATGCCAGCAAATCTATGAGCTATGAGCAACGATTTTGCCCACAATTTTCTGGCAAAGAAAATCTAGACTGGCTTGGGCATCAATGTGTAACCAGTGGGGTATAACTGCTTGAGATCTCAGTGAAGCGAAGAACAGGTGTGCCAGAGGTAATGCCAAACAACTGATCTGTCAGAAAATGCTCGGGCATTCAGTGGAATCAGAATATACAGAGGGGAGGATTTTAGCATGGAAAAACACAGCAGGAACATGTTTCATAGGTAGTAAATTCCAATACATGTTTTTTTTTTTAAGTGGTTTCTAGTTTTAAAGGCAGTCTGTCACCTCTAAAATGCATTTTATATTGTACAAGCGTGCGTCAAACTCTTGGCCATGCCAAAACCTCCTCATGTGCATATATGGTAATTCTAAGGCATTATACCACTAACATGTACAGTGCTACTATAGTTGTTATGGGGGGCAGAGTCCCCTACAACACCGCATAGCTCATTTATAAGGCGACGGCCTCCCTGCAAGACCATGTACACCTCAATGGAAATCCATGCAGTTATAAAATTCTGTGAAGCACCTGGGGGTTCAAGGTACTCACCACACATCTAGATACATTTCTTGGGGGGTTTAGTTTCCAAAATGAGGTCACTTGTGGGGGAGTTACCACTGTTTAGGCACGTCAGGGGCTCTGCAAACGCTACATGTGTCCGCTAATGATTCCATAAAATTTTACATTCAAAAAGTCAAATTCCCTTCCGAGCCCTGCCGTGCATTCAAACAATAGTTTTCCCCCACATATTGGGTATTGACGTATTCCAAGAGAACCTGCACAACTAATTTCTGGGGTACATTTTCTCCTGTTACACTTGTGAAAATAACATTTGGGTCTAAATTAAAATTTTTGTGAAAAAAAAAGTTAAAATGTTCATTTTTTTCCTTCCACATTACATGAAGCACTTGAAGAGTTAATAAACTTCTTGAATCTGGTTACAACCCTCTTGAGGGGTGCAGTTTTTGGAATGGTGTCAATTTATGGTATTGTGTGTCATATAGGCAAAATGGTTTTGTAAATTTTGTTCAAAGAATGAGAGATAAAATTTAACCAAAAAAAAACTTGAACTCTTCTAATTTCCGAACAACAAAAAAGAAAGGTTCAAAAATTGTGCTAATGTAAAGTAGACAGGTTTGGGAGGTAAAGGGGTTAATAAAAGGCCGCCCAGCATAAATTGCCCAGAATGAAAAGCAAAGCTGAAAGATTTCTACAACGGCTTGCTTACGCCGGCTCTTTTTTATTGTTCTTCACAATTCAAATACTCTAGCAGTTTTTACTTCTTAGATTTTAATTTCTTTACCCATGTGTCAGCTCAACAACATCATTACTACAGTCTATCCAAATCCCTTTTCAATTTTTATTTTTGCTGGTTTCACGAGATTCATTTCTTGCTGGCCTTTACTTCCCCTTATTTCCAACCTCTGAGCTTCGTTTCAATGCAGTTATTAAAAAGGTTTCTTCAAGTCATTTATTATAGATTAGGAGTGGAGCAAAAAATACAGCCATGGACTCTGTGGGCTGCACTCAGCAGATTTGTCCCTGCGGCTTAACACTCCTCATTTTACAATGTCATATTGAAGACATTTTATGGCTTTTTTTTCTTAATCGTTCTTAGACAAAATGCCTAAAAGCACCTAAACAAGTAGGAAAGCATCCTTTTAATAAACGTTGATATTATCTAGTAAATGCAGCAAGGTGCAGAAACCTTACTAGAGACATAACATGAAATAGTATTCATTTTGGTTCGCTAATCTCTAGACTTCCACAATAAACGGGGAAACCATTTCTCAGAAAAATGCTCTTTTTCGCTTTGCACTGCCATTTAGAATATAATAAAACATTTTGCATGCTGTCCAAGTTATTTTCTTCCTATAACTTAAGATGGCCATAGATATTTATCTACCTACTATGATCACTTATATAGCGCCATCACATTCCACAGCACTTTACAGATATCATGACTCTCCCCGCTGGGGCTCACAATCTAAATCCCCCATCAGTATAGGTCTTTGGCGTGTGGGAGGACAAAGGAGTACCCAGAGGATGCCCACACAAACATGGGGAGAACATACAAACTTCTTCGAGATGTTGTCCTTGGTGGGATTTCAACTCCGGACCCTAGCGATGCAAAGCAACAGTGCTAACCACTGAAACATTGTACTGCCCATGTTAGACTAACATCCCCTTATATCGCCAAGCTGACAAGCTAATATTTACTGGGGGCTTCACAAAATTCCTCTGACAGATTATGTAGAAGATAAGGACTTGGCATGTCCAATTTAGGATTGCCAATCCTTATATTCTCGGTGACACAAACCGTTGACAGAGCAGTCAGTCTGGCAGCGGTTGTCTTGTAGAGAGGAGTTTTTGACAGAGCAAATGCTCCAGTGTATGGAGAAGTCAGGAAAGATAGTTGACCACCGAACCAACTGGCAGAACCATTGTTGGATCAACAAATACCTGTTGTGAGCAAGGCCCCCAACACTGTGGTCCTCCTGGACCTTAAATCTGTAATCTAATTAAACAGGCGGTTCATGAAAATTCATTAGTGCTGCTGCTGACCGGAGGCATGCCAACCGTGTGCGCTCATATACACAATGACTGACTGATCCTGTAAAGAATCTCCAGTGCCTGGCATGGCTTTAGGCTAATATTACAGCTAATTAAAGTTATTCTAAGTAGGTAGCAATCTGGGGTTCCAACTATATTTTTAAGCACTACAGGTGGTAAAAGAATTTTTCCCAAAGACATGGTTATATAGTAGTAATGCACATTTGGAAATGGTTGCGTCTAGCTTTCATACCAGGCGAGATGCCACACAGAATGACAGGTCCTGCCAAAATTCAAAGCAGAACAGTCCAAGGCCAAACTTACATAACCCTCAGACATGCCGTCACTTCAAGATAACTGCTGAAAATAGAGGCATTGTATTAAGTCGCTGGGAGCTTGAGGGTATGTGCACACGTCAGGATTTCTTGCAGAAATTTCCTGAAGAAAACCGGAAATTTTCTGCAAGAAATCCGCATTTTTTTTTTTTATTTTTTTTTTAGCATTTTGCAAGCGTAATTAGCTTGCAGAATGCTAAAGTTTTCCAAGCGACCTGTAGCATCGCTTGGAAAACTGACTGACAGGTTGGTCACACTTGTCAAACATAGTGTTTGACATGTGTGACCAACTTTTTACTATAGATGCTGCTTATGCAGCATCTATAGTAAAAGATAGAATGTTTAAAAATAAAAAAAAATAAAAAAATGGTTATACTCACCCTCTGCAGACAGCCAATATCCTCATAGATGGTGTGGTTCAGGACCTTCGATGACGTCGCAGTCAAGTGAGCGGTCGCATGACCGGTCTCGCGACCAATCACAAGCCAGCGACGTCATCGCAGGTCCTTCACCACACCATCTATAGGAACCGAAGCGGCAGCATGCAGCGGTGAGAGGCGGGAACACTCCGGGGGCCATCGAAGGTGAGTATATGACTATTTTGTATTTTAATTCTTTTTTTTTTTACCAATTATATGGTGCCCAGTCCGTGGAGGAGAGTCTCCTCTCCTCCACCCTGGGTACCAACCGCATATAATCTGCATACTTCACGCATGGTGGGCACAGCCCCGTGCGGAAAGTAAGCAGATCAATGCACTCCTAGGTGTGCGGAATCCCCGCAATTCCGCAAATTTAATGAACATGTTGCTCTTTTTTTCGCGATGCGATTTTTTTCGCGGAAAAAAATGCAGCATGTGCACAAAATATGCGGAATACACTGAAAATAATGGGAGGCATATGTAAGCATTTTTTCGCGTTTTTATAGCGAAAAAACGCGAAAAATACTGAACGTGTGCACATGGCCTTACACTTCATCTAACATTCAGTACATGCTGTCCTTGAAAATAAACTACGATAGTCACACACTAAAACTGCAGGTGTACCCATAACAGTTGCTAAGGCCACTTTCACACATCAGGTTTTTGGAGTCAAGCTCAATCCGGTGAATTTTGGAAAAAAAAAACGGATCAGTCGCAAATTGTGAAAAACTGATGTGTGAAAGGGGCCTAAGAGATACGAACAGTAATGGAGGCAAACGCTATTTTGCCAGCCATTTAGTGATGTGGTTTTATTTGACCTTCTGTGCTGTAACACTGCATCAACACCATAGGGGTGAACACCTCTACAGTTTACAGTCAAAGTGGGACAACTCTTGTATTTAACCCCAAGTCAACCAGGTATGAGTTCTGCAAGAGGTTCACAATACCGCTGCACTTCACCCATCACATTTGGCATCCTATCCCATGCTTTTTCCCCCAGAGAAATTGCGTGCCTCCTCTAGTCCTGACTTATTAGCCATACTCCATTTGCTTATATTTGAAGTATGGATTCGGGCAGTGGAGGGGGCGACATCTTTGGAGCTTTCTCGCTCCAGAGCTAGGACCTGCATTCACTGGATTAAAGGCAACTGTCATAAATGGAGTTATGAGTTATACAGACCAAAGGCTGACGGGAATGGATCGCTGCCTTAATCTACCTGCCCTGAACTGGTAATTAAAGAAGGTTATCTGATGGAAAGCAGACATTGTGTGTCTATACAGCGCAATTAACAAGCAGCTGACAGTTGTTGGAAAGCAAACTTTGATGTTTGATAACCAGCCTATAGTGGAATAAGGATGGGGAGTGTCAAAAGTAAAAACATGACTTGTTAAATCCCTTACTGTAGAAGGAGTGGTGCTGGCTATAGAGGTTAAATGCCATACTTACAGGCAATTCTGATGATGCCTCATATACAGGTATAGCAAGTCATTGCTCATGTACAGTCAACAACAGTGGTGGAAGTCAACTGGAGCATCTGTACAGGAGCGGTATGGAAGAGAAGAGTCTGGTGATTAGGCTACTGCTAGGTTTTGGGTTTTTTTTTACTGCTATGCATCCAATAAAACCTGTTGCCGGCATAGCAGGGTTCCTTAATTCCTGTCCCAGTACAAGTGCTAAATCCTGACTTTGCCTTTTCATCTCTGCCTTTCCTGACCTGCACTGCCATCTCTCCATCATGTTGCATGAACAAGGTCAGCCTTGGCCTGAGATTTGAACACTTGCTTCAGTTTATTGATTATACTACCGCTATTAAGCGGTCAGCACAAGATCATAGAGACTATACACTACTTTGGGGACAAAGCTCTAGGATTTTTTACATAAAGGTCATAAGCAAAGTTTAAAGTTAAAATAACTAAAGACTGACTTATAATTTAACTCTTAAGTAAAATCTAATAGTGGCACAATGGGTTCATGCTCCTATACAGATGCCTCAACAGGACAATAACACAAACTCAAGTTGAACTGCCACCAATACCAAAAATTACATAAATCAGAGCAGATTATGGAAAGAAAACCTGCAATAATATAAAGAAAGCAGTCCATACAGAATACTTCACAAGGAAAGCCAATATTAGGTGATCTTAAAGGGAACCTGTCATGTTGAAAAAAAGTATCCGATCAGTAGATGTGAAGTTCTAGAAGGAGCTGATCAGGCTAATATACATTATACATTTTTAGGGGAAAGTTTTCAGCAAAAAAATTTTATTTACCGTACTTAAATCCCTGGTATTTGTATGCATATGTATAAGGCTATGTGCACATGTTCAGGATTTCTTGCAGAAATTTCCTGAGCAAAACAGGACATTTTCTGCAAGAAATCCGCATGCGTTTTTAACGCGTTTTTTTCCGGAGCTTCCCAATGCATTAAATAGCGGGAAAAATTTGAAAAATAAGCAAAATTAATGAACATGCTGCGTTTTTTACCGCGATGCGTTTTTTTTTCGAGAAAAAAAAGCATCATGTGCACGAAAATTATGGAATGCATTCTAAATGATGGGATGCATAATGTATGTGCTTTTATAGCGAAAAAACGCAAAAAAAAAAGCAACGTGTGCACACAGCCTTAGAATTTAGCAAGTGGTCCTGTTCAGTGATTGACAGTCTTCCTTGTATGATTGCATGTAGAGATGGCAGTCATTCACTAGTAGGACTGCTCACTGGACTCCTACATACACACCCTGGGGTTTTCAATGAATAAAGTACAAGCAATACTGAATCTTTTAGAACAAATTACAAATAAGTTTTATTATACTCACCCGAGGGGGGAAGAGGTCACCCTGATGGGTGTCGCAGGTCTGGGTCCGGCGCCTCCCATCTTCTTGCGATGCCACACTCCTGTTGCTTCATCGCTCCCCGGCATCGCGCTCCTGTGCAGGCGTACTTATTTGCCCTGTTGAGGGCAGAGCAAAGTACTGCAGTGCGCAGGGGCTCTCTGATCTTTCCCAGCGCCTGCACAGGAGCGCGATGCCGGGGAGCTATGAAAAAGCAGGAGGGCGACATCAAAAGAAGATGGGAGGCGCCAGATGCGGACCTGCAACATCCAACAGACCGGACCACCCCCCCCCTTCTTCCCGGGTGAGAGTAATAAAACTTCTTATCGTTCAGGTTGGACCGGGGGCTTATCTACAGCATTATAGAATGCTGTATATCAGCCCTGAAAGGCAGTGGCCGTTATCTTATATCGACCAAAACTGCTGACAGGTTCCCTTTAACTTCTTCTCCATACTATACCACCCACAGACATCAGAACACAGAAGGAACTCCAAAGCGCAAAATGCACCAATAAAGGCCAGTTATGCATTATCAGGGCAGAGCATAGGCGAAAGACATGCAGTGCCATCACGGGTGCTCCTAGACCTAGAGAGATTTTTAGTGGCAGTTCGGAGGCTAGAACAGACCTGCGGAAGATGTAAGAGTGAAGTATCGCCTCTACTTCTGCCCATCTAGGAGAGGTGGACATGGGGAAAAGTATTGGTGCCACTATGTAAGGATGGTTTGGGGAGAATATTACTACTGCGGGAATAGGAAGCTTGCTGCTAATCTAATGTATTTGTCTGGTGTTCCTAGGGAAGAATGTTGTGCTGCATTATGGTATTCTGCTCCGTTATGTGATATTATGTAAAATGCATGATGGTATATGTTTGGCACTGGGTGCAATACAGATTTTGAGGTGCTTTAGTATATAGAACCCAAATTCTTGCTAGTACCGATTTCTGAATCGGAAAGCACAGTAAAAGAAAATTCACACATGGCCAATTTGCCAAAGATGTTTGGTACATGTGGATTTCACCCCCCCTCTGAACACAGCGGAAACATTTTACATACCAGCATGCCCTGTATTCTATTTTTCAAACCTGTATGTCGCCAATTTATCACGGATTGTCACAGTGGAGTGATACAATACACAGTTAAACGTGTGGCAAATCGGCAACAATATCTACATGTAACACCCGACTTTTCTAGAAAACAGACTTTGCTGCTCTTGCTGGTGACCATCCTAAATTAAACTGTCCCTTTATAATTAATAAAAGCTAATGCAACACAACACACCATGTTTTCTTAACATCCAAATACTCAGAAAACAAAACAAAACAAAAAAAAAGATCTTTATAGAGGACTATTAAACAAAACTGACAACACAGGCAGCCGTGAGAAATCTCTCAGATTCCTTGTACAAGCTTTCACACCTCTTCCCTCTAGGAGACTCAAGTAATATCTAATTCAGACACATTTATGCCTCGTAATGACGGCCCCGGAGATGCACTCACAGCCAGTCATTTATGACCACAGACTATTTTTTTTTTAAGTCTGTATTTATAACAGTGAGGGCAACAGCTGTACATTAAAAATCAGGGTTCATTAGGTAGACACCCATTGAGCGGTCCATTAGTGTCGAAATCACTGGCCCTGAAAGACCAAGACTGCACAGTACCTTTTATTGTTTTCTCCACAATGCAACCATTCCCAATGTAAGAGCTGCTAAAGGAAATTACTGTATAACATAACAAAAGTAGGTTATATATATCCAACTACATCTTCATACATGTTATCTAATAATAGCCAAACCAAAAAAATAAAAAATTGCTGCAAAAAGGAAAATTAAATATATTCTTTATAAGAATACAATAACTTATTGATAAAAGGCAGAGTAACAACTCAATGGGGCTACAAAATATACATACAGTAGGCTGCAGTATATAACAATTGCCGTATGCACATGGTCTTAGTGGAAAGAAAGGCAGGAAAACGATTATTGGTATAACTTGCATGATACTATAACAAAGATCTGGCTGTAATCTAGTCCCATGGTGAAGACCTGGTTATAGCAGAGCCCCCTGACAAAGCTGAGTGAAACGCGCGTTGAGTCGCAAGGGATATAGTGCTTCCAGGTGTTTCTATCATAGCACCATCTAGGTTTTACAGACTTTTGCAGCACCTTTTTGTTTATTTTTGGTTTTGCTAATATTGATATAAGTGTGTCTCCGGTATTTGATTATTTACTGTTTGGCCATGAGAATTTAGCTGTGTTTAGTCTTATTTAATAAAAATCAGAAAGTCATACAAAACACATGATATGTTGTAGTAAAATCCATCCTATCATCCCTGGTTAGGCTGGCCTAAAATAGTCCGGTAGGAAGAGTTGAGCCAAAATGCAGGATTAGCATGACATACCGGAATAGAAGCTTTGTTGTTTATCCATCAGTGAAAACAACGAGGACACACTGATGGTAAAAACAGGCTCACTGATGACACCGGTACCATTTTTTCCCATATACTTGTTTAAAAACAGACGTGTGAATGAGGCCTTACGCTACTGCAGAACTACTGCAAACTGAGGACCGCCAGTGTTCTTGTAATGGGACTGCAGAAACTGACAATAGAGTGGTGTAAAAAATAGATCAGTGTGTATCTCCTCTATTAGGCTACTTTCACACTAGCGTCGGTACGGGTCCGTCGCTAAGCGTCGGGCCGACGTATCGACGCACGTTGTGAAATTTGTGCACAACGTGGGCAGCGGATGCAGTTTTTCGACGCATCCGCTGCCCATTCTGAAGTCCGGGGAGGAGGGGGCGGAGTTCCGGCTGCGCATGCGCAGTAGAAAATGGCGGATCCGACATACGAAAAGGTCCGCCAAAACACGACGGATCCGTTGCACGACAGACGCGACGTGTGGCCATCCGTCACGTTCCGTCGCTAATACAAGTCTATGGGCAAAAAATGCATCCTGCGGGCACATTTGCAGGATCCGTTTTTTGCCGAAAACAACGAATTGCTAAAAACGCAAGTGTGAAAGTAGCCTTAGAATATTAAACATGTGCAGTTATTCAAATTATTATGTAAGGAAGAAGAGACTGTGCTTTTAGCGGAATGTCAAATAATAATATTTAAAAAAAAAACAAAAAATCATTTATAGCTGTGTAAAATTCCCAATACTCCTCCTTACCAGTACAGGTGGCACTGGTAGAATACAAGCGCGTTTAGGTAGAGCAATAGATGTATCCTAGCAGGGAAACCAGAGCTAAGCAGGACATTAGTGTCTGTAAGTAATATATGGATTGCGCGTGATGCACATCTACAAGAACTGCCTGTTCCTCATGGGTCTCTACTCCACAAACCTAACCTTTCATCAATATTTGTGAATGATTTACCATTAAGTGTGCCACATTTCATTACCACCGGAGAAGCCAAGGCTGCAGCAGATAAAATCATTAGCTGAACAACTTGCTCCCTTCCACCTCGGCTAGGGAACACTCTTAGAAATTGATCACGGGGGAAGATTATTATATTCTATTTGAAAAAAAAAAACCAATGCTTTTGAAGTGCCGAAACGGGATCATAAATCCGCAGCACATTTTCTTGTAGTACAAAAAGGTCGAGGAAATGAAAGTGTTAAATGTTATAACTACCGTACATCATTCATGGATTTATGTTATGTCCACTCAGGGTTACTACAAAATATATGTTGCATCAGTAATTATGTTAGAATGTCCTCTCTTCAGTTTATAAGTCACTTGAAATATAGGAAGAAAAACAATCCTTTAAAGAGAACATATAGACTACTAAAAAGGAACAAAAGTATAAAACCAGATAAAGAAACAAAAAAAAAAAATGTCCATTCACAATAAATAAATCAATAAATACCGTAAATATGATTCCAAAATATATAATCCACATTACATGATAAAAAATAAATAAATCTTGATTTTATTGGAATTAGCTGATCTAACATGGGTAAAGGCCCAATTGCAGGTGTTAGCAGGTGTTCCTACCCTATATCTTCTCCCAAAGATTCACAAATCGTTACAAGAACCACCTGGTAGGCCGATTGTGGCTGGCATTGGCGGTCTATATGAGAGGCCTTGAGAGTTTCAACAAAGCTTTATGTGTAACATGCCGATAGAAGGTGAAAAACAATATGGCTGCGCCCACCATGCTCCTCGTGCTCCTCGGCCGCCGTTCTATACAGGTGAACACCATTTGGTTCATTTTGAATGTGTATATAAATGTGTTTGGGATCCCTCACAGTATGCAGAATTCTTTTCCCTGAGGAAGCCGCCACAGTTGCGGCGATACGCGTGGGTTTGCACCCCACATCCCTTCCCTTCCTTTGACCGCATCTTTCCTCCACCAGTCTGTTATTTTTCCGTAACCGGATGTGCACATCGGGGACCTACAGGTTGTATGTATTTTCTCTTGTACAGGCATAGGTCATCATTTTGCCCAGTTTTTTCTGGTGGGCTTATAAGCACTTTTTGGCCACACAGTTCAGGCTCATTATACGCCTGATATATTTATATATATATTTTTTTTGCATTTTTTCAGGTTTTCTATCTTACATCTTTTTTCAGGGCTGTGTGGTGGCTGTGATACTGGTGCTCTCATATATGTGCACACATTCTGTTTATGTGTCTTCTGTAGCTGTGTGTTGAGAGTCATATTCTTTGGGGGTTATATCATTAAGCTCCATATCTTTGTACTGTATACATATTTCCATCTGGTGTAAGGGATAGGGATGTGGTTAGTCATTTTTCCCATACTAGGAGATGACTGTTGTGCAGTGTCTTGCTGCATTTTTTGCAGTTTTAAATGGTTTTAATTGGTCTTCTGTGTAATATGTGAGTGTTATGTCATTTACAAATAAAAAACCTTACCTTTTCGTATATTTTGTTATTTGTTTTGTGGTGCTCCCATATGTATGGACATGATCTTTTTCTTCTGGGTCACATGTTTGGTCTAATGTCACATCGCAAAGCATGATTTACTTGGAGTTATATTCTGTTAAGTGTTCCCTTTATTTTTTTTTGAGCAGTGTATATGAAGCCATCACACTCACTCGGTTCAGCAGATGTGCGGCCAATCCGTGCATTGTGATCAGACCGTTCACGGACATTAAAACTACCCTAAAGGGCATACATAAGGCTGTCTAGTTCTGGTCAGGAGGCCTGCGGTCGATCTGCGCACTGTGGTCTGTACTTAGATCGCAAAACATGGATGTGTGAATCTAGCCTAAGGCCTCATTCACACATCTGTGTTTAAAAACGTACGGGAAAAAAAATGGTACTGGTGTCATCAGTGATTGGATTAGTTTGTCAGTCTGTGGTCCATATGTCCGTTTTATTCATCAGTGTTTCATCAGCATTTTTCATAGATAAATGACAAAGCTTCTCCTATACATCGCAATGTTATATGCAGACAGCACACGGATGCCCCGTCTGCTGTACCTGTTTTTAAAGGAACCATAGACTCGAATTGTCAATTTTCATCTGCAATACCGGAGAAAAGTGTACAGGAGCGAGTTCTGCATGGATACACACTCCATGAAAAGAATGGACATATGAACAGCACCATATATTATAATGGGTATGCGTTCTTGTAAGGGGGACGACCGCACCGCGGTACCTGCTTCCCGGGGCCGAAACGATCGAGGCTTCATCTCCTGTTTCCAGGGGGGGGGGGGGGGCAGCAATAGCAAACTGGACCTTCCTCCTGACCAAGGGGGGCGGGGATATAAAAGGAGAAAAGCGCGCGCAGCAGGGCAGTTTGGCGCCAACCCAGGGCAGTGCGCACACATGTGAGTGGCGCACTATGCTTCCCCTTCCCTCACTGAGTACCGGCGCTGTGGCAGCCCCCATCGATTGCAAGGGGGTCGCACCAGAGAAAGAGAAGCCGGGAGTGCGGCAGCAATCCAGAGAGAGAGGGACTGCTGCGCTCAGGGAAGCCGTGTGTTCAGCAGCAACCAGGGAGAGAAGTGCTCCGGTTCTGGGAGCACCGGCCAAGCGCAGGTCTGTGTCCGTCGTCTCCCGCCGCCAGTCGTGGGGACCAGAGAGAAGGAAACGTGCAGTGTGAGCCTGGTAACTACCAGAGAACAAAGCGCCATACGGTCCGTGTCCGGGAGTACAGCGCATGTGCCACATAAGAGTGACCGGGAGCGGGACAGACACTTGCACCCTGACTTTGCCAGTATATATTTGCCGAGCCACATTGGGCTCGTACAGTACTGGGGCCCGTACCCCTGTCAGCTACTGCAGTAGAGACCAGTGAGTGCTCCAGTCCCAGAGCATTCATACAGCATAGGCCCGCGTCCAAGCACAGCCACCAGACTGTGAGGGGAGTCGTGCAGGGGCCAAGTCGGGCTCAGACAGTGCCGTGGCCCACGCTCTTCCGGGCACAACAGTATATGGACTAGGGGCCCAGTGGAAGGTACCGAAGACCGACCACTGCCACCAGTAGACAGACCACCGTTAGTAATCATACTGCTCCTGTTATTCAGCAGTTGTGTTTTGATCAACATCTTGCCCCATAACAGTATGGTGTCTTCACAGCCCCACAGCTCTCTACATAGCATACTGGACACCTCAGCCCCCCCCCCATATACAGTATGACAGCCCCCACAACCTCTCAAAAAGCATGATAATAGACACAAGATGATGGCCCTTACCAAGTATGAATGATCACACAGACTCCCCCCCCCCCCCCACACACACAGAGTTTGATCCTTAAAAGACACACACAATGGCTCCCAAACAGTATGATGACCCTCAGAGCCTCTATAGTCCTCCCCCATATAAGATGTTTCCTCAGAGCCCTCAAACACAGGATGATAACTTATACAATATGATCCCCACAGCACCGTAACACAAAAAGAGAACCCCTCGCAGTATGATCCCACATAACCCAACACAGAATGAGAACCGCAACAGTATGGTCCACCCAGAATCCTACGAAACATTATGATGTCCCCCACAGTCCCAATCACGCAAGAGTGGCCGCACATATTTCCCCTTCAATGTTGGACGTGGGTGAGAAGGGCAGCCACAGCATGCAACTCGAAAAGCCACCGCTTTTAGCCTTTTGCTGTCCCCTTTCAGGAAACAAATAGAAACAGCCAGGGAGCCGGATGTGGCCTGCAGGGCATTGTTTGCCCAGGTCTGTTCTAGTGGATTCAGACTTTTATTAGTTAAGGAAGCCCAAGCACACCTCCCAGATAGCTTATTACTTTTGACCTAGAAAGGTGCAAACTAAAAATACCCCAAAAGTCAATGTAAAAAATGTAACTGATGGAGATTTTAAGCAGATTTCTCCAGCCTAAGCTGCCTTGTGTAGGGGCAGTAAATTACTACTACAGGTCTCAATGTCTAGTATATAAAGAGAGTTTTGGGAGTGCTGAAATAATATGCGGTGAACAAACAGATGTAGCAAAAACATGGGCAGCACGACTCAAAGATTGGGAGCACAAGTGCTCCCACAGTGTAAAGATCCTGCCGGGGACTACAGGCAGAGACAAGACTAGTCCAGTGCAACCTCCGGCCGGCTTCTCCTGGCACCACTCCAGGTGACTGACAGGTCTCCTACATGACTGTACATTAGGAAAGATCTGTTAATCATCTGGAGTGGTGCGGGAAGAAACCAGCCAGAATATTAATTTGTAAAAAAAAAAAATAATAATAATCATCCAGGGACTGAAAAGTGATAGTTACTCCACAATTACATTTTTTTAAAATAGTGTAAGATACAGAACTGATACAATTAAATATTTTTTTCTTATATTTATTAAGACAGAAAAATAGCAATTCCAATTATAACTGCTTAAGGATGGGAAAAAGGGGAGGCAGCCCAATCAGGGCACATCATATCTGACATGCACATACATTTACTCAGGCACAAGCTATGTAGGCCTATGTGGTACTTGAGCAAGTTAAACAGTGGATGCCGACTGTGAACAAAGTAGAGATAATGCTACTTTCACACTAGCGTCGTGCACTGCACATCGCACTGCGTCGTTGTGGATAAAAAACGCATCCTGCAAAGTTGCCCGCAGGATGCGTTTTTTCTCCGTAGACTTTTATTAGCGACGCAGTGCGACGCAGTGCCACACGTCGCAACCGTCGTGCGACGGTTGCGTTGTGTTTTGGCGCACCGCCGCCACAAAAAAACGTTACATGTAACTTTTTTTGTGCGTCGAGACTCCACCCCCTCCTCCCCGGACCTTGCAATGGGGCAGCGGAAGCGTCCCAAGACTGCTTCCGCTGCCCACGTCGGGCATTTTTTGCACAGTATGCGTTGGTACGTCGGGCCGATGCAGCGCGACGGCCCCGTACCGACGCTAGTGTGAAAGTAGCCTTAGACAGACATTACCATAAAAGAAGCTGCTAAAGCCACCGACAGCATGACGCGCATTTCACCCCCGGACGAAGCAATAGGGAAAATGTGCATCAGGCTGTGGGTTGTTGCCCGATCGACATCAGCTTCGTGTTACAGTTGTAATTGTTATTTTTTTTGTCTTAATAAAAATTAATTTCTAATATTAAAAGGGAATCTGTCAACAGTTTTGTGGCTTATAAACCCTTCCCATCACCTTTAAGATCATAAGCATGCGGTTCCTGCAAACCCTTTATATCTACAGATGTGACCCTGCATACCTCAAAAAAAGGTGTACACTTGTTCCGCGTGGTAAGTAAACTGCGCGGTCTGGCTAGATGGCTGACTCTGCATTATGAGCGCCACTTCAGTCCCTTCCAACACCATCTCTTCTAACTGCAAGTAAGTAGACGGCAGCGATCTGTCATCCACAAAGTGCCCGAAGCCTTGCGTCTGCGCAGTGGAATCACTGGCTGTTCAATAGGGCCCAATGAGGCGCGGCGGTGCAGCTCCCCAATTCCACTGCGCAGGCGCAAGACTTCGGGCACTACCTGAATCTGGATACACTCATAGGACCCGACTGTGCAATTTGCATCCAGTGTGGGACGACTATAAAACACTTATTCTGAGGTATGCAGGGGCATGTCTGAGGATATAAAGGGGTTGCAGTAACCCAATTCTTATTATTATCTTAAAAAGGTGATGGGCAGAATTTATAAACAAAAAAAACTGGTGACAGGCTCATTTTAAACAGAACATAACAGTAGATTTTTACGATTTTTATATTTAAAAAGGAACTGTCACACAGAATGTCTGTTCAAGCCATGTACAGGCCCTGAGTGCACGAAGGCGAGGCCAATATAAATGCACCTTCCCATCCGCTTCTTTTCCCTCAATCTGCACCCCCCCCTTTAACCGACAGCTCGGTCTTCATAGAGCCAGAGAAGGGTGAAGAAGATAGATGGGAAAATCTATATAAATAATTGGCCCCGCCATTATGCACCAAGTGCCTGTACTTTGAACGGTCATTCTGACAGTGTCCCTTTAACCCCTTCACCGCCGGGGCACTTTGTGCTTCTGTTTTTTGCTCCTCTTCATCCCAGAGCCATAACTTTTTTATGTTTCCGTCAATATGGCCACGTGAGGGCTTGTCGTTTATGGGACCATTTGTACGACACCATTGGTTTTACCATATAGTGACTCGAAAACGGGAAAAACATTCCAAGTGCGATGAAATTGCCAAAAAAAAAAAAAAGAAAAGAGCATAATGTAGAGCAAGAGAGCCCGATTCCAGGGAACGGTGTTGTACTTTCAATGCTATCTGTGTTTTATCAGCAGGAGATTATCACTGCAGGACTACATCACACATGCAGAGCAGTCAGGCTACTCTGTGTAGCCACGCCCCCACCACTTATTGGAAGCTTGTTGACAAGCATTGTATGCACAGGAAGCAGCCAATCAGGCATCTGTGCAGGGTTATACACAGCCCAGAAGTCTTAGGCTACTTTCACACTAGCGTCGGGCTCGGCCCGTCGCAGTGCGTTGGGCCGAGGTCACCGACGCTAGCGTTGTCTCCGCCGCACAACGGGGGCAGCGGATGCATTTTTCCAGCGCATCCGCTGCCCCATTGTGAGGTGCGGGGAAGTGCGGGGAGGTGGGGGCGGACCGTCGGGACCGGACGTTGCATGTAACGTTTTTTGCTCCCGGCGGACCGCCACAACACGGCGCAACCATCTCACGACGGTTGCGACGTGTGGCAATCCGTCGCAATGCGTCGCTAATGTTAGTCAATGGAGAAAAAACGCATTCTGCAAGCACTTTTGCAGGATGCGTTTTTTCTGCAAAACGACGCATTGTGATGGATTGCAGTTAACGCTAGTGTGAAAGTAGCCTTAGCTCGGCTACATCTACATCAGACAAATCAGGGATTCTATCTAAACTGCACCAGTAAGGGATACATCGCTGGAATCAGGCTCTTTGCCTCTACATCATGCTGATCTCATATTACATAGCAAAATTCTGCTGACAAATTCCCTATAATTGTATTAATTTTGCACCTTTTCTGTCTACTGAGGTTGTGTTTGGGTTTCCTTAGGTGTTGTAGTAGCCTGTACTATTAAGGGAGCTAGGTATAACATTTCAACAAGAAAATTGTTAAAGAAAACCATATTGCTTTGCATATGTAAATCCCTGCTACTTCCATCAGTCGGATGGCTCAATGTGCAAGTAACACGTGAGCAGCTCTGTCCTAAACATCAGCCACAACAGGATATTTTTGACATCCATCCATTTATCCATAAAAAGTTCAGTGGTCAAATCTCTATTGTGGTGCAGTCATTATTTATAGCTTTCTTCCGCTGGCGTATTCTCGGGTGATCCCTACCGCGTCTTTAATGTACCCCCTGACTCCATATCTTTTAGCTCAGTGTCTGAGAAAATGGATACCAAACAGCAATGAAAGTGTTTTAAGAGCTCTAAAAAGCACTTTAAGTGAAATCTTTGGCTGAGATGTGAGATTCTGATCATCACTCTTTTGTAAGAATCAATAACAGTCAGTTGAGAAATGTAAAAAAGCAGAGTACAGAGGATGTGATTAGCCGCACAAATGGAGGATGCTCTGCGCCTACGGTAAGTAAGGACTGCTATCAGGATAACTGTTACATGCGTGATGCACATGCAATGCACAGACTTGTAGGGAATCTGTCAGCAAGTGTTTGCTATATAATCTGAGAGCAGCACAACAAAGGACAAGAAAGCCTGATTCCAGGCATGTGTCACTTACTGGGCTGCGAGGCTGGAATACGTGGACTGCAGTACCAAGACAGGTTATTAAACTTGGGGTTACTCAGTTTGGAAAAACAAAGGCTTAGGGGCGATTTTATTACAATGTGCAAATATAAGAAGGGACAGTACAGAGATCTTTATAATGACCTTTTTACACCTTGGACTGAGACGGGACGTCTAGGGGAAAGAGGGTTTAATCAATCACAAACACAGATTCTTTACTGTAAGAGCAGTGAGACTATGGAACGGCAGGGGCTGTGGAGTCAGAGTCGGTATAAAATGTGTATAATAAATTGGGTACAGTAGTACAATGCAGGATGTGCAGTAAATGTCTACATAAGAATTTGGGAAGTTATGAAATGTCCTATAAATGTCTGTTCTGTTCCTGATCTAAGGATCTCGGCTTTTAGCTGAGATGAATCTGTGCTGCACTTTATGTACATGCTCAGTAGTGACTAATGCTCTGGAGTCTGAGCTGATGTTGTGAAATGTCCTATAAATGTCTGGTCTGTTCCTGATCTAAGGATCTCGGCTTTTAGGTGAGATGAATCTGTGGTTCACTTTATGTTCATGCTCAGTAGTGACTGGTGCTGTGGAGTCTGGGAAATTGAGGAGTTGGAGGTTTGGCTTAACAACTCCACAGTCAACGGTCTACACCATGATGTTGTAATTGTTGATTCACTACAAAAAAAAAAAAAAAAAAATCAAGGATGGTCTGAATGACTTTCCTGATAAATGTAATATTATAGGTTATAGGCACTATATCCTGCGGTGGGGTGTTGATCCAGAGAACTAGTCTGATTGCAGTATGGAGTCGGGAAGGAATTTTTCCCCTAATATGTTAGTGTCTGTCCCATAGGGTTTTTGCCTTTGTCTGGATCAACAAGTTAGGCTATAGGTTGAACTCAATGGACCCAAGTCTACCTTCAACCTTATAACTAAGAGGTCCGTTTTGCTGAACGTAGATGTAGTATAGCTAAATTTTCTGCTCTGGGTATAACCCCATTCACACCCTTGATTGACAGCTTGCTGACAAGGCATAGTGTACACAGGAAGGTGCCAATCTGGGGTGGGGTTACACAGATCAGCCTGACTGCGGATTGCATGAGCAGTAGTCCTGGCAGTGATAATCTCCTGCTGATAAAAACACTGTACAGAAACTACAACACACAGCCTAATAAGTGACATCCTTGGAATCTGGATTTCATGCCTCATATTATGCTACTCTGGTTAAATAGTAAAATCCTGCTAACAGATTCCCTGTTAGAATGTATCCTGTGCACATTGCTGGAGAACCTGGCAGCACTAAAAAGATGTAGTATTGATAGAAACAAACAGACACTAATACCCTTTAGTGTGTATGCAGGAAGAGAATGTTTTGGTCAGATAAATATGTAATCTAAGGGTATGTGCACACGTTCAGGTTTTTTCATTTTTTTTGTGATAAAAACTCATTAAAACTCATACATTATGCATCCTTATCATATAGAATGCATTCTGCAATTTTTGTGCACATGATGCGTTTTTTTTCCACGAAAAAAACGCATTGCGGTAAAAAAAGCAGCATGTTCATTAATTTTGCGTTTTTTTCTGAGTTTTTCCCGCTATTCTATGCATTGGGAAAACGCAAAAAAACCATGCAAAAATGCATCAAAAACGCTAAAAAAAACGCATGCGTATTTCTGGCAGAAATGTCCTTTTTTGTCAGGAAATTTCTGCAAGAAATCCTGATGTGTGCACATACCCTAAAGGTTTAATAAATTCAGTTAAATTACTGGATCTCATATGGCGGATTTTTTTTAATATTTAAATTCACATTTTTATAGATTTTTTTTTTCCAAAATGTAAAATTAAATGAAATCAAGAGAGATCATGTTGTCAGTAGTTGGACGAAGTTTGTTGCTAAAGGAAGAATAACATAACTTCAAGTGAAAAGTCACATTAATAATCTATTACCGCCACTGCAATGATCAGATGCGAGTCCCTTTATCAGATGCATGGTAAATCAGTTTGGACTTTTGGTGCCCATTTAGGCCAAAATGAGAACATCGGACAAGGGGCACATTGGTAAATCACGGCCATCACTGGAACGTGGCCTCAATCACATTACAGCCCTATTGAAGCAACTACAAGAAAAATATAAAAGCTGTCCTTTTCAATTTGCCAAAAGCAAGACTTCCGTAAGCAGCAATGACCTCAATCAAATGATTAATTACATAATAATATATTAATTGAAACCGTTGCAGAATTTCAGATGCTTTCATTCTTCCCGAATATTGCTCTGTCTTAGAACAGCCGATTAAGCTGTTCATCAAAGGTGAGTAGGCAAGGTCAGCGAGGCCGTACCTCTTCAGCTATTCATTACCTATTCTCTATGGTAATTAACAATCCCAACATTTGCATAAATCACAATCTCTCTGATTGTACTCTTATCCAAGGAGATGGGAGATTTATGTCTGGGACCGTTTGATTTTTACTTCAGAAACGCATTCAAAATATCTTCCCAATGTCACGGGAAACAGAAGCGGATGTCCTACATACACGGGCACGGCCGGCCATGCTGAAAAATGCACAAGCTTTAAGAGTTTGCCACTGCTTAATGACAAATTACATCTGATAATGTAAATGGTAAAAATTAAAAAAAAAAAAACATTTTACAAACAGCGCCGATGTAAAGTAGACATGAGGGAAATGTTATTTGTAAATGTTTTTGTGTGGTGTGACTGTCTGGATTAAAGGGTTAATCACTCAAAGTTTGACAATTGCCTTTTTTTTTTTTTACAGTTTTGTCAAATTTCTGATGTTTTTTGTTTATCAAAAAAATATCGACCTAAATTTACCATTATCATAAAGTATAATGTGCCACGAAAAAAAACCCATCTCAAAAACACTGGGATAATTTGAAGCGTTCCAGAGTTATTACTACATAAAATGACACTGGTCAGATTTTAAAAATGTGGCCCTGTCACTAAGGGGTTAAAGGGAACCTGTCACCCCCCCCCAGTCGTTTCAAACTAAAAGAGCCACCTTGTGCAGCAGTAATGCTGCATTCTGACAAGGTGGCTCTTTTAGTTCTGGGAGCTGTAACTAGAGAAATAATCAGTTTTATTATTTGTCCGAAATACCTGCTCCTCAGTCAAGGAGGCCGGCGTTTCCCCCCTGCTTCAGACAGCACACAGCTGTCACTCACATCTTCTTGGCGCCGGGCGCCTCCTCCTCACTGCTGTTTTCAAAAGTAGCCGGCGCCTGCGCTCTTATCCCCTGCCTGGTGCAGGCGCAGTGAGCGCTGGCCGTCTTTCCTCATAGGCAGTCCAGCTGACTGCGCCTGTGCGGCCGCCCTGCCTGTGATTCCCAGCCCCGCAGTGACTTATGATTTATTCACATTGCGTGGCTGGGATTCACAGGCGCAGTCAGAAGGGCTGCATATGAGGACAGACTGCCAGCGCTCACTGCACCTGCACCAGGCAGGAGAAAAGAGCGCAGGCGCCGGCTATTTTGAAAACAGCGGTGAGGAGGAGGCGCCCGGCGCCAAGAAGATGTGAGTGACAGCAGTGTGGCGTCTGAAGCAGGGGGTAAACGCCGGCCCAATTGACTGAAGACCAGGAATTTCTGACAAATTAAAAAACTGATTATTTCTCTAGTTACAGCACCCAGAACTAAAAGAGCTTTTAGTTTGAAACGACTGGGGGGGGGTGACAGGTTCCCTTTAATATGCTAACTATACTATAACTTTCTTTTTTCATAGATGGCTATTTTTTCCCCACTATTTGACAGTAGAGGTGTAGCAGACTATTGTTTTTG
Source organism: Ranitomeya variabilis (assembly GCF_051348905.1). Lineage (NCBI taxonomy): Eukaryota > Metazoa > Chordata > Amphibia > Anura > Dendrobatidae > Ranitomeya > Ranitomeya variabilis. Next base: position 692,995,309 of record NC_135233.1, on the reverse strand, counting down.
AGCAGTGTACAGAAGTGTAATTTAGCAACTATATGGCCTCCCCTCGTGTCAGAAACATGAGATTCTGATATACAAGCATTAACGGGACACTGTCACCCCCTCCAGCCGTTATAAACTAAAAGAGTCACCTTGTGCAGCAGTAATGCTGCAGTCTAACAAGGTGACTCCACCCTGTTACTGAATCCCCGCACTGTGCGTAAGGCATAACAGTGTGGGGCGGGGATTCAGTAACAGGGTGGCCGCACTGCCCGCACAGGCGCAGACCGGAACCCGGCATCAGAGCTAGGACGGACAATGCTCTATGCGCCTGCTCCAGGCAGAAGAGCACAGCGCAGGCGCTGGATTTCAGACGAAAACAGCGCTGAGGGGGCGGCGACAATCGCCCCAGAAGAGATGACTGACGGCAGTTGGGTGCTTCAAAGAGGAGGCTTCAGACCTGCCTCCAGGTACAAAGACAGGTATTTGAGCAAAATTATAAATACCTTTATTGTGGGAATATCAGCAACAAAAACTAAAAGAGCCACCTTGTTAGACTGCAGCATTACTGCTGCACAAGGTGGCTCTTTTAGTTTATAACGGCTGGAGGGGGTGACAGTGGCCCTTTAAATCTCCATTACACCACATGGGTAGCGAGAGGGCAGCCAATAAAACGTGCCAAGCAGGGCATTAAACAATTAAAGCCTTATGACTTTAAATATAAAACAAAAAAGTTTCCCTTTCACTGTATAAAAAAAAAAAGATTAAAATGAAATGAGCTACGAAACATGATTTACAAATAAAAAAAGTCTCTCCTCAAATCTTTTGAAGTCTATGGCGCATTCTCTCACCTTTTGGCATTTCTGCAGGCAGGTAATGCGGCTCTTGCGCACTCACATGGTCCCAATCAAAGTCATCGTACAGATCCTGATGATAGTCGCAGGCGGCTGGCCCATCGTCAAAGGTACAACCTCCTAAAATGAAGCACAAGTCACACTGTAAGACTACGGACTTTCACAACTCCATTTATTTGTTTTCATTACTTGCCATTTTACGCATTTGTGGGCGCTTTACAAATATTACAGAAGTTATAACTTTCCAATTAATGTTATAGTGAATCTGTCACAAAATGTCACATGACAAACGGCATGGATTATTAAAGGGGGGATCCCCTAACTTACTGATCGGTGGGGACCCACACAGATTGGCACAATGGGGTGGCACTGTGCAAGCTCGACTGTCAATCCATTTAATCCTTATGGGGCTGTGGAACACTACAGTTGGCCATACAGAATAGAGAAGCAGTCAGACACGCTCCTACCTGCCACTGCATCTTGTAAGGGCAATGAGAGCTCCCAGTTGGAGATAAAAATTAATTGTTCTACTGATATGTGTGGGTTCCATTGGTCAAACAACATCAATTCGTTATTTTGCACCTTGCCTGTGGCTAGGTGAGTCTCTTGTTTTCAATGGACAACAATTTAAAAGAGCTCTCAGACCTGATAACGCTGTTGTACGACTTTCAATATGTAGGTTAGAAGGGTTATGTAATAGAATGGTTATATAATCCTGATATTACGATACGCCGTCAATGAGTCCAGATTCTACGACATGGTGTCAACTGTTGGACGCAGCACAAAACAAGATTGTAGGATATTGCTAGTCTACAAAAAGGAAGGAAACAAATCTTAAAGGAAAGCCATCTTAAAATGACCTACTGTTTCTATTAGATTTTTATGTTACATGTGTTTAACATTTGTGCATTGTTTTTTTTTCCCCTTTCAGATCATAATCTTTATTGAAAAAATATATATATAAAATGTTTGATCTTGCACTTGCCAGTGTCACTGGGGCATGTTGGAGACTGTGTTGTTTAAGGCTACTTTCACACTAGCGTCGTTTTGAATACGTCGCAATGCTTCGTTTAGGAGAAAAACGCATCCTGCAAAGTTGCCCGCAGGATGCGTTTTTCCCCATAGACTTACATTACCGACGCATGGCCACACATCGCATCTGTCTTGCGACGGATGCATCGTGTTTTGGCGGACCGTCGGCACAAAAAAAGTTCCATGTAACGTTTTCTTTGTGCGTCGAGTCTGCCATTTTCAACCGCGCATGCGCGGCCGAAACTCCGCCCCCTCCTCCCCGGACCTTACAATGAACAGCGGATGCGTTGTAAAACTGCACTCGCTGCCCACGTTGTGCTACTTTACACACTGTCCGTCGGTACGTCGGGCCGACTGTTTGCAACGGCCCGTACCGACGGACTAGTGTGAAAGTAGCCTAAGGAAACAACACATGTACATAGTCACAATGAACAGACACCAAGAATTTTTGTATTGAATAATCTGCATGGCCAATGTGATAAGAAGGGGGGCATGGTCAGCTGTGACATCTATTGTTAACTGTGTATACAGTAGTGGTATTACTTATAATTGTAACCTCTAAAGAGTTTTCAACAGGCTCCTTATCAGCAAAGAAGAAAGAGTTAAGAGAAAAAAAAAAAAAAGCCACTGCAAAAACTGCTAAATCATCAATGTTACTCTTTTCAATAAAGTGACATGAAAAAATAACAGCAAAAACTTGACAAATACACGCAACACAAAAAACAGATTTAAATAAGTCACGTTATGATAACTCCCCTTTAAAAGGCACTTTACAATTTAAAGACTTCTCCATTTCAGCCTACAAATAAAGTCATTTTGCCTGTTACATTTTTTTGTAATTTGTGACCTTCAATGATTTTTTTTGGTCTTCATAACCCATTGAACATTCATGTCTTACTCAATTGCCAGATCAGCCCTCATTCGCTTTAACCTTTGTCAAACAGAGACAGATGCAATAAATTACCCCAAAGTACCATTTTTGGGGGATTATTGTTTAAACGGCTAATGTAATGGATTCTGAATGATAATTCTAGACAGACTAATGTTGTTATTAAAAGAACATCAATCCAGAAATGTAATCACAAAATGGCAAGCTTGGCACACGCTCAGCTTGGAAACCCCTGGAATCGCTCTGTTGCATGAAATTTTAACATGTGGTTTAATAGAGTTATAATTAACCTTTACCCTGCCAAAAAAATAGTTCAACTGTTTGCCCAACATTCTCAATATTCACTTTACAGCCCATTTTTAAAAATACAGTAAGTATAACTTTGGCGCCATACGGTCTGAAGGTAGTTTTCAATAATAATGCATAGCGTTCTAAAACTCGGCCCTTTCACTAATTGTTACATTTCATTTTCAGTTACATACAGTTTCTATATATTCTGCACATATCATCTACAACATAAAGCACCAGCTGTAGAAGGCAAGCGAATGGAGTCACATTACAATCCTCAGGGTACAGCGACAGGCACACACAAAATTGAAAAAAGTTAGTATTTTTTGCAACTTGCTTACTAGACTATGGGGTCTCAACATGACCCCATTCACCTGCATCACAGAGCAATCTTTGATCTCCGCCTAGCCCCAGTCTTATCAGAAAACCTTTTTTCTGTACGCTCTAAGAATATAACATCTGTTGCAGAATCCCATAGTGTATCCAAATACGAGGAAGTGTATGGAGGAAGGGCGGATGTGTCTCCTTTCTTTTATACCACTCGCAGTTTGGGCTGTAAAAAGTGCAATTAAAATTGTCACTAAAGTTTTTGCAGTCCTTGATGCAATTTTTTAAAGAAAAGCCAGGAGTGGATATAAAAAGAAATTGACATCTAAAGGATACACAGAAAGAAATATTTAAAAGACTTTAAATATTTAAAGGGAATCTGTCAGCAGGTTTTTGCTACCACATCTCAGAGCGGCCTGATGTAGGCAGAGAGACCTTGAATCAAATGATGTATCACTTAGTTTACTGGCAGCAGAAATTCTGATACAATTAGTTCTTAGATTTAGCAATGGAGCAGAGGTGAAAACGTTAGGGTATGTGCACATGTTGCGGATTTCTTGCAGAAATTTCCTGAAGAAAACCGGAAATTTTCTGCAAGAAATCCGCATTTTTTTTTTTGCGTTTTTATTCCGTTTTTTTCGCGTTTTTTTAGCATTCTGCAAGCGTAATTAGCTTGCAGAATGCTAAAGTTTTCCAAGCGATCTGTAGCATCGCTTGGAAAACTGACTGACAGGTTGGTCACACTTGTCAAACATAGCGTTTGACAAGTGTGACCAACTTTTTACTATAGATGCAGCATCTATAGTAAAAGATAGAATGTTTAAAAATAATAAAAAAAATAAAAAAATGCTTATACTCACCCAGACATCTCCTCAGCGGCGTCCGTTCCTCTTCCTATAGCTGGTCTGTGCGCACAGGACCTTCCGTGGCGTCACGGTCACGTGAGCGGTCACATGACCGCTCACGACCAATCACAGGACAGTGACATCATCGGCAGGTCTTTCACCGCACACTAGCTACAGGAACCGAACGGCAGCGTGCAGTGGAGGCGGGAAGACATCGAGGGTGAGTATAGGACTATTTTTTATTTTAATTCTTATTTTTTGACCACTTATATGGTGCCCAGTCCGTGGAGGAGAGTCTCCTCTCCTCCACCCTGGGTACCAACCGCACATAATCTGCTTACTTCCCGCATCGTGGGCACAGCCCCGTGCGGGAAGTAAGCAGATCAATGGACCCCTAGGTGTGCGGAATCCCCTGCAATTCCGCATTTTAATGAACATGTTGCTTTTTTTTCCGCGATGCGATTTTTTCGCGGAAAAAAAGGCTACATTTGCACAAAAAATGCGGAATACACTTAAAATAATAGGAGGCATATGTAAGCGTTTTTTTCGCGTTTTTATAGCGAAAAAACGCGAAAAAAACGCGAAAAATACTTAACGTGTGCACATGGCCTTAACCTCGCCCACACAAGGCTGTGTGTACATAATGGCTATTAACAGTGAGCTACTTATCACAGGAGGGGGCGAAGTCGGACCAGTGCTCGCTCACTATCTAGTCACAGCAATGATATTGTCCTGGTGATAAAACCTTCAGTGTAACATTCAGTGTAAGGCCATGTGCACACGTTCAGTATTTTTCGTGTTTTTTTCGCGTTTTTTCGCTATAAAAACGTGATAAAAACGCGAAAAAAACGCTTACATATGCCTCCTATTATTTACAGTGTATTCCGCATTTCTTGTGCAAATGTAGCCTTTTTTTCCGCGAAAAAATCGCATCGCGGAAAAAAAAGCAACATGTTCATTAAAATGCGGAATTGCAGGGGATTCCGCACACCTAGGGGTCCATTGATCTGCTTACTTCCCGCACGGGGCTGTGCCCACGATGCGGGAAGTAAGCAGATTATGTGCGGTTGGTACCCAGGGTGGAGGAGAGGAGACTCTCCTCCACGCACTGGGCACCATATAAGTGGTCAAAAAATAAGAATTAAAATAAAAAACAGTCCTATACTCACCTTCGATGTCTTCCCGCCTCCACTGCACGCTGCCGTTCGGTTCCTGTAGCTGGTGTGCGGTGAAAGACCTGCCGATGACGTCACTGTCCTGTGATTGGTCGTGAGCGGTCATGTGACCGCTCACGTGACCGTGACGTCACGGAAGGTTCTGTGCGCACAGACCAGCTATAGGAAGAGGAGCCGGACGCCGCTGAGGAGATGTCTGGGTGAGTATAAGCATTTTTTTATTTTTTTTATTATTTTTAAACATTCTATCTTTTACTATAGATGCTGCATAAGCTGCATCTATAGTAAAAAGTTGGTCACACTTGTCAAACGCTATGTTTGACAAGTGTGACCAACCTGTCAGTCAGTTTTCCAAGCGATGCTACAGATCGCTTGGAAAACTTTAGCATTCTGCAAGCTAATTACGCTTGCAGAATGCTAAAAAAAACGCGAAAAGAACGGAAAAAAAAACGCAAAAAAAAAAATGCGGATTTCTTGCAGAAAATTTCCGGTTTTCTTCAGGAAATTTCTGCAAGAAATCCGCAACGTGTGCACATACCCTAACAGCACACAGCTTGATAAGTGAAATCTCATTGAATTCTGTTAAACTGCTGACAGATTCCCTTTAGAGGACCTGTATCACACAAAAAACAAAAAAAAAAAAGATTTAAATGCCTTGTAAAAATCCCTGAGCTTTCCAGATTCAGACGTGCTTCTCTGTTTGGCGCTGCTTCGCTCCATTGCAGAGATACTCACATTTTGGCTTTTGGACTGCAATAAATGAAATCTCTGCTTGCAGTCCGACTGGGAGTTTCTTTAGAGGCTTTTCTCGAGGGCGTTTGCTTTCCACTTTCCTCCCAAAACTGTTAGATCAACTACCGTTTGGGGATTAATTGCATCTGGGAAGGAGGGGGTTAAAGTGAATGTCTCGAGATAAAGACTGAAGAAACTCCCAGTTGGTCTTAAAGCAGAAATTTCACATATTGCTCTCTAAAAGTAAAAAATATATAAATCTCATTAAAAAGGAGTCATGCAGCGCAAAAATGCTGCAGAATCAGGAGAGCTCAGAGATTTTTTTTAAACATGTGACAGGTCCTCTTTAATCTTTCTGAAAATCTACAAGTGGGTTTTCAGTGTAAAAGTCTTGAATATTGCACTAACTGATAATTATTCAGCACCATTAAATACCTTGATGCAACTGCAGCTGCCAGAACATGATCCGGTTCTATTTCTACTGACCCTGCAATGTAAGTTGCTTGCCCACCTTTAAGATAACAGTAACCAAATGGCACTTGGCTAAGACAAAGCATGTGGTACAAATTCTTTTTTTACAGGTTCACATTTAATTTCTCAAAAACGTATAGACATATTACTATTGGTACCATATAAATTACATGAATAGTAAACTTAATAGTAAACTATGAGTTAAAAGGGTTTATTCCATATCAAACTTATAGGGCAGATAGCAGGATACTAGTGATGAGCGAATGTGCTGGTAAGGTGTTCGGTACAAAGTCTACAAGAAATGTATTATTCCTAGAGAGCTAGAAGTGTTAAATTCCAAGCTATTTTAAAGGTCATTTAAAGGCCTCATTCACATGGCAGTATCCTGCATCACCAACAGTAAACCAAAAGCAAGCGTGGAGCCGGATCTGGTGTGGGTGAACTGGTGTATGTATTGTGTCAGTGTATATAGATATATACTATTAAAGGGGTTGTCTCGTCTAAGACGACTGCAGTCAGTATGTGATGTTAGCCTGTCTGATCATGTCAGTGTGTGAACTGTATGCCATCACGATTCCCCTTGTATGTCTTGTGTGAGATACAGTTAGTATACTTGCGGTGGTCACATGCAGACTAGTCTCATCCAGCTTCTCTGACAGAACAGAATTCAGAGCAGCGCAGGAGTCTAGTAGGCACATGACCATAATCATTCAAACCACATACACAAGGCTACATGACAGCCCACTTACACACTGATACGATCTGACAATCTGCGGTCTCAGACTGCAGACAGCCCCTTTAAAGTAAATCTGTCACCACTTTTGACCCATCTAAGCTACTAATATGGCCATATAGGTTATAGACTGCTGAAAACAGTCCTCCCTGTGTGTCTCGTATCAGCTGTGTTGCTGCTGAGAAATATTGTCACTTTATACAAGTGACCTCTTCCAGGCTCAGGGGCAGGGACAGATTCCCCTTAAAGTAGACATGGCTGTTACAAACATCCTAGACAAAAGAACTGGTGGATAGCCAAATACTATAAAGAAAGATTGATAATTTATTGAAAAAGCCAACAAGACGGGGTTAAAAAGGTGGGTCACAGTGGCAGAGGCAGCGCCACCACAAGCGGAATATAAAAGAATATAATGCAGGTAATGAGCGCAGAGGATGGACAGAATGACAAATCACATTCACTGTCCATCCCTTGCACTCGTGACCTGGTACACGCTAATTACACGCAGCACTAGTATCTTATCGTTACCACGTTCTTTATGCCTAATTTGCATTACTAATCAATATACCTTTATACTTCCCACTCATGTCATATCTCTTCCACTGTGGGATCCATATGTTTAACCCTTTCTTGTTGTAACGTTTAAAACACATGTAACTTACTTTCATATATGTGCCTTCTATCCGTTTAACAGTCTTTTGTAGGATTGTATGCGCACACTATATATTAATTTTCTTTACCGCTGAACTAACACAAACCATATATTTTTTCTGACATGTTGGGTCTGTTGTGGCACATTTTAAAGGGTAGGTAGGGGTCTCAAGACCGGGAACGCTCTGCCGGCACCATTAAAGTCTATGGCCCTGTCTGCGCATATGTCCAAATCCCGTTTTGCGGGAGGTTAGTAAGTTAAAACTGATGAGGTCACTGAATGGGTGCCTGAATCCAATGTGAAAGCACATTTAAAAGGGGCTTTTGTCATCGCCAAGATCCTATCCCAATAAATAGTAGGTGTAATAATAGTATTACCAAATACCTCCAATTAGAAATGTAGTACGGTTCCTCTGATTCGCTATGTCGCTTACCCTTTATAGGGCATTGCCGCAGCTTAGGCATCCTTGGTAACAACTACTCATAGTGACCACTGACTGTTAGTGGTCACTACATGAGTGGTTGTAACCATGGATACTCAAGCTACTACAATGCCCTGCACATGGGGTAAGTGACATAGCGAATCAGAAGAACTATTCTACATTTCGAATTCAAGGTATTTGCCAATATTATTATTACTCCTACTACATATTGGCATAGGATCTTGAAGATGGGAATAAAGATGTGCTGTGAACCATGTGTCTTAGATGGTTCTGTGCCCATGCGTGGCCTTTGTTCCCAGCAGCACAGGTCCTGTTGACACAAGACAATGATGAGCTTTTGTACCGCACAAAAGATTTTAACCCAAATGAAAGATCATTTAGCTAGTTCACCATCCGAAAGATTATTGTTAACTGACCGCTCCTAAACATCACTCATAATATTCTTGCAGCGTAAATAAGACTAACTAGACCCTAAAAAATGTCCAAATTTAGCACTGTAGTTCATGAATTTGGAGTATTTTCAGTCTAAACTTTCTCCATTCATACATTAGTAGGTTTCATTTATACCACAAATCTGCAGAAACATTTTACTGCAATTTCTGCCCATGTTACCACGCCAAGTCATGCGCCATTCCACTACACCACGCCATTTGCACGGTCACTCCATTCTAGTGTCCCGTGGTACTACAAAGTAATCAGGCATTTAACATCTATCCTATGGATACGTGATCATGTACACTTTGGGAAAAGCCCAGTATAAAATCAAATAAAGAGCAAAACAAGTCAAGTCAGGCTTAGCGGACTCATAGAATAAAGGTAAATGACAGCTGGCAGTAAACCAGCACATCGGTATATAAAATATCACAAGCTTCGTTACTCGGTTATTGTTTATGTCAACGGCAAAGATGGAGACGCACAGCGAGGATTTTGTAAGATAAATATTATCTGGATACTTGGTGAGCAAACAATAGCAAATGACTAGTAAAACAGTCTTCTGGGACTGTAAACAGGGCTGGGTGTAGTCGGCCATGTGAGACAGATGCCAATGGTGCAGCCAAGGACAAGGGTTTTGGCACATGGACAAAAGCAACAATTCATAAACTGACTGTTCTCAGATATTCATTTTTTCCAAGCACCCATTATAGTTTTGGGCATGTTTAAACAGTATGGTATTTTTTTTTAATTTTTGTTTTATGACTGATTGAAACAATAGGAGACGTCTATTTTTTTACTAATTCCATTTATCAATCTCAGCCTTTGAGGAGAATGGGTCAATCACAAAGAGATTACATAACACTTGTATACATCTAATGCAGGGGTGGGGAATCTCCATCATGCTACCTGTATACTATGCCTTTTTCTGCAGCTCCAAGGAAGATTCCCAAGAACCACAGTGCTTGGGCCGGCGGCCAAACTTTCCTAGCCACCGCCCCTTTAATTGCTCCCGACACTGCGAGCACTCGAATGCGATGAAGAATTATGTCCTCGCTGGCCAGTGCCAGCATCAGGACGTACTTCGTTGGTGTGTCTAGCGTTCAAAGAGCACCCACTCTGCCCACAAAGACCCCCATGGCAGCCCCAGCGTCTCATGTGCTGTGTAAGTCCCTATTATTAAACAGGCAGGGAAATGTTTTACCTCAGAGAAATAATCAGCTGTGATCCCATACTGTCCTGTCTGTATACGCTCTTCATCCCCTGCCCAGGAGCTGTGGTGTGATCAGACCATGTCCCTGTACGGTGAGACACAGCCATTACACAGCACACAGAAGGGGCACATTAATAAGATTACAAGTAGAATGGTCCACTGCGGATTTTTCCACAGCGGTTTTGATAAATCCGCAGGGCAAAAGGTCACTGCTTTTTTCCTGCGGATTTACCACGGATTTACCGCGGTTTTACACCTGCGGTTTTCTATTAGGGTATGTGTCCACGTTCAGGCTGCGTTTTTGACGCAGCGCTGAGCCGCAGCGTCAAAAACGCAGCGTCCAGATGTTACAGCATAGTGGAGGGGATTTTATGAAATCCCGTCTCCACTGTGCATTAAAAAACGCATGCGGAATTCCCGCAAAAACGCATATGCGTTGCGTTTTTTCAGAACGCAGCATGTTGCTACAATGAGCAAAACACGCAGGAACACCGCAGGTGACCTGCCAGTGACCTCAGGTGCAGTTTTGGTCAGGATTTTACCTGCATAAAATCCTGACCAAAGCCTGAAGCAATCCTGAACGTGGACACATACCCTTAGGGAGCAGGTGTAAAACCGCTGCGGAATCCCATAGGTTTACATTGTACTGTAAACGCATGGGAAACTGCTGCAGACCCGCAGCTGCGGAAACGCTGCGGATCCGCAGCGTGTGCACATACCCCTAAGGGTGCGTGTCCACTGTCCAGATTGACAGCGCTTTGGAAGAAGCAGAAACCCCGCTCCGCCCAAAGCGCCGCCCCTTCTGTATGCGCGGTGATTCTGGATGTGTTCATTGCACACATCCGGAATCCCCGCACCCCTTACATAGGGCCCTGTGATTTACCTTGCGACGACGGAGCGTTGCCGCAAGGTAAACATACATGCTGCGGTCTAAAAAGACTCGCTGCATGTCTGTAAACGCAGGGCCGCTGGATGCGTGTTCACACACATAGTGGAGACGGGATTTCATAACATCCTCTCCACTATGCTGTAACATCTGGACGCTGCAGGTGGAACGCTACGGCTGTACACAGCGTTCAATCCGCAGCTAATCTGGATGTAATCCGGCCAGTGGACACATACCCCATCTCAGCACAGGGAGGTTTTATATTAACACATCCAATCGTGGAAATTGTTATTCCAAGATCTATTGATAAAAATCACCTTTGTTCCTCTGACAACCCCTTTAAAGGCTACATACACATCTTTTTCACTTTTTAATAACCAGTAGTGGTGTTCTCCGAACTGCGCATGTTCTTGGCAACCTCCAATACCCTCCTCAATTCTAAACTCAGACTCAAAAAAGGGGGTAAAAAAAAAACCAGGTTCAAAATACAAAGTGCCAGCAAACTGTAATTAAAGGGAATTTGTCACCCCATTTTGCTGCTATAAACTGTGCCCACCGCCATCAGGGGCTTATCTACAGCATTCTATAATGTTATAGATAAGGCCCCTGATGTAACCTGTAAGATAAGAAAAACAAGTTAGATTATACTCACCCAGGGGCGGTCCGGCCTGATGGGCATCACGGTCCAGGTCCGGCACCTCCCATCTTCATGCGATGTCATCCTCTTCTTTGCCTCTTGACCTTTCCCGATGCCTGTGCACTGCAGTACTTTGCTCTTCCCTCAACAGGGCAGACAAATTATGCCTGCGCAGGAGCCACGACAAGAAGCAAAGAAGAGGATGTCATCTTATGAAGATGGGAGGCCCCGGACCACGACGCCCATCGGACCGGACCGCACCGAGACCGCCCCTGGGTGAGTATAATTAACTTGTTTTTCTTGTCTTGCAGGTTACATTGGGGGCTTATCTACAGCATTCCAGAATGCTGTAGATAAGTGCCTGATGGCGGTGGGCAGTTTATAGCGGCAAAATGGGGTGACAAATTCCCTTTAACGGGAGCCTGTCATGCCCTTTTTAGCATGTAAACCGTCTGCTCAAATCCGCTTTGAAAAATCCCACACTTGCACCCTGTCGATTGCACTGTGATAAGCGGGTCCTCACGCTTGTGCCGCGACAGCTGGTGAAGCTGGGCACTACACAGCCCCAGTGTGCACGTGCGTCAACCGTTACTGTATAAAATTAAGCACACCACTGTGACTAAATGAGCAGGTACGATCTAACAATATAAAGTGCTTTTTGCACATGAGTAGACCGCCATTTTTAATGGAAAAAAAAAAAATGTTAGGGATGCATAATGCCTCACTAACAACACCATGGGGACAGTTTACATACTACGTGACATGATAGGTTCCCTTTTATGTATGAAATTCATGGCATCTTATTTTTAAATCATGGGTTTCCTGGGACTGTATTTAGGTCCACAAAACGACACTTATTTATTTGGAGTAATCTGGCTGAGTGTCCGGGAAGATACCATCAGTAGGACATTGTATTTCTCATCACTCCCTTATATGCAGCCCTCAGTACGGACACCAAGAAAGCAATGAAGGCTCCGTTATCGTGGCCCAAACTCATACATACTTATAAGGACACTTGACATTTACAAATGGCAACGCATCAACTGCTTGATTTAATCCATCCAAGTAGGTCTAAAGATGGCACCTACTAGTGTTATACAGAGATATCTTATTAGACCTTCACAAAAAAGTCAATTATAACATTTAGAATATATAAATATATATTTTTTTTATTCATTTTTTTAAGAATTTAACAAATCTTAGACTGTGTGTATAGATAGCACAGACTTTATACAGAGCCCAATATTCACGCTCTGTGCACATTCACAGTAAAATACCAATAATTGGATAGGCTTCCTGTAAGTCAGACGTTCCACAGTTTAATATTACTTTTCACTGCAGGGCAATTAAAAAAAAAAAAATCTAAAAAAAAAAAAAAAACAGAACAAACTCATATGCAGGAGATTTGTTGCAAAAATTAAGGTGTATTCTTCAGAATGAAGTAAGGAGAGAGGGACAACTGCAGAAAGATCTGCATTACACCTGCTGTGTGTGAATTATCCTCTATGGAGCCTTTTTTGCGTGCGCTGAAAAAAAACTATTTATTATGCAATAAATAAAGCAAATAGACTTGTTTTGTTTTAGGGATGTAGCAGTTTTTTTATTCTGAAAACATCCGAGAGGTAGTTATATGGTGAGTACGTGCCTCATTCCTGTATGGATTACTACTTCATGGTTTCAAATTAATGGCAGGTAATGGTCAGAGAATTGTGAACAGACTGTCAGTTTAGGGTCTGCTCACACATCCAGGTGTAGTCTGTTTGCAATGGATCCAGATTTTTTAACTTAAAAGGATCCGTGATAGACGGAGCAAAAAGGGGTGCAGGAAGGAAACCAAAGCGCCCAAGAAATCCTAAAATGTATAAAGGAGGACCTGAACGTTTGTGCCGAATCCCTAAGGGTGCTTTCACTTTTGGAAGAAACAAAACTTAAAAGTAATGGGTTAATCTGCGCTGCCGTGGAGAAAGAATGAGGGATGCAGATCCAAGTTTAGGGGTACATTCCCATGGTCAGTAAACACTGCAGGTTGGACGCTGCACACATTCGCAGAGTCCAAGTGTTACAGTATAGTGGATGTGATTTCAAGAAATCCTATGCCCACTATGCGTGCACCGACGCCCGCAGATCACCTGCACGTCTTTCCAGACTGCAGCATATCTATTTATCTTGTGGAGATGCGAGCATCCACAAGATAAATCTCACCTGTACAATGTATAAGATGCGGTGATTCCGTATGGTTCAATGAACGCATGCGGAATCACCTGTGTTCAAAAGCCTGCTGTGCTTTGGATGCAGCGGACATGTGCTACGTCCAAAGCGCTGCCAATTACTGACCGTGTGCACCCACCTAATCAACAACGTGTTTCAAAATATTACAACTTATTCATCAGGACAAACCACAATCTAAAGACAAAAAAAAGGGAGAAGCCAGCACTGCTTAAGGTCAGGACACAATACATAAGGTGCACATGCACATACTAAATTCTATCTGTATTTCAAATATGAGACATTTAGCAAACAATTGATCAATTCTTTGAGCTACCCCGCCACTTCACGGCATTCTCATAGTGGGGCAGTCCTACTCTACGTATTTTATTTACATTGTGCCATTACGGCCTCCTACATGTATTAAGAGTGAGAAAAAAAAAGGAAAGACCACATTAAATAACATACCATAACATGCAAGATTTCCTTTTTTTTTTTTTTTTTTTTTTTTTTTACTCTCAATACATATAGGAGGCCGTAATGGCACAATGTAAATAAAATACGCAGAGTAGGACTGCCCCATTATGAGAATGCCGTGAAGTGGCGGGGTAGCACAAAGAATTGATCAATTGTTTGCTAAATGTCTCATATTTGAAATACAGATAGAATTTAGTATGTGCATGTGCACTTTATGTATTGTGTCCTGACTATAAGCAGTGCTGGCTTCTCCTCTTTTTTGTTTCTACATTGGTAAGTGGCTGACCACCACTGTTGCCGCGCAAGCTGGTTTAGGTACGCCTTTCTGTGTTCATGTGATTGATAGGCTGCTGTTCACACACACACAGCAGCCCTGCCTCAGGCTCTAGTTAATTGTGCACCTGTGTCTCAGCCTGTCTCACCCTTTAAGGCCGGTTTCACACGTCAGTGATTCCGGTACGTGAGGTGACAGTTTCCTCACGTACCGGAGACACTGACACACGTAGACCCATAAAAATCAATGCATCCGTTCAGATGTCATTGATTTTTTGCGGACCGTGTCTCCGTGTGCCAAACACGGAGACATGTCAGTGTTCGTGGGAGTGCACGTTTTACACGGACCCAATAGAGTCAATGGGTCCGCGTAAAACACGGACCTCACACGGACATTCTCCGTCTGGGGTCCGTGTGCGTGCAGGAGACAGCGCTACAGTAAGCGCTGTCCCCCCCACATGGTGCTGAAGCCGGTATTCATATCTTCCCTGCAGTAGCGTTTGCTGTAGAGAAAATATGAAGAATAGTGTTAAAAATAAAGATTTAGGTGTCCGCCGCCCTCCCACCCCCTGTGCGCCCCCCCCCCGCTGGTCAGAAAATACTTACCCGCTCCCTCGCTCCTTCCTGGTCTGGCCGCGCCTCCTACTGTATGCGGTCACGTGGGGCCGATCATTTACAATCATGAATAGTCGGCTCCGCCCCTATGGGAGGTGGAGCCACATATTCATGACTGTAAATGATCGGCCCCACGTGACCGCATGCAGGAGAAGCCGCGGCCAGACCAGGAAGCAGCGAGGGAGCGGGTAAGTATTTTCTGACCAGCGGGGGGGGGGGGGGCGCACAGGGGGTGGGGGGGCGGCGGACACATGGATCTTTATTTTAAACACTATTCTTCATATTTTCTCTGCAGCAAACGCTGCTGCAGGGAAGATATGAATCGCAGCTTCAGCACCATGCAGAGTGGGTACCACACGCTCCGTGTGGTACCCACTCGCCATACGGGTGGCACACGTGTGCCGCACGTATGGCCTCCGTGAGATCCCAGGCACACGGACACGGATAACTCCAGTACCGATTTATTCCGGTACCGGAATTATCTGGACTGGCTGTGTGGGACAGCCCTAACTTTGGTGCTGGTTTGGCAGTGTGGAAGCCAGATCTGATATGTCCGCACAGGACCTGATCGGCCTTTACCTGCGCTTCCCCTTTCCGGCACCAAGGGAGTGATTCTGATATGCTCCAGGTACAGCTTGCATGTTATGGTATGTTATATAATGTGGTCTTTCCTTTTTTTTTTTTTTTTTTTCTTCTTTACTCTCAATACATATAGGAGGCCGTAATGGCACAATGTAAATAAAATACGTAGAGTAGGACTGCCCCATTATGAGAATGCCGTGAAGTGGCGGGGTAGCTCAAAGAATTGATCAATTGTTTGCTAAATGTCTCATATTTGAAATACAGATAGGACACAATACATAAGGTGCACATGCACATACTAAATTCTGACTATAAGCAGTGCTGGCTTCTCCTCTTTTTTGAACCCACAATCTAGTCACAATCATCAAGAGCATTTTGTCACACGTTTGTTATTCCCGTCAAGGCTACGTCCGAATCCCCCCAACAAAATGTGATACAGGCGTATGCAAAGACGGGGCCATAGACTATTATGGTGCTGACAGACTAAGCAGTGGCTCTGCCGAGCATCATTTCAGGCGTATACGCCTACTGGAGGCTGACACCCAGATGCATCCTATTGTGATAAAGGGGTTTTCCACTCCTAGGACAACCCCTTCTTAAACTAAATGTTCGGCCCCAATAAAATTAATATGCCTATATTCAGTTCCCGTGCCGGCTCTGTTCCAGAAGCATCAGCACTCGCGGTCCTGAGGCTGTGATGCGGTGAAATGACATGTGATGCCCGATACACAATTAGTGCTGACATCACTGTCTCCGCCTTTGGACAAACTGAACATGAAGTGGAAGTCGGGGCTACAGCTGATCTCGGACTTCCTCTACATGTTCATTTTGAGAGAAGGCGGAGACAGTGATGCCAGCACTGATCAGGCGCCGGGCATCATGGGCCATTTCACCGCATCACAGCCCCAGGGAGAGCAAATGCCGACATCAGTGGAACAAAGCTGGCACGGGAGGGGAATATAGGTTTATTTATTTTACCGGGGCCGAACATTTAATTTAAGAAGTGGCTGTCCAAGTAGTGGAAAAACCCTTTAAGAACTTGGGGCAAAAATTTCTGCACCTATTGGCGGGAAAAAATGCAAAAAAAAAAATAAAAATAAATAAATAATAGGTGATTTTTTTAATGCATTTTTTGTTGCATATTTTCCCCCACTCATTATTGGGTGAAATCTGCAGCAAAAATGAATTATTCTGCAGGGTAAAAAAAGCAAAGAGTGCATGAGACTTCTGGACTCATTAACTTTGCTGGTATAAGGAAACTCCAGGTTTTGTGACAAATCTGCAGGAAAAAAAGTGACACAAAAATGCAACGTGTGCACTAGCCCTTAAAAGCACCTGTTTATAGTACCGGCAAAAGCCAAGGGATTTCAGGAATCTCATGCACGCACTTGGCACCTGACCAAATTTGATTACTGCAGTATTTTTTAAATCTGCAAAATGTCAATTCTTTCAGTGTTTTCGCAATGTTTTTTTCCCCTTAGAAAGCAGTGAGAAAGTGAAAAAAAAATGCAATAAACATTTTTTGTGATTTTTTTGGAGAATAAAACATGTACTATTGACAAAACACAAATAATCTGTACCCAGAGCCCGATGCAAAAACAACACAAAAAATGCATCACTTTTGCATAGTGCACATTGGGGAGCTGCGGCCACAGTATGTTTGTATTATACCACTTAATAAAACACACAGGAAACACTTTTACATTTTGCCCCATAGGTAATAAATGCTTGTTGTTCTCTCGGTTTATTAATGTTCCACTAGCGCTGCAGAGACGTTCCAATTCTCGTCAATTACTCCTACAGAACAACATTTGCACTCCGCGGACAAGGACTCCAGGGCTTCCTAACAATTATTGTGGAATCTGGACCAAGTGAAGTCTTCCATTGCAGCCAGTCACACACACTTCTGTGCCGGCAATTAGAGAGCCTGAAGGAAAGTGGATAACATTCCTTTTAAAAGAATACATATATATGATACCCAACCACCAGCAGATTGGCTCTGGCAGAAAAGCCCTGGGAAATGAAGCTGATTTGATTAAAACGCTGAAACCATCCTGCATTCTTCACTTGCTCTTTATTCATAACTTAACCTAAGGGCAAAAATCTAAAAACATGGGAAAATAAATAATAAATCTATTTCGCAGACATCCCATTTCCTTCTGCAACTTCCTGAAGCAAATAATTCTTAATAAAACTAATGCATTGGGGGCTTTGCACTGGCACAAATTTCAAAAGGATTTTCTCCAACATACAAGTGCTACAGTTTCTACAT
This sequence comes from Ranitomeya variabilis, assembly GCF_051348905.1. Taxonomy (NCBI): domain Eukaryota; kingdom Metazoa; phylum Chordata; class Amphibia; order Anura; family Dendrobatidae; genus Ranitomeya; species Ranitomeya variabilis. The sequence goes on along the minus strand of NC_135233.1, from coordinate 692,977,301 downwards.
TATTCTGGGATTACAAGGTAAAATGCATTGTTAATTTCACTATGGCAAGCAGAAGCTCAGACCAGCATATCAAGCGAAGGTATTACCAGAAAATGAAGCATTGTTAAAAATCAGGTTTGTATATTAAAATTTATTTTTTAAAACGTGGATTTAAAAAAAAAAAATTATATTATATAATATATATATATATATATATATATACATACACACACACATACATTCACACATACATTCACACAGTACAGACCAAAAGTTTTGGACACACCTCATTTAAAGATTATTCTGTATTTTCATGACTATGAAAATTGTAAATTCACACTGAAGGCATCAAAACTATGAATACATGTGGAATTATATATATGTCTTGGTGTGGTGGAGGTACATAGATGATGTCTTCCTCCTCTGGACAGGTACTCAGGGCGAATTGGATGAATTTTTTCATTATTTAAACACCATTGATAATACTATTAAATTTACACTTGTAATGTCCAGAAAGGAAATACAGTTCCTAGATGTACTCGTGAGTATGAAAGAGGGGCAACTTAGTACCACATTGTTCGTAAAAAATACGGATAGAAATAATCTGTTATTGTATGACAGTCAACACCCGCGATCTATGGTGAAATCTATCCCTTTGAGTCAATTACTCAGGGTTAGACGGATTGTCAAAGAAGAAGAGGATATAGACATAGTGGTGGATGTACTGGTAAAAAACATTTTGGATAGGGGCTATCCTATGTATCTATTGGAAACAACTAAAAATAAAGTATTAAAGGAGAATAGGGTGGAACTTATCCATAAAAAGACAAATAACAAACGCGAGAGAAAACAAATAAGAGTTCCATTCGTCACTACATATGGTGAGGAGAGTAGGGAAGTGGCTAAAGTGATTAGTAAACATTGGGGGATGCTTGGCAGATGTTTGCCTGGCATCAAGGAACTGCAATTACCGCCGTTATATTCTTATAGACGCAATAGGAATATAAAAGATTTTTTGGTTAAATCCGATATTGGCCCGAGAAAAAATAGTAGACAACTATCCATTACTGGTGTAGAAAAAACTGGCTGTTTCCCGTGTTTAAATTGTGTGAACTGCACCTTTATGGTGAAGGGAGCTACATTTGAACATCCGAAAACAAAGAAAAAATACGTTATTAAACACTATTTGACATGCAGCTCAGATTATGTAGTGTATCTCTTGATGTGTCCCTGCAAGTTGTGGTACGTCGGAGAAACGACGTGTGAATTCAAAGTACGAATGAATCAGCACCGATACTCCATTAGGAAAAAGAGGACCGATCTTCCGGTCCCTAAACATTTTGTGGAATGTAACCATTCGGAAAAGGATCTAAAATTTAAAATAATTGATAGGGTACCAATCAGTAGGAGGGGGGGTGATAGGGAGCTGGTTCTCCGTAAAAGAGAAATGATGTGGATCTATAAGTTGAATACACTTAGGCCAATGGGTCTTAATGCAGATTTTAAATTACATGCTATTATATAAGATAACGTTCCTTCATTGATATAGTATAAACAAAGGTTGGGTATTTACTGTATTTGGGAATACTCTGTTTTTATAAGTATGTTCCTAATTTTATTCTGTATATGTTTTGTCCAGGTACTGTTGCTGCTTAATGTAGTGGAAGATCCTAATTGGAGAGACATACATCCTGGAGGAATAATTTGTCTAAGAAATACATATATCCACATTATATATTCGTATAATTTTTGAGTATATCTTTTTTGAGTATATTTTGTAACATGCACATGGATGGTGGGAGGCCTAAAAAATAAATTATCAAAATTGCACTGTTTGTTTTTTATAATTTTTCAGTTATTGATGTTATGGCCACAAAGGGGTAGTTGCAATATGTAATTTGGGTAATTTCAGAGATGAAACCACTTTCCGCTCATACTAGCCAGGACCAGTGTGCTCCTGCAATACAGAGGTCATATGTGGAGGCTCCTTGTCCGGAGGGGTGAAGAGCAGCCTTGAGACACCGTATGAGTGCCAGGTGGGGGTCTGAATCAAGACACCCCTTGGTAATTCATAGCAGGACTAGGCACAGTATATATGAGTCCATATGGCATATAAAGAGCGGGGTTGCTCCTGTGAATATTTAGGTGGTTTACTTATAATACCATGTGTTTTTAATGAGTATGGAATTTCCTACATTTTTAATAATACTATGTATAGTAATAAATATGGAATGCTCTGCAAATTCTCATATACAGAGAGGATCTTATGAAAGAACTCTGCATTTAACTTATGACGGCTTTCCAATAGGTTGCTGTTATTTATATAACATTTTTTACTATATTAAGCGACACTGTAGAGGCCATGGTATGACTCCTAGTGAAATCGTAACTATTAAGAGCGCTTTTGCGCAGGCGCAGGGGGCTAATGAAGCCGCTCTATTCCTTATCCAAGATGGAGAGTCTGAGCGCGTGACGTCACATAGTCACAAGGACTCCTATTGGCTCCCCACCGAACATGTGGTTAATATGTACAAAGTGAGGCTCTGACATGCGCAGTAGCGCTTTGAGGACGCCGATTACACACGCTGCTTCCTCCATGAGTGTTATGTCTCTCCTAAGGTAATTGTACGAATGAGCTGTTATATGTATTTTTAATAGTACACCGCTGGCACCAATGCACATGTAAATGAAATGTAATTACTTACAAATTAATGGGATTCACTAATTGGCTGGGGATGGGGGATAATGGGGATTTACCCCTATATATACGTTGTAATGAAGTTTGTGCACTGCTTGAGAAAGGCTCAGTTAGAGCCGAAACGTTGCATGAAGATGTGGGCACAATAAAACACCTGCATATTTACCTTAAGATTATATATATATATATATATATATATATATATATATATATATATATATATATATATATATATATATATATATATATATATATATATATATACATATATATATATACATATATATATATATACATATATATACACACATACATTCACACACACATACATTCACACAGTACAGACCAAAAGTTTGGACACCTCATTTAAAGATTATTCTGTATTTTCATGACTATGAAAATTGTAAATTCACACTGAAGGCATCAAAACTATGAATACATGTGGAATTATATACTTAAAAAAATGTGAAACAACTGAAATTATGTCTTATATTCTAGGTTCTTCAAAGTAGCCACCTTTTGCTTTGAAGACTGCTTTGCACACTCTTGGCATTCTCTTGATGAGCTTCAAGAGGTAGTCACCGGGAATGGACTTCCAATAATCTTGAAGGAGTTTGCAGAGATACTTAGCACTTGTTGGCCCTTTTGCCTTCACTCTGCGGTCCAGCTCACCCCAAACCATCTCGATTGGGTTCAGGTCTGGTGACTGTGGAGGCCAGGTCATCTGGCGCAGCACCCCATCACTCTCCTCCTTGGTCAAATAGCCCTTACACAGCCCAAAGCCATGATCTCGGGATCGCTGGTTGGACCCCAGGCAATCAGCAAGTTACAGTATATATTTTTAGCTGATGCAAGTTTTGCTCCCCCCAGCAGGCATTTCAACTTTGCCAACAATGAGGTGTAACACATAGGCACTCAAACTATCCACACTTGACCACAGTTTGAGCTTTCCAGTTGTCTTCCTGAGGTTAGAAGGACAATAAATTCCTAGAATGCAGACAAATGGTGAGGAACCTTAGGCAAACAGAAGACCGAGGCTGCAGAAGGCAGACAATAATAGCATCAATGTGTCCTCACGTGGGTGGGCACACGCTAGCAAAGATGGTGATCTTCACCGCCGACATGTTGGTCATGCTTCTTGGATGCAGCGGAGTGCACACTGGAAACCTGAGACACTGCTGCTTCTTCGATAAGATGCCATTGCTCCTCATGTAATAAGTAACGATACATTTCTATCGCACCAACATATTCCGCAGAACTTTACTACTCATCCATTCACATGCTACATTTGGACCCTGAAACACAAAGCTCTTAAAAGGGAATCGGTCACCAGGTTTTTGCTATGTAATCAGAGCTAAATGACGTAGGGCAGGGATGTCACACTTGTATACACAAAGGGCAAAAATGAAGAGCTTAGACAAAGTCTGGATGGGGTGTGGAGAGAACACAACCACCTGTCAAATTCGGCAAAAGGGTAGCGTTTTTTGGCCTAAATGCTACGGTAATAATTCTGGCAAGATGCAACAGAGGCACACACCAGTGATAAAATGCGCTTACGGTAATTAACATACACCTCTTAACGTACTTTAGCAAACCCTTCATTAAGCCTGGTGTGTGCAATGTAATATCCTTGATGTATGCACCCACCACTGGGGGAGCGCACGTCATATTGCATGATTGACTTCAGTGTATGTCAGCAAGCTCCAGCTAGTGGTGACTGCAGGAAGCCAGAACACGGATTCCAAAGGACCCGATTTAGCATTAATTTTGACTTGTGGTATTCGTTGACATTTTTGTACCAAATTCTTCAAAATAGAACGTGTGGTTTATGAATTTTTTTGCATAACCAAAAAATTGTCTATTTGTGACAACCCCCTTTTGTGGCTTTTTAAAGAAAACAGTTGCATGATCACCTAAAGGTCTCAAAATTTGAAAAAAAAAATCAGCCTTAAAAAAAGGGAACTGAAGTATTTTTTTTTTTCTTTAAAGTCAATGAAACCGCTGGAAACATCAAAACATCTGTATAATAAAAACCATGGCCACACTGGAAAACATTAAAAAAAAACAACGTGGTTTGTGTTGCCATTTTCAGTCGCTGTGCGTGAGGGCTTATTTTTTGTGACCTGAGCCGTAGCTTTCATTAAAACCCTTTCCGGTCATTTAAACAAATTACACACTTTTTTTTTTTTCAGAAACTATCGTCACTAAAATAAATTTCCAATTTGACACTGATTTTTTTTTTTTTTTATTCAACGCATGTTTTAAATAAATGTGAAACTTGATAGACGGTACTTGTTTGTCCCCTTATGGGACCTTTAACCTGCAGCTCAGTGATTGCTTCTATTATACACTACTATGTCACAGTGTTGCGGTACTAAAGTAGAGGTAGTTGTCCCCTTTGAAGCTTTACATAAAACTGAGCATCAGAGGACTACTAACATGGCAGCGATGGGTGCCTTCTGCCAACCCTGGCTGCCATAGTAGCTCATCAGTCCCCCGCAATCACTTTGGGGGAGGGGCAGTGGGTGTCAGTGTACATAGCATAGGCATTGGCAATAACACTACCTAAATGCCCCTGTCACAGACTGACGATAAGCATAGTGTCTATGGATGCTAAAATGGGCAGATGCTGGCTGTGTTTTACAGCCAGCATCTCTTCTGTATGGGTACGTTGGCATATAAAACATGGAATGTGCACATGCCCTTAGATTACGTTTGCAAAAATGCAGCACTTTACTGTCCCTAGCAAAGAAAATGGGATTCCTGAAGTCTCATGCACACATTGTTTATTTTTTTTAGCATGTCAAGTTTGTCTTTTTGTTTTTTCAGCATTAAAGTGTTTTTCACCTATACCGCATTAAAAACTTACGTAATAATGAGGTCAAAACACAGATATTTAAAGCATTCTGTCTGCCAATACATCAGTATTTGTAGCCGAAAGTGTGCACATATGATGCTTTCACAGGTTTCACACCCCCCTCCAAGGAGATTTTGGAAGTAGAAACTTTGTATAAACTATGGGGGAAAAGAAACCTTTGGGGGGGGGGGAAAAAAAAAAAAAAAATCACATTTCTTCTTTCGTGCAAATTTGAGTTTGTGCAAAAAGGAAATGTGACTTTCATAGAGTTGCCAACATTCTCATTCAAATTCATCACGAGCCGCGGCGTTTGCTGCGCCACAAATCTGGCTGGAGTAAGATTTGTGGTGAGGGGCACATACCGCTGCACTCCGCTATGTGTGCCTCACCTGATTCATTAAGAGGCGTTAACCTCTTAGGGAATCAGGAGCTACTGCTCCAAAACACCCCCCCATCAAGATCAGGTAGAGAATTGCTAGTCTTGATCAATCGCCACCTAGAAGTATTGCTTGGCCAGTTTCTGCTCAATATCTCATGAAAGAAACTCCCATAATGGTGGCTGGGTGTCACCATTACTCTACAGTCGGCAACGGTCATGCCCAATTGACCATAGAAATAACATTAAGTCTTGCATTCATTTATCCTTTTTTTCTTTTCCAAACTTTTTATTGAACGTTTTAAAGTTTGTAATAGGGAAGAAGGGGAGGAAAAGGGAATAGTGACAAAAGGGAAAGAGGGGAACAAGAAGGACATGCAACATTTATCCTTTTTTTAAGAGAAATAATGATAATGCAGAGTAAGTATCAGACTCCATCTAAATTCTATGGCAATGACTACAAACTGCGTAAATATATTATATACATTCCTACTACACCTAAAACTGCACAAGACTTGAGCCTTGCGTTTTAGAAGTCACAGTTAACAGACTGCAGGTTCTAACAGGTTTATACAGTTATAAGTGGATGTAAAGGTTTTCTTACTGCCCTCAGGGCCTAACTGTTACTTAACTATGTGGCTGTAACCCACATCTAGGATCAGAAGAATGGTTCACTTTTAGGCAATGCTATGCGGCTTTTACTTTAAAAGTCGACAGTTTTTGCATCTCTTTTAGTTCTGCCGCTCCCCTGATTATTATTTATTTTACCATACAGATCTGGATTTTTTTTTTACTTAGTGCTCCCTTTTATTGTCTTTACAAAGGGGGGCATTTCTCCCAGGGTAAATTTACAAAGAAACTTAAAGACAAGTCTCTAAAGAACCCTGAGAGCCATGCCCTCTTGGTGAAGACCATAAAAATTAGCACTATAAAAAGGCCAATATCTCTGGAACTATACTATATGGTGGATTTGGAAAAAGACTAAGGCTGTGTGCACACGTTGCGGTTTTTTCGCTATAAAAAAACATTAAAAAAAGCATACATTATGCATCCCATCATTTAGAATGCATTCCGCAATTTTTGTGCACATGATGCGCTTTTTTCCGCAAAAAAAAACGCATCGCGGTAAAAATGCAGCATGTTCATTAATTTTGCGGATTTTTCGCGTTTTTAATGCATTAGGAAGCTCTGGAAAAAAAGCATCAAAAACGCAAAATAAAAACGCATGCGGATTTCTTGCAGAAAATGTCCGGTTTTGCTCAGGAAATTTCTGCAAGAAATCCTGAACGTGTGCACATAGCCTAATACTCAGGGGGATCAGCAGGAATAATAAGAGCAAAAACCGGCCACCTAACAGGTAGTTTTATGCTGCATGCTGTTTAGTGCTACTTCAAGATGTTGCCCGCTACTTTCACATTGTGATCAAGGATAAGTGATCAAAGTCTTTAAGGCCGGTTTCACACGTCAGTGGCTCCGGTACGTGAAGTGACAGTTTCCTCACGTACCGGAGCCACTGACACACGTAGACACATTAAAATCAATGCATCTGTGCAGATGTCATTGATTTTTTGCGGACCGTGTCTCCGTGTGCCAAACACGGAGACATGTCAGTGTTCGTGGGAGCGCACGTATTACACGGACCCATTAAAGTCAATGGGTCCGTGTAAAACACGTACCTCACACGGACGTTCTCCGTGTGGCGTGCAGGAGACAGCGCTACAGTAAGCGCTGTCCCCCCCACATGGTGCTGAAGCCGCGATTCATATCTTCTGTGCAGCAGCGTTTGCTGCATAGAAGATATGAATAATAGTGTTTAAATGAAAGATCTATCTGCCCGCCGCCCTCCCACCCCCTGTGCGCCCCCCCCCGCTGTTCTGAAAATACTCACCCGCTTCCCTCGTTGGCTGTCGCTGCTTCCTGTCCTGGCCACCCCTTCTACTGTATGCGGTCACGTGGGGCCGCCGATTAGTCATGAATATGCGGCTCCACCTCCCATAGGGGTGGAGACGCATATTCATTACTGTAAATGAGCGGCCCCACGTGACCGCATACAGGAGAAGTATAGAATTATTGGTAATATTGGCTTTTGTATGGAGCGGTTTGGTCGGAACAGGAGTATTATCTAGTCCTTGTATAGCAGCAACAGAGTTGTATGATAGGATATTATAAATACACACAAATGCTACTCACCTGCAGATATACTGGTATTTTGCAGGTAAATGCATTTAAATTCTGCTTAGTTGACTTACTGGAGCAGCAGCTGCAAGGAGAAATTGAAAATTTATTCTCCCTGCAGCCACTTGCATTTATCTGAGAAGCGCAGGAAGTTATAGTCAACGCTCAATATACAATGAGTGCCCCATTATCGCTCCCGCTTACAGTGAAAGCCACCTCTGACCATGCTACACAGAAACGATTATAGCTTGCTTACGGCATACTGAGAGGTTAGTGTTCCAGCCCCTTTAAAGGGAATCTGTCAGCAGGGTTTTGTCACCTCATCTGAGAGCAGGCTAATGCAGACAAAGAAGTGGATTCCAGCAATATATCACTTAGATTACTGGGTGCCGCTGTTCTGACAATCAAAGTTTTTAGATTTAGCAATGAAGCAGAGCAGAGGAAGCTAACCCCGCCCACACCAGGCTCTGTATGTACAATATCCATAGACTATGAGGTGCCCATCACAGGAGGGCGTTACCGTTCCAAGAGGCACTGCTGTGGCCAGCAATGATAAGCTCCTGGTGCTAAAACAATCATTGCAAGCAAACCTAACCACTGAGCTTGATAAGAAAGGCATAGCTGAAGTCTGTGTTTTAACCCCTACCTCATGCTGTCTGCAGATTACATTGCAAAACATGCTACACAGATTCTCTTTAACCGCCCAGATAACAGGCAGCAAGTGACTGCAGGGAGAATAAAACCATTTTCTTCCTGCAGTATACCTGCCAGGCATGGTTTAAACTCTGGTTACCTGCAGACTACCCCTATATGCAGATAAAAAGCATTTCTGGAAGTGATCCGCTCCAATTAAGTGGCAGGGCTGGGTGCATGTGGCAAGACATTCCTTGGTGCTTGAACCCCTTATCTTTTAAAAGGTCAACCAACGCCCCTGCATGGAACAGACCTTTAACGTGCAGTTCCATTCAGTATACGTAATGGCAACCGCTAGGTATTGTAGAACAGCTACTATTTAACAGCTCCCACAACGATCAGGTGTTATGACCTTCAAAAGTATAGGCTGTGTTCTGCGGTACTCAGCAGCGGCTGCTACATGCTGAATGGAGCTGCACATTGCCGCCAGAGTTTGTAACTGCCGATCAATGGAGGTAGCAGGTGTTGGATCCTCGTCAATCTGATATTGATGACCTATGTAGTGAACAGGTCATCAATATATAAGGCTAGTTTCACATTTGCGTTTAAATCCGCAGCGTTTAAAACGCATCCGCAAGTGGTGGAAAAAACGCATATAAAGGCGCACAAACGCGGCGTTTAGACGCATGCGGTATCGCATGCGGTTAAAAAAACGCCACATTTGTACGCGTTTATATGCGTTTTTTCTTGCATTTGTGTGTAATAGATTATGTACAAAGAAGAGAAAATGGTGGTTATACAAGGCAGTTCTATACTCACCAGGTCAGGTGTCCGAACTAATCAGTTTTTTGACACCTGACCTGTTCAGTAGAGGTCTGCACTGTATTTCCACCATTTTCTCTTCAGACTGCCACACTAGTCACAGACTAAGCAGAAAGAAGAGATTATGAAGTTAATACATCTAATATTTTTGGGCCCACCTCATATCTGTATACTAAAGACACACAAAGCTGCAGTCTTTTTTTTTTTTATAACTACTGGAGATATGATGTGGCCCAAAAAGTAAGTGTGTGGCGAAGTTTCTTAGTTGGCGCACGGTGTGTGTTGCTGGCGGCGATAGACACAATAAACCAAACCTAATTTGGGCAAATCAAATTGTATTTATTTTTTAACAACCAAAAAACTTTATTTATTTAACTGCGCCGGCTTGGGGGTAGAGTGATTTAAACGTGGAGTGTGAAGCACTGAGGCCTGGCTAACCGTGGACGACGCAGAGGTGGCAGGAGAAGGGGCAATGAAACTACTGGGGTCTGGTAGTTCGGGGATGGGGCTTGACGCACTGGAAGGGTGAGACAAACCTGACATTACAGACACATTGGGAGGTGAAGGGGGAGGAATGCTAAGAGTCCTCTGTTTTTTTTTTGTGTGTGTGTTTTTTTCTGGTTTGCCTGGTTGTGGGAGGTCTTGGTGGGCTCATATGGCGTGGCGTGGCGTGGTGGTGGGTGACCTGTCAGGGTCCGGCTGCACTGTGTCAGAGTCCATTGTGCTTGTAGATCGTGCAGCCATGCCAGAGTCCATAGTGCTCGTAGAGTGTGCAGCCATGCCAGAGTCCATAGCGCTCGTAGAGTGGAAGGCCATGCCAGAGTCCATAGCGCTTGTAGAGCGGAAGTTCATGCCAGGGTCCTGCTGCATCGTGGTGGCGGCGGTACGGAAGGCCATGCCAGGGTCCTGCTGCATCGTGGTGGTACGGAAGGCCATGCCAGGGTCCTGCTGCATCGTGGTATCAGTGGAGGAGGTCCAAGCAGGAGCAGTGGTTGTTATGGTGGTGGCGGTGGGATGTCCAACTGCATTCGGCATGGTGGTAGTGCTGTAGTGGTGTCCGGCTGTGGAAGGAATTGAGGTGGCCGTGCAGTGGTATGCAGCAGAGGTCGGCATTGAGGACAATCGTGACAGTGAAGGCACAGGTGGATATGCCAACACTGTCTGCTGGAAATACCAACTCTGCTGCATAGCCTGCACGTAAGCAGCATTGCAGGCCTGCATGACACTCAGCTGGAGATCAGGAGTAAGGTGTTCCGACATGCCCTGCTCAATTGTGTTAAAAAAATGATGTGCTGGCCTCTGGAGGTCGGCTTTCACTTGGTCAAGGCTTTTGCTGACCTCCTGGATACGTGCATTCAAGAGGCTATGTGAAACATCCATTCGGTCACCCAAAGCCTTGATTGCTTTGTGTAAAACCGAGCTCAAGTGCAAAAACTCGGGCATGAGTGACCTGTCCGAAGCCCTCTGCCGCTGCCGGGAGGAGCCCAAAAAAAAAAAAAAAAAAAGGGGCATTGGAAGAAGACTGTGAAAGGGGAAGACCTGATGGACCAGCTCCCTGGTCTCCAGTTAGTGTGGAAGGCCCACTTGCTGCTGCGCTGCTGGATGGCTGGAACGGGTCCGTGGCTGTCGGATGAAGGACCGCTCCAGAACCTGGGCCAACAATAGTGCTGTATGTGCTGTGAAAAAAGGAAAAAGAAAATTAATACCAAATATTAACCAGAAGCAAAATCCTGTGGAATATAAAAATACAGATTTTGGCAATACAACACAACCTAATGCACGTGATACTTACGTTCTCTGGGCAAGGACCGGTCTTAAAAATTCCAGAACTCGATGGTATTTGTATCTTCTGATCCTTGCTCCTGAACCACTGGGAACACGTCTCTCATGACGCAGGTCCTTGTTGAAGCGGTCCTTCATCGAACGCCAACGTGTTTTGACTTTGGCCACTGTTAAAAAAAAAAAAAAAATTTGTGGGCAGAAAAAGGAGAGTTTCCTTCATCACACACAGTCGAGTGAGCACGGCCAAGGTCTCTGCTGCTTCACACTGCAGTGCAATACTTACCAAATGCATTTCGGACCCGTGTCGGGGTGTTGTCCCAGCCATCCCACATCTCTTTGGCCACCTCATTCCATAAGCGCCGGATCGTGACGTTGTTTGAGTGCAGTGGATCGCGGGTGTCCCACAACGGGACTCGCTCCTGGACCAGCGAGATGAGGAGGTCATTCTCAATAAGATCATCCTCCCGTTGTGAAACCTAAAAATTAAATAAAGTCATTACAGTTTGCTCAATTAACATAAGGAAAAGAAAGAAAAAAAGATGCTGAGAAATGGCATGATCAGGAAAGTCAACATAGAAAAGGTTTCCAGAAGAAAAAAGTTAAGAAATACGAATGGAAAGAAAGGAAGATTCAAGATAACAGTCAGCCTTGTATACATACCCGCTGCCGTCTTTCCACCGGACCGTGACTCCTCTGCTCCTGCCCTGTCTCTGCCGCAGTAGAAGGAGAGCTCTAAAAAACCGGTTTTTACGTACCGGTAATAGGATTTTACGGAGCCACGACAGCACCCCAACGAGAGAGGGGATCCGCCCACCATCCGGACAGGAACCTACAGGATTTAAAGGGGCGGTCCCCCTCACCACTCCAGTTTGTGTTTCAGAGTATAAGGGACACCGCCCATTGAGTTAGTACATAATCATATATACTTAAACATTACTAAATACCATCACCTCTAAGAGAGTGATAACTAAAAGCACACCTTCCAATAGAGTGCAGGAAACCAGTGATTAACTACGGGGGGGAATGTGCGGGTGCTGTCGTGGCTCCGTAAAATCCTATTACCGGTACGTAAAAACCGGTTTTCCTATCGCCACGACAGCACCCCAACGAGAGACTTTCAAAGATCAATCACCTGGGAGGGACTACAGTACTAAGTACTGAACGGCCAAAAGCTAAATTGGCCTCTGATGACAGGTCAAGACTGTAATGTCTATAAAAGGTGGAAGGAGATGACCATGTTGCCGCCTTACATATTACGTCTATGGAGACGTCTGCTCTTTCTGCCCAGGATGAGGCTATGGCTCGAGTAGAGTGGGCTCTGATGCCATCTGGTGGTGTCTGGCCTTTGGCAGTATAAGCAAGATATATGGCATCTCTTATCCATCTGGCGATAGACGTTTTCGTTACACTCGCCCTTTTTCTTGGATTCTGAAAGGAAACAAACAGAGCCCTACTCTGCCTCCCTGGCTCTGTCTTGTGGAGGTATTCTAACAGTGTTCTAACGTCTAGAATATGACATTTCTGCTCTTCAGCTGAAACCGGATTGTCACAAAATGATGGTAAAACTATTTCCTGGCTTCTATGAAACTTGGAAGCTACTTTTGGTAGATATGCTGGATCTGGTTTTTACACGATCCTATCCTGAAAGACCATTAAATAAGGGGGATCTACCGATAAAGCCTGCAAATCACTCACTCTCCTAGCAGAAGTTAGGGCCACTAGGAGGGCGGTTTTTAAAGTTAAATATTTAATGGAGACCGAATCTATTGGCTCAAAGGGGGGTTCAGTTAAGGCGTCTAAAACTAAACTTAAGTCCCATGGTGGCAGACTGGGCACATACACTGGATTAGCACGTTCAGTGGCCTTAATAAATCTGGATACCCATCTGTTCCCTGCCACATCACTGCTATATAAAGCCCCCAAAGCTGAAATTTGGACTCTAAGGGTATTTACTGCCAAGCCCAATTCTCGGCCTTTCTGTAAAAATTCCAGAATAGCCAAAATTGGAACCTTGCCTGAAAAGGGATGTTGGTAGAAGGCAAGGAACTTTTTCCAAGTCTTAGCATAGATCTTAGTAGTAACTTCTTTCCGGCTGTTTAACAGAGTAGAAATGAGAGCCTCTGAAAACCCTCTTCTCCTTAATAACTCCCTCTCAAATTCCACGCCGTCAGATGCAGGGATTCCACATTGGGGTAACGGAATGGACCCTGAGAAAGAAGCTCCGGACTGACTGGCAATACCCAGGGATCGGTCACAGACATTGTCCTGAGTAACGAGAACCATGCCCTCCTGGGCCAGAAGGGGGCAATCAAGATCACTCTCGCCCTCTCCTCCCTGATCTTTCTGAGGACTATAGGGATCAGACACATTGGGGGAAATGCATACGCTAGAGGGAAATCCCAGTGAATGTGAAGGGAGTCTATTACACAGGGTTTGTCCGCCACCCGAAGCGAAGCAAACCTCCTGGTCTGTCTGTTCTCTCTCGTTGCAAATAAGTCTATGACAGGCAACCCCCATAGATCCACTATCTGTTTGAACATCCGTCGATTTAGAACCCATTCTCCCTGACTTAGAGAATGACGGCTGAGGTAATCTGCTTCCGTGTTGAGCTCTCCCCGAATGTGAACGGCCGATAGAGAGCGAAAATGAGCTTCGGCTATGTTGAGAATGTCTGTGGCGGTGTTCATTAGGGATTTTGATCTTGTACCCCCTTGATGGTTGAGATACGCCACTACTGTTGTGTTGTCTGACTGGATTCTTACATGTGAATCCTGCAGAGATGGTAGCAACCTGAGTAGGGCCTTTTTGACTGCCGTAAGCTCCTTCCAATTCGAGGACTCTTGAGCCTCTAAGAGAGACCATTGTCCCTGAGCCCAAACATCCCCTATGTGAGCTCCCCATCCTATCGGACTGGCATCGGTTGTGACCGTGTTGTCTGGTACTATATTCCAGCTTACTCCTTTCCCTAAATGTTCCATGTCTAGCCACCATCTCAGACTGTCTAGAGTGGCCGTGGATAGCTTGAGACTTTTGCCTAATTGTCCTTGAAGACTCTTCTCTGCAACCAAGACCTGGGCCTGCAACACTCGAGTGTGGAACTGAGCCCACTGGACGGCCGGTATGCACGATGTCAAGGATCCCAGAAGGGACATAGCGTCTCTCAAAGTCAGATCTGGCCTTTTTGTTACAGTACTGACTTTGTGCACAATCTTCTGCTTTTTCTCTTCCGGAAGGAAACATAGTTGCTCTTCCGAATTTAGCAGAATACCTAGGAAGGTCTGAGTTCATGATGGTACCAATCTTGACTTTTCCAAGTTGACTAGCCAACCCAAGACCTGTATGGAAGATATTACATGATTTAGGCGATTCCTACACTGAGAAAACGAATTCCCCACTACTAGGAAGTCATCCAAGTAGGGTATAACTAACGTATCGTGTTCTCTGACATAGGCCATTACTTCCGAAATGACCTTAGTAAACACTCTCGGTGCCATAGATAGACCAAACGGCATTGCAGTAAACTGAAAGTGTCTAACCTGGTCGTTTAAGCGCACCGCCATTCTGAGGAATTGTTGATGATCCTGATGAATGGGCAGATGATAATACGCATCCTTTAAATCCAGGACTGTCATATAACATCTGGGAAAAAGAAGTTTAGTCGCCGTTTTAATAGATTCCATCTTAAAAGCATGATATTGTAGATGCTTGTTCAATTTCCGTAAATTTATGATGGTTCGAAAGGATCCATCAGGTTTGGGGATTAAAAATAAAGGGGAATAGAACCCCTTCCCCTGTTGTTGTTTTGGAACCTCTAGTATAACTTTTTTCTGTCTTAACATCTGAACTTCTTTTTCAAGGGCTTTTTGTTGGTCTAAGGAATCAGGGGTAGTCAAGATATAGAAATTTGAAGGTTTTTCCCCGAAATTCTAATTTTAACCCCGATTTAATTATGCCCAAAACCCAATTGCTCGATGATATTTTGGCCCACTGAGCATAGTAGTGTTTTAACCTGCCCCCTACTGGAAGGTCACTATTAACGGTAATTTCTTCTTCTTCTTGATGAAGATGATGAGGCATTAAAGTCCGAACCTTTCTTCTTCGGATCTGTTGGCTCCCAGTCTCAGTTCTGATAAGGTCTTCGGTATTGGAAGCGTCTCCTGAAGGTATTCCTAAAGGTAGGATTAAACACTTTAGGAAAGCCCTTTTTTCTATCTTCGGCCTTAGCTAGAATGTCATCCAATACCGGGCCAAACAGGTACTCACCCCTACATGGAATTGTACACAGTTTTGCTCTCGCCTGGGCATCTCCCTTCCAGGTCTTAAGCCATAGGGCTCGTCGAGCAGCGTTTGAAAGACCTGCTGATCTGGCTGCTAATTTTAAAGAATCCACAGATGCATCCGCTAAATACGCCACCCCTTCCCGTATTTGCGATAGGGAGTTTAGCATTTTGTCTCTGGGCACTTTGGATTTCAGCTGTTCCTCCAGCTGGGTTACCCAAACCATGACTGATCTAGCCGTACAAGTACTGGAGATTGCCGGTTTGAAGGCACCAGCAGACGACTCCCACACCTTCTTCAAAAACATGTCCGCTTTTCTATCTGACGGATCTTTCAGAAGGCCTACATCCTCAAGTGGTAGAGCTCCGGCCTTAGATGAAGAGGCCACCGCTGCGTCCACTTTTGGGACCTTCATCCATACTGCCAGATCATTATCGTCAAAGGGATACCTTCTTTTTGCTGATGACGGTAGGAAACCTTTGTCCTATTTATCCCATTCCCGCTTTATAAGGGTCTTAACTGTATCCACTACCGGGAATGACTTACGACTCTTCTGGCACAAGCCTGCAACCATTAAGTCTTGTGCAGATTTTGGTTCCCTGTTCTCAGCAACCCCCATGGTTGCTCGGACTCCTTTAACTAACATATCCATGTTATCAACCGAAAAACATGGCCTTCCTTCTTCCTCTGAGGAGGATGGTGATAAGGAGCGGGAACATTCACCTTCTTGTAGGGACGGACTAGAACCCTGGGGATATGTCCCTGCTTGACCCCCCATGGCGGCTGGTTCTAAGGGAATAGTTTATTTCTTCCCTGATGACCTCTCTAAGGTCTGAAGAACGAAGGGGAGCTTCCTCTTCTAAGGTCTGACAGATGCACGCCTGGCAAAGCCTTTTAGTATAACTGTCAGGCATTGGGGTCATGCATAACGGACATTGCTTGTGCTTAGATTTAGATGACTTTTTCCCCTAAAACAAAGCACAAAATAACAGACCATATCAGCACCAGGAGCATTGATAACACTCACCATGAGGCTGAATCTGTGAATACCGGTTTTGGAGGAGAACGATCCACCTGTGACGCTGGGGCGCTCACACGCTGCTGCCCCCGTACCACGCTGCTGCTGCTTCTTGAGCGGCTACCGCTCTTGCTACGCTGCTCCGGTCCCTCTCCTTGAGGGTGCTCGGCATCCCCTACTGAGGACATTGCTGCACGCTTTCCTCTACAGCCGCCGCTCTTTTCAAAACGCTGCAGCGCTCCTCCTCCAGCTTACCCCGGAAGTGTAAGAACTACTTCCGGGTTCACCGGCACCGGTGGGAACGCTGAACCCCGCGCCTGCACTGTGGACCAGGACGGCACTGCCCAACTCCTGGAACGTGCTCCGTGTGGCCAGACGAGGGGGGGTCTGCACGCAGGACACCCCCGACGCTGCTTCCGGGCCCCCGATTCTGTCGTTCGCAACGGATACCGCACAGAGGCATGGCGGACCCGGGTACGGTTCATTCCCGTAGGCTCCCGCCGTCCGGACAGGAACCCAAACTGGAGTGGGGAGGGGGACCGCCCCTTTAAATCCTGTAGGTTCCTGTCTGGATGGAGGGCGGATCCCCTCTCTCGTTGGGGTGCTGTCGTGGCGATAGGAAAAAAGAAAAATTCAAATTGTCACGTGTAGATGTGACAGTGAATACTTACCAATCTGACGAGGCAAGTACTCACCTCACTGACATGCTCGACTTCAGACGGCCCAGGAAGAAACTCCTCATGAGAAGAATCCGAAGAAGACATTCTGATGCATGAAGAAAGAAAGAAATGGCAGAAATTAGGACATGTAGAGAAAGAAAATAGAAAATAAAGGCATTGGCTATGATGTACTCACATTGTTCAGAGGCTTGTTTGCTCCAAGGTGCTGTGGTCTGTCTGCTCTGCTTGGCTGTCTGCTGAGAAGTGACCTGCAACTGTCCACTCCCTCCCTTTATCACCTTGTATGTGGGGGGTGGCTTATCAGTGTCTAGACATGTTTTTCTCTTGTGGAACGCATGCGTTCATGAACGCAACCAAACGCATGTGCTTGTAAACGCATGTGCTTGTAAACGCATGCGTTCATATAGACAGCAATGCGTTTTTTTGTCGCAATCCTTGCGCAATCGACCGCATGCGTTTCCAGGTGGCAAATTGACGCCTATAAAAATTACTACATGTTGCATTTCCACGCCAAACCGCAGACGACGAAACGACGCATGCGTCGTCAAAACGCGGCAAAACGCGAAAGAGCAAAAACGCATGCGTCCCTAATGTTAAATATAGGAATACAAAACGCATGCGGTTATATGCGGTACAAACGCTGCGGACACAACCGCAAATGTGAAACCGGCCTTACCTGGACCACCTCCTTTAAGCAAATGTTTTCTTGAAAAGACTAACAGAGTTGACAGGTTTTTTGGAGCTGAAATGTTGCCATTTTGCTCACTTTTTTATACTCCTACAGTGTGTGGTCGGCTTTTTTGGGCAGTAACCTGTAGGCTGGCACCTGTTATCGGCTTTTTATTTTGACATATCAGGAAGATTTTAGATGGAAGCAGTGCAACACCAACATTTCCATTCATTTTTCATAAATGATAGAGAAGAAGTAACTATTAAAGCCAGGCATACCGAAGAGGCGCCCTCTGCCAGGAATGGCAGAGAACATACAAAACACTGAAGTAAAGCTGTGAACAAGAGACATCACCTGAAAACCAAACTACAGCTACAAAAGCACATTTACATTTCTCAATCTAATTCAATTACAGGGTCGGAAATAAAAGTCAAACCTGCCTGCGGCTACTGTTTTTCCAGAAAGAACACATACAAGTTTAACAGCCTGGCCCAAGAGGGCACTAAATTAAATAAACAGACAAGCAGCAAAGCATTTCTACAGGGCATTTTAATAAAAGAAACTAAAAAAAAAAAAAAAAAAAAAAAAAAAAACCATTTAAAAAAATAAAAAAAATAGCCAACAGGCCCTCTCTTATCATAAACATGGAGAGTAAAACTGCAGCTCCTTCTCCGTGTCGCCAAAATAAAAAATAACATTCCGATCTCCTCATTACCATACAATGCAGGCGCGGCGGCTCGGGAGAGCTAGATTTCATTTCAATAAGCGCACAATGCAATGCTCTAAGGACATCATGTAGCTGGGAAACAGGCACATTGCTTTTGACAGTGCCTGCAAACAGTGCTCTTTTGTAGTGATGTGAGGTGGCCCTGATTTTGATGCAATTAGGAGGAACATCAAGGGAATGTGAGCATTTGGAATAAAAGCCAAATATTTTACCCCCCTCCCTATGCACACTTTTTTTTTTGTAATAAAAAGATTGGGTTTACTGGCGGAGAGACATTGCGGCACTAATCAACCCATTCATTGTGATGTTCTATCACAGGAGCCTAATAAACCAGCTTAATAAAGATAAAATCAGACATGGCCCCCGCGTGCTCCTCCGAGTCTCGCAGCCTGCGCTTTTCGTTATGTACCGATGGATACAGTCCTCGTAGTGAGCCTCATTACTGTGTTCTAGGGAGCAAACACAATCTGGCTGCATTTACACTCCGACACCGCCGTGTCATTTTCAAGCAAGCGCATATATTAGATTTTCATTTCATTTTTGCGTCACTGACTTGTACTTAAAGGCAACCGAGCTGTGAAAAGGGTCACCCATCCAATAAAATAAGCGGCAGTCTCCCTTACTATATATGTGACACACATCAGTTATCGCTTGGCACGTACTGGAAGTGTTCCCAACAGCGTGCAGCTCGCAATATACGCACATTATGTTCTGGGGATATACAACAGTACCATATGTTCAAACAGTAAACATACACCAGCGATATACAATGTTATGGACCCTACAACTAGGGTAGCGGGGTACTAATGCATATCGTATAAAGCGAAATTAAGTATATTCTTAAGGTACCTTCACACGAAACGATGCTGCAGCGATAGCGACAACGATGCCGATCGCTGCAGCGTCGCTGTTTGATCGCTGGAGAGCTGTCACACAGACCGCTCTCCAGCGACCAACGATGCCGAGGTCCCCGGGTAACCAGGGTAAACATCGGGTTGCTAAGCGCAGGGCCGCGCTTAGTAACCCGATGTTTACCCTGGTTACCAGTGTAAAATATCGCTGGTATCGTTGCTTTTGCTGTCAAACAACGATACACGGCGATCGGACGACCAAATAAAGTTCTGAACTTTATTCAGCGACCAGCGACATCACAGCAGGATCCTGATCGCTGCTGCGAGTCAAACTAAACGATATCGCTAGCCAGGATGCTGCAACGTCACGGATCGCTAGCGATATCGTTACAAAGTCGTTTCGTGTGAAGGTACCTTTACCCCTTAGTAGCTATGGGAGCAGTAATTATGCAGTGTATACTACAATAGGGAGTACGACTGTCATGCTTCAAGTGTATCCCACTGATGCATTTAGTAGATATATTGTTATATACGATGATAGAGAATTCGGAATCATTTTTTAGCACTTTTTTCCCCATTTGGAGTCATGGCCTGACCAGATCTCGTATCTGACACCATTAAAAATCTGCAGATGCCCCTGTTTTTAAGTGCACCTGGTGCCATCTAGCTCCTAAAAATCCCCAAATTAGCATTACAGAATTTTAAAGCTTCCCATTCTAATCCAAACGTGTCTGTACTTTAGTCCCACATACATGTGTGAGGGAAAAAAACATATTGAACACGTGGAGACTAATGATGCCATCTGCTAGGCTACCAGAGAGGAACACAGACACAGCACATTAACTCCGCAGCATCCCCATACGACGCGCTGTTGCACCGCTAGCACACCCCCTGCATCCAGGACTGTCAGCTTCACAGCCCATATGAATATACGGTGAAATCATTAGTATTCCAGACTCCCTGCTATATACTGCTGAACTGCCAGGATCTACGGGGACTTAAGCTATCTGACAACTTGCCTCCAACTCACCTAGGTAGCACATAGCTGGATGTCAGGATCGACAATAAAATGCATCAATCAAATCTATACACCCACATCCACCCAAGTCAGCGGCGCTCATCACCGTGTATAAGGGACAAGTGCAGGCTTATCAGGAGTTACAGTAAGGGACTGAATCAGGTCACACAAAAAATGATAATCACGACAGCGAGTCGCATGCATCGCTTCTTTTATTACCTGTCTACAAAGATAGTCCCATTCCTACACATTATCTGACTATGAATTTGGTCACAGAAAAAAGACCATCTCTCCTGCTCACCTGGATGACCTCAATTATGGATTTTCCTAAATAAAAACCCACTGAAAAGGAAAGGATAAGCTAAACAAAGAAAAGGATATGAACCAGGGGTTGATATGATCAGGTGCAGACATATCTTTGGTGCAACTGCACAGGGGCCCAAGAGGTAAAAGAGTCCATTTCTACCTCCAAAACTGGAGGAATTGTCCATTTTGATGTGATATTGAGCTTTAAAGGGCCCTTATATTGTTCTGGCATAGGAGCCCTTTTCTGTGTGTCCGCCAGTGAATAGGACTGAGGGTGCTGCCAATGGATCTGGACACGCTTTGCTCATTCCCAGGGTAGTTTCCATGTGAATGTGATATCTTAATCAGCCGATTTCTCGATACATGTCAGGTGTGTTATTACAGAGACGGACAACCAAGGTTCTCAATGAGGCATCCAGCTGCTATTGGGGAGGTGCCGCTAAAGATGCAGTTCTTGCAGAACTGATACCATATGTATTAGGCAAGGTTCCTATGGCGGCAATACAACTTGGGCCACAGTCACATCCAGGAGCCGTGTGGTCGCCCAGAGAGCAGAGGTGCATCCCGCTACTGACATGCACTAATCCAGCCAAAACTACAATGCGTCAATTGGTCCGCAAAAAAAAAGTGCAAGAGAATTTGTGTTGTCTGTTATGCATGAGTAAGTTGACCAAAAATACTGCAAATCGGTATGCAGGCTTAGAGGAAAGCCCATCAAAAGATTATTTATTACCAAGATCATTTTGTTTTGTCTAAAATGTATTTTTTTTTTTAATAGCTATTTTCCTTAATATTTAAAAAAAAAACATTTGTAATCTTGTAAGTTTCATACTGACCACTGAGGCTACTTAAGGCCATGTGCACACGCTGCGGATTCCATTGTGGAATTTTCCACAGCGGTTTTGATAAATCTGCAGTGTAAAACTGCTGAGGTTTTTACTGCGGATTTATCGCTGTTTTTATTGCGGTTTCCGCTGCGGGTTTTCACCTGCAGTTTCCTATTGGAGCAGGTGAAAAACCGCTGCGGATTCCGCACAAAGAATTGACATGCTGCGGAAAATAAACCGCTGAGTTTCCGCGCGTTTTTTTCCCGCAGCATGTGCACTGCGGATTTCATTTCCCATAGCTTTACATGGTACTGTAAATGCATGGAAAACCGCTGCGGATCCGCAGCTGCGGAAATGTTGCGGATCCGCAGCAAAATCTGCAGCGTGTGCACATACCCTTAGGGTACCGTCTCACATAACGATTTACCAACCATCACGACCAGCGATACGACCTGGCCGTGATCGTTGGTAAGTGGTTGTGTGGTCGCTGGGGAGCTGTCACACAGACCGCTCTCCAGCGACCAACGATGCCGAGGTTCGCTGGTAACCAGGGTAAACATCGGGTTACTAAGCGCAGGGCCGCGCTTAGTAACCCGATGTTTACCGTGGTTACCAGCGTAAAAGTTAAAAAAAAAAAAAAACGTACATACTCACCATCTGATGTCCGTCAGGTCCCGTGCCGTCCGCTTCCTGCTCTGACTGAGATCCGGCCGTACAGTGAGAGCACAGCACAGCGGTGACGTCACCGCTGTGATCTGCTCTCACTTTCCGGCCGGCAGACAGTCAGAGCAGGAAGCAGACTGCAAGGGACCTGACGGACATCAGATGGTGAGTATGTACGGTTTTTTTTTTTTTACTTTTACGCTGGTAACCACGGTAAACATCGGGTTACTAAGCGCGGCCCTGCGCTTAGTAACCCGATGTTTACCCTGGTTACAAGCGAACGCATCGCTGGATCGCTGTCACACACAACGATCCAGCGATGACAGCGGGAGATCCAGCGACGAAAGAAAGTTTCAAACGATCCGCTACGACGTACGATTCTCAGCAGGGTCCCTGATCGCTGCTGCGTGTCAGACACTGCGAGATCGTAACTATATCGCTACAACGTCACGAATCGTGCCGTCGTAGCGATAAAAATGCCACTGTGTGACGGTACCCTTAGGGTACCGTCACACAGTGCCATTTTGATCGCTACGACGGCACGATCCGTGACGTCGCAGCGATCGTATGAATATCGCTCCAGCGTCGTAGACTGCTGTCACACGTTGCAATCACGGCGCTGGAGCGATGCCGAAGTCCCCGGGTAACCAGGGTAAACATCGGGTTACTAAGCGCAAGGCCGCGCTTAGTAACCCGATGTTTACCCTGGTTACCAGCGTAAACGTAAAAAAAACAAACAGTACATACTCACATTCCGGTGTCTGTCCTCCGGCGTCTCAGCTTCTCTGCACTGTGTAAGCACAGCGGCCGGAAAGCAGAGCGGTGACGTCAGACGTCACCGCTGTGCTCGCTTTCTGGCTGGCCGGCGCTCACAGTGCAGAGAAGCTGAGACGCTGGAGGACAGACACCGGAATGTGAGTATGTACTGTTTGTTTTTTTTACGTTTACGCTGGTAACCACGGTAAACATCGGGTTACTAAGCGCGGCCCTGCGCTTAGTTACCCGATGTTTACCCTGGTTACAAGCGAACACATCGCTGGATCGCTGTCACACACAACGATCCAGCGATGTCAGCGGGAGATCCAGCGACGAAAGAAAGTTCCATACGATCTGCTACGACGTACGATTCTCAGCAGGGTCCCTGATCGCTGCTGCGTGTCAGACACTGCGATATCGTAACGATATCGCTAGAACGTCACGAATCGTACCGTCGTAGCGATCAAAATGGCACTGTGTGACGGTACCCTTAGACTCATACTTCCTGACCTTCCAGGAAGAGTTTTCAGCAAGGATCCACATTATCATAGACAGGATTACCTTGATAGGTAACACCTCTATACACAGCAGATAACACAGGATCCACCAATTACAATAGGCGTTGTCACAGCTCTGCCTACTCCGCCTCCCTTAACAATGATCTTTAACAGGCTCATTAGAAACATCCATACAAAAGGATCAGGAAATGACCATTGCAGCTATGTACATGTGTTGTTTCCTGACACAACAGGAAGTATTGAGTAAAAAAAAAAGCGCCAGTGTGAAAATTGAAAGACACAGATTGTAAAACATAAAAACATATTGAGTTAAATGTATTAAAAAAAAATTGTGGCAAACTGATTTAAACAGTAGGTCATTCTTGAGGAGGACTGCTTCCCTCCTGCTGGAGAGCGCTTTATCTTGCTACTTTAGAAAAAGGTGAGCAAATCTTTTAGAAGGCCATAAAAAAATCATCATAGGCTACCTAGAGTAAAAAGGCATGTGCAGAAAAACAGTACAAACAATCCACTATACGAAAATTTTACAATAATTGCACACATGTAAATATAAAAGTCATCTTACAATATCCTCAGTCAGTGCTCATTATTGGCAGATTATCTGCTTGTGCAACTAAAGCGGTGTTCACACGTACATTTAGGAATTCGGTGTGTCTGTTCTGACATATGGGATCCACATTCATAACCGACCCGGGGGTTCTGCTCTAAAAATGGCCACCAAAACTGACCCCATAATATGTGACACCCCCCTCCCCATTCCGTTTGCTAACCGATGAAAATCCAACTTTGCGCATAAATTCTATTTAAGAGATGAACAAACGCATAACACTCAATTCCAAGGGCTAGCTTCTACATACAATAACACAATCATGAATGAATAATCATTATCTTAAAATGATAAAGCATCACACAATAATGAATAATAATTATTATTATCTTAAAACTATCAGACAATGCGCCATCGCCCTGGGTCTCTATAGAAAGTAATACAGTTATTATCATGGGTGTGATTTGTTGCGGTGTCACCAGAATATTGTCTGCAGTGGCTGCACCCCCCGGGTGACAATGGTAATATGACAGACACCGTTTAAGTGACAGAGAATAAATAATATGAGATTTGTTTGGTCATTCATTCTATTTCAGCTCAACGACAATCTGAAGAAAATATCCAAGAACAAGCATAAGGGTAGTGCACAGGTTGCAGATTTGTCTGCAGGATTTTCTACACAGAATCTGCATCTCTTGGCACAAAATGCAGGTAAAAATCTGCGAGTTTTTGCAGCGTTTTTTGTTTGGATTTTCATGCGTATTTTTCTGCATTTTTGTAGCCTAAACAAAAATCTATTTAACAAAAACAAAAAAAGAATTGTGATGTCATTTCTTTGTTCAACCTCTTATTTTACATACTCCATTGAAGAATAATGTTGCACACAGATATAGACAGATGGATAGATTGATCGATAGATCAATCGATCGATAATAGATAGATAACAGACAGATAGATAATAGATAAATAAATAGACAGATAAATAGATTAATACCAGTCTCCCACCTCCTGATCTGCAGCGTTTCTCGCAGGCACATCCACAGCAAACCTGCAGATCTTTTTTAAACCTGTGGTTTTGCTGAGGATTGTCCTGACACAATGGAAGTCAATGGGTGCAAAAACGCTGCAGATCCGCAAAAAGAATTGACATGCAGCAGGAAAAAAAAAAAGCTGCAATTCCACGTGTTATCAGCAGCATGTGTACACCAAATATCAATTTCACATTGACTAACATTGCTTGTGCACTACACTGCAGATTTGATGTAATTCCGCATGTCCAAAAACGCTGTGGATCCGCATCTAAATCCGCAACGTGTGCACATAGCCTAAACGCTTTATTGTGCGACGAGCACAGCTTTTTGAGCTTTCTACCATAGATGGGCTTTTTGGTGTGTGACCGTGGTGTGCGTTTTCTTGGTAACTGCTTCCCTACAGTAGTATGGCCAAGGCTTTCTACAGCATCCAGAAAATGTCTGCCTTCCAGGGGCCAGGCTTGTGTCGAGTGTGAATAGCAACTTCCCATGGCACGGAGGTCTATTAGCTGGTAAGTAAGCAACATACAACTCCTAAGTGTTCACTGCACAGGGCTCAGGAACCATCACTTCCCCGAAAGCACACAATGTTACTTCAGCACCATTTACTCAAATGTCACCAAATGAGAAACTCCGCTGAAGCAACCTGCCTGACAACAAAAATCAGGCTCCCGAAAAGAGCAAAACTAAACCCAGCGATATCAAAACCTATTACATGCCTTATCTTCTAAGACCAACTGAAATGTTATGGGAACAGATGCCATACAACACAGACTATAGGGTTAATACGTTTAGCAGCACGGTGGCTCAGTGGTTAGCACTGTGGCTTTGCAGCGCTGGGATCCTGGGTTCAAATCCCACCAAGGACAACATCTACAAGGAGTTTGCATCTTCTCCCTGTGTTTCGGTGGGTTTCCTCCCACACTCCAAAGACATACAGATAGGAAACTTAGCCCCAAAGGGGCCATGAGATAGCGATGTCTGTAAAGGTACCTTCACACGAAGCGACGCTGCAGCGATAGCGACAACGATGCCGATCGCTGCAGCGTCGCTGTTTGGTCGCTGGAGAGCTGTCACACAGACCGCTCTCCAGCGACCAACGATGCTGAGGTCCCCGGGTAACCAGGGTAAACATCGGGTTACTAAGCGCAGGGCCACGCTTAGTAACCCGATGTTTACCCTGGTTACCAGCGTAAAAGTAAAAAAACAAACACTACATACTCACCTGCGCGTCCCCCGGCGTCTGCTTCCTGACACTGACTGAGCTCCGGCCCTAACAGCAGAGCGGTGACGTCACTGCTGTGCTTTCACTTTACTGAGCGCCGTAAAGTGAAAGTGAAAGCACAGCAGTGACGTCACCGCTCTGCTGTTAGGGCCGGAGCTCAGTCAGT
The DNA here is from genome assembly GCF_051348905.1 of Ranitomeya variabilis. Taxonomy (NCBI): domain Eukaryota; kingdom Metazoa; phylum Chordata; class Amphibia; order Anura; family Dendrobatidae; genus Ranitomeya; species Ranitomeya variabilis. The sequence goes on along the minus strand of NC_135233.1, from coordinate 692,950,698 downwards.
GTCAGGAAGCAGACGCCGGGGGACGCGCAGGTGAGTATGTAGTGTTTGGTTTTTTTACTTTTACGCTGGTAACCAGGGTAAACATCGGGTTACTAAGCGCGGCCCTGCGCTTGGTAACCCGATGTTTACCCTGGTTACCAGTGTAAAACATCGCTGGTATCGTTGCTTTTGCTGTCAAACAACGATACACGGCGATCGGACGACCAAATAAAGTTCTGGACTTTATTCAGCGACCAGCGACATCACAGCAGGATCCTGATCGCTGCTGCGTGTCAAACTAAACGATATCGCTAGCCAGGACGCTGCAACGTCACGGATCGCTAGCGATATCGTTACAAAGTCGTTTCGTGTGAAGGTACCTTTAAGACGCCGAGGAACGTGATGACGCTTTGTCAGCAAAGCACAATTGTAATCATGCTCTAAGCCTAGATCATTAGAATCCAGGACACACACTTTGGTGTCCATTTACACCACGTGACGAGCAGAATTAACTGACTGCCAACAGGCAACATGCTTACAGACTGGCTGTCACTTAATAGAGCCCACTTCAGATGAGCACTAAATAGTTATTCTCGGCAGCACAGGTCCAGTTAACACAGGATGACATGCTGCCAAGAATGATCTTTTGGGCAGCCCAAAAGATCATTGCACTGGACGATCGAGTATTAGACTGCAGTCAGAGATCTGAAAAATTGGTCCGATATCAGGCTGCAATGCACAGACTGGCTGGCGGGTCTACCATTTAGCCCAAGCATTGCGTCCGGATCTTGGTCCAATTTATTCGGACGTGTGACTGTGCCCTTATTAAGTAGTACCAAACTAATGTCCTACTCAAGGAATATAGGTGACTAGAATCACCTGCTTGTATGCCGTAAGTGGTGAAGAGCGGCATCTTCCATTAATGCACCACTCTGTGCACCTTGCCTTATATTTACCTCCTGCCATCTTCAGCTCTTCCCAGCGCCACTCCGTTCCCTATAAGCCACGTTATGGCTCTCTGACTTACTTTGAGAAGTGACCTCCGGCTCATACTAGAAACCACTGGATTGAACCGGCAGGTCACAATCTGCTAGACACCGACTGCAGCATTGCTGATAAATATAAACATCTCCTGGTAAGTATGAGACCAAGTGTGGGGACATTACATTAGTGCCACCACTCCAGCACTGCAATAATAACAAACGCTGGAGCGGTGCTTTAAGTAGCACATTTGGAAAAAGACTGGGAAAGCCATTTTGCAAACTTAGAGCAGTTGTTTAAAACAGAATTATTTAAAATCAATAGCCAATAAGCGTAGCCACCAAATGCATGGTCAAGGACCCTCCCTACAGATGGAGCCACTTTAAAAGAACAGTTTATGGAGATCTTTAGATGAGGCCTTTACATAATCCTATAATGTTAATTACAGCAGTTAGAGACATTAGTTCATAGGGAATGAATGAGACGCAAGGAAGCTTGAAACGTCCCTTTAAGTTGTCACACCTTAAACAGAGCTTTGATTGTATGGTCTTCATGTATCACAACCCACCTCACCGTCATGCTCTCACATGTCCACGTAAACCAGGTAACAATCTAGCTAGTCTTTACTACATCATTACCAATACATTTCCTAGGTGTAACGCCATGAGTAAAATGAGTGATTTGCAGCGAGAATATTAAAGAATGAACACTTGCAAATGACGATTAACAAGCACACACAGTTTATAAATCTGCACCTGTGACAACACTTCCATACTCTATTAATGGGGTGGTCCACTACTGGACAACCCCGATTACGCACTTCAGGGTCCTATAGAAAATAATTATGTATGCTGGCCTTCCACAGCATCGCTGCTACAACAATGTCAGCACTCCTATTCCATGTGGGTCACATGATACTGTTGTGTCACGTGACCGCTGCAGCCAATCAGCAGCCACTGATATCAATAATCAGTTATAGCAAAAGTTCCTGTCAATTAAATAGTAAAGTGTGGCACCCCAAGAATTCAGGTACCACAGTGGCATTGCCTTCCTCTCGAGGAGGGTGAGGCAATGCCTGGAAATGAGGAGAATTCCTTTGGCAGGTAAGCTATACATTCAACACATTCTGACTCCAGGCCAGAAGGAGGTGCTCTGAACCTGGTTTTCAGGGGAACTTCCCTAGATATACATTCTGATCTGGAGGAGGAGTCAGTTAGTCTGGTGCAGACAAGGAACAGAGAAGGAGCACAGGAGAAGTCAGGAGCTAGAGGAGAGCTGCGAGTGGGCTTCCTCTAAGCTAGAGCACAGAAACCGGGCACCGGGAGCCTGAGGCTGTGAGGAACTACAAGTCCCAGGGCAGAACCGGAGGGCAGGAAACTGAAAGGGACGTGCCCACATTACACCTGAGGTACAACATCAACCAGAGCCCGGAATCACCGTGAATAGAGACCTCAAGGAAATGGCTCTACTTGCCCACTGTGCAGGTACTGTCCCAGGACAGGAGAGAAAGCGTACCTTGCCAGAAAGCCACAGGCAGCAAGGGACTAATATTCAGTGCATAGTGGAAGGCTCCCAATCTGACCTGACCAAGGGGGTTCAATTTGTTTCCAAGCTGCCTGGACTCCACCGTCACCTGTTGCCAGTACCCTGGACTGAAACTGACTGCCAACAGTAAACCAGGTAAAGACATTGCAACCCCGTGTCCTTCGTTTATTCTGGCACCACACCACTCTGGCCAAACACACTGGGAGCCCTGGGGACCCCGCTTCACCTGTGGAAAGCGAGACCACCTTTGCTGCAGCACCATTTCCCCCAGAGGACCCCTTTAAGCAGCGTCGGTCACTCTTGACCGAGAACCACAGGTGGCGTCACAAACATCCCCTTTAAAGACTGTTCCCCGTTTACTTGGGCACCTAGGGCCACGGACCGGGTCATCGTAACCGTGACATCCCCTTTAACAACGACCGAACCCGGTACCGAGTACCCCTAGGTCCAGGCGGGCGACTCCAAAGCATGTAGCCATTCAGGAACGATCCATAGGAAATAGTGCCGACATCGTTGGAATGGCGCTGTTGTAGGAGGAGAGTGTAGGTTATTTTTATTCTCTATGGGGCCCTGAAGTGGTTAAGCTTTGAGCGTATAGTAGTGGACAACCCCATATAAAAGACAATGACAAGAATAAACAGATGTGTCAAACATGGTGGAATATACAACAGCAGCAGGGTTATACAGAGGGGTTTTATTAAGCAGTCAGCAGATGGCGCTGAGTTAGTGTTGATATACTTGTGCAGTTCTTGCCTAGGTTAGGAGACCACTCTGGATTGGCTTGTGTCCGCTCTTCCCTGAATCTTCAATACTGTAATGATACAGATGATTACTGTAGGTCCCCAGTAAAACACTTCATTGTCCCACAGTGTCCAAATGCTGAGGATTCTGCTGGAAGCTACAACAAAATTAACCACAAAGTGTTCTCCTAATTCCCACTTAAAGGGAATCTGTCAGCAGAATTTCACTCCCCAAACTATTTATATGCACATGTAGCTCTTTCAAAAGACAAGTCAAACATTACCCTTACATGGTGAGTCCATTACGCCATTACTGAGAAATCAACTATTGAACGGATATGCACATTTGGCTAAAGATCTATAGTAGATCTGAAGCCTCATTCACTACAGCTCAATTCCACTACTGTTTGACTGATAGCCTCTATGCTATATAACTTCAGGCAAAGAAGCCGCCAGTCAAGTAGGAGGTGGTGGCTCTGGGCGGGGAATAGAGCTGGAGTGACAGAGGCTTCTGATGTGGAAATAACTCTTCAGCATCGGTTGAGTATCCATTCAAAACGCCAATTTCCCAGTAACGGAGGAACTACTGGCCATGTGAAGTTATTGCTTGACTTGTCTATGTAAGAGCTACATAAATAGTCTGGGTGTAAAGTCCTGCTGACAGATTACCTTTAATGTTACCCACATGCTGCTTGTTAAAGAATGGAATGCACTTCATGGTTTTACTAGTCTTAAAACAAAAAAATTAAAATACTATTGAATTTACATCGAGCTGACTCCATTTCATACTTCATCAGAAATTCCCTAAGCAGGGCTCAGCATTTTTCTCCAGACTTTATGTTCATCCATATTTCCGTGAAGACTGAACATGTGTTGTGCCCATCAGTACACAGAATAATAGGGCTAATATGCAGGTACAGAGTGCAACTACCACCATATTTCCCAGGTGGCAGGGCTGTGCGGGAGGAGTTTTGCTGATATTTTGATATGCACACACATTATACGATTATCAAAATATCAGCAAAACACAGACAATCATGAAAAAAGGCTTCATGCAGATAGACCCTTTGTGTGCATCAGGAGAGTGAAGACCCTGGATCTGGGGCATTAGCATCTAATGATCTAATGCAGGAGGTGACGGCAGAGGTGAAGAGGAAGTCACTTTTGTGGATTTTAGAAACTGGTCCTCACATTTTTTTTAGGCTATGTTCACACGTTACTTTTTTTTTTATGCATATTTTAAGCTGCGTTTTACAGTCCCATGCACACACTGGTTTGATTTTCCTGAAAGATTTGGAAAACGCTCAGTTTCGTTTTGCACCCATAGGAAACAATGGGGAAGTGCAAATATGAAGCAAAAAACAAAAGGATCAGGTTTTGCTGCTTTTTTGAGCAAAAACCTTGAGGAAGTTGAATCATGATTTTGGGAGGCACTAAACTATCAGCATGACAACAAAAACGCAGCAAAACCTGCTTTTTTGTAGCATCTTCGAGACGGTTTTGCCTGCAGAAAAAAAAGCCGCAAAAACGCAACGTGTGAACATAGCCTTAATGTTGCTGCTGGAGGAAATCATCAGTAAATAACAATGAGGTTTCTATCAAAAAACTCATTACAAACAGGCCCTTACAAGTTGCTGAAATAAAAAACTACGGTTGTCCAAATGACAGCTACCCTTTCCTAATTAGGGTAGAAAAGAAACAAAGGTGGCTGAATGTCTGCATTATCCAATACCACAGACTAGATCATTGGTAATTGTTCTAAGCCATGGTCGAGAGACCCAAATTTTATGAGTTTCCTTTCAGAAAACGAAGAGCTCTCAAGGACGGTGCTAATTAAACACAAAGAAACCGAGTATTACCACGTCCAGCATAGTATCTCCGCCATTGCTCCAGTCTATCTGCTGTGCTAGCGCCATATCTACCGCGCTGCAGCCAATCACTGAGCTCAGCAGCTCTGTCCATGTAGACAACACAACCGCTTAGCTCACTGACTGGCTGCAGAGCTACTGAAGTGACTTAGAGCACTGTAGACAAACAACACAACAGGGCAATGGTGTAGACATGGCACTAGACCCACGGTGAATAAATACTCAGGGGTTTTTGTTTTTTTAAACTACCAGGGGTTATAGCCCATATTTTTCTGGAAGGTGACTACCCTTTTAAATACCTTCAGTAAATCTACCCCATTGTTCGCATGTCCAATATATTTTATTCTGTAGATGCCTTGTATTTTACAAGCCTTGTTTGGGCTGAAATCACTACTCCCGAAAATACACTAAACTAGACACTTCAGTAACCTAGCTCTAAAGGTTATAGAGAAGCACAAATATGGTGTAAAGATGAGCACAGCTGAAGCTGCAGAAAATGAGCCGTCTTTTTAAAAAGAAAAAAATAGTAATTCCAAAAGTTGAAAAAAGTTCAGCGCATGAAAACTTTCCATCATTGTGATTCTGATTTTAAAAAAAAAAGTTCCTTTTTAATAATTTTCTTGGTGTTTCAATGGCATGGTGGCGTTTTATCTGCTTCAAAGCTGTAAGGAACACTGAAAGTACCCTCTCTAGCATTCTGGTTCAGCACAAAGGACACTAAAATTGGCTCCCATGAGTAATTTTTGTTAAGTGGTGATTATTTCACTGCAGATAGGTTAAGCTCAAAGAGAATTATGAGCCGAATGATTAGAGACAAAATAAAAAGGCAATCAAATCTTTCGTACGACCTTTAAAGCTTAAGCAATGCTTCTCTTCCTCAAAAAATAATTTGCCTTTTCAGTCCAGGACTAAAAAGATTTGCGTCCTCCCCACCAATAGTAAAAGATCAACAGCAGAATATATATACGGAGCCGTGACTAATAAGAGATTGGGTGTCGGCAATGTAACTCACACCACCGCACAGGAAAAATCGCTTTTTATCCCAGCTCACATGCTTTACAGTTGTCTCTAATTAAATGAGGTTTTCACCTACAATTTAAGCAAAGCTTGTTTGGCCCAGTTAGTGAAATAAAGTTATGTACTGTCCTCTCCGAAAAGACCTGCTCTCCTCCACCCTCATAGCTGTGTCCCCTGCTGAACTGTTGGCATCAACATCTGGTGGTGGATGAAGACAAGGTGGGGGTAATGTGATGGGTGAAGCTAGTCAGTAGCTGCATCAGTCACCTGATATTTATACCCAAATAAGCTTTTCTGAAAGAAGCACCCCATAATAAATCTGTATACATGCAGTGTATGTGTTTATGTACTCATTTATCACCATCTTATCCGGGATGCGGTCCTCTTCTCAGTGATGATGTAGAAATACTTGCCACTCATATAGGTGTATTCAAGAACTTATTTATTGAATGTAGAAATTCCAGAAAAATAAGAGACGTTTCGGTCAATACCTGACCTTCATCAGTCATCTGGATAGAGGAGATCTGTGTGGAAGCGCGCTGCGTGAAGGTCTGCAGTGTCCACTGTGTCAATAATTCACTCAATTCAATAAATAAGTTCTTGAATAAACCTATATGAGTGCCAAGTATTTCTACACTGCAGTTGACCCATTTGGTTATCCTACTTGTGCACCACCAGAATTCCATAAGTGCCCTGTTTCCCTAATCTCTTCTCAGCGCTGTCACCGCTCTTCAGACCAGCTGACTCGCTATATGCTCTACATGCAAGCCGGAAGAAACTATTACAACGCAAGTCTATGGAGTCTGGTTCTGACGCTTCATACACGTACGTTGCAAAAGCTACTTACAGGTCATACAGAGCACAGGGTGACCCAGAGAATCTGAAAAGCGGTGACATCACTGAGAAGAGGAGCAGAAAGGCGCTGGATTAAATTAACATCTTTACTCCACAAGGCCGTTCGCACCTTCATGACCAAGCCAAATTTCACAATTCTGACCAGTGTCACTTTATGAGGCAACACCTCTGGAACGCTTCAGTTCTTCCCACCGATTCTGAAATTTTTCATGTGACCTATTGTACTTCATGATGGTGGTAAAATTTCATGACTTGCGTTTGTGAAAAATATATAAAAACGGACATTTGACGCAATTTTCAAACTTAATTTTTATGTCCCTTAAACCAGAGTTGTTACACAAAATAGTTAATAAATAACATTTCCCACATCTCATTCTAAAAACTTCACCCCAAAAGGTGCTCAAAACCACATTCAACACGTTTATTAACCATTCAGGTGCTTCACAGGAATTAATGGAATTGGAAGGGGAAAAAAATGACCATTTTATTTTAGATCCAATTTTTTTTTATTATTTTCACAAGGGTAACAGGAAAATGTACAGGAAAATGTACCGCAAAATGTGTTGTGCAATTTCTCCTAAGTGCACTTACACTCCGTTATGTTGGGGAAAACCACTGTCTGGTCACACGGCAGGTCTCGGAAGGGAAGGAGCACAGTTTGACTTTTTGAAAGCAAATTTGGCTGGAATCGAGAGTGGACGCCATGTCGCGTTTGGAAACCCCCAAAAAAGTTACCCCATTTTGGAAACTAACCCCCTCAAGGAACTTATTTAGAGGTGTGGTGAGCACCTTGAACCCCCAGGTGCTTCACAGAAGTTTGTAAACTTTCAGCTGTGAAGGAAAAAAAAAAAAAAAAAACATTTTTTCCACAAAAGTTATCTTTTAGCCCCAGTTTTGTATATTTTCACAAGGGCAAAAAGAAAAATGTGTCGTGCAATTTCTCATGAGTATGCCGATACCTCATGTGGGAGAAAACCACTGCTTGGGTACATATGTCAAGACTCGGAAGGGAAGGAGTGACGTTTTGGAATGCAGACTTTGATGGAATGGTCTGCGGACGTCATGTTGCGTTTGCAGAGCTCCTGATGTGCCTAAACAGTAGAAACCCCCACAAGTGACCCTATATTGGAATTGATCTAGTGTTTACCTAGTATGTAAATTTTATAATGTGGTGGCTTATACGCAAGACTGTATATTGTGTAGAGTGCATCAGGTTGCTATATGCGAGTTGTGTGGTGTACGTCAAGTTGGCATACGTGAGTTGTACAAGTCAGAAATTAATTTTCGTGGATGTGTGGTACAGTTTGAAGTTTGGTTTTTTTTTTTTTTTTATAAGGAGAAGAGGTTTGTCGGGGCAGGTGTTTCATTGCCAAATGGTGTCCTTGTGCATCACCCTCTTGTTTCCTTGAGGTTTGAGGGACTTGCTCGACAAAATGCTGGCCTGGTACGATACAAGCACCTTCAGTACTTGGGCCAATTCCTTCATGACTTCCAAATGTTAGGGCCTTAATCACCATCTCCTAGAACTGAATGTTTGATGTACCTGTCTGGCCTGCACATTGTAATGGCACAAAAGCATTGAACAGTGGGATTCTGGTATAAAAGGTATCTACACAGAGGTGATGACCTTGATCCAGCAGTGGGCGCAGGAAATCCCACACAGTTTTCCCACTCCCCTTTAAATTTATTAGCGATTCATTAACGCAGATGTCCCTTGTTGCTGAAGTGATCAATGACCAGTCGAACAGTTTGAAAAGTCGGTCAAAGTTACGATCACCTCGGGGAGGACAATGAGCATTGTCATTTTAATGCAAAAATGCCTTTTGTTTACAGGTCATGGCCATGCAAAAAACCGGAGTGTTGTATAAAACATCAGCACTCCAATATTGCCAAAGTTCTAGCTTCTTCATTAACTCCATGTGAAGAACCAGGAGTCAAAAAGTAAATTTCTACTGTGTCTACAGAGGTTCAGTTAGAAGATGATGAAGGTTGGTTTTAAGCCAAAAACTACTGGGAGTACAAATTTGTAGAGGCCATCATGAGGTTTACAATATACTTAGACAAAAAAAACACAACAACTTTGAAAAAGTCTGTTTCTGTAAGGCGGGTGATGTCAAATTGGATTCCTGACTGTGCCACAAAATCAGGAATCTGTTGCTCAGTCTTCACGGGGGTGGGGTAAAATCCATACGGTGTCAGCAACAGTAAATGCTGGTGCATTTTCTGTCCTAGGGCGTCTACGTGGCAGTTCGGTAACACTTGTGGAAGAAGATGAGTAGGAAAAATTGTTTAATTCTTTTACCACCCAAAATAAACAAAAACAGCTGGAGGTTGATCACTGATGTGTCGCTGATCAGCGCTCGGCGGCTGTAGACCGGACTAACGGATCAGTTTTTTGTTTTTTTTCTGCACTGACAAACACTAACTCAATTCAGTAAAAAATACTGTAGTAGACTACAATTACTAAGCTATTTTTATATACTCTAAATCATATAAACTAATTTTTTGATTTTCCTTTTTCCCCTTTACTTTCCAACACTAACTCAATTCAGTAAAAAATACTGTAGTAGACAATTACTATAGTATATTTTTACTGTCCCTAATCTACTTTCAACTAAGCTAAATTATTTTTTACTCAATTGTTTTGGGGTTTTTTGGTGAAAAAAGAACAACCGGAGGCCAGTCAGTGATGTTCGTCACCGACCAGTGCTCGACGGCTATAGGACACATGCACGGATGTGGTGCAAAAATGAGACCAAAAAAGTTAGACAGGAGAACAAAAAAGTCCTTGACAAAAGCGAGTGCAGGAGCTAATCAGTTGTGTGTCTGACCAACCGCTCAGTGGCTGTAGGACGCACCCAGAGTGGTGCAAAGGGGGGAAAACTGTGCTCTAAAAATGAAATGATTTTCCAGTTCAGTTCAATTATGGTAATATCAAGCTTGCACTTTTTTTTTTTTTTTTTATCTTCGTAAATCAAACAAATTTGAAAATTTGCAAAGAAAATAATTGGTTTCTGCCACCATTTTCTGAGACCTGTAACAATTTCTTTATGGAGCTATAAGAGCTTTCTTTTCTCGCATCGGTTTGACATCTTTATTGATATCAATTTGAGGTACATGGTGCCAATTTTGGAGTTTCACATTTTTTCCCCCATTACAGCGTTCACCATATGGGATAAATAATTTTGTCATTCAAAAAACAGAGGCAGGTGGAGCGGCCCTTGAATATCCAGGCTGGCAGGAGAAGACCACGTTCTCAGACCAGCCGCTCTGCAATTGTGCTTCATTAGCATAAAACTTCCGACAGGTGATTACTGAAGAATGTGAACACAGATTTCTCCAATAGGGTATCAAATTAATCTGCATTAAAGCGCCATTATAGCCAAGTCTTTACTTCATAATCCAAAATCCTGCTGACAAGTCCTCTTTAAGCCACCAGGCTCTTAAAAGAGCAGCGCACCAAATACAAGCTTTACAAAGGAAACATCGGAGCAGTACAAGTTCAGCTGCTCCAACAAAGGAGAAGCCTGGAAACTGAAAAGTATTCAGGCACACCCATTGTTTTATCAAAGGTAGGGCTTCAGGAGAGAGGCCAGTCGTCTTTTGTCACAAGATTTTATGTGACGGCTAATGCTATGCCACACATGGGCGTTCCTCAAGCAGATGAATGCATCTGTAATTCGGGGTGTACACACAAGAACAGCCAGGTCATTAATCAGTACATAAAACAGATGAATCACGAGGGAGCTCAGTAAATGGTGACGGGAAGAAAGGAAACTGTTGTGCAACCCATCAGTGTGCCTGCCACAAGTCAACAATGCCATCACCTCTTGCCAAGCGGTTATTATTCTTCTGCCAAAATGCAGTTCAATAATTCTTGGAGACTTCCAAATATAGAAATTCAGCTACCTGCAGTACCTTACAGGGTAACATTCCTCCCTGCCCACCTACACATGGAATTGGCAATGAAACCTAAAGGATGACATTGGGGTTCCACTGGGGAAGGGGATGTCCTGGTGGAACGTCAGGCAAATAATTCAACAATGCTGAACGACATATGACAAATTGTTTTTGTGTGTGTGCGCATTTTACATAACACTTGCGTACTCAAGTTCTGAAAAATGAAAAAAAAAAAAAAGCGAGCTTCTGTAGGGACAGAAACGTTGGCAATCTACTTATTGTAATTATACACTCTTCATGACAAAGGGACTGGAAAAGATTCTGGACATCAGAAAAAGTAGATTTTAACCTTTTTCTGTAATGTTCCAGGTCACAAACAAGCATGACAGATGACAGCCATAGGCCAATACCGGTGATCTAAAAGCTGATCTGCGAAAAACGGATTTTTGCAATCGTACACATTTGCATCACATCAGTAACAGCTAGAGCAGCAACAGATCAACGAATTGTCATCGTAAAATATGTGGTCCACCAGAATGAAATATGGTTTAGAAAATAGTCACCTGAAATGGCCAGCGTAAGGAGACAGGTGTATTTTCCATCTGTGTGCTGTCCATGGAATCTATTTTTTTTTTTAAACTATTTGCCTAAAAACCTAAACAGACAGGTAGAGGCTAGCAGAGGTAACTGCCTGCCTGTTGTGTCCGATGTCTGGCACAGAGCGGTCATGGTCAATGGTGGCTCCTTCCACCAATTCAGCGGCTCTACGGCAACAGAGCAGTTCTTCTTAGGCTAGGTTCACATTGCGCTAGGGGAGTCCGCCTAACGGACACGTTTTTACGTAGTAAAAACGCAATGTAATGGACATTGTAACGCACCCATAGACTTGCATTGTATGACGCATCGTGACGCATGTCAAAATTGGCATGCGTTTGCCACATTCGTTTTTTTTTTTTTTTTTTTTTTTATGATGGACCTTCGAACATGGCTTGCAGCGTTTTCGGGTGCGGTCAAGCTAACGCAAGAGTAATGGAAGCGTCAATTCTGCCATTGAAGGCTATTGCAAAGGCAGCCAGATGCAAATCAAGCAAAATTTCCAAATAAAACCATACGTTTGAATTGCGTTAATGAGGGTGGTCCATGTGGTTATGTGACAGGAAATATGATTTCAGCCATTTTTAGGAGGAGAGACTCTGCAACACATTGTGAACACGCCTGCAGCACAGTGTGTGTGTCTTGCAAGCGATCAGAGGCAATGTAAGTACAATTCTATGTATTATATATCTCTGTATAAATCATTTGAATGTGTAGTGCCCGTCAAAAAAAAAAACCTTTATTCAGTGCCTGAAGGCAGACAAACGGATGCTTCACGAACGGACATCAGAATGACAAACGCAGTGTTAACGTGAAGCCAAATTTTCAACAAATTTGGCTCATTTCTGTACATGCGTTTAACGGATCCGTTAAATGGTATGTACTTAACGCAATGTGAACCTAGCCTAACTCCGGGCTGCTCTGTCGATGGGGCAAGACTTCTGATGATGCCTGCCGGCTTCCACCAGTAAGGCAGTGAGGAGCCGGCTGTCAATCAGCATGATGTAGGCAGTCACAACCAGTCAAAAGAGCAGAGCCGAAAAGAAGCCGCTGAACGCTTGAGGGTGGAGATCAGCGCCGGACAACAGGCATGTAGTTAGCAACTACCTGCCTAATAGTGCTCTGGCACTTTGTAAAAAAAAAATGTAAAAAAATACACAGAACCCTTCAAGTGTTTGTGCACATGGGCCATTTTTCACATGGAGCAAGCGACTACGTGGAGGTAAAAGAAAAAAAAAAAAAATAATAAGTCACAGCACGCTTCAGTCCGGCACCCATCCACTCACATCAGCTATTTGAGGATGTGATTAGTCCAAAAAAATTCAATGCCCGTGTGAACGGATAGAAATGGAAAGAATTCTACTGCATAAGTAGTCATAAAGAGTCACTTGAATAACCTATCTAAAGTGCAGGCAGTTCCCCACAATTTCACCCTGGAGCAACTACCAAAACAGCACAGGGAATCAGGATATTTTCACAACAAGAGCGAGTTTTTGCACAAACAAATAATAAAAAAATTCCATTACAATGTGTCACAAACAATATTATATAAAATCTCTCAAGATACTTTGTATAATGTTGGATATTGTGCAGAAAAAAAAAATCTAAATTTTCCAATAAACTAAGCCTGTTTCCAACATGAGACAAGATGTGCCAAGGATTGCGTCCCGGCTCCTTTGCTTGCTAGCACTGCCTGGGCACAAGTCCTGTCTCGCCAAGAAAATACTTTTTTTTGGAGCTGTTCACTCCTGTCAAACACATCTGAAATGTACGCTCTGAAATCTAAATATCTCAAATCTCAGGCTTTGCCAAAGTAGACTCTCAGTGGAGTATCTCGAGCCAGAAAAATGAAAAATACCAAAAGTGCCTGCACAGAAATTATGGAGGTCAGTTCTGTTGCATAAATTCAGCGTGACGTCTTCTATCAATGTGTCAGCAGTGTCTTAAAGGTTTATTTCGATGTGGTGCCCATTCATAGTATTAACACTGCCCTGCTGACAAGTCACAATGACAGTCTAGGCCAGTATTCAGACCTTATACATTGCAGAGGACCAGTCGTCCTATAAATAGTTCTATTTATACCTTAAATTTAATGAATACGATTACTACTAGGTGTTAACTTTCCTTCTGGTCCTGCCCTGTTTCATCAGAGCAGTTTCACTAGCAAATAGCACCTAATATATGCCATATATCATGCAATCTTGCTGCTTTCACTAGCAAACCAGTGCGTACCAAAACTTAAGGCAAAATTAAAGGGGAATCTTTTCGTTAGAATTAACCCTCCTAAGCCATCTATATAGGCATGTAGGTCATAGAAAGCTGAATAAAATGATATCAGATTGCAGACATCAAGTTGCCTTATTCCAGAGAAATCCACTTGTTTTTTTATCAATTTGTAAATGAGCTACAAAGATCTATGGGCCAGACACTGGTCTGCATGAGAATTGGCCTTCAAAGCTTATTTTACGTGAAAAAAGGTGTTACCAGTGTCAGTCATGTAGATAAAGGAAAGCAGACTGTCAGTCATTCCATGTCTCACACGGGTAAAGCCCTCCATTTATAATGAGAACTGGAGGCAGATTCTCGATTAGATCTGTAATATCAGATTGAAAACATGGCTCTCATACAAGAGATAGGTGCCCAAGTAGGGTATCCAACCTGTCATGTACACTTGTCAAGAAACTTGGCACTCAAGGAGTAATTGAAGTGAAAATAAAGGTTTCGTTTATTGTGCATCCAATAAATGTTAAACGTTTTTGGTCCACACAAAAGGACGTTCATCAGAACTAGCTGGTTGAGTAGATTATATGTGAAGTCTCAATCTATATATATATATATATATATATATATATATATATATATATATATATATATAATTGTCTAAGGGGTACTTAGATCTGTCTGTCTGTCTTTCTGTCGGCAACTTCCGTCACGGAAATCCCGCGTCGCTGATTGGTCTCGCCAGCTGCCTGTCATGGCTGCCGCGACCAATCAGCGACGGGCACAGTCCGATTAGTCCCTCCCTACTCCCCTGCAGTCAGTGCACGGCACCCGCTCACTCCATAATCCCCTCCGGTCACCGCTCACAGGGTTAATGCCAGCGGTGACGGACCGCGTTATGCCGCGGGTTACGCACTCCGTTACCGCTGCTATTAACCCTGTGTGTCCCCAACGTTTTACTATTGATGCTGCCTATGCCGCATCAATAGTAAAAAAATCTAATGTTAAAAATAATAATGAAAAAAAAAAAAAACCTGCTATACTCACCCTCTGTAGTCCGAGGATGCACTTGCGCCTTCCTCCAGCTTCCGGTCCCAGAGATGCATTGCGAAATTACCCAGAAGACTTAGCGGTCTCGCGAGACCGCTAAGTCTTCTGGGTAATTTCGCAATGCATCCTGGGAACGGAAGATGGTGGCAGCCGCGCGCACATCGCCAGCGCGCCGTTGGATCCCAGGAGGTGAGTATGTAACCATTTTTTATTTTAATAATTTTTTTTTTTTTTTTAACATGGATATGGTGCCCACACGGCTATATACTACGTGGGCAGTACTATATACTACATGGGTGCTATATACTACGTGGGCAGTACTATATACTACATGGGTGCTATATACTACGTGGGCAGTACTATATACTACATGGGTGCTATATACTACGTGGGCAGTACTATATACTACATGGGTGCTATATACTACGTGGGCAGTACTATATACTACATGGCTGCTATATACTACGTGGGCAGTACTATATACTACATGGCTGCTATATACTGCGTGGGCTGCGTTATATACTATATATACTGCGTGGCCAGTGTTATATACCGTTTGGGCTGTGTTATATACCGTTTGGGCTGTGTTATATACCGTTTGGGCTGTGTTATATACCGTTTGGGCTGTGTTATATACCGTTTGGGCTGTGTTATATACCGTTTGGGCTGTGTTATATACCGTTTGGGCTGTGTTATATACCGTTTGGGCTGTGTTATATACCGTTTGGGCTGTGTTATATACCGTTTGGGCTGTGTTATATACTGCGTGGCCACATATATTGCGTGGCCTGTATTAACGCATCGGGAATTCTACAATATGTATGTATATAGGTAAAACCTATCAACTAGTCAAGAGCATATTGCCCCACGAAAAGACATAACGTCATAAATAGTACAAAAAGATAATTTTATTAATGACAACATACACAATTTCAAAATATCAGTAAAAAACTGTAAAGATCAGGAATTGGTGAATAACTAAATGGACAGACACAGACTGCCAAACCTACCATAACAAAAGTAAAGGTGCAGACTATCTCCAGGCATATACATAAAAGGCTTCAGGCATGGTAAAAGAGCGTGTACTAATATGCAATAAGGAGAAAGACAATGAGGTACGGGAGTATATCATCTAAGACCAATATAATAAGTTTACACTCCAAAAAGTGGAGCCTCCTGCTGCCTCACCATACAACCCCCATATTGCACTATGCCCATAAAGTGCATACTGTCAGAACCGCCATGTGAACTGCTTACCCATGGAAGGTTTGATGCTGTGTGTGTCCATGAAATGAGCCCCGACGCGCGTTTCGCGTGGTGAGCTTCCTCGGGGGGCCGTCAATATGAATACGAATATGTATGTATATAGCAGCCACATACTATATAGCACAAGCCACGTACTATTTGTCTGCTATATACTACGTGGCCTGTGCTATATACTATGTGGCTGCTATATACATACAAATTCTAGAATACACGATGCGTTAGAATCGGGCCACCATCTAGTATTCCATAAAGAAGAATCCTGTGGTGTATCTGGTGAGGATGCCTGGATGCCGGAATGGAACCTGGAGGAAGACAGGAGTGTTTAGATCTATATCCGGCCAGTAGCCTGGATAGCTCATTCACATAATTGAAAAAATTGAATTTCTCAGGGGAAAAAAAAAAAAAAAAAAATCAGATTGCAGATATAAAAGGCATAATTTAATTCAACTTCCTAGGACCTACATGCCCATAAAAAAGGGACATGTCACCATGTTTGTCCTACATGAAATAGAGCCACACCTTTCAGCATTCTATAATGTTGTATATATGCCCCCAATCAGGTCTGCAATAAAAGAAAAACACCGCCTCCGGTGCCTCCATTCTTTAGATGCCTCCTCCTTCTGTGCTTCCCTGCTGGGCAGTTGGGTCCAATGGGCATCACTGGTCTTGGTTTGGCGCCTTCTTTTGATGCCGCTCTCCTTCTTGCTACATGTGGATGACGTGTCCTACGTCATCCACACAGTGTTCCCCGCCATCGCGCTCCTGCACAGGCATGCTTCTCTTCCCTGACTAGGGCAGAGCAAAGTACTGCAGTGCGCATGCGCCAAGGAAAGATCACAGAGCCCTGAAGTACTTTACTATGCCCTAGTCAGGGAAGAGAAGTACGCCTGCGCAGGAGCGCGATGCTGGGGAACACTGTGTGGATTACAAAGGACGCGTCATCCACATGTAGCAAGAAGGAGAACGGCATCAAAAGAAGAAGGAAGGCGCCAAACCAAGACTAGAGATGCCCATTGGACCCGACCGCCCAGCAGGGGAGTATAATAAAAAGGTGTTTTTCTTGTTTTGCAGTCCGGATCAGGGGCATATATAAATATTAGAATGCTATATATGACGGCTGAAGGTGGTGGCCGTATCTCATATGGGACAAATCTTGCGACAGGTTTCCTTTAAGCAAATTTTAAATGGAACACTAAACCTAAAGATAAGTCATAAAAATAGACAGCAGAAAACTACGAGATAAACTTGTAAAAACTGCTTTTAGGTCTGCAAGATGGTATGTTAAGAAAAGAAGAAAAACCGAGCAGCCATAAAGTCCCATATAAAACTATAAATTTTATTAAACAGCATTAAAACCACCAGATAAGGTACAGTGATGCAACACGGGGGAGCAGACATGCATTCCTATTGGCCATGATTGACGGGCCAAGGCACCAACCTATAACCTGCCTAGATATAGCAATATGCCTCTATAATGAAAAACCCATAGTTGCTAGAAGAAATAATGATGGAACAGTGCCATAGCATGGGAGTAGGTAGATTACAGCTCAGCATGAGTACATACCCGGTATTATGCAGGATAGGCAGGATGGATAGGTGACCGGACCCAATGGTATGTTGTGGAGACTGTAAGGCCGGGTTCACATTTGCGGCTGGGAGGGCTGCGGATGGCAGCGTACTTCCTCCCTTCTTCCTCCGAGAAGCTCTGCCTACTACTATATGCGTCTGTATGAGGTGATTTGACATGTGCGGCGTTTCCGTGCGGTCACCGCACACGTCAAATCACGTCATGTGGACGCATCCACATACAACGCATGTCCCTGCGTACCCATTGTTAAAGATAGGTACGCAGGGAAAGCAGGACGCATACAGTAGTAGGCGGAGCTTCACGGAGGAAGAAGGGAGGAAGTACTCTGCCATCCGCAGCCCACCCAACCGCAAATGTGAACGTAGCCTTAGACCTTTCACATCAGGTTTTTGTGAATCTTAACAGTGCCATTTTTTTTTTTGGTAATACTTATTTTTAGAATGTAAATTAAATATTTAAAAAAAAGAAAAGGAAAAGTGATCAGTTGTAAAATGGGCGCAATTGAAAGCACTTTAACACCCACTTTTTTGTAATTGTTTGAAAAAGAAGGATACTACCAGGAAAGAGGCCAGTCCGCATCAACACTGGTTCCCTTGGGGTTATGTCGGGTTTCCCATCAGAATTCCGGGATTCCCAGTTTTTTTCCTGGCAATTCCTGAAACCCAACGTAGTGCTCAGTGGATAGCACTGGATTATACTAGTCTTAAAAGGATGGAAAAGCACGGCCGACTGTGCCACAATGGGTTAATCGCCTGCTCATCTGTTCCATTTTAAGCTACAGAACAGCTGAAAAAGAAAGGATGGATCTTAAATAAAGTGGCAAGGTTTAATCCTACTCTTGTGCTACAGCTGACAGGGATGAGAGGAGAACTTGTGCTGCAGCAAATTGTCTAAGGGACTGTGCACACGGGGTTTTCTTATTCAAAAATATCAATTGTCCTAAAGAAAATGGCTTCCATCTTTGTTTTCTTTTCTGGGGAGGCCACGGGTGGGAAATGCATGATGGCGGAGATTTTCTTTTCCTGAAGACTTTATGAATCATTATACAAGCTATTTTTGGAGTTTTTTCTCCTGAAGATTTATTTTTCAGCCTTTTAATCGGACACTGCCTAGTTTGGAGCAGATTTTTATCAAGGACCCCCTTTTTTCACTCACCAGGCGTTTTTGAAAACCCAAAGCAGAAAAAAAAAAGCTCGTGAGACTGAATAGCAACGTGGTTTTATAATAAAAATAAAGAATCTTCCAAAAAAATTTGGGGGCAATATTTTTTTGGAGCAGATCTAACGGATACAGGAGGAATTGCTGCAATACAGTTTATGCCCTTTGTTTGCTTAAATGTTCCTCAAAAATATTTTTTGCATTTGCAGATTTTGTTGTGGATTTCAGACCACCTCCACAGCTGAAAATAAAATTCTGTTCCCTATGTGCCTGTCCTTAGTATCACCACAGAGATAACTATGGATTGTTAAAAATAATTGTTCACGGACAAGTCATTTCATTCATTATCTGGATGACGGCCTGATCTTACATCCAACTGGCATGGAAACAGGAAAAATGGTCTGCATCTTCGTAAAAATCTAAGATGGAGTTTCCATTCATAATACTGCCTAGACCAGTGGTGGGGAACTTCAGGCACCCCGGGTAGTTTTTGGCCCTTGATGACCTTTTATCCGGCCCTCGGGGCAGATTCCCGGGAACAGCAGTGCTTGGGCCGGATACTGTATTCTCCCGGCCACTGGTCCATTCATTTCTTCCTGCTATGTGCGCACACACAGTTTTCAATATTGAATGCTCAGGTCCGTGCAATGAAAGATTACAATCTGACACGAGTGCCAGGACGTACTTTGTTAGAGTTGGTACGCAATTTGTACGGCCCCCGAAGGATGGTATAAATAGCCAAATGGCCCTTGGCAGAAAAAAAAAAAAAAAAAGATTCCCCACCCCTGGTCTAGACACTACAATTACAACAATGATTAAACTGAAAACTATTTTATCTAGGCCTCCCAAGGTTGTGCTCACATGTTTTAACCACATGTCAGTGGCTCCGCTGGGACTTCCTCCCGAAGTCCTGAAAAACGGACTTCTGGCTTATGACACAATGAAATCGCATCCCAGGTGTGCTGATGGGAGCCTTGGCACACACTTGTCGGCAACAGCAGCATTTAAGTAGTTTAACAGCAGCAATCATAGCATGTACCAGCAGAGACTGGCGATATATATCATAGCTGGCATCTTCTGGCTATCATGCAGGCTCAGCTCCTGAGCCTACTCCATGCATTGGCACCTGACATATGGCATACCAGAACGTCATAATCCAGAAGAGGGTTAATGAATCATAACATGCAATAGTATTTTATATACACTGCAACTACAGATGTAGGACTGTCGGCAAACACAGTAAAACATATTTTTTTCATTACAACAAAAAAGAAAAACAAAGGGACCGCACCACTGCCAACATGAAGCTGCCGACCACTGATAACCACAGGTGCGGCTTCAAAGCCGGTATAATGGGACGCTGTATTCCAAGATCTCAGGTGCCATGTCCAGAAAAAACAAATCCGTCCACTAGTACAATAGAAAAAGGAAAAGCACTCACCGATCTGCAAAATCTTTAGCTTTATTGAAACTTCATTAAAAAGAATCCATGGTCGGGAGAGTGAGGGAAGGAGTTAGTGCGAGCAGGTCAGAACGACGGCCGTTTCGCGCTATACCAGCGCTTCTACGGGTCAACACCTGAGAGGGATTGACGGAAGGAGAAATACCCCAGCCACAAACATACTCCTCCTCCTCCTCAACACTCCTCCCACGGGATGACAAGATACCAAACTTTTTAAAATACAAGAATCATAATACAAATAAAATCAAAATAACTTAGCAACCTTCAATCCCAAATATCTTATTTTACATTACTGTGGGAAAACAAAAACAGGAGACAAAGAGAGGAATTTCTAATAAATGCACAATACCTAGGTATACCCACCAGTAGATACATGAGCGATTTGCCTATAAATGGACTCACTATACCCCATAAAAGGAAAAATCTGTCACACCAGGTCATTAAAAGATCGCCATATCGACCCTGTCATTGAAAGCCAAAACACCCATCGCATTAGTGCGCATGATCCATTTTGCTTCACGTCTCAGAAGAAGGTTATCCCAATTACCGCCCTGCCCTGGTAAGCTAACCCTTTCAATCCCTGCGAATGTTAGAACGGTTGGATCACCTCCATGCTTATCTCTAAAATGAAGATGAATGAAGATTCAATAAAGCTAAAGATTTTGCAGATCGGTGAGTGCTTTTCCTTTTTCTATTGTACTAGTATATTTTGGTCATTAATCACAGACACATTCCTAAATAAATTATCCACAACCAAAAAAAGACAAAACAAAACACATTCCAACAAGTTATCACTTGTTAAAAGTTCTGTCAATGGGAGTGCCAAAAACAGCTGTGCATATAGATCGGGCTGCAGACTCCTTACTTGGGATCGCTTGGGGGTCCCAGCAGGCAGACCTCTAGTGATTAGCAAGTTATCCCAAATTATTAACTCCTTTTGCACACAGATATGGAAGCAGGGAGGAGGCATTCAGCTGCACATTCTAGGCAGGAACACTCCAGTACACCTGGTTTGCTTTTCTTTGAAGTTTAGCCGACACATTCCAGTCTTATGGAAATCTAGGAGACACCCCTCATGGACATTGTAAAAGAGGTCATTTGGGACTGTCACTCAACATCACCAGCAGGATTACCAAGAGAACTTAGAGATGGCTGAATAAATTATAAAAACGGCAACTCACAGTAGAAAGCTCAGCTGACTGTTTGTTCCGCGGGCAGCGACGTTATGTGGGAAATGTAATGGGACACCTCCTAGGCTAGAGCTACACCGCCGCACAATACAAGTAAATGGGGTCACAGTACAACCTTGAAAGTACTGCGACAAGCAAGCCACAAAAACAAATCCTACGGGATTGGACTTTTTGTAACATGCTGGTCACTGAGGCAGTGCCTTCGTAGTCACAGGGCAAACCCATTCAATTGTATTTCGCTGAGATGTAGCAGCTACACCAAGCAAACTTTGGCCTCACAACCGCTGGCCTACGTAGGCAAAGCCATGCAGTCTGTCTTCACAAACATGTGAAAATTTGGTTTGTGCCAAAGGGCTTCCTGAACATGGTACTGTAAAAGTATTACACGGTTGTAAAAATCAATTCATGAAATTTCTTCCCTCCGAATTATACAATTAACTAGGAGAGCCATTACTGAATAGTAGTAGTATTTAGAAACCAAAGCAGCTCAGTCATGAAGTGGAGTTCACTTTGCACAGTGTGTTTGCGGAGACAAAACACAGCGCATACAAAACCCAACCAACTTTTGCTGACTCAAGGACAGATCTCTAACCCTCCTTGGAGGCGTCGTAGCAAGGGTTTCCATGACTGAACAGCCTCATTCTAGCCCAACACCACCAAACACAACGAATCTCATGAAGTGGTGTAAAGCATACCACCGCTGGACTCTGGAAAAATGGAGGCATTTTGTACAGTGTCAAATCACACTGTCTGGCAGTTTGAAGGACAAGTTTGTGTATAGCAAATACCAGAAGACCATCAACCACCTGACTGCATTGCGCCAATAGTAAGTATGGTGGAGGAGCTTTATTGCTACAGGTGCATCTCACTAAATTAGAATATCATCAAAAAGTTAATTTATTTCAGTTCTTCAATACAAAAAGTGAAACTCATTATATAGAGTCTTTACAAACAGAGTGATCTATTTCAAGTGTTTATTTCTGTTAATGTTGATGATTATGGCTTACAGCAAATGAAAACCCGAAAGTCATTCTCTCAGTAAATTAGAATACTTTATAACACCAGCTTGAAAAATGATTTTAACATCCGAAATGTTTGCTACTGAAATGTATGTCAGTAAATGCACTCAATACTTAGTCGGGCTCCTTTTGCATCAATGCGGCGTGGCATGAAGGCGATCAGCCTGTGGCACTGCTGAGGTGTTATGGAAGCCCAGGTTGCTTTGATAGCAGCCTTCAGCTCATCTGCATTGTTGGGTCTGATGTCTCATCTTCCTCTTGACAATACCCCATAGATTCTCTATGGGGTTTAGGTTAGGCGAGTTTGCTGGCCAATCAAGCACAGTGATACTGTGCATGAAGTGCTCTAAAACTTCCGGTAGACGGCTGTGCGGACATTGATCAAGTGAAGGAAAATCTTAAGGCTTTTAAATTTGTGGCAACAGTTTGGGGAAAGCCTTTTCTGTTCCTGCATGACTGTGCCCCAGTGCATGAAAGCAAGGTCATTAAAGGCATGGTTGGGTGTGTTTGGTGTGGAGGAACATTACTGGCCTGCATCCAGCCCTTAACCCATCCATCTTTTGGATAAACTAGAACAAAGACTGAGTCAGGCCTTTTCGTCCAATATCACGGACTAAGATCACAAATATTTTTTGGGGGATGAATAGACAATAGCCAAACACTGACACACTCCTTAAGTCTTGTAAAAAAAAAAAAAAAAAAAAAAAAAAAACTTTCCAGAAGAGTTGAAGCTGCTTTTGGTGCATAGGAAAGGGGTAACTCCATATTAATACCTATGGATTTAGAAAAGGATGTCAAAAGTTCCTCTAGTTGTAATGTCCCAATACTTTTGTCCATACAGTGCATCTCTCACGACTCGACCATACACATTAGTACTCTGCTGGGCACTCAATTATCTTCTGAGATAAGAGAAACAAAAACTGGGCTTCCAGGAGCGCTGCCAAGGAAAGTATTGTAATATTTAAAATGTAAACATTTATTTTTCAACAGTTATATTCTAAAGGAAGAAAACAATGATTGGGAGAAAAGTTCACATGCCTAATCCTTCTATCCCATACAAACATTTATTGGTGAGAAGAAATCGGGAGGCCCCCATATACATCAGATGGTCCCTTCACAATTTTCCTGCATGTTCATCTAAAAGGGGACTGTCCAGGTTTGTGATGAAAGTAGACACTTACTATGAGACTGCAGACTTCTGAATCCTCACAGTGCGCAACAGCGTTCTCCATTGCGAGAAAGGACAGTCATGAGCATATATGCAATAAGCAAACTCGCGGCCACATTCCAACTAGACGTGTGCGATCTCGCTCAATGCAAACTGAGCGAGGCCGCGCACATCTAGTTGGAATGTGGCCAGGATTATGCATATCACTTGCTTGAAGTCACATGAACGCCTGCTCTCGCCGCAGGCATCAGAGCTTTTCATGTGCTGTGAGTAACTCAAAAGCTTCAAGTCACTGAGTGACTGCATACTTTGATTGCAAATCTGAACATCCCCCTTTAAATAGTTTGCAGAATTGAAACCATAATAGCGATTTTCACCAGGTTGTTGCCATAATGCAGCTCTACAGTATTTTGCCCTGGAATAGAAATATAGTATCAGGTTTGTCTAAATTGGATGACCTATTAAATATGCACTTTAGGTGTATGCCAGACCTGCACAAACCAAAACTTTGTAAGTTGATCAAAATACGGCACAAAATATATCCCTAGCTAAATACTAATAGAAAAGTGTCGTGAATAAAACGATGAGACAATCAGAATGTGGCAGGAATAATGAGCAAGTAGTAAAGAAACCCATGATACCAGCGCTCTATGGAGTCTCTGAGATAGCAGATGGAATGACGATAATTAGGCAGCATTAATGGAATGCAATCGGACACATTCCAGAAAACAGAACTGTGGAAAAGATCACACAGGAAAACGTATAAGACAAGAAGCCAGCCCTTTAACCATTGGAGAAGCAGGACACAGACATTCAAGAATGGTTAAGCTCTGAGGTAGCAGAAGGTAGCAATCATATTATGACATTTCTAAAGAAAAAAAAAAAAAAAAAATACATGAGTCCTGGGGAACATTCCACAAAGGGTGGTCATAAGGCGATAACCCAGTAATAAGTCATCACTGCATGATGGGAACGAGCTTCGAGCAACATTTTTATGCTGAATCATTTATAAACATATTTTACCATTAAACATTTGTGTTTTATCAAGAGCTCCATATCCTATGCTTAGATGGACATACATAAAAAACACATGACATGAGCCTACAGCTTAATACACAATGTTTATACACAATAAAAATAAAAGCTTCTTAAGGGCCGTCCATACTTGGGTCATCAATATCAAAACGGTGAGAGACCAACCCGAACTGACCAGCTATTAGTACCTCCGGAGGTGGCCAGCTCCATACAATGTTTTGTGATCATATCCAACTGAAGAGAATAGGAGCTGATCTGCAGCAAGGAGAAGCCACCAGAGTATGGAGCCTGCACCAGAGTATGGAGCCTGCACCAGAGTATGGAGCCTGCACCAGAGTATGGAGACGCCACCAGAGTATGGAGACGCCACCAGAGTATGGAGACGCCACCAGAGTATGGAGACGCCACCAGAGTATGGAGACGCCACCAGAGTATGGAGACGCCACCAGAGTATGGAGACGCCACCAGAGTATGGAGACGCCACCAGAGTATGGAGACGCCACCAGAGTATGGAGACGCCACCAGAGTATGGAGACGCCACCAGAGTATGGAGACGCCATGTTCTGCTCTGTACACATTCAACACTAGCTGCCATAGTGAGTTTCTCCGAAGCTCTGATGGGGAGAGAGCTACTAAATCCTGTCTGAGCAGATAGAAGGGGAGCACAAAAGCTCACACTGGAGTACGGAGAATTGCAAGATCTATACTCAAAACAGCTACAATAAAGTCATGCACAAGCCAGTTAAAACAGCGCCTTTAGTTTACAAAGATTAAGAAAAAAAAAACTCTAAAGACTTCCTGCTTTTAGAAAAGTGGACCTCAAACAATTCTTATGAAACATAAAATCACATAGGACCCAGGTCCAGTTCTCCGCAGCTGCTCCAGAATTTGGGCCCAATTCATCAAAACTTTCACGCCAGCATTCATGAATCAAGAAAATCTGACTCCACTAAGCTCCCTCACCAAGACCGTGAGAAGAACGCTGATCTTGATAAGGGCCCAGATGTCTTCTCTGCTGCACCAATCTTACACATCAGCAGACAGACACCGCCTGAACAGCAGGGTGTTGCACCATGGCTGCCATCTTGGTACTCCTGTGATGGACAACCACAGGCTAGACTTCATAGGGGACCATAGTTTTCCCTGTATACAGCACAACTGTTGTATGTCACTATAGCCATTAGTCAAAAGGATGACTGGTTCAATTTCCCTAATGGGACTAAAAAATAAAGTTTAGAAAATGTAAAAAAATTTCAAAAAAAACTTTTCAAATTTGCTTTTTTTCCCTCAAAATATAAAATTAAATAAGTTGTATGGTAAACTATGCAAAGAAAAAAAATCATTTGTTATTAGTGTTGAGCGATACCGTCCGATACTTGAAAGTATCGGTATCGGAAAGTATCGGCCGATACCGTCACAGTATCGGAATCCAATCCGATACCGATACCCGATACCAATACAAGTCAATGGGACTCATGTATCGGACGGTATCCCTGATGGTTCCCAGGGTCTGAAGGAGAGGAAACTCTCCTTCAGGCCCTGGGAACCATATAAATGTGTAAAAGAAAGAATTAAAATAAAAAATATCGCTATACTCACCTGTCCGACGCAGCCGGGACTTCAGCGAGGGAACCGGCAGCGTTGTTTGTTTAAAAATCGCGCTATTACTTGGTTACGTGAATTCCCGGCTTGTGATTGGTCAGGTCGGCCATGTTGCCGGGACGCGGACCAATCACAGCAAGCCGTGACGAAATTACGTCACGGCTTGCTGTGATTGGTCCGCGTCCCGGCAATATGGCCGCCCTGACCAATCACAAGCCGGGACGTCACGGGAGGCTGGACACGCGCTCATTTTAAAATGGGCGCGTGTCCAGCCTCCCGTGACGTCACGGCTTGTGATTGGTTGCGCCGCGATCAACCAATCACAAGCCGGGAGGCTGGACGCGCTCATTTTGAAATGGGCGCGTGTCCAGCCTCCCGTGACGTCACGGCTTGTGATTGGTTGCGCCGCGATCAACCAATCACAAGCCGGGAGGCTGGACGCGCTCATTTTGAAATGGGCGCGTGTCCAGCCTCCCGTGACGTCACGGCTTGTGATTGGTTGCGCCGCGATCAACCAATCACAAGCCGGGAGGCTGGACGCGCTCATTTTGAAATGGGCGCGTGTCCAGCCTCCCGGCTTGTGATTGGTTGACCGCGACGCAACCAATCACAAGCCGTGACGTCACGGGAGGCTGGACACGCGCCCTTTTTAAAATGAGCGCGTTTCCAGCCTCCCGTGACGTCACGGCTTGTGATTGGTTAATGGCGGCCATGTTGCCGGGACGCGGACCAATCACAGCAAGCCGTGACGTATTTTCGTCACGGCTTGCTGTGATTGGTCCGCGGCCCGGCAACATGGCCGCCCTGACCAATCACAAGCCGGGACTTCGCGTAACCATGTAAAAGCGGGAATTTTAAACAAACAACGCTGCCGGTTCCTGCGCTGAGGTCCCGGCTGCGTCGGACAGGTGAGTATAGCGATATTTTTTATTTTAATTCTCTATTTTACACATTTTAACATTAATGTTGTTCCGATACCCGATACCCGATACCACAAGAGTATCGGAATCCCGGTATCGGAATTCCGATACAGCAAGTATCGGCCGATACCCGATACTTGCAGCATCGGAATGCTCAACACTATTTGTTATCATTACAATCACATCGAAGTCTGAAGATTCATGACACCAGGTGGTTTCTACAATACAATGTAAACCGTATAAACAAAACCCAAAACCTATGGTGGAACTGCAGGTGGTACCACTTCATCCACTTTGAATTTATTCCCATTTTTCATCACATTATATGGTAAAATGACAAGTGCATTAAAAAAATACAACTAATCACATTAAAAAAAAAATCCTTGTATGGCTATGTTGATGGAAAAATATCATCATGACTCTTGGAAGAAGTAGGGGAAGAAAAATAAAAATGTCACCAGTCCATTGGGAGGGAGGAGATGTGGGGAGATAGGGCGATGTCACACTGCAAGTGGATAGAGCCCGAGACCCCCATACGCATTAGATAACAGAGTTTCTTGATATACGGTACTTATCATGATCTTTTCTATTTTACGCTGGGAGGCAGGACTACTACAAACAGAGCAAGAATTTGGGGGACTCCTGGTGAGGCCGACTGTCTTAGGCTACGTTCACATTCGCGGCGGGCGCCGCAGCGTCGGGTGCCCCTATATTTAACATGGGGGGCGCATGGACATGCGTTGTGCTGCGTTTTGCGCCGCATGGCCGCAAGCGTTGGACGCAAGAAACGCATCAAGTTGCATTTTTTTTGCGTCCAACTTTCGGCCAAAAACGACGCATGCGGCGCAAAACGCAGCGTTTTAGCGTGCGTTTTGCCGCGTTTTTGTTTGCGTTGTGCGCTGCGGCGCCGACGCTGCGGCGCACAACGCAAATGTGAACGTAGCCTTACACCAGACAGGATAAGGGGAAGGAGGGAGGACATAGATGATCTGCACAGCATCTAGGAGTAAGTTCCATTTCTGTGTTGCCCAAAATGAAAGGAGAATGGAGGCTTCGTGAGCCCTGTTCATGCTTTTCCAACATCATAACTGCATGTAGCCTTCTTTATTGAAGCCTTCATGAAAGTGGGATGGGGGTGAGTGCACGCCTCTCCGCTGGGGGAAAATAAGCTGTTTGTTGTCCAGGATTCATCAGACCCCCGTTCTTCCCATAGAAGAGCAGTCATCAGCTTAGCAATGTCAGACCCGTCAAGTCAGATGGATCAAGGTTATGTTCTTATCAATAATAATCATATAAAAAAAATAAAAATAAAAACTTGGTACAAAGATATTATTTAGATTGTGACCCTTTAAAGCTGTGCTACACAAAATAACTCCCAATTCCAGATTTGCAGGTAAAAAAAACACACAAAAAACATCAGAATAGTAAAGGATTAGATGATAGTGCCCTGTATATGGGTGACTAGACAAGGTAAAAATCAGATGTTAAGCCACATAACCAAGCACACACAAATCACAAGTAGTGTCTTCTAAAATGGGCAACAGGCTAAAAAAAAACCTTCCCTAATATCACATAGGCAAACTGGACAAATAATCGCAATACATTCGCTATAGAGGCAAACCGTAACCAATGATCACTGCAAGAAATCAACACTGCAAGTGTGTACGCACTGAAATCACCTAGTCTGAATAAAAGACAGAACATACAAAGAGCGTAAGGCGATGCCAGATGTAGCAGAGCCGACACTATTTACTGTGATATAGTGCTCTCTATGCGATTTCCAATACTGATCAGTCACTTAGCGTTCAAAGGAAGCAGTTCTGAGACAACTTCAGCTCTGCTACTTCTGAGCCGGGAAGGAAGAAGAAAGAATTGGCTCTTTAATTCAGTTTCCACAGTCCCTGGTATAGTATCTGCTCTTGGCAATGCCGCTTTACTCAAATGTTCAATTAACTGACAAACACTTGTCCAAGCTCAATAACGCCACAACGTCTGCGCAGACATCAATACCACACTCCACAGCCCTCCCTCTACACCCGTAGCAATCACAGAGTGTGCGGGATAAGCAGAAAGGACCCGGCATATTCAGAGTATCGATCACACACACAGCTGGTAAAGAGAGGATCAAAGCGCAAACAGACACAGAATTATAAATATTATTACGCAACAGGAAGAACAATGCAAAATGGAAGGTGAGCCACTGGTCTCTGTTATCAGCCATTTAAGGCTAGAAGATGGTCAGCAGCAGTGTTCTGCAAGGAAATCCAGAATCTCCCTTCTCTCAAAGATGAGCCTAGATTTATAAATGAGAACTTTATTGACCCTTTAAGATGATCCTAAAATTTAAAGAGTTTTTATTATTGGAGAAACATCGTACCTTTTGCCTCCTATTAAAAAAGGGTTCAGGCTACTACGGGAAGCCTCCTACAAAGAGGGGTCGGCTACTACGGGAAGCCTCCTACAAAGAGGGGTCGGCTACTACGGGAAGCCTCCTACAAAGAGGGGTCGGCTACTACGGGAAGCCTCCTACAAAGAGGGGTCGGCTACTACGGGAAGCCTCCTACAAAAAGGGGTCGGCTACTACGGGAAGCCTCCTACAAAAAGGGGTCGGCTACTACGGGAAGCCTCCTACAAAAAGGGGTCGGCTACTACGGGAAGCCTCCTACAAAAAGGGGTCGGCTACTACGGGAAGCCTCCTACAAAAAGGGGTCGGCTACTACGGGAAGCCTCCTACAAAAAGGGGTCGGCTACTACGGGAAGCCTCCTACAAAAAGGGGTCGGCTACTACGGGAAGCCTCCTACAAAAAGGGGTCGGCTACTACGGGAAGCCTCCTACAAAAAGGGGTCGGCTACTACGGGAAGCCTCCTACAAAAAGGGGTCGGCTACTACGGGAAGCCTCCTACAAAAAGGGGTCGGCTACTACGGGAAGCCTCCTACAAAAAGGGGTCGGCTACCACGGGAAGCCTCCTACAAAAAGGGGTCGGCTACCACGGGAAGCCTCCTATAAAAAGGAGCAGGTTACTACGGGAAGCCTCCTATAAAAAGGGGCCGGCTACCACGGGAAGCTTCCTATAAAAAGGGGCCAGCTACCACGGGAAGCCTCCTATAAAAAGGGGCAGGTTACTATGGGAAGCCTCCTATAAAAAGGGGCCGGCTACCACGGGAAGCTTCCTATAAAAAGGGGCCAGCTACCACGGGAGGCCTCCTACAAAAAGGGGTCGGCTACTACGGGAAGCCTCCTACAAAAAGGGGTCGGCTACTACGGGAAGCCTCCTACAAAAAGGGGTCGGCTACTACGGGAAGCCTCCTACAAAAAGGGGTCGGCTACTACGGGAAGCCTCCTACAAAAAGGGGTCGGCTACTACGGGAAGCCTCCTACAAAAAGGGGTCGGCTACTACGGGAAGCCTCCTACAAAAAGGGGTCGGCTACCACGGGAAGCCTCCTATAAAAAGGAGCAGGTTACTACGGGAAGCCTCCTATAAAAAGGGGCCGGCTACCACGGGAAGCTTCCTATAAAAAGGGGCCAGATACCACGGGAAGCCTCCTATAAAAAGGGGCAGGTTACTACGGGAAGCCTCCTATAAAAAGGGGCCGGCTACCACGGGAAGCTTCCTATAAAAAGGGGCCAGCTACCACGGGAGGCCTCCTATAAAAAGGGGCCGGCTGCCATGGGAAGCCTCCTATAAAAAGGGGCCAGCTACCACGGGAGGCCTCCTATAAAAAGGGGCCGGCTACCACGGGAAGCCTCCTATAAAAAGGGGCCGGCTGCCATGGGAAGCCTCCCATGAAAGGCATTGCCTAGTACAGGAAGGCTCCTTATACACAGCTTCACTGCACATCTTATAAAAAGAAAAAACATGAATACTTCCAATACCGGACTACGACTGTAGCGCCGTGTCTCCCGGCGATCACGTGACATTGTTCATAGTTTCCCCTGGTAGTCACGCAACATTGTTTAGCTCACACTACCAATGGGGGCACAGCGCTGCGATTGGAAAAAATATTAGGATTCATTTTTTTATTTTAGGATGTACAGGGAAGCTGTTCATAAGGGGATGTCCAGTAATGGACAAACCCCTTAAGGTTCTTTTTTTTTCCCCCTGAGTATTTGAAAGTAACAATAGGACTACTTTTGGCTTTGGTTCAAAACCTGCATGTGTTTTTATAGCTCTGAGAAAATTAACCTTTATTAGGCAAACACTGTTTAATCGCACCTTTTATGCAGACATTAGGATTGTGGCACAATTTGCTGCAGACAAGACTTTAGGTGTTAACGAGAGCGCACGCCGGTGAGCGTTTGGTGACATACATTGCTGCGTCATGTGAAGGGGGCTATACATGCCCTCGCTGGATCGATCATCATCGCTTGTTTCGGGCTCAGAATTTATTTAAAACCTCCCTAAACAAACTTGTTACCCTGAACATTTCCTACATACTCATCCATGACCAATTTCAACTAGACTTTTAGGTGACATTCTTCCTTCAAATTTCAACCAACATTCCGCAGGTCTTCATTAGCATAACGACTTGATCATTAGACACTGCAGCAGACTATCAGGGAGAGAAACCCAAATGCTCCAGAAAATCTGATATGATTAGTAATGGACAATTCTGCACAGTACGAAAGCCAATTAATTTTCTCCTTTCTTAAGGAACTTAACCCTAACGCCTTAAGCAGGCGGTTTAATTTCCATGGCCATACCTGCGCTAGACTCACAGGGAGCATAATCCTTTGTTGTAGCAGCTTAGAACAATCTCAGCATGGAGGCAGTGTGCGCTCACAAACCGCCGGCGTCTCTCCTCGCACCCACACTTCTTCTCTACACTGCGAGCTCGCAGCTAATCGAACCTTTCAGCTGAGCTAGAAGTTTCCGGAGACTTTTTGATCACTACAGGGGAATTTTCAGAGAGAAGCAATTATTATAAAATTGCCAACTCACCTACTTGGCTGCCTGTGAACTGCCAGCCATCATATTGCCTAAATGCCGGGGTAAGAGATCCCAAGCACTACCTAATAACAAGAAGAGCGGACTCATCAGGGAGATGTTAGAGTTTACCAAGTCCACCACAAGTACCGTAACTGCTCCAGTCTATGGAGGCCCCGCACCTTCCAACACTGTATGCAACAGGTAAAGGAAGCAGCCCCTAGTCAGGCAATAAAGGGCTTGTTTCACTGGTGGGGGAGGGGGCGAGATGCTTCCCTACTTCCTCCTCAACTTCAGTCTGGAGGAGAAGGAGGAGGAGGGGGAGGTAAAAACAACTTGTAGACCCAGTAATCCAGCCCCAGCCATGAACTCTCCACAGGACACAACAAAACTACGCCGACACAGTATTCTTTATACGGCACTACTATATGCTACAGAGTATACACCGTATCCTTTATGTGGGGTACATACAGCTATATACACACCGTAACCTTCATGTGGGGTGTACATAGCTATATACTACAGAATGTACACCGTATCCTTCATGTGGGGTATATACAGCTATATACTACAGAGTGTACACCGTAGCCTTCATGTGGGGTATATACAGCTATATACACACTGTAGCCTTCATGTGGGGTGTACATAGCTATATACTACAGAATGTACACTGTATCCTTCATGTGGGGTATATACAGCTATATACTACAGAGTGTACACCGTAGCCTTCATGTGGGGTATATACAGCTATATACACACTGTAGCCTTCATGTGGGGTGTACATAGCTATATACTACAGAGTGTACACCGTAGCCTTCATGTGGGGTATATACAGCTATATACTACAGAGTGTACACCGTAGCCTTCATGTGGGGTATATACAGCTATATACTACAGAGTGTACACTGTAGCCTTCATGTGGGGTATATACAGCTATATACACACTGTAGCCTTCATGTGGGGTGTACATAGCTATATACTACAGCGTATACACCATCTCCTTCTTGTGGGGTATATACAGCTATATACACACTGTAGCCTTCATGTGGGGTGTACATCGTGTATACTCTGTAGTATATAGCCATCTCCTTCATGTGGGGCATATACATCTATATACACACCGTAGCCTTCATGTAGCGTGCACATAGCTATAGTATACACCATCTCCTTCATGTGGGGCATATACAGCTATATATATCGTAGCCTTCATGTGGGGTATATACTTCAGCGTATAGACCGTATACTTCATGTGGGGTATACACAGGTATATACACTGTATCACTCATGCGGAATATACACAGCTGTATACACCGTCTCCCTCATGTGGGGTATACAATGCTATTTACTACACAGTCTACACCGTATCCTTCATGTGGGGTATACATAGCTCCATGCTACAAAGTATATACTGTAATTTTCATGTGGTGTATAAAGACAGCTATATAATATAAAGATATACACTATGTGGGGTATACATAACTGTATATTACAGAGTATGCACGGTATCCTTCATGTGGGAAATACACAACTATATAACAGAGTATACATTGTATTCTTCATGTAGGGGTATAAAGATAGCTATATACTTTACACATATATGCTGTATATTTCCTGTGGAGTATACACAGCTATATACTACAGGGTATACACACAATATCCTTCTTGTGAGGTATATACATGGCTATATACTATAAATATGTATATACAATGTGTCCATGTGTGGTATACACAGCTATATACTGTATGTACACTGTAATCTGTGTTGTTATACATGGTTATATGCTATAGAGTACATACAGTACAGCCTTCCGGTAGACTATACTTGGCTATTTCCCATATACACGGTCATTCATACAATATTTTTCATGTGAAGTATACATAGCTAGATACTACAGAGTATACGTTGCTATATACTACAGAGTATGCAAGATATCCTTCGTGTGAAAGTACATAACTATATACCATAAATATGTATATAAACTGTATCCCTTGTGGGTTATATACACTGCATTTGTCATGTGAAGTATACATAGCTATATATTATAATATAAATTGTATCCTTCATGTGGGGTATGCACAGCTACATACTGTATACACACTGTAGTCTGTGTTGTTATACATAGCTGTATACTATAGAGTATATACAGTGCAGCCCTGCT
Organism: Ranitomeya variabilis; assembly: GCF_051348905.1. NCBI lineage: Eukaryota > Metazoa > Chordata > Amphibia > Anura > Dendrobatidae > Ranitomeya > Ranitomeya variabilis. The sequence continues at coordinate 692,916,455 of NC_135233.1, read as the reverse complement.
GTACACTACTTTGCTACTTCCCACATAGTATACATTGCATTCTTCATGTGGGGTATACACAGCTATATACTGTATGTACACTAATCTGTTATACATAGCTGTATACTAGAGTATATACTGTGCAGCCTTGCTGTACACTATACTTTGCTACTTCCCACATAGCATACACGGTATCCTTCATGTGGGGTATACACAGCTATATACTGTATACACATGGTAGCCCATGTGCTGCAGACTATACTTTGCGGCTTCCCACAGAGTATACACTTGGAAACAAAGGGCAAGTGATGAGGTATCAGGTATGCCAGGTCCTGGGGCAGACATGTCTCCTACCAGTGTATATCCCTGCTGTATCCGAACAAAGGACAGGAGGTGCCAGGTATGAAGTGACCCAGGGCAAGCGGTGTATACAGCTCCTCACTGCACCGTATACACTGCAGCCATCATGTGGTATATTGGTATATACTGTATACACTGCAGCCTTGCATATACAACATGAAATATACACACACACTTTATCATGTGGTTTTTATACTGTAGTCTTCATGTACAGTGGTATATACTGTCATCTTCATGTAGTATATATACTGTAGTCTTCATCTGGAGATCGATATACACACACATTACATGAAGAAGACCGTATACATATATACCACCTACAGTATATACTACATACAGACAGTATACACATATATACCTCCTACAGGATATACTACAGTCAGTATGCACATATATACCACATGCAGACAGTATACACATATATACCTCCTACAGTATGTACTACGTGCAGACAGTATACACACATATACCACAGTAATATGGAACACTATACACACACACACATATACATACACATCCACCGCCCGCGGTGCCAGGACCTCAGCCCCCCCGGTCCCCCCGGAGAGACCACCTTGTGCCCCCTCCCCCACCGCACAGTAAACTTTCCGAGCAGTCCGCACTCACCTGCCGCCAGCTGCCCGCGGAGGGACACCAGCACAGGGGCGCTGAGCAGCAGCAGCAGAGCCAGGTGCCCGCCGCCCGCCATCCTCGGCACAAGTTTGTGAGACGCCGCTCCCAGCAGTAATCCTCGGGCTCCGGCCGGCAGATCACACGAGGGGCTCAGCAGTCCTCCGTCCTGCAGCCGCCCCGCACCCCGGGCGCTCCATGCTCGGCGGCTCCTTGCACTCCCTTGTCCAGAGTTACTTTCAGGGGCTCAGCTGGGGGAGGAGGCAGTCCTGACGTCACCCTGCTAGACCGAGCTCACCCCGGAATGTGGAGCCCAGCACTGCGCCTCCTAGCGGAGCTCCGAGGGAGAGCACGGCAGCCGGGGAGCCCGGAGCTGTGGAGCCAGTCACTGCGGGAGACTGGCTGGGAAGAAGCCACAGCCAGGAGCGGGGAGGAGGGGCCGAGCTGGGGGCGGGGCCCAGGTACACGGGGGGCCGAGCTGGGGGCGGGGCCCAGGTACACGGACTGCACGGGAGGCTCCAGACGGCTGCCGTCACCGGGAGAGGTGCAGGGCAGCACGGGAGCAGTTAATCCGCCCGCCCTGCCTTCAGCAAACAAGCGGCCGCTGAGGTCATCCCAAGAGGACACCTTAGCTGCCCTGTGACCTCTGCCCTCGTGTGCCAGGATGAGTCCCTCTCAGTGTAGCCCACTTGTGTCTCTTGTCGGTTCCACAGGTGGCTGGCGGAGGCAGCTGTGTTCTTGTAGTGCCTCAGCCTCCCTGCCTGCACTCCTGGTGTACAGGAATGGTTCTGGGTTCTGTCACCGTTCTCCGGAGCCGTCAGGAACTTGGGAGAAGACGAATCCTGCTTTTTCTGTGCAGACTACAATGTATCAGGTGTCTCATTAAAGGGAATCTCTCTCCAGGGTTTAGATACTCTGAGAACACCTTGATGTAGGGGCAGGGACCCTGATTCCAGCGATGTGTCACTTACTGGGCAGCTTGGTAGCATTTTTCTAAAATCACTGTTGTTCTGCTGCATCGCTCTAATGTTGAGCTCTGTATAACCCGTTCACACCACTGATTGGCTGATTTCTGCCTATGCACAGTGTACACAGAAAGCTGCCAATCAGGGTTATACACAGCTCATGAATATAGAGGACTACATGGCAGCCGCTTTACTAGTCCTCTAGTGAATTTATCACAACAAGCAGCCCAGTAAGCGACACATGGCTGGAATCAGGTTCTCTGTCTCTACACTGTGCTGCTCTCAGATTAGGTGGGATAAATCTGGTGACAGCTTCCCTTTAACATGCTCTGCCCATTTGTGATGCCACTGTTTATACCCCCTTTCTCTTAAAGGTAACCTGCCATCAGAAATAACGCTGTTAACCTGCAGCTATGGGGTTAATCTGCCGGCTAGCAGCATTATGATGCTGACGGGCGCCTGCACACAGCCGAATGCATATTAGTGATACATTTAGGTCGATATGATTTGCATTTTTATGAAAATATCAAACATTTTCCATTTTCAAACTTTGAATTTGTATGCCTTTACACCAGAGAGTTATACCACACAAGACAGTTAATAAGTAACATTTCCCACGTGTCTGCTTTACATCAGCATCATTTTTTAAACATTTTTTTTCTTAGGAAATCAAAGGGGTTTAAAGTTCACCGGCGATTTCTCATTTTTTCAGCAAAATTTACTAAACCAATTTTTTAGGGACCACGTGCCATTTGAAGTGACTATGAGGGCCCTGTGTGACAGAATACACCTAAAAGATGGCACTATTCTCAAAACTGCACCCCTAAAACTGCTCAAAAACACATTCAACATGCTTATTAACCCTTTAGTGGCTTCATCAGAATAAAAAAAAAAAATTGACTTTTTTCCCCACCAAAGTATTGCTTTAGTCAAAAATGTTTCATTTTTAAAAGTGTATCATGATAAAATGGACTATTCGATTTATTGTGCAGTTGCTCTGAGTACACCAATACGCTCTTTGTGGGGGAAAACAACTGTATGGGTGCACGGCAGCGCTCAGAAGTGAAGGAATCACCCTTCAACATTTGAAGCACAAAAATTGTATGGAATCGAGAGCAGACGCCATGCAACGTTTGCAAAGCCCCTGATATGCCTAAACAATGGAAATTTCCCCCCTCAAGGAACTTATCTATAGGTGTGATGAGCATCTTGAACCCACAGATGTTTCACAAAAGTTTATAACATTGAGCCCTGAAAATGAAAAAATACATTTTTCCCACAAAAATGTTGGTTTAGCCCCAGATTTGTCCGTTTCGCAAGGGTAACAGGAGAAAACAGACCATAAAATATGTTGTGCGACTTCTCCTGAGTACACAGATACCCTATAAGTGGGGGAAAACTACTGTTTGGGCGCACAGCAGGGCTCAGAAGGGAAGGAGCACCAACTGAATTCTGGAGCTCAATTTTGACTGGAATAGATTGCGGACGCCATGTCCCATTTGAAGAGCCCTTGACGTGCCAAAACAGCAAAAAAAAAAAAATAAATAAATATTCCGATTTTGTAAATTGCTTCTCATGTGGAATTCATCTAGGGATGTAATGAACATTTTTGACTCTCAGCGAATAGCATAACATTTGGCTGAGCCAATGGAAAATTAAAAAAAATTCCACTACCATGTTGCTTTGACCCCAAGTGTTTAATTTTCAAAAGGGATAAGAAAAAAATGAACAGTACAATTTGTTACGCAATACCCCATATGTGGTCGAAAACTTCTTTTAAGGCGCAGTACAAAACTCAGCACCATATTCGAGTTCACATTTGGCTGGAATGGTTTGAGGGTGCCATGTCACATCGTCAGAGTCCCTGAGGTGCCAGAACAGCAGAACCCCCCATAAGTGACCCCATTTTACAAACTACACCTCTCTATGAATTCATCTAGGGGTGCAGTGATTATATTGGCAGTAGAGATGTGTCACAGAATTTTATACTATTGGGCAGTAAAGAAAAAATAGCTACATTTTTGCCACAAAAAAATTTGTTTTAGTCCCAGATTGTACATTTTCATATGCGGAGATATGGCACCAAGACTTGTCACATGATTACTGCTGAACGTGGCAATGCACCATATGTGGCTGTGCAGTATTGCTTAGCCACACGGCAAGACTCAGTATGGAAGGAGCACTGTTTGCCTGTCACAAGTGTGTCACATCCTCCTGGGAGATCTGTCGTCAGGCGATCTTCGCTCATGTCAATCGCAGATCTTCCATTTAGCCTGTGTGTTTTGTTTCTCATACTAAATGGACTTTATTTCCATTGGTGATGAAGAGGTTAACAACTCTTTGTATGCTGGTTAGAGATATGCAGCTTCACCTCACAGCTGCTCCTGACCTGCTTATTTTCTCTCTCTATAAAACCTGGCCAGACCTTCTCATCCTTGCCTGTGAAAGTTTTGCTTCCTGGCTTGCTAGAGGTGGTGTGCTGAAGTTGGAGTTTGCTGCTGGAGATTGTTGTCTGCTGGTTTTGGGTGTATGCTTTCTCCATTATCCTATTCCCCTTTGATTTGTACCTTCCTATCCTGCCCTTTCTTCCTCTCTACCCTTGGTGAGTGTTTTTGTATGTAAGCTGCTTTTTGTTATCCCTGTTTGTCTTACATATATTTACACTAATGCAGCACCCCAGGTGACCGGTTGCTGCAGTGATGTTGCTTTTCCTTCGGGGAAGGTAATGTCATGCTCAGAGGCAATGGAGTTCTCTTCACCAGGTAAGGCTACGTTCACATTTGCGTTGTGCGCCGCAGCGTCGGCGCCGCAACGCACAACGCAAATAAAAACGCAGCAAAACGCATGCACAATGCTGCGTTTTGCGCCGCATGCGTCGTTTTTTTCATTGAATTTGGACGCAGCAAAAATGCAACTTGCTGCGTCCTCTGCGCACCGACGCGGGCGCCGCAGCGACGCATGCGGCGCAAAACGCAAGTGCGCCGCATGTCCATGCGCCCCCATGTTAAATATAGGGGCGCATGACGCATGCGGCGCCGCTGCGGCGCCCGACGCTGCGGCGAGGACCGCAAATGTGAACGTAGCCATAGGCACACACATGCAACACATTCTGAATCCAGGCCATGGGGGAGCTCAGGACCCGGATTCAGGTGAGCTTCCCTAGGCTATATGTTTCCTGACCTGGAGGAGGAGACAGGGAGTTGGTCCTAGGAGACCAAGGAGAACAGATGTCCAGGAGAGACGCAAAGCAGACAGAGAGGCCTGGCAGCCACGAGGCAGCTGCAGCCTCTGGAAGAAGTGAGAGAACCTGAAGGGTTGTTGTATGTGGAGTAGCCGGAAGGGAAGGAGCATAGGAGAGGAACAGAGCTCAGAGGGGAACTGTGGCAGGGCACCCTCGGAGCTGAAGCACAGTAGTCGGGAACCAGGAGCCCGAGGCTTTTGTGGGACTGTAGGACACAGAGCAGAACTGGAGGGCACGACACTACACGTTACCTGCCCGCACCATGCCTGAGATGCAGCAGCACCTGAGGAGCCTGGGGCATGTTAGAGTCCCTGTAAAAAGGCTCAAGCTGCCCGTCGTGCAGGTACCTGTCCCAGGACGGGGAACTGGAAGACCCTGTAGGAAGCTTCAGGCAGCAGGGACCTCACCTTTAATGGCGCTAGTTGGAAAGGCTCACAGACCTCTACTGGAGAAGGGAATCCTCTTTTGCCTCTGAGCTGGCCGGACCACCATCATCCGTGCCTGGTACCCTGGACTGTGGCCAGCAACCTGCAGTATACCAGGTAAAGACTTACAACTTGTTTCCTCCATTTATTCACCGGCACATACCATCCACGCCCTACACCATAGGACCCCTGTGGACCCTGCTTCACCTGTGGGAAGAGTAACACCCGTGCTGCCTCAACATCCCCCAGGGGACCCCTTCAAAGCAGCGTTGGTCCTACTACTGACCGAACTCCACAGGTGGCGTCACAACAAACTTTGAACATTTTCCCCTTTAACGTTGAGACCGGGTCGCAGCCACCGTGACATCCCCCTTTCGACCGGACCCGGTACCGAGTACGCCACTGCCCTGCGGGCGACTCACTTACATCTGTACCAAGCCTCCTGGGGGAGGGGGCAGCTTAGAACATGAACAGGAACTTCTCTACATTTGAGAGTACCCCCGGAACAGGGATAGTTAGGGTACCAGTTCCAGGGACAGTTTGGGGTCCCCCTTCCTTACCGAAGACTGGCAAAGTGTGACATTGACTCTTGGAAAACAAATCGTAGTATAGTTTGTGGACTCCATATACAGAGCCGCTAAGTTCCAGAAGAGCAGAATCCCACCTCAATTGACTCCATTTTGTAAATGAGACCCCTCTGGGTATTTATCTACAGGTTTAGTGACAATTTTTAATCTGTGATTGTTTTCCAGAAACAAGCAGCAGAGAATGTTGCTGAGTGAAAATTGCAAATCTGCCATTTTAGTGCCCGTATACTGTAGTGTCCAGTACGTTGTAGTGCCCGTTCATTGCAGTGCCCAGTACATTGTAGTGCCCATACATTGTGCCACGCTTGTGCTTCCCATAAATTAGGCGGGCTCTCATCACTACAGAAATGCTAAACATGTGGATACTAAATATGGTTTAGGCACCCTATGGGGCACAGAAGGGCATTTGGATTTAGAGTGCAGAATTCACTGGATTCTGCACTCACCATTGTGCTACCAGTAATGTGGATAGCCCCCTATATTTCCGTTAACAGATGACCGACCTGAGTGGGGACTTTCTTTTTTTGTCGATTTAGTTGAAGCATTGGCTTACTGCAACAGAGAGGAGCCTGAAGACCGCAGCATCTGATTGCTCCTACTAAAGGGTGTAAATTTCTTTTGGCAGTACAGGGGTTAATCGGCCATGTTGGGAGCCCTAGGAGCAAGGGCTCTCAGATGAGCACGGTTTGCCACTCCTATCCCCAATGTAATCTGGGTCCTGATTGACACAGGTCATCAGAGGTAGCTTATGCTGCATGGCTGGGAGAATAGTAGTTTGGTGGTTATATGGGAAGGCGTTTGGTTGGTTTATCTGTGACTGTTGCTTGGTTTAGTAAGTGTGATAATTCCCTTACCTTATCTTACTTTGGTTTTACCCTATCATTCATCCCCAATGCATACCTCTGTTATATGTGAATGGATATTAGTATGCCGGGTATTTTCCATTTTCTCCTGTTTATGTTACCTTGTTCGTCTGGTTGGTGTACTGTACTACGGTGCACAGCTACTCCCCTCTTCCCTGGATGGGGTGAGGGAAGGGTACAGAGGGCGAATTCAGATAAGGCAAGGTACATGGCCCTGGCATCTTCACCTTCATAAGTAACCCGGGGAACAGGGCAAACTAGGTCGCCCCTAGTGTTAGGGACAGGAAAGGAGCCCTTGGTCCCGGGTCACCCGACAACAGATTTGTGACAAAGCTTTTGTTGGGAACATTTTACATAACATTTTGGATCACATTTATCTGGCGCTCTACGCTGACCACTTGCATTGGGGTTTCCATCTAAATCTCCTAATGCCTTTATTCAGAAGAAACCCCTGAGAGATCCATTCAATATAATGAAGCAGAAGAGTTGCTCTGAATGCTGTCTGGCCTTTGTGCAGCAGTGTCCATTCTTTTCAGAGGTGCACAAAACTGAGTCTGACAACACTTTTATGCATGCTTAAAAAGATGGATATCGCCGAATCATAGTCCACAGTGATTCCATCTGCCTCATTGTAGGGATTTTTCTACCCGGTGTAAGTGCTCAGCGTAGAGTGCAGGATAAATGTGAGCTGAGCCTTAATGCATTGGTTTTATTTATTTTTTATGCCTTTCTTTGTGTGGTATAAGTGATTACACGGCTTTTCTTCTTCGGGTCGGTGCGATTTCAGCAATAAAAGTTTTATATAGTTTTTTATGTTTGCGTTTTTGTATCACCATATTTGGAGAGCTAGAATTTTTTTATATTTCTGCCGACAGAGTTATGTGAGGGCTTGAAGAAGGAAAAGGATTAACCCCTTCCTGACATGCGCCATACTAGTACAGCGCTGTGGGAACTGTATTTCCCTATTACGGCGGCACGATCACCGTGGTCTCACGGTGAGCGCTGTGGCGATCGCGTGCGGGTGTCAGCAGTATGTGACCGCGGAGACCCCGCAGCAATGCCCACGATCGGTGCTAGCGCCGATCATGGGCATTTAACCCCTCTGATGCCGCTGTTAATAGTGACAGCAGCATAAAGAACAATTGCGCAGGTAGGGGGCTCCCTGCGCTCTCCCACCGGAACATCATGATGCGATCGTGTTGTTCCAGCGGTTCTCCATGGAGACCATCGGCTCCAAGATGGCCGTGGGGTCCTTCAATGAGGTGGTTTGTTAGCACCTGCTTAGAGCAGGCGCCGGTAAGCCTCCTGCACTGCCTGTCAGATCGCTCATCTGACACTGTGCTATGCAAAGTGTTAGATCAGCGAACTGACATGATATAGTGATGTCCCAACCAGGGACAATGTTATAAAGTTAAAACAAAAATAGAATGTGTAAAAATATAAAAAAAAAAAAAAAATCCCCAAATAAAGAAAAAAACAAAATATATTTTTCCAATAAAACCACTTATTTATGTAAAAAAAATAAATAAATAAAAGTACACGTTTGGTATCACCACGTCCGTAACGATATAAATCTGTCCCACTAGTTAACCCCTTCAGTGAACACCGTAAAAAAAAGAGGCAAAAAAACAATGCTTTATCATCATACCGCCGAACAAAAAGTGCAATAAAATGCGATCAAAAAGAAGGATGTCAATAAAAATGGTACTGCTGAATACGTCATCTTGTTCTGCAAAAAACAAGTGGCCATACATCTCCATCAGCAGAAAAATAAAAAAGTTATAGCTCTCAGAATAAAGCGATGCAAAAATAATTATTTTTTCTATAAAATATTTGTATTGTATAAAAGCGCCAAATCATGAAAAAAACATATAAGTGAGGTATCACTGTAATCATACTGACCCGAAGAACAAAGCTGCCTTATCAATTTGCCATACGCGGAACGGTATAAAAAATTATAAAAAAAAAACAATTCCTGAATTGCACGTCAGAGGCTCTCCAAACGCGACATAGTGTCCGATCTCAATTCCAGCCAATTTTGCATTGAAAAGTCAAATGGCGCTCCTTCCTTTCCGAGCTCTGCCAAACAGTGGTTTACCCCCACATATGGGGTATCAGCGTACTCAGGACAAATTGCACAACAACTTTTGTGGTCCAATTTCTCCTGTTACCCTTGGGAAAATAAATAATTTGGGGCGAAAATATAATTTTTGTGAAAAAAATATGATTTTTATTTTTACGGCTCTATATTATAAACTTCTGTGAAGACCTTGGGGGTTCAAAGTGCTCACCACACATCTAGATAAGTTCTTTAGGGGGTATACTTTCCAAAATAGTGTCACTTGGGGGTTTCCACTGTTTAGGCACATCAGGGGCTCTCCAAACGCAACATGGCGTCCGATCTCAATTCCAGACAATTTTGCATTGAAAAGTCAAACGGCACTCCTTCCCTTCCGAGCTCTGCCATGCACCCAAACAGTGGTTTACCCCCACATATGGGGTATCGGCATACTCAGAACAAATTTCACAACAACTTTTGTGGTCCAGTTTTTCCTGTTACACTTGGGAAAATAAAACAAATTGGACCTGAAGTAAATTTTTTGTGAGAAAAGTTAAATGTTCATTTTTTTTTAAACATTCCAAAAAATCCTGTGAAATACCTGAAGGGTTCGTAAACTTCTTGAATGTGGTTTTGAGTACCTTGAGGGGTGCAGTTGTTTGAATGGTGTCAATTTTTGGGCATTTCCTGTCATATAAGCCCTTCAAAGTCACTTCAAGTGTGAGATGGTCCCTAAAAAAAAAGTTTTGCAAATTTTGTTGTAAAAATGAGAAATCGTTGGTCAACTTTTAACCCTTATAACTTCCTAACAAAAAATTTATGTTTCCAAAAATGTGCTTATGTAAAGCAGACATGTGGAAAATGTTATTTATTAACTATTTTGTGTGATATGACTCCCCGATTTAAGGACATAAAAACTATAAGTTTGAAAATTGCAAAGTCATATCGATTAATTTTTGCCACTATCATAAAGTACAATGTGTCACGAGAAAACATTCTCAGAATCACCAGAATCCGTTGAAGCGTTTCAGAGTTATGACCTCATAAAGTGACAGTGGTCACAATTGCAAAAAATGGCCTGGTCAGGAAGGTGAAAACAGGCTTTGGTTGAAGGGGTTAAAGATCATTCCACCCTATGAACGAGCAGTTTGCTCATTCATCAGGTGATCGATAGCCTGTTTTCATGGCAAAATATTGGTGAAAAAGCATTTTTAACAATGCTTGCTCACAATTATTTTGCTGTTTAAAGGGCCACTGTCACCCTCTCCAGCCGTTATAAACTAAAAGAGCCACCTTGTGCAGCAGTAATGCTGCATTCTAACAAGGTGGCTCTTTTAGTTTTTGGTGCATGTATTCCCAAAATAAAGCGTTTTATAACTTCTCCAAAATACCTGTCTTTCGCCCGGGAGGCGGGTCCTCACCCCCCTGCTTGTAACGCCACACTGCCGTCACTCAAATCTTCAGGGGCGCTGGGCGCCGCCCCCATCGCACTGTTTTCGCATGAAATCCCGCGCCTGCGCTGTGTAGTACTGTCTGGTGCAGGCGCAGTGAGCTCTGGCCATCTGACCTCCGATGCAGTCTTGCAGACTGCGCCTGTGCGGCCGCCCTGCTTCTGAATCCCAGCCCCGCACTCTGCATAATGCATAACACACTGTGGGGCTGGGATTCACAAGGTGGGTGGCCGCACAGGCGCCGTCTGCAAGCCTGGCTGTGATGTCAGACAGCCAGAGCTTACTGCGCCTGCACAGCACAGTACTACACAGCGCAGGTGCCGGATTTTATGCGAAAACAGCGCAATGGGGGCGGCGCCCGGCGCCCCTGAAGATTTGAGTGACGGCAGTGTGGCGTTTCAAGCAGGGGGGTGAGGACCTGCCTCCCTGGCGAAAGACAGGTATTTTGGAGAAGTTATAAAACGCTTTATTTTGGGAATACATGCACCAAAAACTAAAAGAGCCACCTTGTTAGAATGCACCATTACTGCTGCACAAGGTGGCTCTTTTAGTTTATAACGGCTGGAGGGGGTGACAGTGGCCCTTTAAATGTTCCTTTAGACATGTGCAGAAAAAATGCTTTTTATAATTTATTATCAATTAACAAAATGCAAAGTGAGTGAGCAAACAAGAAATCTAAATTAAATCAATATTTGGTGTGAACACCCTTTACCTTCAAAACAACATCACAGTATCAATTCCTCTAGTTACACAATTTGCACAAATTTGAAGAAACTTGGCAGGGAAGTTGTTGGGAACATCTTGGAAAACTAACCACAGTTCTCCTGTATCCTGTATATGTAGGCTTGTGCAGGTCCTCCTGTTTCTTCATGTAATCCCAGACATATCAATTTCATCAACTATCAAGCGTAGCGTCGGCATCCCTCCATGCTGCCCCTCTCCCCTGACAGGAATACCGACTTACTCAACCGCCGTGTCCCCCGTCCCGCACCTCCTCCTCTTTCCGCGTCGGTTGTTGTCTGGGGTGCGAGGTGTCCTAACGTGTCCCCAGCCAATGTCTGGGAGACACTTATTATTATTATTACTACCACCTGCATGGAGGTGCCTGTGCAACGATGTTTGTCCCAAACATACTTGCTAGTTCTCAGGTCCCAGTCTGCTAGTTCCCACTAGTGTCTGTCCATTCCTAACCTCCTTGCCAGTATTTGCCTTATCAGTCTGTATTATAGCCAGGCATGCCAGAACCTGCCGTGCCAGTCTGTACATCAGTCGGATCAGTCTACACCTGCCGTGCCAGTCTGTATATCAGTCGGATCCGCCTGCACCTGCCGTGCCCATCTGTACATCAGTCGGATCAGCTTGCACCTGCCGTGCCAGTCTGTATATCAGTCGGATCCACCTGCACCTGCCGTTCCAGTCTGTAAATCAGTCGGATCCGCCTGCACCTGCCGTGCCCATCTGTACATCAGTCGGATCAGCTTGCACCTGCCGTGCCAGTCTGTATATCAGTCGGATCCACCTGCACCTGCCGTTCCAGTCTGTAAATCAGTTGGATCCACCTGCACCTGCCGTACCAATCTGTATATCAGCCGGACCCGCCTGCACCATGCTTCACTGCTGGCAGCAGACATTAATTATTGTTCTGTTCTCCAGGCCAATAGTAAACAAATGTCTTTTTGTTGCAGCCAAATATTTAAAATATTGACTCATCAGTCCAGAGCAACTGCTACCATACCTATGTTTTCCAGCATAGTTAAGTCATTTGGTCTTATTTCCATGTTAAAGCTATGTTTTTTTAAGTCGCAATTCTTTTATAAAGACCACTTCTGGCCAGACTTCTATGCACCGTAGATGGGTGTATCTGGGTCCCCCTGGTTTCTGATGCCTCTGATCTGATAGCACTGCTGGACATCTTCCGAATTTGAAGATTAATAAGCTTGATATGTCTCTCATCTGCTGTGCTACTCATGTCTTGATGCTTCTTCAAAAGAGCTTGAACAGCACATCTTGAAACCCCAGTTTGCTATGAAATCTTTAATTAATAATTACAATAGTAAATACAAATCACAAATTAAGAAAGATACAGATGGACAGTGATCTAACAGTCCTCTAAAACACAGTAAACATACACCAACATAACAGGTACCATATAATTAGCAAATATCACAAATGTATTGAAAATTCAGTTAATCAATTATTATTCACAAATAAAGAGACCAAATACCCTTAATAACAATATTATAATATTGCTGTATAATATAATATTGCTTTATAATACCCCTAATAACAATAACTCATAATATATAAACCTAAAATGCTAGTAGTTTAGTAGATTTTTTAGGAGTCACTAATAATGTACAAATACAGGTGCTTCTCACAAAATTAGAATATCATCAAAAAGTTAATTTATACAGTGGGGCAAAAAAGTATTTAGTTAGTCAGCAATAGTGCAAGTTCCACCACTTAAAAAGATGAGAGGTGTCTGTAATTTACATCATAGGTAGACCTCAACTATGGGAGACAAACTGAGAAAAAAAAATCCAGAAAATCACATTGTCTGTTTTTTTATCATTTTATTTGCATATTATGGTGGAAAATAAGTATTTGGTCAGAAACAAAATTTCATCTCAATACTTTGTAATATATCCTTTGTTGGCAATGACAGAGGTCAAACGTTTTCTGTAAGTCTTCACAAGGTTGCCACACACTGTTGTTGGTATGTTGGCCCATTCCTCTATGCAGATCTCCTCTAGAGCAGTGATGTTTTTGGCTTTTCACTTGGCAACACGGACTTTCAACTCCCTCCAAAGGTTTTCTATAGGGTTGAGATCTGGAGACTGGCTAGGCCACTCCAGGACCTTGAAATGCTTCTTACGAAGCCACTCCTTCGTTGCCCTGGCGGTGTGCTTTGGATCATTGTCATGTTGAAAGACCCAGCCACGTTTCATCTTCAATGCCCTTGCTGATGGAAGGAGGTTTGCACTCAAAATCTCACGATACATGGCCCCATTCATTCTTTCATGTACCCGGATCAGTCGTCCTGGCCCCTTTGCAGAGAAACAGCCCCAAAGCATGATGTTTCCACCACCATGCTTTACAGTAGGTATGGTGTTTGATGGATGCAACTCAGTATTCTTTTTCCTCCAAACACGACAAGTTGTGTTTCTACCAAACAGTTCCAGTTTGGTTTCATCAGACCATAGGACATTCTCCCAAAACTCCTCTGGATCATCCAAATGCTCTCTAGCAAACTTCAGATGGGCCCGGACATGTACTGGCTTAAGCAGTGGGACACGTCTGGCACTGCAGGATCTGAGTCCATGGTGGCGTAGTGTGTTACTTATGGTAGGCCTTGTTACATTGGTCCCAGCTCTCTGCAGTTCATTCACTAGGTCCCCCCGCGTGGTTCTGGGATTTTTGCTCACTGTTCTTGTGATCATTCTGACCCCACGGGGTGGGATTTTGGGTGGAGCCCCAGATCGAGGGAGATTATCAGTGGTCTTGAATGTCTTCCATTTTCTAATTATTGCTCCCACTGTTGATTTCTTCACTCCAAGCTGGTTGGCTATTGCAGATTCAGTCTTCCCAGCCTGGTGCAGGGCTACAATTTTGTTTCTGGTGTCGTTTGACAGCTCTTTGGTCTTCACCATAGTGGAGTTTGGAGTCAGACTGTTTGAGGGTGTGCACAGGTGTCTTTTTGTACTGATAACAAGTTTAAACAGGTGCCATTACTACAGGTAATGAGTGGAGGAAAGAGGAGACTCTTAAAGAAGAAGTTACAGGTCTGTGAGAGCCAGAAATCTTGATTGTTTGTTTCTGACCAAATACTTATTTTCCACCATAATATGCAAATAAAATGATAAAAAATCAGACAATGTGATTTTCTGGATTTTTTTTTCTCAGTTTGTCTCCCATAGTTGAGGTCTACCTATGATGTAAATTACAGACGCCTCTCATCTTTTTAAGTGGTGGAACTTGCACTATTGCTGACTGACTAAATACTTTTTTGCCCCACTGTATATTATATATAGTCATTACAAACAGAGTGACCTATTTCAAGGGTTTATTTCTGTTAATGTTGATGATTATGGCTTACAGCCAATGAAACCCCAAAAGTCATTATCACAGTAAATTAGAATAATTAACAAAAAACACCTGCAAAGGCTTCCTAAGTGTTTAAAAAGGTCCCTTAGTCTGTTTCAGTAGGCTCCACAATCAGGGGGAAGACTGTTGACTTGACAGATGTCCAGAAGGCAGTCATTAACACATTCCACAAGGAGGGTTAGCCACAGAAAGGTCATTGCTAAAGAAGCTGGCTATTCACAGAGTGCTGTATCCAAGCATATTAATGGAAAGTTGAGTGGAAGGAAAAAGGGTGGTAGAAAAAGGTGCACAAGCAACCGGGATAACCGCAGCCTTGAAAGGATTGTTAAGAAAAGGCCATTCAAAAATTTTGGAGAGATTCACAAGGAGTGGACTGCTGCTGAAGTCATTGCTTCAAGAGGCGCCACACACAGACGTATCTAGGGCATGGGCTACAAGTGTCGCATTCCTTGTGTCAAGCCACTCATGACCAATATAGAATGCCAGAAGCATCTTATATGGGCCAAGGAGAAAAAGAATCGGATTACTCAGTGGTCCAAGGTGTTGTTTTCGGATGAAAGTAAATTTTACATTTCATTTGGAAATCAAGGTCCCAGAGTCTGGAGGAAGAGAGGAGAGGCACACAATCCAAGCTGCTTGAGGTCTAGTGTGAAGTTTCCACAATCATGGTGATGGTTTGGGGAGCCATGTCATCTGCTGGGGTAGGTCCACTGTGTTTTATCAAGACCAAAGTCAGCGCAGTCATCTCCCAGGAAATTTTGGAGCACTTCATGCTTCCCTTTGCCAACAAGCTTTGTGGAGATGGAAATTTAATTCTCCAGCAGGACTTGGTAACTGTCCACACTGCCAAAAGTACCAATAGCTGGTTTAAAAACAACAGTATCACTGTGCTTGATTGGCCAGCAAACTCACCTGATCTTGTCAAGAGGAAGATGAGAGACACCAGACCAAACAATGCAGATGAGCTGAAGGCTGCTATCAAAGCAACCTGGGCTTCCATAACACCTCAGCAGTGCCACAGGCTGATCGTCACCACGCCACGCCACATTGATGCAGTAATTGATGCAAAAGGAGCCCCGACCAAGTATTGAGTGCATTTAATAAACATACATTTCAGTAGGCCAACATTTCGAATTTTAAAATCATATTTCAAGCTGGTGTTATAAAGTATTCTAATTTACTGAGATAATGACTTTTGGGTTTTCATTGGCTGTAAGCCATAATCATCAACATTAACAGAAATACACTTGAAATAGAACAATCTGTTTGTAATGACTCTATATAATATATGAGTTTCACTTTTTGTATTGAAAAACTGAAATAAATTAACTTTTTGATGATATTCTAATTTAGTGAGAAGCACCTGTAACTACTACAACCCTGTGGTAAACAGACAACATAATAGCAGTTAGATAAATACCTATGAATATATTGGCCAGAATGTATGGATAAGTAGAAACACGTTCAACGCGCGTTTCACCGCACCAGTGGGGTTTCCTCAGGAGGTAGTGTGCTATGTCCAGATAGATTTTGTGCTAGCATTATTACGTAAATAGGAAGGGGTGTGAGATGCTCTTATTGCTTATTTGTCACGGTGAAATGGCAGTTTCCTTTATCCAAAATGTTATTTTTAGATTAAGTTTCAATGATGAGTTATTGATGCTGCGTATTTTTTGCTGTATCAAAAATGCAACGTCCTACAGATCCAGGAAGTGGATGGGTTTATCTCATGCCCACTGTCTTTCTTTTTTACACAGCCTGCGGTGCGTGTTAAAAATATGCAACATCAATTTCTCTTGCGAGTACGCTGAGTTGTAAGTGCTTATTTCCCCCCTAAAATTGTATTACATGCAGAAAATCTGCAGGTAAAAAAACACATTTAATCCACTCATGACTGTATCAATTAAGTTTTGTCACTGCCAAATACCAGGAAGCATCAAAAACAAAACACCTTTATTTAAAACATGTGTGAGGCAGTGACCAGGTTCATATGTGAGGGTAGCAATGTGTCCCCCAGGATGCGCAAAGAAGCATATTGAGGCCGCGGGAGTGCATTGCTGTCACAGGCGTAGCTGTGATTGCAATGCAGAATAAAAGTGAGTATTGGTTTTGGACAAGCTATTTGTCCAAGGCAGATTAAAAAACCTGCCATAGGCTTTTATTTTTTAAACGGACTACAGGAAGGTAGTCTGGCGGTCCGTTTCCTCCCCCGGACTCGGTTTTCCATGTTGCCCATGGCCTCAGATTCCAGTTAAACCCTGCAGTAAAGGGTTTGGGTGTGTCAGTGTGGAGTTTGTAAGGTGCAGAGCAGATGGCTCTGCAAAACCTCTGTATGACAGAACACAGCACCAAGCAGAGTGAACTCCTGGCACCCCACAGCATTATACCATGGTGCAGTTGCCCTCTGCAACCGGCCGCATGTATGGACTGTCTTATTTCCAGGCTGCAATCTGGAGGATACTGTTTGTTTTGGACATTAAACCTGTGTTTACTTTGAACTCTCCTGGGTCACTGCCTCTTCACTGTACAGTGGGGACACCGCTGCACTACATTTGGTTGGAGAATGTGGACAGTGTGAATTGATGCATACCTCCAACGCAGGCTGCATGTCTGTCTTTAGGCCTGCCACACTGCAACCCAGGCCTGCGGACAAAATGGAGGAAATCCTGAGGCAGCTGGTGCTCACACAGCAAAAACAGCAACAGACCAATAAATAGTGTTGAGCATTCCGATACCGCAAGTATCGGGTATCGGCCGAGATCTGATACTTTTGTGGTATCGGGAATCGGAATCGGAAGTTCCCAGTGTATGGTTCCCAGGGTCTGAAGGAGAGGAAACTCTCCTTCAGGCCCTGGGATCCATATTAATGTGTAAAATAAAGAATTAAAATAAAAAATATTGATATACTCACCTCTCCGGAGGCCCCTGGACATCACCGCTGGTAACCGGCAGCCTTCTTTGCTTAAAATGTGCGCGTTCAGCACCTTCCATGACGTCACGGCTTCTGATTGGTCGCGTGCCGCTCATGTGACCGCCACGCGACCAATCACAAGCCACGACGTCATCCCTCAGGTCCTAAATTCCCTTCTTGGAATTTAGGACCTGAGGGATGACGTCACGGCTTGTGACGTCATGGAAGGTGCTGATTGCGCTCATTTTAAGCAAAGAAGGCTGCCGGTTCACAGCGGTAAGGTCCAGGCTGCGTCGGAGAGGTGAGTATATCAATATTTTTTATTTTAATTCTTTATTTTACACATTAATATGGATCCCAGGGCCTGAAGGAGAGTTTCCTCTCCTTCAGACCCTGGGAACCATCAGGGATACCTTCCGATACTTGAGTCCCATTGACTTGTATTGGTATCGGGTATCGGTATCGGATCAGATCCGATACTTTGCCGGTATCGGCCGATACTTTCCGATACCGATACTTTCAAGTATCGGACGGTATCGCTCAACACTACCAATAACCTGTTGCTGCAGCAAATTGCAGCCCTGCATAAGGGGTACCTCTAGCGCCGACCCTGGAATGTTGCGAGGCCTGAGACAAGGTCCACTCTGCTTTGAGGAAACTGAGTGCAGAAGATGACGTGGAAGCTTTCCTCACCATCTATAAGCGCACGGCAGAGCGGGAGAATCTGCCCACTTTTCCCAGTGGCCCGAAGTGGTGGCTCTGTCCCTGAGGGGTGACTCGCTAAAGGCCTACTTTGACCTCAGTCGGGAGGACGCCCAGGACTATGCCAAGCTAAAAGGTGAGATCCTTGCCAGACTGGGGTTAATACCTACATGAAAGCCAAACAGGTGTTTTCATGAACTTTTGTGGAGGCGGTCTCAGGTTTATGACTTACTGCAACTTGTGAAAAGGTGGCTTCAACCTGAGACTTTGACTCTGCCCAGATGGTGGAGAGGGTGGTGGTCGACCGGCTGGTGAGAGCTTTGCCAGCAGCCATACAGTGTTGGGTGGGGCAAGGTGACCCGGGCAATCGGGAATAGGCGGTGGGACTGATTGAGTGGTACACAGCCATTCAGGACTTTATAGGGGACACGACTCCACTACGGCTGTCACGTCAGGCACCACCAATTCAGGAGCCTGGGAGAAGTCCCCGACCCTCTACAGGGGCCAATAAAGACCAAGCCCGTACAGAGGGGATATCCCGAAGGGAGAGTGACAGCAGAACAATGTCCCCTAAGGCGGCCCCAAGGTCCAGTCCCACCGCAGCTATCAAGTGTTGGCGGTGCCAGGGCCTCGGACATGTGGCTGCCAACTGCCCCCTGACAGCTGAACCAATGGACTGTGGGTATTCTCTTCATGTGTCTATGTGTGCCCAGCCAGCCTGCACCACCACTACAGGCACTGTTGTTGTACCGAGTGGATAAAGTCCAGGATGAGGTGGTGGAATAGCTGGTGGTACCCCAATCCTACTGTAGTGTGGTGCTCGACATGGCTCACACCCATATGTTAGGAGGGCACTTGGGGGCCAAAAAAACACAGGAGCACATTCTGCAGCATTTTTTTGGCCTGGGGTCTACGCGGAGATTTAGAGGTACTGTCACACATGTCCAGAGTACCAACTATCCTCACTCACCGTGAACTACCGGAGTCCATTGGTACCTCTGCCCATCAAAGAGGTACTATATGAGTATATAGCAATGGATCTGATAGGCCCCATAGTGAAATCTGCCCATGGCCATCAACATATTTTGGTCATAGTGGAGTACGCCACACATTGCTCAGAGGCGATACCTCTCCACAACACCTTGGCCAAGTTAATAACCCGCAAACTGTTTGCCATGTTTTGTCACCTTGGGCTACCAAAGGAGATCCTTACAGATCAGGGGACTCCTTTTATGTCCAAGGTGACCTGGGAGCTATGTAAGCTGCTCCTGATTAAACAGCTACGTACCTCAGTGTATCACCCAGAAACTGACGGGTTGGTGGAGAGATTTAACAAGACTCTAAAAATCCATGCTGAGAAAGGTGGTCGCCAAAGACAGGAGGGATTGGGAAATGTTACTGCCCTATCTAATGTTCGCTATCCGCGAGGTACCGCAGGCGTCCACAGGGTTCTCTCCATTTCAATTATTGCATGGCAGGCACCTGAGGGGACTGCTGGACGTGGCCAAGGGGACGTGGGAATAGGAGCCCACTCCGCATAATAGTGTCATCGAGCATGTGGCAAGCATACAGGACCGGATTGCGGCAGTACGGTCCATAGTAAAGGAGCATCTGATGGATTCCCAGGCCGCGCAGAGACGTATGTGTAATAAAAGAACCATGGCCAGGACCTTTAAAGAAGGGGACCGGGTGTTGGTAGTAGTGCCCACCACAGAGAATAAGCTCATGGCCAAATGGCAGGGGCCATATGAGATACGGGGGAAGGTGGGGGTAGTAAATAATAGAGTTTACCAGCCCGGGAAATGAAAACCCAAACAACTGTATCACGTCAACCTGTTGAAAGCATGGAAAGACCGGGAATGTCTGGTCACGGAGATGGTACCAACAGGAAACACTCTGTCACCGGACAAGACCGAGGCCGAGAGGTAGGTAAAAATATGAGACACTCTATCGAAACAGCAGCGTTGAGGTTCAGAAAGTAGTCCAAGAGAATGCAGATGTATTCTCGGAATTACCTGATCGTACATCCGTCATCCAGCACGACATTGTCACTGAGCCTCATGTAAGGGTACGAATGAAACCATACCAGGTGCCAGAGGCACGGAAACAAGCCATTGCGAGTGAGGTCAGACAAATGCTCCAGCTGGTAGTAATTGAGGAATCCCGGAGTGACTGGGATAGCCCCATTGTGCTAATCCCAAAGCCGGACGGATCATTACGGTTCTGTAATGACTTCCGTAAATTGAACCTTTACCCAATGCTCTGGGAGAACGAGCTGATCGAGCACCTGGGTCAGGCCCAGCACTTCACCATGCTTGATCTGACTAAGGGATAATAGCAGGTGCCTCTTACAGAGTCAGCAAAGGAAAAGACCACCTTCATAACACCGGAGGGTCTTTACCATTAGTAGTCTTGCCCTTTGGACTACATGGGGCCCCTGCCACATACCAGAGGTTGATGGACATAGTATCGGAACCCCATTGGAAGTATGCGTTAGCATACTTACATGACATCATCATCTTTAGTGCTGACTGGCATACCCACTTGTCCTAGGTACAAGCTGTAGTAGATTAGTTCAGAGCCATGGGCTTGACGGTGAATCCCAAGAAATCTGCAATAGGGCTCGAGGAAGCCCTGTACTTAGGGTACATGATCGGCCGTGGGGTTATCAAACCCCCAAAAAATAAAATCGAGGCCATTCAGAACTGGCCTAATTTTTCGGGGAGAACAACACCCCTTACAGATCTCCTCAAGGGAAAGAAGTCGGTCATGGTTCGGTGGAACCCCCAGGCAAAGGAAGCATACCAATCTATACCAATCCATGAAGGTGGCGCTGTGTGGACAGCCTGTCCTCATTAGCCCCAACTTTCAGAAATGCTTCATTGTGCAGACAGATGCCTTTAATGTGGGCCTAGGAGCGGTCCTGTTGCAGGACGTGAACGGAGAGGAGCATCTGGTCACCTACCTAAGTAGGAAACACCCCAGCTGAGGAGAAAAATTATAGACATTAGCCTTAGGTAAGTGTTCACATTGGACAGGGAGGTCAGTGACCCATTAGATTAATGAGGCCACCTTGAAGATGGTTGATGGTCTCAAACTAATTGGCCAAATTTTGTGCAAAGTGTCTCATAAATATTTTTCCTAATGTTCAAAAGCCATTTTGCTATTCATATTTCATGTATTTCATATTAGTATTTCAAGAAAAGACAGGAAGAAAGCGCAAATAGGGTCTTATCTCACAGATTTGATATAATAATCTCTAAGAAAACTGCTCACCTGATGATGTGAGACACACACTCAAAATGTCGGCTGCTGTAGATCCACGGGACGGTTACCGGCCATATGATCCAATGTACATGAGGTGTGTGGATGTCTTCTGCGCTTAGGAGTCTTAGTGAACCCTTCTTCAGGATTTTTTGTGTGGCATTTCCTGAAGAAGGGGTCATTAAGACTCTGAAACGCATTGAATAAACCACCATTACTACCTCATTAATCTTGGAAATTGTATTGTTGCGGCAGCACAGAAGATATCCACACACCTCATGTAAAATGTATTTCATATTGACATGCTTTGGCACAATAGAGTGTAACGCTTTTTTTGTACATCTCCCGATGTGACTGTTCTACATGTGAGATCGCCGTGGGACACTCGGTATTAAATGGACTATGTCGGACAGGATAGTATTATATCTTGGTTTGTTATTTTATTTTTGTTGCATGAGACGAGGGCGTTAGGGATTATGCATTCAGCATGTATGGTAAATTTTGATTCAATAAAGGACTGTGTGATTATTTCAAATAAAGAACTTTATTCTGGCTGTGTGTTTATTTACCATGTAACTATAGGGTTAGTAATGGATAGGTGTCTTATAGATGCCTCTCCACTACTCAGCTGTGGGCTTGACGTGACCTGACAATACAAAGGTGACATCAACCCCACAAATATGAACCCCACTTGCCACCGCTACAGGGCAAGTGGGAAGAGCGAGGCTAAGTGCAAGAATTAGCACATCTATAAGATGCGCCATTTCTGGGGTAGCTGAGAGCTGATGTTTTTAGCCGGGGGATGACAATATCAATGGCCCCTTCCCAGGCTATTAATATCAGCCCACAGCTGTCTGCCTAGCCTTTTACTGGTTCGATTTTATAGGGGGACCCCATGTCGATTTTTTTCTGGGGTTCCCCTGTAAAATAGCCAGTAAAAGCTAAGCAAACAGCTGTGAGCTGATATTAATAGCCTGGGAACCTATATGGCTATTGGCTCCTTCCCAGAATATTAACATCAGCCCTCAGCATTCGGCTTTCCCTCTGCTGGTAATTAAAATTATGCGGGAACCCACACAAGTTTTTTGAAAAATAAACAAATATTACATTTCACGCAGATTTCTGACAGTAGCTTTTTTGTTACAGCACATGTAGGTTAATTATATTAATGCTCCTACATAGGCTGGCGTGCAGGTACGGACTGGGACTGAGATTCAGTCCTGGCATTTGAAATCACACAGGCCCATGGTGTCCCCGCGCCCGAGCACCAGATGAGATATATTACTAACATTACCTTGGATGGTGGAAAGTAAGATTTACTACAAGACCAATATTTCTAATGATACCTGTGGCCTGCTCGGGTAAATGACTGAGTCAGCGACTTGTGC
Organism: Ranitomeya variabilis; assembly: GCF_051348905.1. Taxonomy (NCBI): domain Eukaryota; kingdom Metazoa; phylum Chordata; class Amphibia; order Anura; family Dendrobatidae; genus Ranitomeya; species Ranitomeya variabilis. The sequence continues at coordinate 692,893,529 of NC_135233.1, read as the reverse complement.
TCCGTCACAACTCTTAACAGTATGGGTATCTTGAGAACACTTGATTCTGCTAACAACATAGCAGACAAGGCAGCCCACAACTAGACAGGCCCTTCTGGCATTTGCCAGAATTGCCAGATGGCCAGTCCGGCCCTGCTGGCGTGTGTGTGTCTTTATTTATTATTAATGAGGGTTTCTGGCTGAAGAGGTTGAACAAGGAAATTACATCACAATTCTTTTTTAATAATATATCTTTATTTAGCTCTATGGATTTACAAAAATGCATGAAAATCCACATGAAAGTCGCATAAAAAACACATAAAATCCGCATAAAAAAGCACGGAATTTCCACTGCATTTTCTGCCAAGACATGCAGAAACCGCTTAGGAAATTTCCCCAAGCAAATCAGCAATGTGAGCACATAGCCTAAATCTGTGGGTCACTGCCTCTTCACTGCACAGTGAGGACACCGCTGCACTACACGTCACACCAAAAAGGAACAAAAAGTGCAGTGTCAAAAGCGCAATAAAAGCGCATGTACAAAATGCGCTCAAAAATGCAATAAAAAAACGCAAATAACTTAGTTTACCTAATAGGTGCAGATATACTGCAGAAAATGTGCAGCATCAAAAAATCAACACTCGTTGTTCTCAGACTATTAATACTACTGTCTTGCACTTATACATTAGGGGGCCACTGCTCTAAAGCTCTTTACAATGTCAGGAGCATTCCCAGGCCTGCAGGGAGGACCCGTCTGACTGGCTCATGTTCTGTTTTGTCTTTGAGAGGTGCTGTGACATTGATAGAATGCAATTGTTTACTCTAGAGGATGCCTTTTCTCATATGCTGTGAGTACCTTTGATTGTAATATAAAAAAGAGAAAAAAAAGTGATCAGCACTCACCATTCCTGATGCTATAAAAAGTCTTTATTAGGACATGGACACGGACAGGGAGAGCATGGTGTCCAGGGATGACAGCTGTTTCGCGCTACATGCGCTTCCACAGATCCATCGGGATCTGTGGAAGCGCATGTAGCGCGAAACAGCTGTCATCCCTGGACACCATGCTCTCCCTGTCCGTGTCCATGTCCTAATAAAGACTTTTTATAGCATCAGGAATGGTGAGTGCTGATCACTTTTTTTTTTTCTTTTTTTTTCTCTTTTTTATATTATTAACTCTTTTTGGTTGAGCACCCCATACGCCCATGCACTGAGTAGGGGGTATAGGAGCTGGTACAGCGTATTGTAGCACGCTAATAGGTGATCGCATGGGACAGCAGTGCGAGTATATCATCTTTTGTTTGGACCTTTGATTTTAATGTTTGCACACACATGGTCATGATAATTATCAACTTTAATGAGCATAGGCACTTTATACATATTCAGATTGGAGTTTCTGGGGCCCACAGGGGAAATTGACTCTAGGGGCCCAAACTAAAGCTATATGCAAATATCTGTTAGCCATTATCCCCGTTATTGTGGAGCATCGACTGTAAAACACATCTACTGTGCACAGGTGTAAGGCGGCCAGGGTGGTAGTCGTGGCAATGTGCTGTTCTGTTCTCACACCCTGGCACCTCACAGATAAAATACAGTGTCCCTTATTTTTCCCTGCTGTCTAGGCAGCTCCTATGCTCTCCTTCAGCTCTGTCTCCCTTTTCCTGGCAATCCCTGCCATATCTCTGGACAGTCCATGTCCCATCAGTACCTTCAGCATCACCAGCCCCCTGTCAGCCCCTCATCCGGTTCCATTAGGGAAAGGTGCTGGGAAGGCCATCTCAGCTGCTCCCGCCCCCGTCTTAGACCCCGAATCCTTCTTGGGGATAGTCCTCTTGAGCTGGTACTCGACTGCACTATTCTCCCCCTGGGGGCCCCTTACTGCCATCACAGCTTTATCCCCCATGGTTGTCTATTGTCTGTGTCACTATCCCTCACATCTCGCCCTGAGCAAGGCTGCCTGGGCATCTGTCCCCTAATCAGGATTATATCCCTGTGACTCTGCCCTGCTCTGCTCTAACTCTTCCCCACTAACCAACTCCCAAGCTTCCTGTACCTTACTAACACTTCTATCTATTCTATGCTATCCTATCTCTATGATGCCACCCTCTATTCTAATCCCCCTACGGTTCTATACTGTCCCTAAGCTTACAGTATATAAAAAAATTCATCACATTACAGTACACAAACATCAGTAAACATGTATAAACGTTACATTTCTCATTAATACATCATGGGGTGCAGCAATTAACATGTGAACAGTGACCAGGAGAGTGGAGACGTGAGGGTCCCCACCACCTCCTTACACAGGTTCCACAGGATAGGTACTAACTTAGTGATCGGTGGGATCTGACCATTGAAAACTGCACCTAGCAGAAGAATAGGCAAATTTTATTCCTGAAAAATCACTTTTATCATTTTAAAATGGAAAGGCAGGTTGGATGTCTGGCCACAGCCCTATTCATTCTTTTTAGGGCTTCCATAAAAAACAAGAGCAGGGCTCGCAGCCAGTTAGGGAATGACTGGATCAGTGGTCGAGTTGTACATGCTTCTCCCGTCTAATGGGAATAACAATTCCACTTTCTGCTGCTTGGTCCGAATCCCATCAGTCAGACCCCCACCAATTGATTAGTTATCACTTATTCTGTGGAGAGCTGATTACTTGTTTTTACCGGACAACCCTTGTCAGTGCATCTCTGCTGCTGTGTTCCAATTATGCAATATCTAATGCAAATAAAGTATCTTCTAATTAATATAAGAGAGAATAAATGACAGCCATACACAATACAATTAACTATACCAAGAGCAATACCACATACAATGGAGAAATATCGCTACGCCATGACCAGACCACATATTACCAGCATATAGCGACTAAATAATACCACATAAAAGGGAGAAATATCTCTACACTATGAATGGACTTCATATTCCACGACATAGTGACCAAATAATATCGCATACAGTACACACACACCTCCACAACATAACTGGACCACATATTACCACCGCATAGTGACCTAGTAATACCATATACAAGAGACAAAGACCGCCACACCATGAGCAGACCACATAGTGTCTGAATGATACTACATACAAAGGAGAAATAATGCCACACCATGACCAGACCACATATTACCACCACATAGTGACCAAATAATACTACATTCAAGCAATAAATACTGCCACATCATGACCAGACCACATATTACCACTACATAGTGACTGAGTAATACCACATACAAGGAGTAAATACCACCACACTGTATCCAAACCACATAGTGGCCAAATAATACTATATACAGGGAAGAAATACCACCACATCATAACTAGACCACACATTACCACCACCACGTAATGACCAAATAATAATGCATGCAAAGAACAAATACTGCCACACCATGACTAGACAACATATTACCACCGCATAGTGACCGAATAATACTACACACAAGAGAGAAATATTGACATACATAGTAACACCACATAGTGTCAGAACACTACTATAGTGATAATGAATAAAAACCACAACACTACAACACTGTTATTACCACAAGTGACATTATACACAGGAGCACTGTACATAGTGTACAGGTAATACAGTGATCACTAGTGACATTATACATGAGAGCTCTATATATAGTGTCAGTATTGAGGAAATACAAGGATCATCAGTGACATTATACATAAGAGCTCTGTATCCCCTTTGAGATGAAGCTTGTTTTCACCTTAGTAACCGAAACAGTGCAAAATTTTCACACATTGGTTGTCGGGGGAGCAGGCAATTTCAGGAAAATCAAGTTGGTCAAATGTTAATATATTTAATGAGATGATGAACACAGAGAGTTATTTATATAAGTAAATTGGTTCGTTTGATTAGTAGAGGCTAGAAAAATGTCTTGAGGTTGTGGTGCCACCTGCAGGTTATTGTTTTTTTCTGCAGGTTTCTGAAAATGAATGTTTAAACTGTATTTATTGATCAAATTGTGAATGTGAGGTTTGTTTGTGTCTTTTCTTCCTGAAGGGGGCAAGTTTACCTTTCAAATAGTGTATTATTTGTGTGTGTGGGGCGAAGTAATCACTGAAAAAGCAGTGCATGTTTGCAAATGTGTTTGCATATGTGAGTCACCTGCAGTGAAGTGTGCAATCCTCGAATTTGCCTGAAATAGGCTGGGCAAGCACTTCCACAAGCTGGAAAGACCCAAAGGGAAATGCCACCTGCAGGTAATTTGACCTTTGAAATGGTGTATCTTTTGTGTGTGTCGGTGGAGTATAAATGGAGCAAGTGTGCAATTGAATAGGCAGTGCATGTTTACAAATGTGTTTGCATATGTGACTAACCTGCAGTGAAGTGTGCAATCCTCCAATGTGCCTGAAATCAGCTGGGCAAGGAGTTTGGCAAGCTGGAAATCCCCCAAGGCAAATGTTAGGATTTGTTTGTGATGTCTGTAAGCAGCTTTGTGGTAGTGTGCTTTGGGATAGTGTGATGCCACCTGCAGTTCATTTTTCCTTACTGCAGGTTTATGAAAATTAATGTTTAAACTGTATTTTGTGATCACATCGTGGATGTGTGGTTTGTTTGGCTATTTTCTTGCTGACGGCGGCAAGTTTACCTTTCAAATGGTGTATCATTTGTGTGTGTGGGTGCAGTATGAACTGAGATACAAAGTAATCACAGAAAAAGAGTGTTTTGAAATAATATAGAAGGATAACTCTGGAATGCTTCCACAGATCCCGGTGATTCTGAAATTGTTTTCTTGTGACATATTGTGCTTTATGATAGTGGTAAAATTTATTTGATATGATTTGCATTTATTTGTGAAAAGAAAGGAAATTTGGTGAAAATTTTGAAAATTTGGCAATTTTCAAACTTTTAATTTTTATGCCCTTAAATCAGAGAGTCATATCGCACAAAATAGTTAATAAATAACATTTCCCACGTGTCTACTTTACATCAGCACAATTTTGGAGACATAGTTTTTTTGTTAGGAAGTTATAGCGGTTAAAAGTTGACCAGCGATTTCTCATTTTTACAACAAAATTTGAAAAACCATCTGTTTAGGGAACACCTCACACTTGAAGTGACTTTGAGGGGTCTATATAACAGAAAATACCCAAAAATAACACCATTCTAAAAACTGCACCCCTCAAGGTGCTCAAAACTACATTCAAGAAGTTAATTAACCCTTCAGGTGCTTCACAGGAATGTTTGGAATATGGAAGGAAAAAATAAACATTTACTTTTCTTTCACAAAAATTTTCCTTTAGACCTAATTTTTTTTACTTTCGCAATGGTATAATGGATGATACCTTTTTTGTGCAATTTCTCCTGAGCATGCTGATATCCCATATGTGGGGGAAATCTACTGTTTGGGTACACAGCAGGGGGGGCTTGAAATGGAAGGAGTGCCATTTGACTTTTTGAATGTAAAATATTCTGGAATAATTAGAGGTTGCTATGTCGCGTTGTGGAAAACCCCCACAAGTGACACCATTTTGGAAACTAGACCCCTTATGGAACTTATCTAAATGTGTATTGAGCACCCACAGATGCTTCACAAAAGTTTATAGTGTAGAGCCGTGGAAATAAAAAAAATCACATTTTTCCCAAATCTTTTTTAGCTCCATATTTTGCATTTTCATAAGGGTAACAGGAGAAATTGCACCATACAATTTGTTGTGCAATTTCTCCTGAGTATGCCGATACCCCATATGTGGGGGAATACTACTGTTTGGGCGCATGGTAGGGCTTGGAAGAGAAGGAGCACCATTTGACTTTTTGAATGTAAAACTTGGTAGAGTAATTAGCAGATGCCATGTCGCGTTTGAAGAGCCCCTGATGTGCCTAAACAGTGGAAACCCCCACAAGTGACACCATTTTGGAAACTAGACCACTTTATGACCTTATCTAGATTTGTATTGAGCATCCTTGAACCCCAGGTGCTTCACATAAGTTTATAATGTTAAGCAATGAAAATAAAAAAAAAATCACATTTTTCTCACAAAAATCTTTTTTACCTGCAAATTTTGTATTTTCACAAGGGCAAAAGGAGTAAATGGACCCCAAAGTTTGTTGTGCAATTTCTCCCGAGTTCATTGATATCCTATATGTGGTCGAAAACTGAGGCATAGTGTAAAGCTCAGAAGGGAAGTAGCGCCATATTGCAGTGCAGATTTTGCTGCACTTGTTTGAGGGTGCCATGTTAGGCTACTTTCACACTTCTCCGTCGGTACGGGCTCATCACAATGCGTCGGGCCGACGTACCGACGGACACTGAAATAACTGCAAGACGTGGGCAGCGCATGCAGTTTTACAACGCATCCGCTGCCCATTCTGCAGGCCGGGGAGAAGGGGGTGGAGTTTCGGCTGCGCATGCACGGTTGAAAATGGCGGACGCAACGCACAAAAAAAGTTACATGGAACGTTTTTTGTGCTGACGGTCCGCCAAAACACGACACATCCGTCACACGACGGATGCGACGTGTGGCAATCCGTAGCAATGCATCGCTAATGCAAGTCTATGGAGAAAAAACGCATCCTGCGGGCAACTTTGTAGGATGCGTTTTTTCTCCAAAACGACGCATTGCGACGTCCGCCAGAAGAATCAAGTGTGAAAGTAGCCTTACATTGACAGAGCCCCTGATGTGTCAGAACAGCAGAACCCCCCATAAGTGACCCCATTTTACCAATTAAACCTCTCAATGAATTCAACTAGAGTTTTAATGAATATATTGACATCACAGGTGTGTCACAAACTTTTATACCATTGGGCAGTGAAGAAAAAATAATTAACATTTTTACCACCAAGATTGTGTGTTAGCCCCAAGTTTCACACTAGGAAATGGGTAAAAAATGGTACCAGAATTTTCCTCACAATTTCTGCTGAATGTAGAAATACCCCATATGTGGCTGTACAGTACTACTTTGCCGTACGGAGTGACTAGGGAGGGACAGAGTGCTATTTGCCTCCTGGAGTGCAGATTTTCATAGACTATTTTGTGGATTCCATATAAAGTGCTAGAAAAGTAGAATCCCCCTTAAGTAACCCCATTTTAGAAATTATACCCCTTTGGGAATTTATCTACAGATGTAGTGATGATTTTGACTCCATGGGTGTTTTCCAGGAACAAGCAGCAGTGGATGTTGCTGAGTGAAAATTGCAAACTGCCGTTGTAGTGACCAGTACATTATGCCCAGCTCGTGGTTCTGGAGGCATGCACCTGTAAACTAGGTGGGCTCTCATCACCACAGACATGCCAAACATGTGGGCGCTAAATGTTGTTTAGACACACTGAGGCTCAGAAGGGAGGGGGGCATTTGGATTTGGGAGTGGAGAATTTGCTGAAATTCTTTAGACGGGTGAGGAACCATTTCGCTTTTCCAGAGCCTTTATGCTACCAGTAACTTGGAAGCCCCCTATATTTCTGTTAACAGATGACAGATCTGAGTGGGGACTTGCTTTTTTGTGGATTGAGTGGAAGCTTTTATTGGAAACATTTTACATAATGTTTGGGATTGCAGATATCCAGCGCTCTACGCTGACTACTTTCTTTGGGGTTTCCATCTAAATCTCTGAGTGGCGTGAGTCAGATGAAACCCCCCGATGGATCCATTCACTATAGTGAGGAAGCAGAGTTACTCTGGACGCTGTCTGACCTCTGTTCAGTGGTATCCTTCTTTTCAGAAATGCTCAAAACTGTGGCCGATGGCATTTTAATGCAGTCCCAAAAAGACGGACACCACCAGATCACAAGTCAGACAGCGTCTACAGTGCCTCCATCTGCCTCATTATAGGGAATTTTCCGCCGGGCGTTCAGTCAGAATCACATATTTCAGAGATTTACACGGAAACCCGGTGTAAGTGCTCAGCGAAGAGCGCAGGATAAATGTGCACCGAGCATTACTGCTATCTTTGGGAGGCAGAATGAAAAAAAAATCAACAGTATGTGAAGAATTGGTTTTATTTATTTTTTATGCCATTTCTCATTCGGTATAAGTGATTAGGCGACTTTATTCTTCAGGTCGGTGCGATTACAGCCTTACCAGATTTACATCGGGTTTTTTGTTTGGCTGCTGTCACACACTAAAAGACGCTTTTTATTGTGAAAACTAGTTTTTGCATCACCATATTTTGAGAGCTATAATGTTTTCATATTTTGGCCAACAGAGTCATATGAGGGCTTGTTTTTTGCAGGACGAGCTGACGTTTCTATTGGTATCATTTTTGGGCACATAACATTTTTTTATAGCTTTCTATTCCCATTTTTGGGAGACAGAATGAACAAAAACCAGCAATTCAGGAACAGTTTTTTTTCTTGTTTGTTTTTTTTTGCTTTATACCATTCTGCGTGTGGTAAAATGGATAAGGCAGCTTTAATCTTTGGGTCAGTATGATCACAGCGATACCTCATTTATATGTTTTTTATGTTTTGGCGCTTTTTTACAATAAAAACTATTTTATTGAAAAACTAATTTTTGCATCGCTTTATTATGAGAGCTATAATTTTTTTTTTTTTTTGCTGATGTAGCTGTATGGCAGCTTGTTTTTTGCAGGACAAGATGACGCTTTCAGCGGTACCATTTTAATTTACAACCGTGTTTTTTATTGCGTTTTATTGAACTTTTTGTTTGGCAGTATGATTATAAAGCATTGTTTTTTGCCTTTTTTATGGTCTTCACTGAAGGGGTTAACTAGTGGGACAGTTTTATAGAGCAGGTCGTTACGGGCGTTGCGATACCAAATATGTGTACTTTTATTGTTTTTTATCACTTTACATTAAAGGGAACCTGTCACGCCCAAAATCGAAGATGAGCTAAGCCCACCAGCATCAGGCGCTTATCTACAGCATTCTGGAATGCTCTAGATAAGCCCCCGATGTATCCTGAAAGATGAGAAAAAGAGGTTAGATTATACTCACCCAGGGGTGGTCCCGCTGCGGTCCGATCCGATAGGCGTCGCGGTCCGGTCCAGGGCCTCCCATCTTCATAGGATGACGTCCTCTTCTTGTTTTCACACTGCGACTCCAGCGCAGGCGTACTTTGTCTGCCCTGTTGAGTTCAGAGCAAAGTACTGCAGTGCGCAGGCGCCGGGCCTCTCTGACCTTTTCCGGAGCCTGCACACTGCAGTACTTTGCTCTGCCCTCAACAGGGCAGACAAAGTACGCTGGAGCCGCAGCCTGAAGACAAGAAGAGGACGTCATAGTGAGAAGATGGGAGGCCCCGGACTGGACAGCGGCGGGACCGCCCCTGGGCTCATCTTCGATTTTGGGGGTGACAGGTTTCCTTTAATGAATGTATTTGCAGCTCCCCAGAGTCCTGGTTGCTGCAGTAATATTATTCTTCCACCAGGGGGAGTGATATTACGTCTGAAGGTAATAAAGGAGCTCATCTTTCCAGGTATCACAGCATCACAACACACTTCACACTCCAGACCACCAGGGGGAGCTATGCTCCTATCTAGTAGGGCACTCCTCACAGAAGGGTAAAACTGGTGGGTTGGATAGGAAGTTAGGGAGAAGCAGACTGGGCTTCGCCCAGGTAACATCTAGTCAGTAAGAAGCTGACTAGGCTCGGCCCAGGCAACACCTGTCAGGCAGACAGGGGGAAAGGAGGAACATCTGAGCTGCAGACAGAGGGTCCCTGTCAGGGGTGGGATCCTGACAGAGGCCAAGCACGAGACAGAAAGACATGGAGCTGCGCCTGCCCCACGTGCAGCAGCATCCTAAGAAAGGACAAGAAAGGAATTGTGTTGTAGAGAGTGAGAAACGAAGTCACAGCACAAGGAGAAAATACCAGGAGGTGTTCTGCCCTGTAAAGGCTGCCTCCTTCTGAGGCACGTAGCCGGTGGCTGGAACACCGAGGGAGTAATTGACTCTACGCATTACTTCAGAGACCGGCAGGACAGTCGATTCCAAGTTGGCTGCCCGACCTAAATACCTATAAAGACACAGTGGCAAATTGTGGGGTCGGGGCGTCTCTAGGGTCCCTATAAACAAGCCTCAGGCCATCAGTCAAACAGGTTTGTCCTATCCATACCATCTGGGGGACAGAGAGACATAACATCTAGAATATCTACAAAGGTTGTGAGGACTATCCCGTGGTGCTCAGCAGGGACGTACTACAACACACAGGCGCTAGTAGGAAGGCTACTGATTTCCACCTGGATAAGAGAACTCTGGATTTGCCTTCGGACCGGCTGGACTTAGCCTGCCCTGTGAACGGTACTCTGGGCTGTGGATGCTGAAGTCTTCAGTAAAAGGTAAAGAGACTGCAACCTTGTGTCCTCATTATTCACTGCGCCTTACGTCGTCCACCATCACCACCTACACATCTGGGAAGCCCTGCGGACATACTTCACCTGTGGGAAGGTATACCATCTAGCTGCCACTCCATCACCCCAGCGGACCCCTAGCAGCGTCGGTCACCCTGACCGAGTACCACAGGTGGCATCACGAACACTAGACAAACTACACCTTTAATTGGACACCCCTCAGAAGGGCCACGGACCGGGTCAGGCCACCGTGACATCCCCCGAACTGAAGGACCCGGTACCGAGTACCCCATTGCCCTTAACGTGGGGGCGCGCCATATTTATTGGTTAAATATTTATTTTATTTTTTTCTTTATTTGTATGCAAATTTTCTTCTGAGAAAAAGAGGACTTAAACTCTATAGCGCCACCTGTTGGAAGTAGCGATCCTACAAGTCACAATCAACCCTTTAACGAGTCGTGCAATATGACTTAGGATAAAAGCCAAATCAGTATCTCAATTCGCAGACACGGTGTTTCGGGCTGTTGGCCCTCGTCAGTGCGAAGCACTGGGGATTTGTAAGAAAAATATTTTTACACGTTATAATATATATTTTTAACTTTACTACATTGTCCCAGTATGGGACATTACTATTTTACAGCAGATCGCTGATCTGACAGGCAGGGATGGAGGCATGCCAGCACTTGCTCTCAGCAGGCGCTCACAAGCCACATTCCCTGCAGGACCTGGAAGGACTCCGCGGCAATCTTGGTGCCAGGGGTCTCAATGGAGACAATCAGAACAACGCAATCACATTGCGTTATTCTGATGGAAGCACACAGGGAGCCCCCTCCCTGCACGATTCTTCTCAATGCCGCTGTCACTACTGACAGCTAGCACCAATCGTGGACATTGCTGTGGGGTGTCAGCTGTCACATACAGCTGACACCCGCACACGATCGCTACGGCGCTCAGCGTGAGGGCGCGTGATCGTGGTGCCGTACTGCTACTGCTCTGGGCATGAATGCACCTCCCGCAGGGCAGTACTAGTATGGCGCATGTCGCAAAGGAGGTTTATTGTGTCAGTGTTGAGGTAATACATGGATCATCAGTGACATTATACACAGGAGCTCTGTATATAGTGTACAGGTAATACAGTGACCACCAGTGATATTACACACAGGATCTCTTTATATACTGTACAGGTAGTGCAGTGATCAGCAGTGACATTATACATGGGAAATCGTGTACAGTGTTCAAGTCCTCGGACGCACATTCAGTTGAATCCAGCAGGCACCATCTACGTCCTGTTTGGTAGCCCGCCAAGGATCTGGGGCCCTCTAGGAAATGCAACGGTGTCCCAATGGGCCTGCATACATGTACTATATGAACTTGCAAAAATTATGAATATTCTGACTTTTTATGACTTGATTTATGTGGTAGAGATCATTGCATATAATGTTTTCCAGAACGTCCCTCCTGGCAGCACCACCAGGAGGTTGTCCTTCTTATGCTTAATAGGGACAGGAACACAGAAGAGGTTAAATAGCCCCTCCCCACCACCACCCTTCAGTGTTTTTCCTGTCCTGTGATGTATATCAGTTCTACTTACCCATTTGAATTGTAGGC